>NW_022111369.1:63173110-63229175 GCF_000313985.2 Echinops telfairi | reverse complement strand
TTCCCTGGGGATCTTGCTGCTCCCCTCCCCTGCTGTTCCGCTGCACTCCCCCAGTGCTTTGCCTCAGTGTGGCGGGATCAGATCGGGTGCAATTCCCACACTGCGTCCGAAATTTATAACTTAAGAACCCTTAGCACCCTACTTACGAATGAAACTCTGGGGTTTTCATTGCAGGAAAAACTGTTGTCCAGATCTCTTCAGAGGGGCGAAGACCTTCAGTTTGACCAGGTACGTCCATTGGGGGTGGGGGTGGGTGGGGGGCTTTCTGACAGCGGATCAACTTGCAGTGCGTGCTTTTTTCCTGAAAGAAAAATGTTGGTCCTAGTCGCCTGGTCCAAATATGTCCAGTCTTAACAAGTTCCTCTACCTTGTTTAGTGGCCTGGTCTATCCTCTCACACTGGATTTATTCTGTAATTAGACTTTTGTTTATACAAGTAAGTAAAATGAGCTGTGTTATTGGTTCCAATGTATTTAGGTGGTGAGTGTTTTGGGGGATCACAGAAGAGCACATTACATAATTTCAAATCTTATGCCACTAGCGTATGTATTAAGAGTGTTCACACCATGAATCCAGTCAGAAATGAGTATTTAACCAAGAATTAGAATCCACTGAAACATCATTTAAGGAAATTTTTTCTTTGTGTTTTCTAAAACTATTTTAAAAGACCATAAATGTACATGCTTTGTTTTTTTTTCATACTATATTAATAAGTGTTTACATCAGCAGATGGTGTTTTATCTCCTCTTCAGATATCAAAAAGGATTTCCTTTGAATGAGACTGTTCGTTCTTAATGAAAATGCAGATTTTAGAATATCTTGGTTAAAATGAAATTAGAATCTTGTTTTCACTTTAATTTCCTATAATAGAAATCAGTACCTGACAAGTTATGGTAATTTATAAATTAAATGATGAAAAGAGAATAGAGAGAATGTTGTGAGGTCACGGATATTCCAACTCATAGCAGTCTTAATGTATAACAGGACAAAACAGTGCCTGATCCCACGCCATCCTCAGAATCTTTTCGGTGTTTGAGCCCATTGTTGTAGCCACTCTGTCAGTCTGTCTTGTTAAGGATCGTCCTCTTTTTCTCCCATCCTCTACCACACAGAATGCCCTTGTCCAGGACACAGGAAAGTAAAAGCGCACTGACTACACAGTCAAATAAACCATTTCATTTTTACTGAATTCGCTCCCTTTTGCAGTTAAATGATGAATATGAGCTACCTGGAATGTTAAATTGACGGACTATTTCAAGAATAGATTTGACACATTATACACTAGGGACCACGGTTCAGACGAGTTGTAAGATGGCATAGAGCATATCATATATGGAGGAAGCAAAAACTCATTGAAAGCGAGGGGAGAAAGCCAAAGAACGGATATTTACTAGAGGACTCAGTGACTTGCTCTCGAGTAGAGAACAGCTAACCCAGGTGCAAACACTGAGGTAAAGAGCTGAGCAGAAGACTTCAAAGGATAGTTTAAGAAGACTAAGTAAAGTCACATCATCTAATGTGTGAAGATCTAAAGTTCAGTAATCCAAAAAGGAGGCACATACTTGGCATTTCTGAAGCTGAGAGAACTAAAGAAACAATTCAAGATTAGGGTTGCCCATTTGAAGGATTCTACGGACAAAATGTTGAAAGACACAGGACACATCAAAAGATAGGCGTACACAGAATCACTGTACCCCCCCAAAGTTGGTAGGTGTTTAACCATATCAGGACGGAAGGCCTGAAACTGATGGTATTGACGGAAGAAGTCCAAATGCACCGAGCTCATTAGCAAGACAGGGCCTTAGGAAGTGACGGGATGCTGACTGAGGTATTTCAACAAGTGACCCAGTGCTGGAAATGTCACTTTTCTTTGCCAAGAAATTTGGAAGTGCTCACGAGCAAAATGACCAGAAGAGATGCATATTTCCTCCCGTGTTGTGATTGAAAAGAAAGTGGATATTATTGAACAACGTTAACGTCACATGTAAGGACATCAACAGGTAACTGTCAGAAATGTAATACGGGATATAACTGCCGATGTCATATGGACCTTGGCTGAAAGCAGAGGATACCACAAAGATGTTTCTGTTGTGTTGACTATGCAAAGTTAGTTGACTGTACCGTAAGAAAATATGAATAATGTTATTGCAAAGAATCAGAATTGCAGAATACTTCATTATGCTCTTGTGGAACCTGTGTATAGACCAAAAGTCAGTTATTTCAGAGAACAACCAGATGGTGCATGTTTAAAATCAGGAAAGGTTTGTGTCAGGGTTGTATCCTTTCGCCTCAATTGACACGATGAGCAAATTATCCAAGAATCTGAACTGTATGAAAAACACCGTGGAATGAGGCTTGGAGGAAAACTCATTAACAGCCGTTGATATGCAGGTGACACAAACCTTGCTCATTGAAAGCAAAGACTTAAACAGATGAAAATCCAAGACCGGCCTTTGGGAGGGATTACCAAATAACTGAAAGGGATTTCAGATGACTGAAAACAAACACCCTCACAAATGGATGAGCAAGTGATGTGTCTTAGTTCTTTTTCCCTATTTGACCTCTCTGGGTTCTAATACCCATTTCAATGGCTTCACAGGGCTCACAGACTGTTCATGGTGATAGGATTTAGTAAGAAAGTTAACTAGTTGTAATGCCCCTGAGAGATGCTCAGTTGAGTTGCTTATCAGGATGTTACAAAGTTCTTTCAGGTCTGCTGATAAATGCCGTTAGGGACATAACACTGCTGCAAGCCCCACCTGAAGGCATTCAGCTCATGCTCCAAGGGTTAGGAACCCAGCTCCCTGAGTTAAGTGCCTAGAGGCACTCCAATCCACAAAGTGTCCTCTTACAAAAACACGGTTTCACTTGCTCTGTGGCTTGGGAAATCCACCGCTCTGGCTTCCGGTTCTGCTGCTGCTGCTGCTGCTCTGATGCTGTAGCTGTCTTCTGGGTTCAGCGAGTGCATTCCCCCTCTGGACTCTTGGCTGGTAATGAGATTCTTCCTCCTGCTTCTCAGAGGACTCCTTATCTATGCAGCAAGATGGTTTTGCAAGGATTCTGGTTTGCAATTACTCACAGGTGAATCCTGTATCTTCCTCCACTTTCTTACCAGGCTCATGGTGGGAGTTAGAGAGACTGGCTAGAAGAGCCGCATTTAATACACTCACTGCCCTTGCAAGTGACCTCATGATAGCTTGATAAAATATTGAAATGGTCAAGGATTTAATTTTACTTGGATCCATATTTAATGCCAGTGGATACAACTGTCACAAAAATCACTCAACACGCTGTTGCACTGGCTAATCGGTGGCAAAAGACCTCTATAAAATGTCAAAAAACAGTTGTTACTCTGAGCACCCTACCCAAGCCATGCCGGTTTCAATCGCCTCATCTGCATGTAAAAGCTGGAGAATGAATAAGGAAGACCAAAGAAGAATTGATTTCCGGAGTTGGGGACAAAGATTAATGGAGTGTGGACTGCCAGAAAAACTCACCCATCTGGGAAGAAGTTCAAGGTCAGCAGGAGCTCTTGAGAAGAGAATGGGGAGGCTTCCTCCTGCATCGTCTGGGCCGATTGTCCTGACAGATCTGTGTCTGAAGGAGGACAGCCTGCTTGATGGTTGGAGGAAAGGAGGCAGACCTTCCAGGAGTTGGGTAGATGCCACCGTGGGTTCAAATCCAGCAGGCTGTGGCGCACGGGTAGGTTGAGTTGGAACTTACGTGGTGATGCACACCAATAACAACAACGGACTCTTCAGGAAGCACGAAGGCACCTTGAATATCCTTACCACCCTTATTTCTTTCATGAAAGCAAACAAAAAGGCCCATGTTGACAATGTGCTGATTTTAAAATGCTAATTTGATAAACAGTAGTTTGAGCCCGATACAGAAATTTTTGCGAAGATCATTTTTCCTCCCCCCTATTGGAGTGCTCACCATGAAGGCTCACTGGTGACACCAGTCGGTGATGGTCCTGGCAAACAAAGTGAGATGGGCTCAGCCGTTCCTCCCTTTGAGCGATACCTTGTTCAGCCCACCACCTCTCCACTGACCATTCTCATAAGCTCTCAGAGCTTGTTTGCATCACGTATGTTCATTTGTGGAACTCAGAAGTCATTCTCTCCTCTCGGTCCTAACACTATAAAGGAAGTTGGAGCATCCCCCCATGGTCCTCATGTAGTACAGTCGTCAAGTCTCTGTACCTCTTTCTTTCGTGCACATGAGAGGAGATGGCAGGCTCAGGCACACACATGGTTTTCCACTGCGTTCCTCACAGTTCTCCTCGAGGTCCCCGCGTGCAGCCAGGGTGTCCCCGATGGGCATGTTTGTACACGCGGGGCATTAGGAGGAAGGGAAATGGCCAGAAGCCACTGAGCTCCACGAGCGGTATTTGGAGAAAGTTAGATAGTGGGTAACATTTAGCAGATTTTACTTGGCTAAGTCCCTTGTCCTGTGTTAGACCATCGTTACTGACCTTGGCGTTACTGCGGTGATTCGTGGCTCAGGGATGTCTACACTGGAGTCTGGGTGTGATGCATGCGGTGGGTGAGACCCTCTCCCTGTGCTTGCAGGTGGTAAGCTCTATGAGCTCCATAGCAGAGCACTGTCTCCCCTCCTTACTTCGCACCTTGTTTGATTGGTACCGACGCCAGAATGGAGCTGAAGATGAATCCTACGAGTATAGACCCCGATCTAGCACAAAATCAAAGGGGTAAGTTATTTATTTACTCTTCTGTCTGGAATCGAACCACTTCTAGTGAAGGGGGTACTAAAGTTATCAAAGAGTCTTGATGTTTGGTTTCTGGGGGTGGTAGAGGGTGGGGGTAGGAACTACAACAGATCATTTTTTGTTGGCCAGAAGGTGCCCGTGAGGGGGAAGTATCGTTTACCCTTAACCTGTAAACCAGTCCAGCTAAGCTGCAGCTCTAAGCTCTTTCCTTCAATGGGACTAGTTACGAATTTCAAAACAAAATTTCATATGCCCAGTGAGGATCTTTGTAACCGTGGAAGAGCGTAAAGCAGAATTTCCCAGGCGTTCTACTGAGGAGGATGGTGGAGGGAAGCTGGGGTTGTGATGTAGCAAGACGGTCCACCCCATTGGAGGTTACCAGCCCCTCCTCTTGCTACTCACGTCCCGGGTTTGTCTTCTCCTGCCACAGATGTCTCCTGGTGGGAGAGCATGGTGTTGTGTACAACGTCCTTACGTGCGCTCCCTGCGTCCTGCCAGGGTCTCCCCTTGGCGCTTCAGTAGGTGCCACTGGTGATTCCGCCACCTGGATTAATCTGTGCGAAGCTTTCCTGGGCCTGTCTGCTCCGCTAGAGAGGTTCCTGCTTTTGCTTCAGTTCCCGTGACTGAACAAAGACTACTACTCAAATAAGGAGCGGGGAGAGGCTTTCTCCATCCATTCTTAAGGCTCTCCCCCAGCCCTCCTGAATAATTCTGTCAGATTAGATTTCATTTCCGAAAGACGCAACAGTGACCCGTGCGTATGAACACAGAGTAAGTGCACGCGAGGGTGGGCAGCCGTGATTCTAACGGGCACTCGCCACCCCAGCTGCACACCAGAAGGCACCCGGGAAATACTATGACCGCCAAGCCAAAGACTCCTTCACAGTGGACACTGTTCAGGCAATCTTGATTTGGGTTCTCGTTTCAGGGATGAGCAGCAACGTGAAAGAGATTATCTTCTTGAGAGGCGGGACCTAGCCGTCGATTTCATTTTTTGTTTAGTGTTAGTGGAAGTTCTAAAGCAGGTAAGCGCATCTGTTTTTGTACCGTCTCTACTTAGGTTTTGCTTGTGAAACTTCCTTGTTTTAGGTCCTTTCTTGAGGATGTTGTGGCGACGATTCTGGCCCGTGCAGGCTCCGCAGTCACCATGATGTCCCTCCCCATCTTTCAGATGCCTCCGGCTTTTGTGCCTGGTCACCATAGCCCTATTCTTTGGGCTTTGTGGGCCATCGGAGACAGGAAATCCCGTTAACCAGGAGGAGCGGCGAGGACATTGTGTTGAATATTGGCTTTGGGCTGTGAATATGTTCTGCCTGTCCGGTCACCTACTCGAATCCCTTTTTGCCTCCATTCTCAAAGAGTTCCCCTGCCTCAGCCCTCAAGCCCGCATGCCACCCTGTCATAATTACACGGAGTTGAGGAATGAGAACGATTTGACCAGGGTTAAGATTGAATTATCCAAGCGCAAATGGCTTTTTCATGCAAGGGAAAATATTCATTCCTTTAGTGAGTATTTGAATGCCTGCTGTGCCCTCGTGTCCTTCTGGGTGCTGCATATATGAGCTACTGTCTGAATGGGACAGAAAGGCAATACAATATAAATAATGCAGTGTCAGGTGCCGTCATATATTTCAACTATTCAAAATCAGCCCAAGAATGCATATCCATTCCAGCCGGGTTTTTTTGGACAGCTTTTTTTTTTAAGCTGGTCATTTTTGTTTTACATTGTTTGTTTCATTTTGTTATTAAAAGGCTCTTAGGTTGCCCAAAGGGTTTGTGGATCCAAAGATTGGCCGTTTGTATCTACCCAGCAGCACCAGCGGTTCGCTCTGAGTCAGACTCAAGTTGGCAACTAACAGAAACAGCAGCAGCACAGTCCTGACAAAGTTCTCTAGCACCCAGGCATGGTCTGTTTACATCACAGCTGCCCATATTGAATTGCTGGGTCGGTTCCTACTCAGGGAGACCCTTGTGGAAGCTGATTGCCCCATCTTTCTCCCTGGTGGGCTCTTTCGGTTAGGAGCTGAGCACTTAGCCTCTCTGCCACCAATGTTTCTGGGGAAAAAGTTACCCTCACCCTGTCAACAAAGCAAAACACCTGTCATTGAGTTGACTCTGACTCATTGCGAGCCTACAGAGCAGGCGAGAGCTGTCCCTGTAGGTTTCCGAGACCATGTCTCCATGATGCAGAACCCTTTCTCCTTGAGGAGAGGTCGAGGGTTTTCAACTTTCTCCCTTGTATTTACCAGCCCAGCGCTTAACCCACCGTGCCACCAAGAGTCCTTGAAAAGAAGTTAGGAAATCTTCAAAGCACTCACTTTGCTTATCCGTGCCTTATACAGTGACTACTGTCTGCCTTATATAAAAGTGGAATATAGAATCAGTAACAAATGTAAGAGGTGAAAACTAAGTGGGGTTTTTTATGGCCTTATCCACATAAAATATTTGACTGGTATAAGCATTTATATATTTCCCTTTTTGTTAACTGTGTTTTTAAAAATACATTCATGTGGTGCTAAAAGTCTGCAAATAAGCAGTTTTAAATATGTAAACTAGATTAAGTGCGTTAATATACGTTTCCTCCTGTCCCCCCCATATACATACATAAAAATATAATGAATTGATACTTGGAAATATACAAAGAAGAATAACTTTAAATATGTAAAAGAGATTGAATGAGTTATTTGAATATAAAATCACTTTAACTTTTGCCTTTCCCCCAAACTATTTCCTCCGGGAGTTGCACTAACAAGCTAGGTTTTATTTCAGTGCTCTCCCAGGGTAGCTGAGATGGTGTGTAAGACCCTGGAGCTGGAGTGCTGTGCGGTGGGAAAAGCCGAGCCCCGGGATCCAGCCTTAGAACCAGAATGAGCTTTGACTCCCGCTCCTTGTGGGTGATCCCTGGCATCTCGCCAGGCGTGCTGCTTCACTCAGTTAAGCAGTCCGGGACTCCCGTTTCCAGCAGGAAACATTACAAACTCCCGCCCTGACCTCCAGGGCCATTTGTGATGCAGGTCTATTGGCCTTGTCTGCATTGGTGCTCAGCTCACCACATCCCTCCACTAGCAACCAGCCTCTTAGCAAACAGTGCCCCCTTTGTACCAGTCCCAGAGCCGCAGCACACGAACTCGCTGTAGAGCAGTGCTGCCCAAAGCGGGTGGGTGATTCTGCCCCCTGGCGGGCGTTGGAACGAACCAGGGGTGCTGCCCAAATAGGTACCTGCACTTGGTCCTGGACTCTGTTGGCTAGTGTACCAACATTTTTAATTGCCCTGGGGGTTGCTGAGTAAATTTTGGTGTTTTTCCCCGCTAAAACAGCAGTCGTAGACCACATTAGTTTGGGAACCATTAGGTAGATGGCTTTTTCTTACTCCTCCTTTTAAAAGGATCCGCCCAACCCCTTCGGACACCAAACCCACTGTCCTGGACTCTGCTCGACTCACCGCGACCCTCTAGGTCAGGGAGGAGAACTGTTCCGTACGGTTTCTGAAGGCGTAGTGCTTTGTGGGAGCAGACGGCACAGGGCAGCTGGCAAGTCTGAGCCGCTCATCTTGCCACCAGCCACGTGGGTTCCTCTGGAATTGGCCCGTGGCCTGTGAATGTAAGAACCCTTTCTCACGGCATCGGTTTCTCCAGGGCCACTTCACCAAGTGCTTTTGGAGCAGTGCGTCCCGTGGACACAGGCTGGAAAGCGGAAACGCAGGGGCTCTGATAGATGATCTTCTGTTTGGGATTCTGTCTCCAGCTGGGAGTTCCCTTTATGCCGACCCCTCCTTCCTCTGCCCTTCTCCCCGTCCCGAGACTCCTGTAGGTGCACACTCGCCTGTCTGAAGGAGGCTTCCACAAGTCCATGGAAACGTTCCATTAGCTTTCCATTCCATTATCCCCTGGAAGCTTTGAAGCCTCCCCATATTTCATAACAGAATCATAATTTAGTTTGTATTAAATTACACATGAGTCATCCCCCCTCCAGCGAAAATTAACTCTTGAACTCCTGCCAAACTTATAAAACTGCAGAGAATGAGTTAACAGTCAATAAAAACCATGACAAACTAATTTCCTTCCCTGCCCAAATGGCATGCTATCAATAGATCCAGGAGAGAAAGAATCATTGATCTTGACTCTGCTTGGACTTGGATTCTGGCCTCACATACTATATTCACGCGAGAGCTGGGCTCAGTTTCATTCGGCCGCCCGACGGGCAGCCCTCGGAGTGGGTCGGCATTGGCGCACGGTGTTTACTGAGGAGTCTTGGTGGGAGAGTCCCTGACCCAACAGGAACGCTCTGCCGTGAACAGTATGCTCGCTCGTCTTCGGCTCTAGGGTGGTGGTATTAGTTGCCATCCGCCGATTCCAGCACAGGCTTTGAACTCTCCATTATGTACAAGAGACCTCACATGCCTTTTATCAGCGAGTTGTTACAGTCAACACACATTCTCATGCCAGCTGCACCACTTACCTCGCAATATAACTGTGGGCAAGGTATTGCCCATTACCTCTTTCCCCTCCTACAAAATAGGGACGAGGCTTGTCTCTTGAGGATTATTAAATGTGATCATGTCTGACACATGGAAAGTCAAAATTGTTGCTTTCATTTTACAGAGGACGCAGTGGTCTTTGTGGAAGTCCCTTGCCAACGACTATGATGCTAGTTTGCTTTTCCACTCCGCGTTTTCACTCTTGAAGAATAAAACTTAGTCTTATTCCGATTGGTAAAACTAGTGCTGAAGGAACAGGTGAAGGGATCGGTGTCGTATTAATGGAGGTTAAAGTTGTAGCCGTGACAAGTGACACAAAGAGTGAAGTTAGCATAAATATGTCGAGATTAAATCGTGGTGTTCACCATGGCAACACTAATTTAAGGTGATGGAGGACTATTTTATATTTTAATTTAAACCAGGAGGGTAATTCTGGGATCATGGTCAACTTCAAATTCGAGTCATTGGTATTTGATGACAAAGAACTATACGCCTTCAGAACTCATGATTCAAATAGTTAAATAGCAATACTCACCACCACCATCAAATTGATTACACTACGCGACAGAGTAGAATTCTTTTTTTTTTTTAACCATTTCATTGGGGGCTCGTGCAGCTCTTATCACAATCCATCCATCCATCCATTGTGTCAAGCACCTTTATACATACGTTGCCATCATCATTTTCAGAACATTTTCTTTCTACTTGATGAACCCTTGATAATTTATAAATTTTTTTTTCCTGCCTTACACTGACCGATGATGTCTCCCTTCACCCACTTTTCTGTTGCCCATCTCCCTGGGAGGGGGTTATAGGTAGATCATTGTGATTGGTTCCCCATTTCTCCCCCCACCTTAGCCTTTCCCCTCCTGGTATCGCTACTCTCATTATTGGTCCTGAGGGTTTTGTCTGTCCTGGATTCCCTGTGTTTCCAGCTCTTATCTGTACCAGTGTACATGCTCTGGTCTAGCTGAATTTGTAAGACAGAATTGGGGTCATGGTAGTGGGGGGAGGAAGCATTAAAGCACTAGAGCTGTGGTTCTCAACCTCCTTACTGCGGTGACCCTTTAATACAGTTCCTCGTGTTGTGGTGACCCCCCCCCCCAACCATAACATTGTTTTTGTTGTTACTTCATAACTGTAGTTTTGCTTCAGTTATGAATCGGGGGACCCCTGTGAAAGGGTCATTCGACCTCCAAAGAGGTCGTGACCCATATGTTGAGAACCGCTGAACTAGAGGAAAGCTGTATGTTGCATCAGTGCTATCCTGCACCTGACTGGCTCCTCTCCTCCTTCGTAATGGGAATAGATAGCCTCATCTTTCTCCCAAGAAGGAGTTGCTGGGTTTGAAATACCCGGCCTTGTGTTTAGCCTATCCAGATGCTTAACCCTCCGTGCACCAGGGACCCTCCAGTAGTCATACAGTATTTGGAAAATCTGGAGCAACTTTCCCTTTTCAGTGAGTGGCAATCACACATTTTATGCTACCAACCCTACAAGAAGTTGGGAAACCTCCAGTTTGTGAGCCATTTACTTTGTGAGCGCCTGGCTTAATGTTACGGGCACCAGCATGGTGGGGCCCTTTTATCTGCTGAGAGGGCCTTGAGCATTTTCAGATGTAATGTGCATCTCGAGGTTCGGGGAGATGCTTCCGTGGCGCAGTGCGTGGCACGTTGGGCCGCGCGTCTCAGGTTGTCTCTGCCAAGCGGACTTCCTGCTCCCGGTCAGAGCCACAGCTCGGAAACCCACAGGGCCCGTTCTGTCCTGTCCGTTCTGTCCTGTCCTGCAGGGCCGCTGTCAGTTGCAGTCGACTCAGTGGCAGTGATTTAGGTTTTTGTGGTTAAAAGGCTCACGACACGGGCTACTTTGAATTTTGCTTAGGCCTAAACTTACTTTCCTTTGTTTCACCGCCCATCATTTGCCTGATCAATGAACTTCACTGACTCCTAGTACCCGTAGCTTACCTTGGCTTCAGTTTTCCAGGAGAAACAGGGATTTTGGCGGACTTTAACTTGGAATGATTTTGTTTTAAAAATAAGTATTCTTTGAATACAGTTGATAGAGGCGGTACCATTTGTTTCTCACACTCATTGAAGAGGAGATACTGTGTTCGTTCCCCTCTCTCAGCTTCCGTCTCTGTCCTCCGACTGTCACCTGATGGGGCTAAAGACGTTCTTTCCTGGCTGGTTGTCATTGTTAAATGTGTCTTTCGTCTGTCAGAAACCAGGACACACTGCCGTCTAAAGAAGTACTGACTTCCGACCTTTTCCCTTCTTTCACTGTAAAACAGGAGGCTGTTACATGCATTCTAATGTCATATATGTTGTTGATAATGTGTACAAAAATGTCTAATTAGATTCTGGCAAGAAAACAAAACGGAAAATGAAAAATAACTAACTTCATTGCTGCAAGTTGATTCTGGCTCGTGAATACCCCCATGAGGCAGAGGTGCACTGCCCCGAGGGGTCCTAAATGAAAGTAGATAGAAGCAGACCGCTACATCTTTCTTCTGTCAGAGGGCTTGAACTGCTGACCTTTCGGTGAGTGACAGCGTGCTTAACCACTGCCCCACCAGGACTCCTGGAGCCAGGAGCACAGCCAGGCCAGCAGGGTTGATGGTGGCAGTAGTCATAGAGTGAGAGTACGTCTGTTTATTCTTCAGTAAACGGTACACCCGCATGACTCGGACATGTGATTAGGAGACTTCAGGCATAACTGGGGCAGATCAAGAATATTTGGGGAGAAATCATAGGCTCATGTTTCCCATCGCTGGCTTAGGACACACTGAACATTCTATAAGGAAAATAATAGGGTAAAAGTGCATCATAGTATAATAAACGGGGCCGGGAAGATTAAATCTTGTAAAACAGAGTGCTGCATTATTACAAGGTTCTTGAACCTGTGTAGGGCCATCCTGAGTGATTTCTGGAAGGCCGATTGATTTAAATAGTCTAGTCTTACAGCAGGTTGGAGTCAGCAGACAGCAGCGAGTTTGGTTTTGGAGTTTTGAGACTTAGCCCTATTTTCAATAACCCCAGGATTAACCCAGTGTACGGGAGAAAGACGAGGCTTTCCCATGAAAGTCTTTATAGGACTCGAAAGCCTCATTTTTCTACTGAGGAGTGGCTGATGGCTTCGAACTGCTGACCTTCAGGTGAGCAGCCCAGCCCAGCACATCACCTATTACGTCATCAGGCCTCCTGATGGAACAAAACAAAGATCAAAAACAGACCCCGCACATCTGTAGAACTAGATTTCTGTGGAGGGGCCGCGTATGCTCTGCTTGTGCACACTTGTACACACGTGCTCCTTCTGTGCTCCTTTCCATGCACGCATACACGTCCATGTGCAGCGCACACAGTTTTCTGTAGATGCTGTTAGAATATTGGAAATCTGGAATGGCCTGCATTAAGCTATTTAAAAAGTACAGTAGAAGCCCCGACCTCGACGCTAATCCGTTCTGGAAGGAGTGTCAGGATGTAATGCAGTCGAGTTCTGAATCCATTTTTCCCATAACAAATAACTGAAAACTGATTCATCTGTTCTCGACCATCAAGTTTTTACCCTAACCTTGCCTTTTTATATAAAACATTACACAGAAATAATGAAGTAAATAAGTTCAGAGTTAAATAATATCATTTAAATAAGAAACACAACATTAAAACGATTTCTAACAGCTACCGTGGGGCCCGTGCCCTGAGCTGGATGAGCATCTGGGTCTGTGGACGCGCAGGTGGAGCGGAGGGCGGAGAGCCATCGCTTGGAAGGGGAATCCCCGCCATAAAATCAACTGGTAGCAGCTTTTCAGGAGTGTTTCCCCTTCTTTGCCTTTTTCCACTTGGCCCTGGCTGGCTCTCTCTGAAAAACATGAAACAAAACTCTGTCTAATGTGGTCTGCTGCTGGCGTCTCCTTCACTCTTTTCTAAAAGGGTTTCCTAAATGATCATCAACAATATCGATAACACAGTTAACCAGTTCCTTTTCATGATGACTCCCTTCAGAAAACTCTTTCTTAGGACCCATGTTGTTTATCTAAAAACATACAAAAAGCCACAAAAAACTGAGAAAATTATACCCAAACGCTAGGAACACAGCTGCAAAAGGTTTAAACAACCGCATACCAACAAGGCCAACTAACGAAACACGAGCTGCCTTTGTTACAAACATCACCTGGGTCAGGTCAGATTCGGATGCTTTGTTTGAGCTCCGATGCCAAGTTTTCTCAACACTTTGCGTCAAAACCTGATGATGTCGAGGACTGACACGGTCAAGGACCGGCGTGCTACTGTAGGAGGAGAAGCTGCAGTACTGACCTGGGAAGGCACGTACCGCTGTGAAGTTAAAATAGGGAAAGGGAGTGTGCGCGTGTGCGTGCGCGCGCATGCGAAGAGGAGAGAATTTGCTTTGTGGCTCAAATATTTTTGCTGTACATATTCTGGCATGATTTTTTTGCTGCGGTTGCTGTTCAGAATGGTTTGCGTTACATGTGTGGGTGACCACAAGAACCTAATACGCTTTCTAAAGCTACCTCCTCCTTCCTCCGGGGGTTCACAGAAATCTAGGTCTTTGGACTTCTCAAAGTAAGTAATAAGCCTTCAAGCCAGCCCTGCCTGGATCTTGTAGCTGAGGAGACTTCCGCTAACATCGGAATCGCTTTTTTTGTTGTTTGCTTATGACTTAGTGGTATCTCTTTTGTTTGTTTTTTTCTTTTTTAGCATTTTATTGGGAGCTCTTACAGCTCTCATAACATCCCATAGTTAAGTCGCACCAGGCATTATTGTATAAGCTACCACAGTCAGTTTCAAAGCATTTTCTTCTTGATAACAGCTCTCCTTTATCCCTCCCTCCCTTACTCTCCCCTGCCCCACCCCTTATTTTTATTTATTTTTGCCACATCTTACACCATCCAATATGCCCATTCACGTACAATTCTGTTGCTCTCTCCCCTAAAGCGGGGTTATACAGTCATCAGTGCTATCAGCTGCTCCATGGGGGCTGTGGGGACACTTTGTGTTCCCTCAGGGAATCATTACTGCTGTTACTGTTTCTGAAGGTTTATCTATCTTGGGTTTCATGCATCCAACCATCTTAATTGTACAAGTGAACGTAAGTATGACATAGTTAATGCGGTAAGATGGATAAAATCCATAATGTAAGGGGAGGAAATAGTAAAGAACTAGAGGATGGTTATGTGCTTCATCAGGGCTATACTGCACCCTGGATTTATCACCCCTTCTGGGAGGCACTGTTGTATTATCTTACAGGTGGGTTTTGGGTCTCCACTCTATCCACACTCCTTCACACTGATTTGGTTGCTTGATTTTTGGAGCATTGGATACCTTTTCCCATCGACACCTCAGGATCACACCTGGCGTGCATTTTTAAGAGAATTAAACTGAACAAGAATGTTTGGTGGACAGAATGCGAATGGCAATGAGGTCATAAATAGCTAAAAATATTGAAACCCAGCGGGTTCCATGGTTGTGACCACAGTAGTTGATAGTAACGGGCGAGGTAAAGAATGAGGCCGGCTCCGTACAAAACTCGCTTTTCTGTAGATGCTGCCGAGAGAAATCCGTGCATTTCCCTCAACAGGAACAGCTGCGGTAACAGGCGAATCCCCCATTGTCCATCACCCAGTGGTTTACGAGTATAAAGTTATTCTTACATGTCAAAGGTGCTTATTAAATTAGATGGATGACTGCATTCTTAGGAAATACTAAAATGCCGAGACAAAGGACAGCTTCTCAAATCCATGCATCACGCAGTGAAAACCCTGTGGACTGACTGGTTGAAATGATGACATTCAGGAAGGGAGGAACTTTAGCTCTTATTTATCTGCTTTTTATTTTAATTGTAGATTCCTGTGCATCCCGTGCCTGATCCTTTAGTTCACGAAGTTCTAAACTTAGCTTTCAAGCACTTTAAACATAAGGAAGGGTAAGTAAGATATTAATTTGAGGCTGCGGCTTCTCTCGGCTGTCCAGATTTCGCCTCTTTAGCAACAGGTGGATTTTCATTGGCATTTGTTGTTTTAGGAGTCCAGAGCAACTCACTTCCCATTTCTTATGAATCCACACAAAATGCTCATAGGAAGGACTTTGTTCAAAGAATTCTTCCCACCACGGATTGGATTCATAACAACTGGGAGGCTTAATTTCATGGAAAATTAAAAGCGAGAAATGCCAGAAAACATGTCCTTTAAAGCCCTCCTATAAATGGCTATCCAGAGAAATGTATATACCATTCTATTAGAGACTTTCTGGATTTATAAAAAAAATAGCGTTCGCAGAAAAATGTAACAAGAAATTTCCTTTATTTTAGATATTCGGGAACCAACACCGGGAACGTGCACATTATCGCAGATTTGTATGCGGAGGTGATCGGGGTTCTTGCCCAATCAAAGTAAGGCTGATGAATCACCGCAAATGGCTTCCATTTGCTTTCTGGAAGGCTCAGTTTTTACTTTATTCACCAGCGCTGCAGGGTTACAGAGTCACCGTTTCTGTCTAGTCGTTACTGTAAAACCTGTTCCCACCTCGTTTTGCTTAGTAGCTCTGCTCCTTAGATGCCCTTTAATTAACATCCATATTTCAGTTACACAGCTTTTCCCCATTTATGTGTGAATCTGCTGAACAACCCAGAATTGTCAGGATATGCCATCTTATCCCCCTCCCCTTTTTTATTATCCCCTTTTCTCAACTCTATGAGCAGTGCCTTTTGCTTACTATAATTTCTTTTAGAAAGCTTTACAGAGCTAATAATTACTTTCATTACTTTTTAATTGAATACTTTCCTATTGGAGATAGCATTGCACTGTCTCCTAATCGTCGTATTTATTTTGATATTGCACAAGAGTTTTCAGTATGTGAAAGAGGAACCGAAACAGGCTCGGAATTCCGTTAAAAGTGTTCTCCCATCAGAGCGAAATTCATTAAATTGTATTCAGCTATCATTATAGTAAACAACAAACCAATACTTTTCTTTGGTATCTTGTGGTTAATCTAGAGACTGTATAAGATTTTGCATTTAATTTACTTCTGGGAAATTCATTAGATAAAAGGCTATCAATTTTAATTTTTTTGCATTCCTTTAAAATGAGTCTCTGGTCTTGAGGTCATCACAAATTCTGAAATAGCAAGTGAAATTATTGTAATGTCTAGTACTTACCATTTTAATATTAAATATTTTAACTAGTTGGGTTTTTTAATCCTTGATAGTATATGTGACCTGCTTATATTATAAGGGACCGAAATAGTAGAGCTTAGAACTTAGCTGAGTATTTGTAATGAGTTAGACTTAGCTGATAACATCTCAAGGATATTCAATTGAAAAATGAATCCCTAGCTCAGGAATATAGACACAAAAATAAGTATCTGAAAAGTATCCCATTTCTTTTAATAGTAGAATCTATCAAAACGCTTTTCTACCTCTTGTCAGTGCAGATATTTGAAGTAATATATCAGCAAGTTGGCTGCAGAAGATCTCTATATCACGAATAAATCCAACCCCAGTTTTAGTGAGGGTAATAAATCTTACCACTCCATGGGGGTAGTAAGCCCAAACAGCCAGTAAGTTCAAAACATAATACTCAGCGTCAGAAATCTCACTGCAAGAGAAATGCTACTTAGAGAAATACTGAAGTATTTTCTACTTGATGCACACAATGGCATGAGGGGAATGTGGATGGACTGACTCCGAGCCAGGCAGATAGCTGCTGCCCCTGAGGGCGTGGAAAGGGGAGAGGAAGGCTGGGGAAACGCTGGAAGGTGCATCATACAATTTTTTGGATACATTTTCTTTGATTGTAGTACTCATTTTTATGAGAAATTTAATGAAAGAAATGCGTCCAAAAGACTGTTAGGCACTTTATAAAGTCTTCCTTTATGAAGTGCTGTAGAAGTCTTCATGGAACATGGTTTTGTCCTTTCCGGTATTGAAGTGGAACTGGAATCATGTTTCCTACCATCCGTCCATAATGCATGCCCGCCCCTTTGGTGTCTCGTACCGGAAGGAGCGTGGTGACGGAGTGGGTGAAGTGCTGGGCTGCTAACTGCAAGGTTGGAGTAGCAACTCGCCAGCTGCTCGAAGGGAGAAAGGTGGCCCGCTTCCAGAAAGATGTACAGAACAGGAATGGTTTTATTCCTGTCCATTAGGGTCACTGTGAGCCAGATTCGATTTGCTGGCAGTGAATTTAGTTTTTTGGTTCATCTTGTGTCCAAGGGCCCTGGTGGGGTAATGGGTTGGGTGTTAGTCTGCTCTCTGCCAGGTAGCTGTTAGACTCCACCAGCCGCCCACAAGCTAAAGATGAGCTGTGCCCTCGTGCAAAGACTTCACAGCTTTGGAAACCCAAAGGATAGCGATGCTCTGCTCTGTAGAGTCGCTGTGTGTGGGAATGGACTGTACGCTTGGGGAGGCGGATCATTTATCCAAGGCGTGCTAGTGGTGCAGTGGGTGACGTATCGGGCTGCTGACCAAGTTCGCAGGGCTGAGACCCCACCCCCACCATGACCACCACCACCACCACGGGAAACGCTTCTGTCAAGATTTGCAGCCTTGGACATGTTGGGGAGCAACTCTGCCCGGGGCTGTCGTGTTTCTGTTGAGTTGGAACAGACTTGACGGCAGGGGCACGGGTGTGTATCTGCTTCGTTAATGTGCACTGTTGTTCTCCCCTGGGGACTCGGACCACCTGAAAACATGCATCATCTGAAGCCCCTCGTGCTTTCTTTTTGTTTGTGTTTTTGTTTGTGTTTTACATTTTATTGGGAGCTCCTACAGATAGTATAACAACCCACAGTTCAATTAGATCAAGCATGATTATACAATTGTTGCCACCATCATTTTCAAACATTTTCTTTCTTGCATTTTTGGTGTCAGCTCCCCTTTATCCCCACCCTCTCCCCTAAGAACTCTTGTTACTGTATTAACTATTATTGTTATTTCCCCCCATATTTGATGCCAGTGTATCTGTTCACCTGCCATTCTATTACTTGTTCCCTTTGACTGGGATTATTTAGTCATCAGTCTGTCCGTTCTCCCTTTCCTCCTCCCTCTCGTGCTTTCTGGGGCAGGTTTCCTCCGGTGTTATCAACAGTAGGATCGGTAGTTGTTTCCAAATACATTTATAAAATTCACACCACCCCAACCGTAGTTGTTATCATTGTCGATTCCTTTCTTACTGCAGGCCTGCAATTTCACATGTGTGCGATGGCTTCATTTGTTGTTTCTAACTGGAGGCTGTCTCGAACTTTGTCAGACTTTATAAAGGAGGCAGAGAGCGTTTCCAGGGGTACTCTGCACTCACGGTGACCCCCCAGGTGTGCAGCATGAAACTGAACACCCTCAGGCATCCACTGTTGGGAGGGCTAGACACCCACAGTGCCAGGCCTTTCTCCCAGATGGATTTCAATCACGACCCTTTCAGTTCATAGCTGAGCCTTTAACCATGGGTGCCATGCACTGTCCCCATACTCTACACAGGGGACAACAAGTAGTATTGATTAGTAAACTAATCGATACCTTTTTCAAAGGCACCAATGCAAGTGGAGAAAAATTTACCAGCATCCCCAGCTGGGGGCCTTTGGGGATTCTTTGGCCTAGCCACACAGTGAAACCGTGGTCTCCCCTCTTCTCTTCAGCCATCCAGTAGATGCCCGCTCGCAGTGATGCTGTAGGACAGAGCAGAGCCGCCTTGACGAGTTTCCGAAGCTGTAACTCTTCATGGGAGCACACGGCCCCTCTTTCCCTCAGCGAGGGGCTGGCTGGTGGTGTGCTTGAACCTCCAGCCTTGTTGGTAGCAGCTCAGCCTGCAACACACTAGGCCACGAGACCCCCCTGTCTGCATTCTAGTGAGTTCTTAGGTGAGAATTAGTACACTATCAATAGATCAGCTGACCGCTAGATTGGAGAGTGTTCCATTGCGCTCTGCCTCTGACTCAAATTGCATACTTTATAAAAAGCAGGCTGAAGGTTTGGAGACCTCCTGGTTTACGTGGGTATATTTCATACGTAAGTTACTCAAATGTAGTGTGGTCATGATAGTAATGATTCGTTGTGGGTCAGTGGTACGGTTTTTTACTTCTATGAGGGGCCCTGAGCTATCCTGTCCCCAAACATTGCGCCTCAGCCCAGCCACTGCCCCTCTGTCAGTGGAGGATTGTGTGCCCCTGTGATGCCGAACAGGTGTCAGGAGAGCGTGTGGACGAGAGAGACTGGGAAGAGCGTCTCTTTCTGGAGGTTGCTTTCAGAAAATCTGCCAGTGAACGCCCTGTGGACACGGCCTTGCCCTTGGCGCAGGACAGCTGCGTGGCAGCTGGCACGGATAGGGACACGGTGTTCTAGAGAGGTGCACGGGACATGCTGTTGCTCAGCCTGGAGGGCGTTTTCATTTTTAGTCGAGCACCTCGTCATTTCCTCTGTCCATGTCCTGTGGGCCACGGGTGTTTTCCATTCCATTCACCCCCTACCCGTGTTCCTTGAAGGTTTCAGGCCGTGAGGAAGAAGTTTGTGACAGAGTTAAAAGAGCTGCGACAAAAGGAGCAAAGCCCACACGTGGTACAAAGTGTCATCAGCTTGATCATGGGGATGAAATTTTTCCGAGTGAAAATGTATCCTGTGGAAGATTTTGAAGCGTCGTTTCAGTTTATGCAGGTGCGTAGACAGACCTCACCTGTACTGGCTGCTCGTGATCCTCATGACCCTTCAAGAGAGTCAAAACAGACATAAATGACATCGGGATCAGTTCAGCTCTTATTCTGCGTATTATATTCCACGGGTGTGAAACGCTTGCCTTTAAAAAAAAATTCTTTCCATGTGAAGACACTGGTCCTTTGTCAAGCTGTGTAAAGTAGCAAAGAGCGTGCACAGAGAGTATTGGGTCTCCCATGTTCCTTCATGGTAGTCCTCTAATAGACTTTTCGTTTCTTCTCCCCTCAAGGAATGTGCTCAGTATTTTTTAGAAGTAAAAGATAAAGATATAAAACATGCACTTGCCGGTTTATTTGTGGAGATCCTTATCCCTGTCGCTGCTGTAAGTATATTTTTATCTTGTTTTGAAAAACACTCTTCCATTGAGGAAATCCACCCAGCCCCTCAGTTTCTCCTTCTCAAATCGATATCTCTGCAAGTCTTATCTGGGTTCTTCCACCCGCGCAGCAATCGGGCCCATTGAAGAGCTCTTCTTATTTCTTGTGTCTCGAGAGTCAGTCTCCTATACTGACGGAAGGTGCTGTGTGAAACCTTCTGACCTTCTGGTAATCTTATCAGAAATGGAAGTAAGTGGAACATGTGCATGAGCTGTACACGTGGTTAATAGCTAGCTAGCAGGATGACCACTGATTAGCTTTCTACTTGAAAGACCAACCTAGGCCCTTAAGATGGAAACACTTTTATGAGGGTGGAATTCCATAGGCCAGCAATAGCCATTACCTGTAGTAACCTCGGCAAAGCTGCTACTCTGACTCTTTACGGAGCCCTGGTGACATACTGGGTTAAATATTGGGATTGCTAACCACAAGTTCGGGGGTTCAAACCCATCAGATGCTCCTCGGGAGAAAGAAAGGGACCAGAGCTGTTACGCCAAATCATTTTGTTTCTTCCCAGTGCTTCTTGGAAGTTGCCATTTTCCTGTCTAGCTGGTAGAACGAGAGCTGGTTCCTTTTCCTTAGTGGGAGCCTAGCACTGTTCTCTCTGTTTTTTTCTGATAGTTTCTCTTAGCCCCGAATATTTGAGGGGGGATACCTGTGACCATTCAAAGGCTTCTGTGCAGCCCTCTTCCCTCTGCTCCCATCCCTTCCTCTTTGGTACATCTCTGCGAAGAGGCGATAGAGAACCGCAATATCAGCAGCTAAAACCAGGCCAGGGGCTGACTGGAGCAGACCACTGCTTACGCACAAATAAGTTCAGATGGCAGTCGAAGAAAATGAAAACAAGCCCAAATGTGACCTTGAGTCTATCCCACCTGAATTTCCAGAACATCTCAAGAACAGACTTGCTGCATTGAACACTAAGGACAGAAGACCTGATCGGCTGTGCCATGGCATCAAGAACTTCATTTATGGAGCAAGCCCAAGATTGTTAGAAACACAGGAAAGAATGAATAGATCCAAGTGGGTCTCAGGAAGACTGAAACTGGCTCTTAATTGAAGAGGAGCTAAAGCAAAGGGGAGAGATGGTGAAGTCCAAGAGCAGAACAGAAAATTCCAAAGGGCAGCTCCAGAAGGCAAAGTCAAGTTTTTCTAATGAGATATGCAGAGACCTAGGATTAGAAAACCAAAATGAAAGAACACGCGCAGCATTTCTTAAACTGAAATAAATCAGGAAACACTGCACGCCTCAAGTTGTAAGATTGAAAGAGCCTTTTGGCAAAATATTGACTGGTGCATCCAAAGAAGATGGAAAGAATACACAGAGTCACTGTACCAGAAAGAACTCGTCAACCTTCAACCACTTCAGGAGGTAGCATATGAGCAAGAACCAACGGTGCTGAAGGAGGAAGTTCAGGCTGCACTGGAAGCATTAGCCAAAAACAAGGCTCCAGGGATTGGTGGAATGCCCATTGAAATGTTTCAACAAGCTTATGAAGCAATGAAGAACTCACTCATTTCTGCCAAATAATTGGAAGACCAGGCCGACTAACTGGAAGTGATCCATGTCTGTACCCATTCCAAAGAAAGGTGACCCAGCAGAATTATAGAATAATATCATTGATATCACATGCAAGTAAAGTTTTGCTGAAGGCCATCCAACAATTGTTGTAGCAGTACATTGACAGGGAGTTGCCAGAGATTTAGGCCAGATTCAGAAGAGGACATGGCACAAGGGATAGCATTGCTAATGTCTGATGGATCTTGGCTCAAAGCAGAGGACACCAGGAAGATGTTTAGTTGTGTTTTATTGTTGATGCAAAGGCACTTTACTGTGTAGATCACAATCATTGTTGGAATGCCTTGAGAAGAATGGCAGTTCTCATGCAGAACCTGTGGCAGTTGTGTAAACAGAACACGGGAATATCGCATGGGTTCAAATCAGGAAAGGTATGCATGAAGGTGGTATCCTCTCACCATACTTATTAATCTGCCGAGCAGATCATCAAAGGTAGCTTATATGAAGCAGAATGTGGCATCAGGATTGAGGGAGGCCTATTAACAACCTTCGATCCGCAGACGACACCAACTTGCTTGCTGAAAATGAGGAGGACTTACAGTACTTGCTGATGAAGCTCAAGGATTGCAGCCTTCGATATGGATGACAAGTCAGTGTAAAGAAGAGCATAATCCTCACAAGTGGACCCATAGGAAACATGATGATCAATGGAGAAAAGATTGAAATTGTCAAGGATTTTGTCTTGCTTGGCTCCACAATCAATGGTCATGGACGCAGCACTCAAGAGATCACCCGGTGCATCGCATTGGGTAAATCTGCTGCACAAGACCTTTTCGGATTACTGAAAAGCAAGGATGGCACTTTGAGGGCCACAGTGCTGCTGACCCAAGCCAGTGTATTTTCAACGATCTCACCTGCATGCAAAAGTTGGACATTGAAGATGGAAGAAAAAAGAAGAGTGGATGCAATTGAATTAAGGTCCTGGTGAAGAATATTGAAGATACCATGGACTGCTGAAAGGACAAACATCTGTATTGGAAGGAGTACACGTAGAATGCCCCTTAGTGTCATGGATGGGGACACTTAGTCTCATGTACTTTGGACATGTTGTGGGGAGACGCTAGTTTTTTGGAGAAGGACATGGTGCTTGATAAAGTGGAGGGACAGGGAAAAGAGGAAGTCCCTAGGCAAGATGGATTGACGCCATGGCTGTAGCAATGGCCTCAAACATAAGAACAGTCGTGATGATGGGAGCCAGGCCTGGCGCTGTTTCATTTTGTTGTACTTGGGATCTCTATGAGTCAGAACCGATTTGATGGCACTTGGCCACTAAGGCCCCTCTTGTCTGCTAATGTGTTTTGTCAGGTGTCTTACTGAGATTGTGGTCAGAGGCCAATGGAGTGGGTTCGCTTACATAGCAACCTTTGGCTCAACAGAATCAAACACTGCCAGAAGCTACCCCATTCTCCCAGTTATTGCCACTGTTGAAGCCACTGTGCTAACCCATCTCATTTTGAGTCTCCGTTTTCATTGACCCTCTCTCTATTTTACCAACCACGATGGCCCTGTCTCCAAAGTCCACGAGATGAAGTCTCACCAACCTCACTTCTAAGCACTCTTCCGGCCGTACTTCCTTCAAGACAGATTTGTATGTTCTTTCAGTAGTTCGAGGGACTCTCAGTCTTCTCCGTAATTTACATGCACCAATTCCTGTCTGGTGTTCCTGATTAATCGCTCAGTGCTCACACATGCAGATGATGCGTTGAAAATGCCATGGCTTGTCACTGAGAGGAGGCGAGAGTTTTTCAAGATAACCTGGTTATGTGTCTGGTCCTAATCTACAAGTCAACCAATTGGCAGGGCATTGGCTCTGACTCCTGCCACCTCGGGGATGTCAGAGTAGAAGTAGCAGAGCTGTGCTCTCTGGGATTCATAATGCTGGGGGTGCAGCAGTTGGTCTGCAGTTGCTTTCTTCAGCTGGGCAGCTCTGACCTTTGGCAGCCCTTTGATTAGCAGTGGAGTGCATTAACTGTTTTCGCTGCTCAGGAGCTCGGGTTCTACTCTATGCACAAGGAAAAACAGCAGTGAGTGAGACCGGAGAGGCCCCTCGCTCCCACAGACTTTCCTTCTGATGCAGCAAACAGACATTTGATGTGTGTGAAATAGGTCTTATGCCCCACTCTTGGGTGTCACAGACAAACCAATGTAAGCAGGCAAGGGTTGCGGAATGCCAGTGGGGTTGTCATTAGGGGCCGATTTCAAGTCAGAGAGAGACAGCCCTTGTCACGGGTAAGAACTACCTGATATTATTGTCTAGACTGAAATTTTTATGGCCTGAAACCCTCTAGGTGGGTTTGAACTTCCACCCTGTGCCCCCAGCAGTCATTGCCAATGGGTTAGGGAAATGGATATTCTCGTAGAACAATAAGAAATATCTCATGAAGACGGTGGCTTTGGAGCAGACACTGAAGGAGAGCGAGTGTAACGGGTGTGGGGGGAGCCCCTGCTGGAAAGAACAGTTGCAGAAGTCTTGAGGCGTGAACCTGCCAGAAGTGACCCTGGGTCAGCACAGAGGGCCAGGGCAGTGGTATGGTTGTATGACAGGAACAGCGAGCGTAATTGGGAGAGGGAGAACTGGGTTTTTTGTTTCACTTTGGTCTGGTCTGGTTTAGCTTATTGCCATGTAGATGATGGATTTAGCTCAGGTGTGACTGGCAGCAGCAGATTTCCCTCCGAGCCTCCTCCAGAGGGCTCCTAAAGCTCAGACAGCGTTTTCTTACCCAACTCAAAGCCAAACTACAGGGACCCTGTAGGAGAGAGGCTCTGAGGCTCTGAGACTTTAAATCTTTATGCTATCGATCAGCCTCGTCTTTCTCCCAAGGAGCAACTTCGGGGTTAGAACCGTTGACCTTGAGGCTTAGCAGCTCAGTAACTAATTCACTGTGCCACCACAGTGCCCTCCAGCACCTCTTAGACCATTTAGTTAGTGTCTGTTCACCTGTCTGTAGCCTCCACTGGTTTTCCCAGGACCGGGCTTGGGTTGGACTCACTGACGTATTAGCGTGTGGTCATTTGGCACATGGTCATACTTCAGTGAGCTATTTGGTGAATTATGGATAAATGTAGAACCTCACAGAAAGTTCTTGCATGGCCTCACGTGTCTAAACACTTTCTTTCTTGTCTGTTGTGTTTCGCCTCTTGCCCAGGCTGTTAAAAACGAAGTGAACGTGCCCTGTTTGAAAACCTTTGTGGAGATGCTTTACCAGACGACCTTTGACCTGAGCTCCCGGAAGAAGCACTCATTGGTACTGTAGACATTCCGCACACGGCCATTGCTTTCACAGTGAGCTCCGTAGTTGACTCAGGAGCACAAGGGCGAGTTGAAAGAGGTGTTAAAACGAAGCTGGTCAAATACACAAAGGGCAACACAAGGGAAGATTTCACTTATGCATCTGCTTCTGCTCTAAGCCATCGGCTAGATTTTTACTCATCCTGCGTTTGATAGGCTACTCAAATTTTATTCGTAGTATTGAGTGTAAATTATGCATTATGGTGATGAAAAGGCTGACTGTGGGCCTCTGTTGAATCATAAATTCCTTTATTCTGCCTTATAATAAATTATATTCTAATGCATAAGATTGTCTTAGGGGCCATGCTCTGCCGAATCTGTCATTTCTTTTAGAGACTTGCGGCATCTTCTTCTACCCTCTTAACCGTCCAGTTCACAGCATTCTAAAGGATGTGCAGATTTGTCTCCAGCTTGGAAAAAGCTGGGCAGTCGACAAAATATTGGAGCACCTAAGCCAGGGATATAATTGTAGTAATAAGGATTGCTCATGTCTTAGTTTAGGTCTCAGCGCCCTCCAGGATACTTGTGGCTACCGCCTGAGATTAGGAAAACAGGCTGAGAGACCTGACAATGTGTCCCTCTGACCTTGGCCTAGCCAGCAGTTAGTTCTTTGATCCCAGTGTGTGTGTGCTGCACCACTGTCCCAGCTGAGGGCATAATGGATCCAGGGAACTGGAAAACGTGTTCTAAGTCATGCGAGAAATCAAGGCACTGTTCTTATAGAAAGCGTGGTGGGGTTTTTTTGTGTGACCGTTCTCTGTTAGATTATGAGCAGCCTTGGTGGCGTGGCGGGTTGTGCATCTGGACTGCTAACCACAGGCCTGCAGTTCGAATCCATTGGGAGAAAGATCAGACTGCTCGCGTAAAGATGTACAGCCTAGGAGACCCATAGGGACAGTTCTACTCTGTCCTGTAAGTAAGAAGTAACTCCAGAGTGGTGAGAATTTGTTGTTGTTGCTGCTGTTAGATTTTGAGATTTCTTACAAATGGAAAACTGCATAAAAGATTCTGATCTCTTTATGTGTTTATGAGAATTGATTGCGTTATCCCTGGCAAGACCAGGACTTTTCCATGAAAAGACGTTAATTCCCCCTTTCTTATCTCCTATAGGCTTTGTATCCACTAATTACCTGCCTTCTTTGTGTCAGTCAGAAACAGTTTTTTTTAAATAACTGGCATATTTTCCTACAGAACTGTTTGTCACATTTAAAGGTAAGATCTCATTCCTGTCCTGTAAACACCAACCATGATCTCTTTATTGATGCACATCTGTTGAGAAGTACTGTAATCAAACTTTCCCTCCTAATGGCACATTCGAATCATAATGCTTCGTCACACCATTTCTTCTCCTTGTACAAACTTCAGCCTCTCTCCAGGGAACCGCGCAAAATACATTTGCTTGAATATTGCATTTGTCTTCATGAACGCAAAATTGTGCACTTCCATTGCTTGTTGCTTATAGGATCCTACGGTCTCGAGAGATGTGTTCCTACGTGAGTTTCTTTGGAACTGCATAGTATTGATTAACCTGCCCCCAGAACTCCAGGCACCTGACTTTGTGCTTGTGCTTTGAGAAAAGTCCGTCAAATCTGAACACTACAAAAATCTGACGACTTTGGAGATGAAATGTCACTAAAAGCACATTTAATGCAATTATGTCCAGCCACATTCAGAAGTATGCTGCAGCTGCTGGATCCTCACAGATATAGAAGCTCTGACTTAAAGCAAGGAGCGATGGTGCCAGTGCTATGAAACCCAAAGTGAGAGCTTGAAGGACCAGTCATTATCTGCCCAAGATCCTCTGCTAGCAGGATCCCTAGCTCTTTCCCCCATTCAGAGCGCAGGTGCTGCCTGGCACTGGTTCTGGGGGCATTCCTTCTCTGCCTGCATGCAAACGCTTGGTTTGAATGCTGCTTTCATATGCAAATGAAGCAAGCCTGTTTGGATATTTGCTAAGGCTTCCACAGACATGCTATCTGGTTTCCCAACATTCCTGTAAATCAGGGTCAGGATTAAAAACCTCATACCCTGAAGATAATGAAAACAAGGCTCCGGTAGATTAAGTGACATGTCCCTGGCCTGTTGCTCCCTTTGTCATTGTGAGAAATGGGGCTGGCTCCTCCTTCCAATTTTTGGAATTAATCCACTGCAAAACTGTATCCTAAATTGATCCTGGTCAGAATTGCCTTGGTTTCTTGGTCAGGACACCAAAAAGTCAGTCTTCGGGAAACAGCTTTGGCTTTATTTTCCTCCGAGGAATATAGCCATGCCTATCCCTTTCCGATAAGAATTGACACAACCCCCTGGCTTAAGGCCCTATATGTCATGCCACTAGGAAATAAAGTCGTACTTAATGAATCTTAGTATACTCCCTCCTGTCCTCCTTTGAATAATTCCTACAGGCATGGGCCCATTTGTGGCTTTTCACCATTTTCCTGGTAGCATGTTTTTTCCTATTTGTAATGAAATATAGTAAGACCTGCATTCAAGTGTTTCTGGAAGGCTGCTTTTGTGTCGTGACAGTTCATACTTTTCTGTTGCTTGTTGGAAATTTTATATATATATATATATATATATATGTATATATAAAATGTATACACGTTTCCACCTAACACATTAGCAATACTTTCGCAGCAACCTATTTATTTATTATTTATGCCTTCAGGCTTTCGTTCACAAATGCTTTGTTTTCTTTGAACCCTTAACTCCTGTTAAACGCTTCTGGCATATTGTCCTTTTTCATGAATGGGTCTGTCAGCCTGGGTCTGCAGTCTAAAGGAGATAAGAGCCAGGTAGCATGAATCCTTGCAAGATAGTTGTCTTGGCCATTAACCCTTAACTTACCTGAAGGCTCTATTCAGAAGAAATTCTATACGTTGGCTGCCATTGGTTATGTTTTCCGATACTGTGGCTGCTCTGTGCAGTTGAGGTAAGCAGTTGAGCAACGTAAGGCCGAAATGAGCGAGTTACCTATTGTAAACTGTCAGTAATGAGGAAACTCATTTTCTACAAAGGTGAAATTGACCCAAAGTCAAAGTCTTACCTCAATTGACTCTGTTTTGTAACAATATTTGCTTGTTTTTAAAAGAATCCTTTACCATTTTCTCCTTAATTGGATCCACCACTTCTTCACACTGATTTGTATATTTACCATTAATTTACCATTAATATATTTACCATTTTCCGGAATCTCTAAATACAGTGTCACATTTAATTCCCACTGTAGCTGGGATAGAAAAGAGTAAACACGTAGCCCATGTTGAGGGAGCCCATCAGAGAAATTGGAGGATTTGTTTCCAGATCCATCCAGTTCTACATCCCTTGCTTTTCCAGGACCACCCTGCTCCCTGCGTGCAAGAGGAGATGTTGGTGTACTGAATATTTAAAAATATTTGGGCTATAATTCTGACATAACAAAAAGGCACGATTACCTGCAGTCTTAAGACTAAACTTGATGAATTTTCAAGATACCTTAAATTACTGGGCAGTGCTTTTCCAACCACCATATCATTTTTTAAAAATTGGTGACCATAATAAATAAGTTTTCCTCCTATACGCCCCTATTAAAGCAGGCCAGCGTTACTCTATTTTCACCGAAAATACTGTCTTTGCTTTTTCCCCCCAAGCAAAATGTAGTAGTTTTCCCCCTCCCCAATCTTTCTATATGTTGTAGTGCATATGTGGAAAAGTGATGATAAAGCTTGTGATCCATAAGAATTATGATAAGAAATAAGAATGGTCAGAATAAGAAGTAGGTACTATAGAGACATCGTTTGGCAATTCTACCCCCACCCTACAGTGTTTGCTTACTGATTCTCATCATCTGGGAGGCTGTCTGAACCTAAACGCAGTACTTAAGAGAGGAAAAATTAAGTAGCACAAAGCTGAACCCTACTCTGAGGTTGATTATCGGGGCTGTATCCTATGATGCCCAAATTATGGGATGTTCTTTGTTCTCTTAGTGCTTGTGGCCACTTTCTTGGAAATTTCAAATTTCTCCTAAATAGAGACCTTGGTGAAGAGCTGTCTTGTTTGTGCTTATTTTCATCTAACATGCATGTGCGGCATCTCATGTTCTGTTTGCTGTCTCACATTGCTTTATTTAGATGCCATCTAACAACAGTATCAGAAAACAAATAGAAACACTCCAGGTGAGTTGAGTGGACATTACGAAGTAAAGTATTGCTTTATCTCCTTTAAATGTGTGGCTTTTTTTTTTTATTCCCTCCTTTACTCATTGTTGCATTGCATGTCTAATGTTTTTACCCAAACCCACTTCTGGTGTTATGGAAGAAGCATGTAGCACACAGGGATATCCTCCAGAAGTTTTAATATGAATGTGACCCCCAAGCAGATGAACTCAAGGGGGAAGTAGTACTGAATGCGGCTCCTTCACCCAAGTTCACAGCTGTCACATGTTCTGCCTAAATTCACATTGTCTACTGTTATAAATGAAGCATTCATTGTTCAGGGAAATTCAAGGCAGATTGAATTAGATTTTGAATATGATTTTGGAGAATGGATGCTTAAAACGTTTACTCAGGGAAAAGAGAAGAAATATTGAAATAATTGCTTCCCTGGGATGGGGGGTGGCGCTGAGTTTCTGTTAATGGTAACGGAATGATTTGGAAGAATGCTCAAGATAACCATGCTTATCATGGTTGATAAGCATAATCCATGTCATTGAATTGTCCATGTGAACATGTTGAATGACAAGCATTTTCTTAGTGTATATGTTTATCATAAGAAGAAGGTCAGCAGTTTGAAACCACCAGCCTCTCTCTGGGAGAAAGACGAGACTTTCTACTTCTGTAAAGAGTTAAATCTTGGAAACCCATGAGGGCAGTCCGACGCTGTCTTACAGGGTTGATAAGAGTTGGAATTGACTCAGTGGCAGTGAGTTGTTTGGGTTTTTTTTGGGGGGAGGTGGGGGATCAGGTGGAGATAATTTGATTGTTCAGATTAGACCAAAAGTATAACTAGAAAATTATTTAACTTTATTTTGCGTAAGGCTCATATTGGTTTAGAAATGTTTTAAATTTATATATAAATTGAGGATGTTGTTTACATATAAATAACTGCATTGGTGAGACTTAGAAAACATTAAGTTTTATCACTTTCCATCATGTTGTTTTGACATCGTGCGGTATACCGTAAATCTGCTTTGTCAACATTTCCCTCTTGGGAAGTTTGAAATCCAAGGTTGTTCTTGCCGGCATCTCCTTCCTTAAAATAAGATTGTCCACATAACTTTTCTGTGTAACAGTGTACATGAGAATGGCTTTTATATGGAATAGGACTTGAACCCTTTCATGTATTTTAATAATTTTATTAACCGCAATTTGAAAAGAGAGTGTTTTAAGAGTATGAAAGTGCTATTTGGAGTGTTCGTAGAACTAATTGCGTGATATCTCAGATAACACTTTCCATCATTGATTGTCTTTGAATGTTGACCTTTACAAAAATGATTGCCAGTAGACGTTAATAACTTCACCGAGATGATGAGCCTGGGGCTCTTTATAGTATTGTGTACCCAGCTAATAAAAACTGGATGGCCTTCCACATAAAGTCTAGTATTTACTTTCAAAAATGGAATTTATATTGGCTACGTTCTTAACACACTAAAGCAACAAATTACTTTCAGCCAAATGCGTTTTAAACATGGAGGTTTGTTCTTTGTGAGTTACAACTTCACAGGGGGCACAGGAGTGAGTCTGGGAAGTGTATTTGAAATTTGGGGTTTCTACAGACCTGGCAATGACGTGATCGTTGTAACCCTGAGACTTGATTGGCGTATGCATTAGCCACATGGAAGGTAGAAAGTCGAAGACAAGCCAGACATTCAGAAGGTAGCAAGTGTCACAAGAGTCATTGTGTTTGTAAATCTCTGTCCTTCCCAAATGAAACAGCCTTCATTAATAACCAATCACATTGAGCTGCAGTGGAAAAAGTTGCAGTGGATGCTCATTTATATTTTAGCAAAATACTTCCAAATAAGACATAAATCTGTTAATTAAATAAGTCTCCATTATTCTTGGTATCAAATCATTGGATTGAAAGACATACAAACCACTTCATGTACATTTTCTAGTGGTTCTGTATTTGAAAAAAAAATTGTCCTCAGATATTATCTCTTTTATCTTGTGCCTAATCCTATGCAATAAGTTTATTATTTTATAGGAATACAAGAAAAAAATTTTTTAAAGAATAGGAAAATTATTTTGGTATTTAAAAACCTCTTCTCTGTGGGTACACAGAGGACTGAGTTGAGGACAGAGTGACAGCAGCAGTGGCGCCACAGTCAGAAACCCCGCACACCAAATGACACTTGTACATGTGCAGTCATCGGTGCATCCTCAGTCCAAGTCATAGCAGTAGAGAGAGCGTCGCCTAGTCTAGGTGATACGTAGCTGCGTTTTCAACATTCATACTAAAAGGCCCATAGTACAGCTCTAGCCACTTGAAAATGCCAGTTTTAGCAACAGCTACAACGAAGCAAAGGTTCGATCATCAAATCACGATCAAAGTGGCATCATGTTCTACTTGTAAATCAGAGTGAGAAGGTAATGCTTCCCAGGCGTTGAGCATCCAACACTCCGCAGGCCTTGTGCTTCTGACTGCTGTGGGCCTCACGTCCTTAGTCTTTGCGGGAGGACTGCATTGTCTCCACTTCAGAGGTGAGAGATGTGGCTCAAAGAGATGAAACGATTTTCACAAATCAGCTTTGACTGGAATTTAGTTCTAATTCCAGAGCCCATGCTCGTAATTCACTATACAGCCCCCTCTTGTGCATACTTTACATTGTTTCACGAACTCAAGTGAGGATAATAGCCATCGGTATTCTAGGTTTTTACCAGCAAACAAGTACACCAGATATGAGTAATCCTTGGTTCTTCTAAAATGTCAATATTGTATCAATCATTTACCATCAGTTGATGCCTCTCTAATTTTAGAGTTAGAAATCTTTACATGATTCTAAAGTTTTGGTATTTTGTTTGGAGCAAGGACTCAATTTTATTTATGATTACTTTGACCACATATACTACGTATGTACTTAAACCATAAGCCTCTTTTAGACTGCATTCAAAATCGGGGAGGGGGCTTTAAATTGTTGGCTAACAATGTATTTGATTTGAACCAATTGCACATATGCTACTAAGTAAGTTTGTTTTAATTCTCTTTTGTTTCAAAACAGAATAAAGATCCTAAAATGTCTCGAGTTGCACTGGAATCTTTGTATAGGTTGTTGTGGGTTTATGTAATTAGAATAAAATGTGAAAGCAACACTGTAACTCAAAGGTGAGTGCCCATGTTTCAAACATGATTTGAAAAGAAATTCTGTTTAATAATACTGTGCTGATGGAATTTCAGTTAATGTTAGAGATGATCTTGAGGAGAAAGATGAATTCTGTTTTGTTGGGGAAAATTATTGAAAGATGAATTCTCTGTGTTGGGAAAGGTTATTATAGGCATGTTATAAAGAACTAGGAAGAAGCTTTGACTAATCTGCTGTTGATGTCTTCATCTTGTTTCGAATTGTTTTCTCTCTCCCTCTAGTCGTCTTATGAGTATAGTGTCAGCACTTTTCCCAAAAGGTTCACGTAGTGTGGTTCCTCGTGATACACCCCTGAATATATTTGTGAAGATTATTCAGTTCATTGCTCAGGTGAGTGCTTTACCTGGTAATACGCGTATCCATGTAGATCATCCTGTGGGAAGAAGTGGGAGTTTTAATGTTGTTACTCAAGTCAGCCTACAAACATGATAGCCAAACAATTGATTTCATGTTGAAGAGTGAAAAGTTACAGCCTGTTGACAAGAGTGAAAAGGAAAACATGCAAATTAAATCACTTGCTGGTTATCTCTCAAGATTTCTTAGAGACAATTTTTCTAGATTAATGTCTGCATTCATCGGAGATCAGAGCAACAGATAATAGACTACACTGAACCTAATTAAGCCAAAAGGGACTTTAAAAAAAGGGGTTTTATACATAATTATGGCTGAAGTGCTGAAGAGAGCACAGTTGAGCCAGACAACTAAGAGGAAACAGCTGACTTGAGCGGTCCAGGAAGCTGCTGCCTCTGCCACATCAAACACCCAGCAAATAAGGAACCACAATAGCTTAAGAACTGTGTTGCTTCCACCATGACCCGGATCCGTAAAATCCATTCCTTTCTCCCTGTCCGTCACCTCACACTCCAATCCCCAGTCAAAGGCCCACAGGAGAGTAACTTGGCAGGCTTGAGAGCTGGAACCCTACTTTAGTAAAGAAGGAAATCTGGCACACATAATATTTAACTTCCTAGCCCTTGGGAAAAAGGACAGCTAATTAGAAGGGCCTTGAAAAGGTGTTCGGTGAGCTTACCAAAGGCTTAGTCACAGTTGCTTTGGGGTGTTAGCCCCGGGGAAGCATATCTGGAATGAAAACAGAATCGAGATGTGCCACCTTCTCCACTTAGGATGACCCCGTGTTTCCAGAGGGTTTATTGCTTTCCCTTTGAACTTTAACGATGAGCATTTAAATGATTCACAGTATATATATATACACACACACACACACACACACACACACATACATATATATATGCACAAAATGAGTATATGTTACTGAGTATGTCTCCATTTAATGAATATATCTTTCTGCTTTCCAAGTGCCAGTTTACTTTCAGTGTGATGCTGTCACACATCAAATTGACATAACCACCGACACACGTTATTTTAAGGCTAGTTTCAGTATCAGCAGCAAATCTGCGATACACGTAAGGGGGTAGTTGAGCAAGAATGGAATTGCAGATTTGACATATGTTTTACGTGTAATGGAGAGAACTTTGAAAGTGATGATTATTTTGTAAAAAAAAATTAAATAGTGTGTTAGTCTGGGTAGACTAGAGAAACAAATCCACAAAAATCATGTATATAAGAGAGTTTTACATAAAGGGTAAGTGTATATTAAGAAAGCATCCCAACCCAGTCCAACATTAGCTCATATGTCCGACACTGATCTACAAAGTCCTCCACAATCTCACAAAACACACGCAATGATGCCAACTACAGGAGGAAAGCCAAATCAGTGAGCGTGTAAGCATCTCAGCATCTCAGCGCTGGCAGGGGTCTCCACATGGCTTCTCCAGCACCCAGGGCTGCATCAGGGTAGGTCCATGTAGCTTCTCCTCACGGATGTCTCACAGGAAGTGAGCCTTGCCAGCTGAGGCAAAGAACTAGCTAAGGCAGCCACGCACTGGTCCGACCATCAGAGAATAAGGGACCAGAGAACTAGAAAGGTGAGGCTCACAGAGCCACTTATCTCTCTGCCCTTCAATTAATCCTACATGTATTTATCGGCCAGGTTGGCACAATAAACCTTAACTATTACACATAGCTTTGGTGGGGTGGTAATTCCTTTGTATAAAATAGATAAATTAATAAGCTGCTGTGATTCAAGAAGTCTGTCGCCCCTCCCATACTTGGAAGGGTGCATCATTAGAAAATGATCTCTGGTCCCTTTGATTCTCCCACTATGATTGTACACACATCCTTTTATAACTATTATTCCATAGAAAAATAGCACTTGGCCAAGTATTTTGAAATCCATTCGTTAAGTTTGTGTGATTAAAAGCAGCATTTCCTGTGGTTCACATATTTTCTTCTGTAGCTTCTGGCAGTATGTACCTAGAGTTTTAGAAAATAGTTCATCCACATTGACCTACATATGGTAGATTTCCAAAAAATATTTAAGTACATTGATGTTTATTGTATTAAATTGAATAGATCTGTAGTAGTCAGAGAATAATTGTTACATTAGGATGATAACTGTGAGTCAGCTTTGAAAGTAATTGAACAGAATATTTCTATTAGTATGTGGTTTACTGGCAAGTTATTATAAAATGTTAATCTATAATCTGTTCTAATATTTAAACATTATATCATTAAAACAAGAACATAAAGCTAATAACAGGGAACATTCATTAAACTGGAAAAAAAATTCAGAAACCAAAAATTTTAAAGATCATCAGAATTGAGATTAGATGGTGAGTAGACCAAATCTTCTAGGAAAGGGACTAAACAATAAAGGAGCAAAGAAAAATGTTCAAAAGAATATCATCGTGAAATTTCAGAGCACTGGAAGTTAAGACATAAAGGTTCATGATAGTGCAGAAATGAAATAAATCAACTTGGATAGCAAATGAGAATGATGTCCAGGTTCTTAAGAGCAGGACTGGGTCCTAGAAGACAACAGAACATCATTATCTTTCAAAATTCTGAGGAAAGGTGCAATGAAGCTTCGCATTTCATACCCAACTAAACTATCAAAATCTCAACGTTTGATCTGTTAGCTACCACTACTTAAACTTTTTTTTTCTTTCTCGTGTAATTATTCAAAACAAGGAAGTAAGCCAAGAAAGAAGAACCGGCATCCCATTAAAAGGGCATCCAGTAGAAGCCAAAAGTCAAGGAATTCCTAGAATGATAATGACAGGCAGATGGTAACTATCTGCTGACCTAGAGACTTGTGAGTCTACATGGGAATAAGAATAGGGCTCCAGGAAAGAAATCTCCAGGAAAAACAAAGTGAGCTGGCATTTGAAAGGAATTTTATTCTGGTAGAGAATTGGAGCAAGGTGTTTACACATCCTTGGTATACCATTTATCTTACAATTAAATCCTATATTAATAATCATTTTCAAAGTACTAAATTTCTGAACTTGAAAGACTTATGTCCTGACCTTTCTTCTTCTAGGAACGTTTGGATTTTGCAATGAAAGAAATAATATTTGATCTTCTTAGTGTTGGAAAATCTACAAAAACTTTCACCATCAACCCAGAGGTAATCTAATTATATATAGTTGTAAATGCTATACTAGCCTATATTGTTATTTTGGGATTTTTCAAAGAATAACAGTTTCTTGATGGCTGGCTGAGTGGTTTCATGATAAGCATGGTAGGAAATATTCTAGAAGGAAAGTTTTCTGGATAGAAGTTTTGACAAGAGCTCGGTTTGATTTTAGATAAATAATACTTTAAAAAAATTCTTTAAGAAATATCATTCCTTTAACCTTTACTAACTGCCAGCACTGTTTTCATGGGGAATCAAGAAGATGATTGGTAGTGTGATGTTTCTGAAAACGTAAGAACACACAGGATTCTAACTAAATATATCAAGAAAAATTGGGAGGTAAGAGAAGTGTCCTTATGAGTGTAGATTAGGGTGTTTCATAATGAAAGATTGAAGCTAAATAAGTCTTTCTATGAAGATAGAGTGCTGCTTACAGAGAAGAGGAAGGAGTGTTAGGCGTTGAGGAAAGTTGAAGGAGTGTTGAACTAAACTTTGTAGACAGTAGGAGAGCCGCGAATGTGTGACATCAGGGAATTTGGTATTAATGGAAACTGTAATGCTTGGACTAGTTTTAAAAGTTGACCGGAAGGTTAATTGTTGTTGAGCGGAGCTAACCATCACATTTTCTCTTTTTTTCCCCTGAAGAGAATGAACATAGGCCTCAGGGTGTTCCTTGTAATCGCGGACAGTTTGCAACAGAAGGATGGAGAACCACCCATGCCAACAACAGGAGTTATTCTTCCCTCAGGAAATACTCTACGTGTAAAGAAAATCTTTCTCAATAAAACCTTGACAGATGAGGAAGCAAAGGTCATAGGTTAGTGGTAATTAGAATAATGCATTGCCTGGTAATGCCTTGTGATAGTTTGAACACACTTTGATTGAGGCTGCGCGGTACTTGCCTCTGTGTACACAGTAATACAAAAAGAATACTCTTCCTGCCACGTTTGGCAGTTATTCCTTTTAGGAGTCTTCTGGTTAGCTCTGTTTTCCACATGAGACAATACTATCCACAGCATCCTCTTCCGCCTCCACGTTCATTTTAGTGGCCTGCATAATGATCGCGCCATTTTGACTCTGTATTGAAACCGATCGGAGAGACGGCTGCGTGGACATGTAGATGAAACGGCCCCATTTGTGGCAGCAGTGAGCCACTGTCACTGTTTGCAGAAAATGGCTATCGGAATCCTTTACCTAATCCCGGACATTTTGTAACTGTGGGGTCTGTTTTGTGTTCCCTCCCTAGGAATGTCTGTTTATTACCCTCAAGTGAGAAAAGCTTTAGATAGCATCCTCAGGCATTTGGACAAAGAAGTTGGGAGGCCAATGTGTATGACCAGTGTGCAGATGTCTAATAAGGAGCCTGAAGATATGATTACGTACGTAGCCAATCCTTCTACCTTCACTGTTGTCATTGCTTTCCATGAAAGTATGTGGGTTGGTACCCTCGCTTACCTGCCCCCTCACTTCCTCTGGGAGTGCTCACACAGCTCTATCTGCTACTGCTTTGGAGACCGCGATCTCTCCTTCCAAGAGTGCCGTTTCATTGTTACTATTTTAATAAGTGTAGCTAGCAAAAGGTATCCTGGGTCTCAGTGTTTGGGGTGGTTACTTATGCCACCGAGGCGTGGATAAATCCTAGCAGGTCCAGCTATACAGGCTGATTGGTTTATGAAGTTCAACAAATGCTGATTCCCAGAACCCTGAAAAATTAGGAACGGAAACCTGGAAGTTGCAACTCTGATACTTGTCGCCTGGGAGCCAGGGGTGCCAGGTGGTGTATGAGGTCTGGCCGTGCGTTTGTCTTTGGACCCAGTAGCCCGCTACACACCACTCTCACCCCGAGCCCTGCCGCTGCTCCTCAGGCTTCTCAACCCCAGCGTCTTTCTTCTTTATTGTTAAGAGCATTTCGTATCAGGAGGATGGCAACTACTTTTTTATTGTCCAGGAAGTAACATCTACATATTTGGGGTGAAACAGGGGTTTTGCTTGAACGTTCATGCCTGCATCATGCATCTCAAATGCCAACACGGATATTTGACCTCATGTATTTTTATTTGATTTATAGTTACTGCCCACTCATATATGCGAATATATCTTTGTTTCTTTGACGTAATCCTTTGTTTTTCGGGGGTGGGAGGGCTGGTTGGCCTGTGTTATTTCCTTGGGGGCACCTCCATCCTTTTAGTCTCTACCTTTCTTTTCATTGGATCCCTGTGGCCGAGTGGCTAGCTCAGCGGTTGGAAACCACCAGCCACTCCCTGAGTGAAAGCTGAGACGTTTCACTCCTGCAGAAAGTTAGCAGTGCCGTCTGAATTGCCCTTCCCCGGCATGCGCTCGGCGCTCAGGACGACATGGCCGCCTTTCTCTTGGTGATCCATTGTTAAAAGGACCATATTGAATTAGATGTTAAATAATGTCCAATCGCCCTGTCAAAGTGAAATATACTACCATCCTAATAAAATTGTTTTTTTTTTGAAACGACTAATTTATTAAATGTTTTTATCTTACATTTCATGGTAATCATCTTGCTTCTTTTGTAATTGCTAAAAATCTTTTTGCTTTCTAGCTGAATTTTCCCCCCTGATATTTTTCTTTCTTAAATCATTTTATTGGTGTCTTGTACAACTCTGTCACAATCCATGCACATTTGTACACTTGTTGCCATCATTTTCAAAATGTTTCCTTTCCACTTGAGTCCTTGATATCAGCTCCTTCCCCCCTGAATTTTGTCCCTATCCTTTTGCCCATGTTTAAACTGCTAATTTTCTATGGGTTTGTATGAGGTTTTTTCCATATTAAATCCTTCCCCTCCCCCCTTTGCGGGCATCCTATTTTCTGTCTTTCATTTTCCAAGTTTGCTTTTGTTGTCTAGCTTATTGTTTTGGCTTCCTAGTACTGCTACTCCAGGACTACCACAGCAGATGGCTTCAGCAGACAGACTGTGTGTTCTTGGAGATGAGGTGGCTATGGTCCCAGGTCAGGGCCCTGGCTCCGGAGGAAGGTGCTCTCACTCAATGAGCTCTGTGGGAAGGTCCTGGTTGCTTTTCATCTCCTCAGGGATCTTCATGGAGTACGGCGTCTGGCTTTTCCTCATCTGCTTCTTTTACATCTCACAAGTGTTTGGTGTAAAACATACCCTGCTGTCGGATAGGGTCCTATGAACATTAATGCAGAAAACTCTGTGCCGGTCAGGAGCACATCCTCAGCTACCAAAAGATCAGGAATCACAACACGTTTGGGGGTGTGGTGGGCGGGCATACTTTAGCCCATAACATAGATGCATTGTACTGCTGATTAACCCTCACTACCCCCGTATATTTTTCAGGGGGGAAAGAAAACCCAAAATTGATTTGTTTAGAACATGTATTGCTGCTATTCCACGATTGATTCCCGATGGCATGAGCAGAACGGATCTCATTGAACTGTTAGCAAGGTAAGTAAGAATGATCCTTCATTGGGTTTCTCTGTCTCTCTTTTGAGCCCTTCACATTTCGAACTCACCCTTATGACTATTGTCACCAAAAAGTGGTAGTAAAGACATTTCCTTAACTCCTCATTCGACTTACTTTATTAACCTCTCATTTGATCACTTCTTTCTCGTTAAATACATTTTCCCCAGTCATTTTTAACCTTTAGTCCCTTACACACTCGGTTATCAATCCTGGTTTTCAGTTCTTGTATGTGATCCTATGTGCTCTGGGTCAACGCTGTACAACAGTTACAACAGTCGCTGCTAAGTGTCTCCCATCTGGAGAGTTTCCTTGGGTGGATGGTATAGCTGAGACAATGATTGTATTGACTTCTTGCAACTATTTCTTCAGGGTCTAGGATGGTGACCACTGCTTTGTTGCCCATTTTCTCTTAGGGCAGAACTCAGAGGCTTCAAGTTTTTGTTCTTTTTCTCTCTCCCCGCCCCCCTCCTCCCTTTATTAGGAACACCATAGCTCTATGCAAATAATACTATAACCAGAGTTCAATCTATTTCCTCCCCCCAAATAGCTCTAAGTTGAGGTGACAACCCTTTGATGATAAAGTTAAGGATTCCCAAGGCTGGGGGGTGGGAGTTTAGCAAACTTTTCTACAAAGGATCAGACAGTAAATATACTTTGCAGGTTACGTTGTCTCTGTCGCTGCCACTCATCTCTGCCAATGTGGCATCAAAGCAGCCATGAACAACAGATGGGGAATGGTTGTGGCTGTGGTCCAATAAAACGTCAGTTGACCCTCAAACAAAAGGGATGGGAGCGCTGTGGGGCCTATGTGAGCTCATCATCCCTGGGTGAACAGCAGGTTCCTCCAGTAGGTTGCATGTTGCAGGAAGACGTGATCTTGCATGGTTCTGCGTACAGTAACATCAACCTTGAGTAACGCAGTGGGACCCGTAAGAAAGATTGCTAGTGATGCTGAAAGCGCTCCTAAGAAGCAACTCTGTGGCATTTCAAGCACAGTGAGACGGCTTGGTATGCACCCCAGGTGGTGCCCCACAGCGGTTGCCTGCCATTTCAAGCTAAATGTAAGGACCAGTGTAAGGACCATTGTGAAAACATGATAGGAAATCCATGAAGTCTGCACTGTAACCAAGCCGATATAGGGGTCCTCAAGCTTTTAAAACAGGGGACCAGTTCACTGTCCCTCAGACCGTAGGAGGGCCGGATTATAGCTTAAAAAAAAACTATGAACAAATTCCTATGCACTCTGCACCTATCTTATTTTGAAGTAAAAAATCAAATGGGGCAAAAACACCCAGCGGGCTGGATAAATGTGGCCCGTGGGCTGTAGTTTGAGGATGCCCAGGTGGACATGGAAACCTCTCACTCCTTATCTCATTGTGGGGGGTGTAACCTTTATGTGGGTGCACTATAAACAGAGATAACACATACTAATGGACTTTGTTATTGGTACCACTCCCTTCCAGGCAAGAGTAGGCCAATAGTAATTTAGCTTTTTTAGTATAAAAAGTGACATGTGGATTTTTGGCTGGTGTGTTGGCTGACACCATAATCCCTGTGTTATTTAAGCATCAACTGTATTTATGAAAAGGGGCCCCAGTCTGGATGGGTCCCTATTTTGCCAGCCTTTTCCTTTATGGAAAACCACCAAGGAGCACAATAGAACAGTGAATCTTATCTCAAAAGATGTTTACTGGTTACCAGGTATTTACCGTGAAGATATAGGTTAGACTCATAATAAGCAAGTTAATAGTAACAGACCGCTCTTTCTACTTCCTTTTCGAGAACACCCCTCATCTCCAACACCCATGTATCCCCCCCTAGCCTCATCTATAAAAGGTTACAACTGGAGACAGAATGGTAATTGTCTACCTTTCTGATCATAAGGACAAAAAATGGGTGTTGGGTGGGTGTGTTACTTTGAAATTTTGCACCATGAAATAAATTCATTCTGTCCCACTCTTTAATTTTTTTTCTCCTGTGAGCTAAATTGCACAGGTATAAAGGTTTATGTCAACATTAGAGGGGAAAGGAAGTTTGAGTTATTTATTACTGCTTCTGGGAAAGCGTGATGCCCTGGTGGCGCTGCTGGTTGTGAGCATTGGACTGCTCACCCCAAGGTTGGCAGTTCAAACCCACCAGGTTTGAGGGGGACGGACCCATCCATCTGCACCTGTAAAGATTTACAACCTCAGACACCCTATAGATGTTTGCTGTGAGTCGGATTCGACTTGACAGTGGGCTTTTTTTTGTTTGGGCTTGGGGAAAGCAGTAAATGGTTGCCATTCAATTCTGCAGTTCCTCCACACTTCCAATGCACCCCCCTACCTCTTGGGGGTGGTGGAGGAAGAACTCTGCTCCCTGAACTCCCCCAAAGATGAAAATGCATCAGCCAGGCCTGAAGGTGGGGAAGGCTGGTGAACAAGGCAGCAATTTACTGTGCTGCCTCCCCTGCTCTACTCATTTACTGGTCAATTTCTCGGGCGTAACCACATGGTGCAAATGGCTAAGCGCTTGCACACCAGCCAACAGTTGGAGCCCACCGTGAGGTATCTCAGAAGACAGGCCTGGCCTCAGACCAGTCACAGGGTGGCCATCAGTCTGACTCCACGGCAGCCAAGTGCCTCAATTGCCCGATCGGCTTCTGTGGAAAGCTGGATTCTGGGATCCATTCTGTCCAATGTTCCTCTTGTTTGGCATCATGATGTCTAAACCTCGTTCACGTAAAAATGAGGCCAGCAGACACACAGGCAAGGCGACTGTAGAGCTGTAGGCCGTCTCTAAAAGAAGTGAATGAATTCCCCTGCCTTTAATTAGCCAGGCTGCCCTCGTGATTGTTGCTCAGCTCTTAAGCCACCGTGCCAGCCTGAAGCTGCTGCAGCTGAGTCACCCAGAGAGGTGTGAGATGGCCACTCGCACTTTCAGAGGTTTGAGGGATTTTTGAAATAACCTTTGAGATCAGTATCTTGAGGGATACTCGCTTAGCTCTCACCCGTCACGTCCCTCGGTGCCTTGATCAGAGATCGGATACTGAGTTAGAGCTCCTTCTGCTGAGCCTGGCGGATCCTCCTGAGGGGCTGACTTCCCTGTGGGGGCCTCCCAGGTCTGTCTCGTGGTAGCTCCGTTTCTCGCCAGCCTCCTCGTCAGTTGAAGGCTGGATTCATGAAGACCACTTCTGAGCTTCCCAGGGTGTGGACTGTGATCACTCCTTTCTCCTACACTTCTTTCTTCTGTTATTGTGGAGAACAGCTTCCCAAGAATGTAATCATGGCATTATTTTTAATATTGCCTACTTATCTTACTCTGATGAATGTTTATTCGTAGAGTCAATCACTCCAAGAATCCGCTTTGACCCAAACCCGAAACTCCCGGCAGTCATATGACATACTGGCAGCCCTTGCTCAGGTTCTTGCATTTCACCTTCTGCCTGGCATTCTGCTTTACGTCCTGTGGCCAGAGTTAGGTTCGTGTCTCAGACTGGGCTGCTGTCTTGCAAAAGTAGTTGAACGTAGCCTCTTTGCTTGACTCATGCAGACTTTAACTCACTTGTAGGGCCTTCTGTTTGGGATTGACACCATTTCCTTTTTTTGTTCTCCCCCACTTCCCCCAGGCTCTCTCCGTTTGTGGTGTTCCTCTTAGCTCTGTTCTCATTCTCTCCTTCAAGACCGGTATCTATTCAATGGCTACCACTTTTCACTAGGCATGTTTCCTTCGTCATATCCTCCCGTATTTTATCTTTTATCTTACCAAAACCTCGGCCATTGTAAATGAAACGGTGGAGCGCTGCCCTCCTCTCGCCTCTCATAACAGAGACCTAAAGAAGTGAGAGCTAGCGCTATGATAGAGGTAGAGGTAGCACTGGGTGCGCTTTTTGGTGGACTGTCAAATCGCACATGGTGATGGAAGGATCCAGCCATCTTAGAAGTAGACTCTGAGCTCCACCTGTGTTCTTTTGTAAAGCCTTTCAGGTAGGCTCAAGTTCATTGTCCTGAATTCGCGTCGAAGCCCATTTCATATTGATGGATTCGCGAGTGGATTTTTAAGAAGGGACCTCGCCAAGCACAAGAAAGGGGTGCATTGCTTCGTGTCGTCAGTCTCGCTTACAAAAGAATTAAGAGGGCATAAATTGATAAGAATTGATCGTTTGAGTGATTTGACCAGTTCTTCGGTTGGCTAATGCACTTTTGTTCTTGGTAGGCTCACAATTCATATGGATGAAGAACTGCGTGCTCTGGCTTTCAATACTCTGCAGGCACTAATGCTTGATTTTCCAGATTGGCGGGAGGATGTTCTTTCAGGATTTGTTTATTTCATTGTTCGAGAAGTGACTGATGTCCACCCCACGCTTCTTGATAATGCCGTCAAGATGTTGGTGCAATTGATAAATCAATGGAAGCAAGCAGCCCAGATGCATAACAAGAACCAGGACTCCCAGGTACCAGGGTCTTTGGGGCTGTCCCTTGGTGTGTCATCGGTGTCCATAACCAACCGTGGTGTTAGCGCACACGTTGGTTCACTTCTTATGCTTTGAGGACCCCAGAAATGGAATGTTGCCATAGCCGATCTGTTAAATACACATTGTTTTTGTGTATCTAACCTTCCCTAAACTCCCTCCTACAGTAACTGTTTGTTTCTAGTGCACATAAGAAGTGGAGAGGCAATTCTAGCTACCCTCCAGAGTGCTTCCAATACATGTAAAGCTGACATGATAATAAAAATTGTTAGTATACCATTTGGATTAATGAGCCCTGGTGGTGCAATGGTTAAATGCACGCCTGCAGACTGACTGACAGCCCAGCAGTTCGATCCCATCAGCCAGTGGAAGGGAGGACGATAGGACAGTCTTTTCTTGTGCAGATTGCATCCTCAAACACCCATGAAGCAGCAGTTCAGACGTCAAGTAATACATTTCAAGAGGCAAGCCTGCTGCAAAAGACATCTTTTTAGGGTATTAGAACGCAAAGATAGCACCTTGAGGATCAGCGTGGGCGGCCCCAAGATGCATTTCCAGTGGCCTCCTGTGCACGTGAAAGGTGGACCGAGACTCGGGAAGCCTGGAGCAGGGATGCTGCCTGTGAATGAGGGTGTTGGTGAGGACGACGGAATCTAGACCATGACTGCCAGGACAGCACACAGATCTCCGTGGGGAGGAGGACAGCCAGGATGCTCCTTAGGGGAGAAGATGGCGAGGTCTTGCCATGCATACTTTGGACATGGTATCCGGAGGGGCCAGTGCCTGGAGAAGGACATCATGCTTGGTGAAATAGAGCATTGGTGAGAAAAGAGAAAGGCCCTTCGTGTGGGAGTTTGACGCAGCGGTTGTGATGCTCGACTGGCGCAGCAGCAGCAGTTCTGTGAATGGCAGTGGGCTGGCTGTGTTTTACTCTGCAGTACGGAGAGCTGCTATGAGTCATGACCCACCCAGTGGCACTTATCATGGGGATCGCTGGGCTGCTTATCTATGGTACCAGTGCTTCCTCCATATGTGTAAGACACGAGCCTCTTAACCATACAGACACCAGACTCACTGCGATCCTATGGTACAGAACAGAATTGCCCCGTGGGGTTGCATGGTCTGTAATCTTTACAGAAGTGGACTGCCCTATCTTTCTCTGACAGCGCAGGTGGTGGCTTCCAACCAGTGAACTCTGCTTAGCTAGAGGCCAGTGCTTTAGCCCTGCGTCACCAGGACTCCTATCTATATAAGCTGCTCAAATTGTTGGTATATGTTGATAGTTGGATATTTATAGCCTAGAACCCTGGTCTTTTGATGCTTACTAAGTTAAGACAGTCCAGCTCTTTCGCCTTTCTTTCATGAGCATACGAATCATCAGGGACCGGAGATGCTCTTTCTCAAAAGCGGTGCCGTGCTCTTGGCTCATACCATGAAAAGAAGGGGTCTGATCCAGTCCCCTCACTTTTACATGGTACAACGTAGCCAGAGCCTGGCCAAGTTGTTTGTGGAATTCATATTTAGGCTACCAGCTAAGTGCGTCTTTCTTTCATTTTTAGTGTTCACAATACTATAAATTATGTGTATATCACAATAATCTGTGTATACATATTCACAATACTATATTTACCTATAGCGGTATTTATTCCATATTACAGGTGGTTAGAATGGAAAGAATTCAGTGTATTCCTGAAGTGCGGTTTACACTCTTAAGCTGAGGGAGACATAGATCCGAACTGCCAGGGCCGTGTTTTGCTCCATCGTTTTACTGGCAGGCCCTTCATCGATTTCTTTTTTATTTCACTTTCCGCGTCAACGTGTCCTTGAAGCATGGTGTAGCCGATGGAGCCGCTCCTCCTCCTCCTCTGGAGAGGAGTCTGAATTCCAGCGTGTTCCACGTCGTCGAAGGGTTTGCCCTGGTCATTCTCTGCAGCACTCGGGCTGCCACGAGGAGGTTAGCTGTCAGTGTCCTTAGAGAAATACGGACGTTATTTGCACTTTTGGAAATACCTAAGGTAAGCATCAGACAGTGCCTTTTTGTCCATGTAGAATTTCTTTGACCCACCCTGTCAGAGCAAGACTCGCCTTTTAACAGTTTTCTTTAGAGTCCCCACGCTCACCAGCCTGCCTCCAGTTCTCTGTAGAACACGCCGTGCTAAGTGAATTTCTGGCGTGTGCTTGGTGAGACTGCTTTTCTTTGACATTCCTGAAATTTGTGGTGCTATGATATCTTTTTTTTTAACAGGGTGATGATCAATTAGCCATAGATGTGATGGACAGATTGAGCCCCTCCATTCTGGAGAGCTTCATACATCTCACGGGGGCCGACCAGGTAACCGCATGGATGCCCTGCCACCCGGTCTGGTTTGAAGCCACGATGTTGTGCCTCTCCGCAACCACTCAAATTGAATTTCCCTGAAGCAAAAGTAAAACAGGAGAGAGTAGTTTTGAAGACAGTGACGTGCTTTAGAAATTAAAAACCCAAACATCTTGGAAAGTGGCATGATTTTATGCTGTGGTTAGTGGTCTTCCCCACAGACATGAAAGTACTTTTTTTTTCCTTTGTAAAATTTCAGTTTGAGAGGGTTTCCTTAAATTTCACACTACTTTTGACTATTAGGTGTTTGCTGTTTGCTCTGGCATGTAATATCCTGGCTAAAATGCTCCGCGAGAAAAACTACCGAAATCTGAAGCCAAGAATGGCACTGTGCTTCCTCAGTGAAGTTGGTGGCATGAAGGATACACCTGCTGCCTCATTATTGGCGATTGACCAAGTTCACATGCTCCAGATAGGCCCAGAGTTTAAAAAATGATGACTGTCTTGTGCACTAATGGCATAGATCTGGCAGTAGGACATCGCCACGTGGTGCAAGAGTCACACTGGCAGTTATGTGTCCCTGTGACTGAGGTATGGCTCTCAGTGGCTTTGGCAGTGACGTGATGATGTAGTCACCCTCTATTTTCCTGTAAGGACCGTTTTCCCATCGTGACTTCGACTTTGGAGCCCACCATGTTGATGAGTGAGAAGAGGGTGTGTGCAGGTCTAGAAATGAGCCTGTTTTCTACGTATGCCTGTTAAGGGCCCATCTGCAGACAGGTTCCTTTGGTGTGTTTTTGCATTCTCATAGCTATGGAAGTGTGTATTCATACATGAACTGCATAAGTAAGTGTTCAGCTTTTTTTTGAAAGTCCTTTTGAGACAAATGGAAATTATGGAGACCCTCCCCCCAGAAAAGTACATGAATGGATATATCTAGAAAAGACTGACCTTCAAGGCTCTCCGATTGGCTTCTCGCAAAACCCCTGTTCTAGAAAGGACCAGCAGATTACATTCACTTTCAACAAGGTACGTGGTGAATCTTTGCAATCAGAATAACAGTTCTTCCCCCTTCACAGACGACACTGCTGTATTGCCCTCGCTCAATAGATTTGCAAACATTAGCAGAGTGGAACTCTTCCCCAATCAGCCACCAGTTTGATGTGGTCAGTCCATCACACATATGGATATTTGCACATGTGACCCAAGGACAAGACCCCTGGATTATCAGTCTCTCCAGTTTTTTAAAGCAAGAAAACCTCCCCAAACACTGTCCTACAGCCGTGAGCTATGCTTGGATGTTTGCATACATGAGGCTTCAGTTGCTGTCCCCACAGGTGGATATAAAGTAAGTGATTTTGCCAGCTGATATTAAAATATTGTGTACAGTCTGCCGTACGTATTCAAGAAGTTCTGTTCATTATTTAAGCCTATATAAAGAACACATCCTGCTGTTTTGTCATCATCGATTTCCCCTTTCCAGTCTCACCAAGTTGTAATTTGCTCATTTATTTTTAGCAGAGTGTTTGGTACATACTAAGGATCCAGTGGATCTGAATGGAAGGGAGAGTAAATAAAGTGTCTTAGACGGGTGTGGTATAGAGAAGTGTGTAGATGGAAGGTGAGAAGTAGAGAGGAACGAAGGTCAATAGCCTGTTTCTCTAGAAGGTACTATACGAGGACCACTTGCTAAGAAGCGGTGGTGATCATAGCAGTGAGGATAATGACGAAGGTGTGGAATAATGGCTGGCCTGAGGGAGAATTGGCCGAGGCCATGGTAGCCTGCAGTTAACGTCTTCTTGCTCTTAAACAGGAAAGAGAATTTTTTTTAAAAAACATTTTATTAGGGGCTCATACAACTGTTAGCACAATCCATACACGCATCAATTGTATAAAGCGCATTTGTACATCATTCTCAAAACATTTTCTCTCCACTTAAACCCCCGACATTAGGTCCTCATTTTGGAAAGAGAATTTTTGAATGTGAGTTTGGCATCTTGATTTCCCCTTATCTATTATGCCGTGCCCTAGATTATGTAAATGAGCTTTTCATTACATAACATGCACACAGATGCCCAACACATGGAATTCTTTTTGTTTTCTCAAGCTTTGCATGTTCCTATCAGACATACAACTGTCACTTTATTTCTAGCACCTGCTCTTACACCTCCAACTCAAGGTGGCCATCTCTTCTCTTTGGAAAATATATATACACTCACTCACTCTTCATGTATTGGTTATCTCATGACAACATTTAACTTTATGACATTTGTAAAAAAAAAATCATCTGAATGTTCTGTTCATTAATGATGTTTGCCTGTTAGTGATGAACGCTGAGGGGTGAGGAGAAAGGAACACTGGCTACGATGGTTGAGCTTATTGTTCAATTTGGCTGGGCCGTGATTCTCAGAACTTTGGCAGTTAGTTCATGTGTAATTTGGCAGTTCTATAATGATGTAAACATCCTTCATTTTGTGATCTATTGTGGCCATCCTGCAGTTTTACTTACCACTGCTTTTCACGTGATCACTGGTCTTAGGTACCTACGTATATTCACAAGTGAGGAGTGGAGATATATAGAACGTTATAGGAGGGTTCTTCGAAAAGTTCGTGGAAGAATTGCGATAAAAGAGAATAGAATTTTCCCATAAACATTTTGAAGCCCCCTTCTAGACCCCAACCAACTACTTGCCAACAGGTGACTCTGACTCATGGGGACCCCAAGTGCATCATGGTAGAACTGTTCTCTGTAGGGTTTCCAGTGGCTGAGTTTTCAGAGAGATTTCCAAGGCTGTCTTCAAAGATACCGTCATCTGGACTTGAACCACCAACCTTAATGGTTCACACCCACGCAAATCACAAACCGATTGCATTTGCATATAGACAGAGGGAGATTTTTGAGGTGTTCTTTAATGGATTTCATTTTCTGAAAAAATTTGACACGTGCTATGTGACATTTATGGCTATCGTTGAACTGTTAAATTCCGAGGGAGGGGAAAAATGAGGACCTAATGTCGGGGGTTCAAGTGGAGAGAAAATGTTTTGAGAAACGATGTACAATTGCGCTTTATACAATTGATGTGTGTATGGATTGGGATAACAGTTGTATGAGCCCCTAATAAAATGTTAAAAATAAAGAGAAAAACAAAGAAAAGTTAAATTCCTCTCTCATCCCCATTTGGCTGCATTTGCCTCCCTCATACTTAGCCCCATTATGGTATGATGATGTTTTGTTTTTAATTAGTGTGTGTATGTGTATCTTCTCTGGCCCATACGACGGCAGTGACTTGGGGTTTTGTTTTCATTTGACTGTGACAGTACAATGCTAGAATCTTCTCACATGTATTCTCCTGTTGCTACATGAATGAAGATTGTGCATTCACTATTTATCTTCTGGCAAACCTTTAGAGGATGGGCCGTGCATGCTCAGGAGGTTTTGTTTTTGTTTTTGTTTTTGTTTTTTAACATTTTATTAGGGGCTCATACAACTGTTATCCCAATCCATACACACATCAATTGTGTAAAGCGCATTTGTACATCGTTTCTCAAAACATTTTCTCTCCATTTAAACCCCCGACATTAGGTCCTCATTTTTCCCCTCCCTCCCCGCTCCCCCCTCCCTCATGAGCCCTTGATAGTTTATAAATGGGTATTTTGTCATATCTTTGCCTTTTCGGCGTTTTCCTTTCCTCCCTTTTTGGTTTTTTTTTCCCCCAGGGAGGAGGTCACACACAGTTCCATGTAATCGGTTCCCTCTTTCCTACCCATTCTCCCCTTACCCTCCCTGTTTTGCCACTCATACCACTGGTCCTATAGGGCTCATCCGTCGCTCAGGAGGTTTTTGCATGCTCCTCCTCCCCCCGGGATTTTTGGTTTGGCTCTCGATTCTTAATGCTAACAGAAATTTGGTGCTTGGAAAGATTTATGCAATCGGAGGTGTAATTTTTCGAGGCTGAAATTTGGTAGCAGCCTGAAAGATGTATATTCTGTTTTTTACTCTGCAATTGCATACTCAAGAATTTATGCCAAGCAGTAATTAAGCATATGTATGTGTTGTTTTCAGTAGGAAAAAACATGTCAAGTGTGAATAGTGGGTAGAAAATAAACATTCAGTGCTTCTATATTGTGTGAAGGGTATTCATGCATTTATAGTGTATTATATGAGAGGGTTTCAGAAGGTTTGTGGGAAAATAGATTTAAAAGATAATAGAATTAGCTCATGATTTTGTAAAGCCCCTTCCTGGATGATGGCAGATATTCAGAAGAATAGATGTTATGGTGTGGGAATAATTATGATTTTTTTTTCTTTTTCCTTTCCTTTTCCTAGTTAGTACATTTAGAATAAGTTACGTAACATGTCCTGATAAAACATTAACTTTTATCAGAGGAATAGTAGATGGCATTGAAATGTTCCTGTAGTTCCTGTCTTAGTTTTCCATCTAACACGATACCTTTATATGTTGTATAATTCCACAGTGATTTAGTATTACAACAATTTTGTGCTAACCATCAACTATCAATTGATGACCATTTAGCATTGTTTATGAAAGCCTCGTTTTTCTTTTTGTTCCCCAACAGTAGCCCCATCAATGCTAAGAAAGTAAATGCAACCACAAGTAGTGACTCATACATCGGCCTGTGGAGAAATTACCTGATTCTTTGCTGCAGTGCGGCAACATCCACCCCCTATTCAGCATCTACAGGTTCAGTGAGGTGCTCTCCGCCCGAGACGCTGGCGTCCACCCCTGATAGCGGCTGTAGCATTGACTCTAAAGTAAGTTACCTCTGAGGCCGAAGGACGCCAGAGAAGTGCTGCTTCAAAAATTTCTTTTCGAAGGCATTAAAGTAAAATGATCAAGAAGTAAATTACTTGCACATGTGAATGAGAATAGTTCCAGAAATCTTAACGACTGCTTTTATTGCTTCCTAATTATGGCTAGTGTATTGCACCCTGAGCTGCTAACCACAAGGTCAGTGGTTTGAACCCACCAGCTACTCCCTGGGAGAAAAATGAGATTGACCACTCCGGTAAAGATTGAAAATCTCAGAAACCCAAGGGAGCAGGTCTGCTCTGTTCTTTGAGTCAAAATCAACTCAATGGCAGTGTTTTATAAAAATATGTATAGTGGGGTCTTTTTCCCCTACCTTTTTAAAATTTCTCTAAATCATGCCATGATGTAAAGAGTGCTTCCTAAGATCAGACGGGAGATTGACATGGCACCACATTTTATTGTCGGGCGGGGAGGTTCGGGGAAGTGGATAAAGTTAGGACTTGGGTAGCTGCCTAACTGACATTGCGGACTATTTTCGTTTTAAAATTTCTTTTACTCCTTCTGCTGGGTCAAAAGACGTTACAAAGGGCATCATTAATTATTTGAAGGTGAGGCCCTATAAGAAGTTAAGAGACCTGCAGACAAGCCCCAGCTTTGCAAACAAACATGCAGCGAGCCAAGGGAAAAGACACTTAGCTCTCTTAGGTTATGTGCACCAGGGATACGAAGCCTTAGTGATTCCGTGGTGGAACACCTGGCTCCTCCCCGGACTGTTCAAGCTACAGCTTGGTGGGAGGAGAGACTTGGGGATCTGCTCTTGCAACAATCCCCGTCTTGGAAACTCAGTGGACGAGCTCTGCTCCGCCCTCTGAGGTGACCTGGAATCAGAATCAACCCAACTGTACATATTCTGTTTCCCCGAAAGTAAGACATCCCCCCCAAATAAGACCTACTTACAGTTTTGCCTCTTGCTCAAATATAAGGCATCCCCTGAAAATAAAACCTCCCCAAAAATACCCCACCACCACCACCCCCGTATGCTACTGTAACTCTGGACTCTGGACTGTAGCGGTGGGCACCACCATGCAGCTCACTGTTGGCCGCAGCACAGCCAGAGCAGACAGGAAGTGCAAGATCTCTTTTAATAAAACAATAAACAAATGTGTACCGTATTCCTCTTCATGGAAAAATAAGACATCCCCTGAAAATAAGACCTAGCACATCTTTAGGAGCAAAAATTAATATAAGACACTTTTATTTTGGGGGAAACAGGGTAGTAGCAACAGTACAATTGAAACCCCGCCACGTACTCTCGTTTCTCCTATCCTCTGACCAGGCGATGGTTGATGTGAATTTATGTGGTTGGAATTAATATCACACAATTGCATGTCCGAGATGCTGTTATAAAAACAATATTCGTTTTTCTCCCTGCCCCCTCAGATTATTGGCATCCCGTCCCCTTCGTCCCTGTTTAAGCACATAGTTCCAATGATGCGCTCTGAGAGCATGGAAATCACTGAGTCCCTTGTTCTAGGCCTTGGCAGGACCAACCCGGGAGCTTTCAGGTAACAACCGTCTTGTGTTGCATCTGCGCATGGAAGCGGTGGAAGTGGTGACTGAGAGAGAGTGGAGGCCGGGCCACAGGGCCGATCGGTGATCAGGATGGGTGCACACAAGGCTGGACGGCGGCTAGTCAACCAGCTGTACAACTTCACCATGTCACTTCACGTTCTTGAGTTTGATTCCCTGATCCTGATGGACAATAAAGTTTAAATAGCAAGGAGTACAAGAAGGAAGGAAATGCTCTAAAACTGATTGTAGTAGCAATTGTGTGGTGTCTGGATTGTGTCCTAATGGTTTCTCTCTTTCTGTGTGTTTATATATATATACATATATATACATGTACATGTATATATGTGTGTGTGTATATGTACATATATACACGTACATATAAATTTTTAAATATATAAATCTGTATAACTTTATTTTCTTCACAGGATCATGTTGAAAAGTAAATAGACACTATAAATATTTTCTAAAAACCGTAAGATGTTGGTTAAATCTGTACCATTTTACTACCCTGCTAATTGAAATTTGTGATTCTAGCTATATGCCATCTTGGTCTGGTGATGAAAATTCTAGATTCTGCCTTCCAGTTTCCCCCTTCTTGTTCAAAAGAACTAAAGTATCTTTCAAAGAACTATTCATGTGCATAGCATAGCACCCCAGTTATTTTTTATAGTAATGAGACAGAGGCCTCAGTTTTGTTTGAGGTTCTGTTTTGTTGTTGCCTGTGGGCCCTATATTTGCTATTTTGAGAATACCTGCAACCAACATGATGAGTAACGTGTGATAGTTTGTCTTCATAGCAAGATGTATAACGGAAAAATAGAATATCATGTATCTATAGGTGTGTGGGGTAGCATTCATTAGAAGAACATTTTATGTTACATAAGTACATCGATGTGTCTTGAAAATATGTGAGGTAAAAATAATCTGTTTCTTCAAAAAACAAGTAAATTCCCTATAAATGGAGACAATTCCAAAGCATGTATTTTAAATATCAGTATAAATTGTGCAACTCTGGATAAGTTTCATATTGTGCCTGTGTGTGTTTGTGTGTTTCTCTCACAATTTATAAATAATGAGTAAATTTCCTAGTTAAAATCAGAATGTAAGCTAAGATAAAACCAGTCATTTTCCTGATGTCAGCACATCAATTCATTTTCTCAGAATTAATCTTGAGAAGATAATCAGAAATGAAAACAAAAGTTAATGCACAAAGGTGTTCACTGGAACAGTATTTAGAATAACAGGAAAATTGGATAAAATGTAAGGACTCACAAATAAGTGAAAATGGTTATGGAAGTCCTGTTATCCGATTCAATTATTGAATATGATTTCTTAATTAATAGCACTTGGATAGTATTAACTAAAAACAGGATATCATTGTAAATGTGGTAAGCTTTGAACTGTGTTTATGTCAGATGAAACAGATTAAACAAAAATATTGATAGTGTTTAACTTTATGAACTAGAATAAGTACCCTATAACTGTTACAGCTATTTTGTTTGTTTCTAAATGTTCTACAGTGCGCCTGTATTATTTTATAATTGGAATAAAACAGTAAAAGTTTTGCTAAGACTGTAGAATTAAGGTTAACACCTGTCAGTTGAAAGATGCTACTATGAGAGTTTGTGTATCAGTTTAGCTAGTAATAAAAACAATGTATATCACTTTTTCTTTTAGGGAACTAATAGAGGAATTGCATCCCATAATTAAAGAAGCACTTGAAAGAAGGCCAGAGGTAAACTTTTCAGTTTCTGTGGTTTGCTTTTAAACCTTTGATCTAGATTAACTTTTTTTTAAGACAGTGAAGTAGAGCGCTATAAGAAACTAATTGGCATACTTGGTCATCCACAAATTGTCCTGCTCACAGAAGGCAGAACACTGGACTGTGGACATGAAAAGATTAATCGGAAACTATTGAGTATGTTTTAAATTGGTAGGTGATATAAAAATTCTATAGCAACAGAAATGAATGAGGAACCATGAAGCTCTGAATCCTTATTAGGAGCAGAACCACCTTAAAGTCTCCTAGGTATTTTTCTAGGTTCTAGTACCTTAGACCTAGTGATAAAGGTGTGTTTATGCACACCGATTCATGGACAAGACAGTTTCTGTTTTGATTTTATTTGTATTCTTTTTGTGTGGGTGTGCCACAGTTTTTAAGTAGAAAGCAAAATCTGTGGGGTTTCCTAAATTCCCTAGAAGGATTTTTTCCTTCCCCTCTGGTGGTACAATAGGTTAAGTGCTGGGCTGCTAATCCCAAGGTCATAAATTCAAACCCAACAACCGCTCTGCAGGAGAAATATGCGGCTGTCTCTTCTTTCAAAATTTACAGTCTCAATACCCCTAAGAGACAGTTTGTCAAAATCTACTTGATGGCAGTGGATTGCCCTTAGTTTGGGGGAGTACCTTTGGGATTCTTTATTAATCAAGAACTGTTTACTCCTCCCTCCTCCAATTCCTCTAAAGTTTTAAGATGAGTAATGTTGGGGGGCGGGGGCGGGCTGTGAAATGGCTTGTGGTTTTATTTGGATTATTAAGTTACAGCAGCAAGTTTTCCGATGCCTTCCCAGAAAGCTCTCTAGCTAATGCCTTTGTGTCTTTGACATAGAACATGAAGCGGCGCCGGCGCCGGGATATTTTACGAGTACAGCTGGTACGAATATTTGAACTGTTGGCAGATGCTGGTGTCATTAGTCACAGGTTCGTTCTGGATTTTGTGTTTGGAAACTGTGGCATGATGAGGGCAATATTACCAAGAGCCAGCTTGGTATTACTATTACTACAGTAGCTTCCTGCCATTTGTGGTACTGTGGAGGCTATGTCTAAAGATTAGCCAGTGGAACTTCTGTGGGGAACGTTATTTGGCCGGCTTGCTTTGGGCATGCCATCATTGGGGTTCATTGCTGGGGGCAATATCAGGTGATGTTGAGAGTCAGGGAGGTATAGGGAGACCGTCGGTGAGGTGGATTGGCAGAGTAGCTGCAACAAGGAACTCAAACATTTCAGAAGTCACCAGGATACGATTCGTTGTGTTGTGCATAAGGCGGTCATGAGCCAGAGTCAACTTGAGGGCACTGACATCCCTATCTGTCACGCAGATGCTATGTGTCAACCAAAGATGTAGCCATTCTTGTAGCCAGTAGCCAAGACAATGTAGTGGAAAATTTACTGAAACAACTAGATTGCATCACAGAAAAAGTGTTTTGAACATCCCTATGATTTTTATTTAGTTGGAGTCAGTAGCCTTTTCTCCCACAGATGTAGCTCTTTCCAAAAGCTACTTTTTCATAAAATTCAAAAATCCCATAGTCAAACACTAAATGTTTCAGCTTTGCAAATTCACTCCAATGCTGGCATAGTGGGTTACTCGCCAGGCTGGTAACCACCAAGGTCAGCAGTTCAAAACCACCAGCTACTCCCTGGGTGAAAAATGAGGGTTTCGTCAGGGAGGGTGGGGTAGAAGGGGGAACGGATTACAAGGATCTACATATAACTCCCTCC
>NW_022111369.1:63087657-63172040 GCF_000313985.2 Echinops telfairi | reverse complement strand
GCATGTACATATGTAAATATATTTATATATGACACTGGGGAAATAGATCTATGTACATATATTTATAGGTTTAATATTAAGATAGCAGATGGACATTGGACCTCCACTCAAGTACTCCCTCAACACAAGAACACTTGGTTCTATTAACCTGGCATTCCATGATGCTCCCCATCCTGATACAATCACTGGAGACAAAGGGGGGTGCATATGCAAATGTAGCGAAGAAAGCTGATGGTGCCTGGCTATCAAAAGATAGAGCATCTGGGGTCTTAAAGGCTTAAAGATAAAAAAGCGGCCATCTAGCTGAGAAGCAACAAAGCCTATATGGAAGAAGCACACCAGTCTGTGTGATCACAAGGTGGTGATAGGATCAGGTATCAGGCATCAAAGACCCAGAACAAAAAAGCCTATCATTGTGAATGAGGGAGAGTGCCCTGTAGGCAATTGGACACCCATTCACAGAAAGATTGGGGGTGGGGTGGGATGTGGAGACGAGCCAGTGAGGGTGCAATATAGCACTGCTGAAACATACAACTTTCCTCTAGTTCTTTAATGCTTCTTACCCCCCATTGTCATGACCCGAATTCTACCTTAAAAATCCGGCTAGATCAGAGCATGTACATGGGTACAGATAAGAGTTTGAACCACAGGGAACCTAGGACAGATAAACCAGGAAGGGAAGGAGAAGGTGGGAGGAGAAAAGGGGAATGGATCACAATGATCTACATATAATCTCCTCCCAGGGGGACGGACAACAGAAAAGTGGGTAAAAGGAGATATCGGTCAGTATAAGACATGAAAAAATAATAATAATTTATAAATTATCAAGGGTTCATAAGGGAGGGGGGGGGATGAGAAGCAGATACCAAGGGCTCAAGTAGAAAGAAAATATTTTGTAAATGATGATGGCAACAAATGCACAACTGTGCTTGACACAGTGGACGGTTGTATGAATTGTGAGAAGAGTTGTATGAGCCCCCAATAAAATGATAATAATTTTTAAAAATTAATACTATATCTAAATCCTTTTTGTTTTGTCCTGGCTTATAACATAAAGTTACTGAATGAAGAATCATTGACCTTCGCTTTTTCACGTGATAGAGAGGAAATGGCATCAGCACTTGGAATAAAGTGACACACAGCATTGGATTAAACAAAAGAATAAAAACCTCCCTTACATTGAGTTGGTGCCAACTCATAGCAGCCCTGTAGATCAGGGTGGGGCTGCTGTGTGAATTTCCCAGACTGTGACTGGGAAGCCAGGTCTTTCTCCTGAGCAAGGAATTACATATGTAGATATCAATAGTGGTTTCCCTGATAAAGAAGCACCATCTATTTGCGTATGTATGTAAGTAAGGCAAAATCATGTTCATTATTTTTTTATATTAAGTTGCTACCAGGACCTTGAAGAGTTTAATATGTATTACTCTGAACCTGAGTTCTAGGAATTTGTTTTCATTAAAATAATGGTTTAAAACCACATTTTATTAATTCTTAACTTTTTTTAAAAATGAATTTTATTTTTTCAGTGCAAGTGGTGGCCTCGACCATGAGACGCATTTCCTCAACAACACGTTGCTGGAGTATGTAGACTTAACCAGACAGCTCCTGGAGGCCGAAAACGAGAAAGACCCCGACACCCTGAGGGACACACGTTGCCATTTCAGTGCCTTAGTGGCGAGCATCATTCAGAACGTCCCAGGTACTCTCTCCATGAAAGCCATGATCGTGGAGGGCTAACGTGCACCAGCCTTCCAGGTACTCTCTCCATGAAACACATGATCGTGGAGGGCTAACGTGCACCAGCCTTCTTTTCCCTTCCCTCTGGGTGTTGGTGTTCGGAATGAGGATGCTGACACAGTGACCTGAGGAGGGCACTGGGACCAGCTCTCCGGCTAGGCTTGCTTTAGACACTGTGAGCTATAGCTTCCTGCCCCAGTGGTGCTTGAGAATAGAATTAAGGGAGATTTAGGCTGGTAGGAAGATGTAGACTGGTGTTTTCCCCAAATGGGCAACACTGTCCCCCAGGGAAGCTGGAACCATCCAGGGGCCCTACAAAAGTGGATACCTATACTGTATCCAGAACTATGGCCAAACATTTTGTGTTGCAAGGGGAGCACAGTATCTCTCCCACCCCCCCACCCCCCAATAAAAGGGGGTGGTATGCTAAATACGTTTGGGAGGATATGCTCTAAACCATTGGTTTTCCTATTGTCTTATCACGGCCGGGGGGGTTCTCTGGTACATCTGAATGATATTGGACTTGGGCCCCACACCTTTCTTCAATCAGTCACTTCCTGTTTTATATTCCAGGATTCCTTTTTATAAAGAAAGCTTCATTGTTCCTGAGGGAAAAACATAGTTTACTAATAACTTACCTACTCCTAGATCCTCACTTGCCAATGATCCAGAGGTGTGTTGATGGCTTGGTCAAGCCTTGCTAACAGGCAGGGAGACGGGCAGGGTCCTCACTGCCAGCTGGGAGCCAACTTCTGTGCCAGGTTTTGTCCACCTTGGACTCTCTCCCGGCTGAGTTCCATACTTCATGCCATACAGGCCCACACGGTTACATAGACAGCAGCCTTGTTCTTGTGACTTCCAGACATGTCAACAGATTCTTTTATTGTGGGGGTTTGTTGGTTGGCAGAAATAAAGACGTTTGCTTACTTGTATTTTCTGTAATTGCTTATTCAGTAACACATCATGCATGTCAAAGCAAATGGAAAAATTCCCATCTTTCTTTGTTCTCTCCCTCACAGTGCACCAGAGAAGAAGTATTTTTCCTCAACAAAGCCTTCGTCACAGTCTGTTTATGCTGTTCAGTCACTGGGCTGGTCCTTTTAGCATCATGTTTACGCCTTTGGACAGATACAGCGATAGGAATATGCAAATTAATAGACATCAATACTGTGCATTAAAGGTATCAGATTTCTTCTGTCCTTAAAAGCCGAGTTAGAATTGTTGTTGTTGTTTTATCTCTCACTGCCAGGTATTATAAAGAGAGTAAGAATTTCCTCAGAATGCCTGAGAGAATTGGAATATATATTTGATTGCCATACTCCAATGGTATTCATACGTTTATTTTAATTCATAAGAAGCAATGGCAACAGGTTCCAGAATCTACCAAATTTTGAATATCTTTTTTTTAATGTTTAAAGATTGTTTCATAGATAAATACCTCCCTTTTAAATGTTTCTCTACTAAAGTACTTTCTCATGGTCTTCTATTGTTCTTGTCATATACTGCTCTTCAAATTCCATGTCTAATATGGTATCATGATGCTTATGTGCTGCCCATCATAAATTTCATCACTTTAAGAATTGTTATCACACTTTTCTCTTGTGAAGAAAAAAGTCATATGGGTACTGTGGTAGCTAGGGGAATAAAATATATAGGAGTTTCTGGTAGCTAAGATGAGGGAAAATATCCTGTCCGTTTCACTAAGCAATCTCATTAGAGCACTCAAGTGTTGTGCGTGTAACTGTCATGTTACGTTTGCAGGCTATGTCTGCTGTCCTCTGTTGCGGCCCTGTCGCAGATAATGTGGGCCTTTCATCCGATGGCTATTTGTACAAGTGGTTGGATAACATTTTGGACTCTCTGGACACAAAGGTAATTATCATCACCTACTGCCTAAGTTCCCCGAGAACCAGTCTGTCTGTCTTCTTTCAAGTGAAGGTGAGAATTACATGTAAAAAATATGTATTGTAAAAGCAGGGTAGCATTGCCTAAAAAAGTTCTAGTCTTTATAACTCATTTGGATAATTTTTATTTCTCTTTGATATCCAAGGAGCAATAAATCGGGTAGATATCTTACAACAGGGTGTAAGTCTATACGTAAAGTAATACTGTCAAATACATTGAGCTCCATAGAAGAAACATTTTCTTTTCTATCTTTAATGTCACTGTTTAGTCCACTCTCCAGGGAATCATTTTGTCGTGTTGTCCCCGCCCCGCAGCACCCTTGCTCTCACATATTGCACACACGGAGTTCTCAGTCTAATCCAGCTCCTACACATTTTCTCCCCTCAGAAGGTTTTTTTTATTGGCTTATCCAAAAGGACAAAGCTTAATTAAAAATAAGTGGAGAGGTGAATGACTCATTTTTCTGAAAGCGCTTCATCACTCTTCCTGTTCCTCGGCGGCCTCCAGGGCCTCTGCTGATGGAGAGGAGGAGCAGCCTTCTGTGAGCAGCAGCAGCCCAAGGATAATTTATCCACATCATTTTTGGCGTAGTTTGTTTTGTTTTGTTTTCCTTGCTGTCTGAATAGAACCAGGAAGATGCGAACCAAAGGAGACTGAATTTTGTGATTAAGTTCCAATAATACCATTTTTGGGTTACCTTGCGTTGTTTCTTAAGAATGTGGGGGGAACGGGTCATCCGGTGACCTATCATTTCCTCTGCCCTGGGCAATCCGGCCCCCTCTGCCAGGTCCATCAGCTGGGCTGTGAAGCGGTCACCTTACTGCTGGAGCTGAACCCTGATCAGAGCAACCTGATGTACTGGGCGGTGGATCGCTGTTACACTGGCTCTAAGAGGGTGGCCGCCGGCTGCTTTAAGGCCATCGCCAACGTGTTCCAGAACAGGTACTTGGCGTCCTCTTCTTTCCAGGCCAGCTGGATTTCCAAAAGAAATTCCACGCGAATTCAGAAGTAGTAAGCAAGCCGGTGTTTCCTTTCAAGTGTGGAGGACATCCGACCTGAATAAGGCTGTGATGATCACTGGGCAGGTGTTGTAACTATTGCCTTTAAAGAAAAGTCAACTGAGGGCATACCGATCTGTCTGCAGCTTTGCCGTTTTTATGACGCAGTCTAAACCAGCTCTATTTCCTAGCAGGTGGGAACACCTCGGAACAGCCTAGTGTTTAGCTAACCTTACCTGTTTGCCCCCAGGGATTATCAGTGTGACCCAGTGATGCTCCTAAATCTGATACTGTTTAAAGCAGCCGACTCGTCCAGAAGTATCTATGAAGTGGCCATGCAGCTCCTGCAGGTTTGTAGACAAACGATAATTAATGAAACCCTCTCTACTACAGGGTTAATAAAGCCCAATCGTTTATGTTTTGCGTTTAAACTATACCAGCTCTAATCTTCAGGAGCCCCAGTGGCCTAGCGGGCTGTTTCTCATGGAAAAGACCGCAGTTCAAGCCCACCAGCCACTCCCCGGGAACAAGATGAGGCTGTCTGGTCCCATAAAGATATTCAGCCTCGGAAACCCACAGGGGCGGTTTTACTCCATCCTATGAGCCAGAATCACTCAGTGGCAGTGAGAATGAAAATATTCCGCTTTATTTTTAATAGCAAGGTTTATCATGTAAATTCCTGAGTGTAGGAAGCAAAAGATAATATCGATCATTTTGTTCCTTGAGCAGGTCAAACCATCCAGAAATGTTTTGTCCAGGGCTTATATATGTTCCCCTGCACACCCTGTATATGTATGACAAGGCTTATATATGTTCCCCTGCACACCTGTATATGTTTGATGAGACTTATAAAAGCTTGATGATTTAGGCTCATGTAAGTATTTCTGTGCAGCAGATAAGAATAATGTGAGTCACATGTTTTTTTGAGAGCCAAGTGAAAAGTCATTGGCTCATCAATGATATCCTTTCTTTTTTTTTAAATGATATCCTTTCATAGCTTTTCTCTATCGAACTCAAAGAATTGAGAGTCACTTAAACAGAACATCTTCTGCAGTCGTTTCTTGGAAGCAGACATTGATATCTGAAATATTCTACATATAACCATTTTAAAAATACGTATTTATTGATATTGTAACTAATGTTCGATGCGCACTGAAGTTTAGTATTTCTTGGGAGGGTTACTTTTATTATTATTATTTGTCAGGAAGCGCGACCTAATTTGGAATATGAAGGGTGGTGAGATGTTAACTCTGGCTGGGGGTCTTACATCCCTGCAGATACTGGAACCGAAGATGTTTCGCTATGCCCACAAACTGGAGGTCCAGAGAACCGATGGCGTGCTCAGCCAGCTCTCGCCTCTGCCGCACCTCTACTCCGTGTCTTACTGCCAGCTGTCAGAGGAGTTAGCCAGGGCGTATCCCGAGCTCACTCTCGCCATGTTCTCAGGTAGGAGCTTCTCGCTAGATCGTGGTTTGGGGGTCTGGGGGGCTTTTTAAAGCAATCGGTTTTCAAAAACACTGCTTTTCACGATATTTCCCGTAGTTTCCATTTGAGACGGAATCAAAACACACGTGTCTTCACGCTCGATAAGAGTTGCTTCCTTTTGAACAAGAAGCTCTTCGTAGAGCTCTATGATGCTGTTTAGATTTCCTTTGAGTGGGTCTGTGCCCTTCCTCCCGCCCTTCTCCACTCTTCCCTCAGCAGAAACCAAAGAGACGAAGAGCCCTCCACGCTCCATGTGAAAGCTTGCCTTTCATAGTCAGGCCGCGACCTGAATCTGTTCATGTTGCGTCTGACTCTGTTGCCATTGTCTGATCATCTTGCCATTGATAATGGTAACAGGCAGGGATGAAAGGGAGCAGGAGTTCAAAGAAATGAGGATTGACTGCACCTGCTTGTTTTATCGGGGGAAAAACCTCGGTGGGACTCGTGGGCTCAGAGTAGAACTGTGCCCCACAGGGTTTTCAGTGGCCGCTTGTGTTTGTTTGTTTGGTGGGATCACCACGCCTTTCTTCCTAGGGGCCTTCTGCAGGGGCTTGTACAATCCAAGCATTTGATTATTGGGTGTTTGTCCCACCCAGGGATTCCTCACTCTTTGAAGAACCCATTTGTAATGCTCTCTCTCAACAATTTTCTCTCTTCTGATCCTAAGGAAAGGTTCCACTTGATTAAGTAAAGCTAAGCATGCGAATGCCACATTGCTCTCTGGTCCATCTTCCTTTCCTGGGGTCAGCAAATGTTCTGGCCAGGGCCTTCTAGAACATCTGGGCTAGGCATCAAGCATGATAACATTATTGATCTGGATCGCCCGAGACTCACATGCGAGCAATCTCGAGGTTCCATCTGGGTCAACTGGCAACCCAATAGGGCCTTAGCCTGGAACAGAAACGTTTGGACCAGGGATCCTCAAACTTTTTAAACGGGGCCAATTCACTCTCCCTCAGACCTGTTGGAGGGCCAGACTATAGTTTAAAAAAAACTATGAACACATTCCTATGCACACTGCACACATATCTTATTTTGAAGTAAAAAAGCAAACGGGGCAAAAATACCCGGCGGGCTGTAGTTTGAGGACCCCTGGTTTGGACGGTAGCATACAATATGCTCAGCTAGTTTTCCTGCTTGCTACATGCAGCCAGGTCTTAATTAATCTGAGTACAGAGCATGCAACAAAATTGGCATCCAGGCGATTACAAGGATCTGCCGGTTGCTTTCTTTCATGACCTGAGCTTCCTGGGCGCGTCTTTCCACAATGCCTGCCCCAGCAGTAGAGGAGGTTTATCCCTTACCCTGAACTGACCAGCGTGGGGCAAGGATATTAAACACATTCTCCTAGCATTCAGTTTGTCAAGTAGTGGATCTGTTTGGGGCGAAGGATAGCCCACATCTCTTTTTTGCGAGGGCAGTTATCTGTATTGCCTTTGGTCTTGCTTTTGTCCTCAGACCCATTAGCGCCTCGTTATAAAGAAACTCCCACAGCAGTTTTACGACTCCCCCCCCCCCCCAACTTTTCCCAAGAATTAGGATCTTGGTCCATTTCACATTGAGTTTTATGCTGGATGTGAGACCTGGATTCGGATTCCTTCTCCTGTGATGGGGAGACCCCGTTTTTCCAGCTCCAACCATATGCTGAAGAGACTTTTCCTCCTCCCAGCAGATGGACAAGTACCCTTATCAAAAATTAGTTGATGGCATGGATCTTTTCTTGGGCTCTCCATTTATTCCATTAGACTGTAGGTCTATTATTATAGCAGTACAAAGCCATTTAATTACTGTGGTTTTGTACGTTTTCACATCAGAACACGGTGTCCTTCTACTTTAGCCACTGTCTTGAAGATTGCCACTTGCCTCCTAGCCAGTTGCCACAGCCCAGACCCTCGTCAAAGATAGAGGTGATACACAGAGATCCTGATCAAAGTCTCACGGACGCCAACCTTTCCCAAGTGAAGAGAGCTGGCTGAGCCTCTGAAACTATTGCCCTGCAAACTCTTTGAAGCTTAAACCTACGATAATCCCTGAGGTCTTCTGAAAACCAAACAGCAGTCTGGCTGAATGAGGGAAACAAAGAAGCAAACGAAAACCTGCCTTGAGCATTCAGTTCTTTTAAGGACTATCTATATGAGAGTAAAGTGACAACAGTCACTCAAAAGATGGGGCAAGAGCCTTAGGGAGGGAGCATTGAGTTTATGTTGATGGGAAAGACGGAAGGGTCATCCCCGAAAAGGAGAGGGAATGGTTGAATTTAATCAACTACACCGACTTGCACACACAGATTGAACTAGCACTGTGTTTTGCTGTGTGATCTCAGTAACAACCAAATTAAATTGTAGAACAGAGAGAGAGAAGAAGTGATGATCATTGGCACCAAGCTGTGACTGCTCTTAATTAAACCTGGTTTTTGTGTTTCTGCCTCTGCGCATCGGCCAGGCACCTGCCCAGAAAGGAGAGGAGTCCAGTTGGGGCTCAGATTCCATGGCCCTGGCCAGGATGCTCACTGGCGCAGCCATCCCCACCACTCAGCCCTCCTGCTGTTTTTCCCCCAGCCCAGTCTTCAGACATTTCTTGTTGTTCGTATCTACTTATTGTCTGTAGTTCCTTTCTGGACCCAAACATGGCCTCTAAGTGCACTGTTAACATGTCCCAGCCTTCATGCATTCCCCGATCTGCATAGGTGGCCTCCAGCTCTGTTAGAATGAGTCTCCTTCTCACCCCAATGTTGACATACGCTCTCCTTTGCTCTCCCATTCCATTTAGGATCTTCTATTGTGTGCCTGGTCAGAGCTGGTAGCGGGGCACCATTGAGTTCTTGTCTCAAGTTAGGAAATGGTTCATGTAGGCTAATAGTCTGCCTTTGATTTTCTTCATTTCTTTTGCTCCATATGAATAGAGACATAGAGTTTTATAAATTCTTACCCAAAGAGGTTGTAGAACATTGCTTAAGTTGTCCCCTGAGTCTCTGGTCCTAAGCCTAAGCCTTTTAACCCAGTAAAACCATCCTGCAAGCTGTTGGCAGGCCTCGGAGGCTTCCATAACTATGGCTCCTACACGCTTTGTCACAACTGTGTGTCTAGGTGCAGCTCACACAGACACGTATATACATATGCCACAGACATACCTATACGTACAGGTGCATTTACTTGCATATAACTTCTTATGTACATAAATGAGCCTACAGACACAATATTGACATTGTTTTCTTGTCTTCCTCTTAATGTTTCTATTTAACTTGGTCAGATTGTGCTGAGTTCCACCATAGTTGGTAATGCCTTTCCCGGGACCCAAAATAGCAAGTGCCCACCATGGAGAGAGTGATTCCCCTCCTCTGGACTCCAGTCCCTGGTAACCGTCACAGAACATGGCTCTCTTTAAAGAAACTTAGGGTTCTTGTCTTTTTGTGATGGGTTCATTCAGCATTATGTCCTCCGGATCCACCCATGTTTTCAGATGCTTCCAGGACTCCTCATGGCTCTTTGTAGCTGTGTCTGCACGTGCCACACTGCTTTGCTACTGTGACTACTGCCCTAGTGAACACGGGTGTGCATGTGTCTCTCTGTGTCACCATTCTTACAACTTTGGGAGAGCTAGGTGTGAGATGGCTGGACCACAAGGTATTTCTCTGTCTGGTCCTTTCGAAAGCACCATACTATTTTTCACAGATATTGCACCATTCTTTAATCTCACCAGCACCGTAGGCGAGTTCTGATCATTTCATTTTATAGGGATTGATGAGACTTGAACAGATACAAGGGCCCGTGGCATGGTAAGCATACTTCAGTTTAAATCATCTGGTGCCTGGAACTGCCCCAGCGGTATAACTCATTTAGCTTATTTTGGCCCTGTGCGCTGCGTGGCTTAGCAGCTTTTACATCAATAGGAGGCGCAGACAAATAACCAGTACATTGTTGGTTTGTCCCCGATAGAAAACTGAAGTGTTTGAGATGATCAGTCAGTTCAAGTTGATTGGCACCTGCAGATGCTCATTCCTCTTGTGGTTGCACTGATTCATTCAAACCACCCCAAGAGTTAGGAATGAACTGTGAGGTTTGGTCGCCCTCCGCTGTGATGTATCACTGTGATGCCGCTGAGGTCAAATGGACCAAAAGGAGAAGCTGTGCTCAGGGTTTTGATATGTAACCAATGACTACTGCCTGGTGCCAGAGCCTCTCAGAGCGCGACGTTGAATGAATTACCACGGAACAGCCACCACAGTCCTATCAGCTCTCTCCCCCTCGGGCTCCTTTCCCCTCACAGAGATAAGCCAGAGGATCCAGACGGCGCAGCCGGCCGGGCGGCAGGTGATGCTGCACTACCTGCTACCGTGGATGAACAACATGGAGCTGGTGGACTTGAAGCCTCTGCCCACGGCACGGCGGCCTGATGGCGGCGACGGCGACGACGGGGACGCACTGAAAGACCCGGAGCTCATGGTGACCAGCAGGCGCTGGTTACGGGGAGAAGGCTGGGGGTCCCCGCAAGCCACCGCGATGGTTTTGAACAATCTGATGTACATGACAGCCAAGGTACAGTGGGCTCCGTGCCTGCCGCTGCCTCATAGAATCTGAGGGGCCCTGGTGGCATGTGGGTTAAGTGCTCGGCTTGGCAGGTGGGAGTTCTGTGGGAGAAAGACTTCGCCAGCTGCCACCGTAACACCGTGCGGGGCCCCTTCTCCTGTGGGAGCTAGGGCTGCCAGGCAGCACGCAGCATGCAGCACATGGAATTGTGGAGACGCCCCAGCCCTTAGCATCATGGTCCGTGTGGTTAGAAATCAGAGATGGGATTAGATCATCCTACGGCGGCCAAGCAACCATGCATCCCTTTCTCTAAACAGCCCTGACCAGGTATAAGATGTCCTGCAGTTGTGTTGTGAAAACCCTATGTGATTCATGACGCACATGTTTAGATCTATTTGGGGGGCGGGGGTTCCTTACTCGTGGACACCACTAGAAATCGGGCACGGACACATGACGCTCTGAGAATTTGAACTGCTGCTCTTTGGTGGCGTGGCTCTTGTGGCGTGGAGTGTAATCCACTGCTGCTGCTGTCGCGAATGTGCCCAGTAAGCAGTGTGGTGTGTAAGAGCACAGCCTCACCACGGTTTCTGTCGTGTGCCCGGCAATCTAGTACGGCGATGAGCTGGCCTGGTCGGAGGTGGAGAATGTGTGGACCACACTCGCAGATGGCTGGCCCAAAAACTTGAAGATAATTTTGCACTTTTTGATTAGCATCTGTGGAGTGAACAGTGAACCAAGCCTCTTGCCTTACGTATGTATTCACATTTATTTAACCTTTTTCTTTCTTTTAATACATTGGCCAGATGTCTTGTGACAAGCATGGGCAGCATTAGACCAGCAAAGGCAAGGCAAGGCCCCTGCGCAGCCCTTTTCCTCACCCTCCACTGCAGGTCTTACATAATATCTCACTGGTGTGTTGGCTCCACCCCAGAGAGGGTGAGCTCCTGACGAGCAGCAAGTTGGGTCCTCACATAGTTCAATTTCCAAAGACCAGGTCATTATGTGAAAACTGGGATTATGTGACGGAAGATGACGATGTCATATAACTGTCAGTCACTATGCTAAAAATTTCAAAATTGCCTGACGGCCAAATCTCATTGTGACACAGCTGCCAAACAACCAAAACCATAGCCCAGCCAAAGTGACAGGTCACTGCGACCATCACTGCCAGTGTTCCTCTTGCTTCGCTCCTCAGCACTCATTGCTGCCAAGTGTGCGTTGCTGAAATGCACAGCGATGGATGCTGGATCCTTTTACATGCGAAAGGTCAGATAGCAAGTTGCCTGGTAAATGAGGAACAGATGCATCGAACAGAGCCTAGCACATAGAAGGTGCCCCTTAATTGAGCCAAGTGAGTGAATTAGAGCTGGAATTGAGAGCAGGCATGAGGGTATCATTCTCGGAGACAAAGACGAATTTCAGGGAATAGCTAGGTTACAAGAAGTCACTGCCATTTTAAAAAAGCGACAACCCAAATTATTGTCATTTATCATATTAATTCGAATCACTACTGCTTAAGCACTTATTATAGGCCAGGCATTCCATCTGCCTTCTTTCATTTAATTCTCGGACTAAAGCTCTGCATTTGGTAAAATTGCTGCAAAGAAGGCAAAAGCAAAGCAGAGAGGAAAGCGTCTGGCTCCATCCCTCGTGAGAACCGGAACTCTGGCCCAGAATTGAATGGTGTGTGAGGAGTGAGCGAGCGCTGCGAGGGGCAGGGAGAGGTCGTGGGATGGCGGGTGGTGGGAGGCATTGAAGACTTGACAGGTTCTCCCGCGGTGGGTCAGCACGGCCCCGCTGAGCCAGAGTACAAAGGCAGAGATTCAAGCAGCATCTTCTGAGCAGGTGGAGCCTGAGCACAGAGTCCATGAGCCACTGGCTCGGGCAGGCTGCTGAGCTGGAGAGACGCAGTGTGACGGGCACCCTGTTAGCAGGCTTGGGGTCCGAGGTAGTGAAGTTAAGCCCAAGGTTGTCTGCAGCTGTGCTTCTCGTGCGCCAGGTGCTTCCGGACCGTCTGGGGTTCCTGTTCTGATTCCCATCGTGTAGGCTGGGACGTGGGGTTCTGCACTCTAACAAGCTCCAGATAAGGATGCTCGTGCTTCCAGCACTGTCCTCAGAGCAACCAGGATTAAAGGGGAGAGGAAGGGAAAGAAAGAGGCTGACCAGTCAGTAGTTCGGTGATACATCCTCGAATTTCTGAAGCAGACATGCATGTAATCCGTATTGCAGAAATGAGCTTTTCCCACGTAACATGTAGAGTCCGTTAGGCCTTTGGAAAGTGCCTTATGACCTTTAGCTCCTACCAACTATGTGAAGAGATGCTCCCAAGAGCCCCACTTGGCAGAGGGGAAAACTGAACTTAAGTCCCTCGCCCTGTCACCCCGTTGGTGAATGAACGGTGAACCCACGTTCCACACCTGGGTCTATGTTGCGTTCCAGTTCCTGGGACTCGCTAACCTGCAGGTTGAATGGAGGAAGGAACGAGAGAAGACCGTTCCTGGGTGTGAAGTCTGCCTGGCTGCAGTAAGAACAACACATTGAGACGACACTCACCTAAAGTTGTCCCCCGTTCTGTTCATCCTCATTAGATTCTGCTCCCCCTCGGTATCACTACCGAGGTTTGAGGACGACCATGTTGATAAAACGAATTGATGCCCTGTTGCTACCCATCGCTATCGATCACATTTAGACCAGGCTTCCTTTCTTCTACTTAATACGGTGTTGATGGTGATAGAGTTGACTGCCGGAAACCATGTGAGGTCAAAGTTTTGCTCTTCCTCTTCTGAACAGGTGAAGAAGGTCATCGTGTACTTGGGCCGAGATAAAACCATGCAGTTGCTGGAAGAACTGGTGGGCGAACTACAGCTGACGGACCCCGTCAGTTCTGGAGTCACCCACATGGATAACCCCCCGTATTATCGCATCACCTCCAGTTACAAAATCCCTTCTGTCACCTCAGGTGAGGCGTTGTTTGCAATGGGGGCTGCCCCGCCCGCTACAGTTCATGCAGGCAAGCGCTTGGATGTTTAAACTCACCTGTGAAAATGACAACAGACATGAGCCGTGTCTAATAATTAAGTTTGACTAATTAGAAATTGTCACAAGAGTCAAGACATTGGGCAACAGAAGGTTTCTTCATTGTCTAGAGGGAAGCAGGTGGGCAGTGTAATGCAGCCCTGCAGTGTAGATTCATCAGGTCCTTGTAGAACAAATGGAGTCCCTAGAGAGTGCAAAGGGTTAACATGCCGGGCTGCCAAGCAGAAGGGTGGAGCTGCGAATCTCCCCGCCCTCCCTGTGCTCAGTGAGATGCCCCCTCCTCCATCTGTGCTTGGCTTCTCAACACGGAAAGCCATCATTTGGAGTGTGCAGAGAGAAAGCCATCCCGGTGCAGGCGGGCAGGGAGGCCGGCCTGGAGAACCAGCCCCTTCTGAAATAGGTTTCCCACCAGTCCTGCGTTTGGCATCCCCTCCCACTACGCCCCCATCTCTTAGGGCCCAAAGGACTAATGTCACGAATTCCTGAGACCCTGGTACATTCAGCTGTACAGAAAAGGCGGCATCTTGGTTTCCCCTCTCACTAGCTTCAAACTCAGCCCTCTTAAAACTCCATTCCTTCTTGCCCGGTTGTTTTCCAGCATCCGAAATGCTGTTGCTGTCGTGTGTCCTTGGGTTTGGTCATTTTGAGTCTCAGCACTCCCCAGTTTGGGAACAAGAACCATTCTGAAGTGTGCTTTTCTTTTTTAGCCTGGTGTGTAGTTCGGCTGGAACCAGTGCCTGCGGCTCTGATGGAACCTTCCTTTAGTGCAGGGTTGTGAACGGGTGGCTGACCACAAGGTCGGCTGTTCAGACGATAGGTGTTCATTTCCCCTCAAGAGTTATAACCCCAGAAACCTCCAGGAGCCCTTTTGCTCTGTCCTTTGGGACAGATGGTAGTAACTCTAGACTTCTGGTCAGCGTAAGTGAGGGGGCATGTGCCGCAGTGGAGGTGACTTGGCCAGCTGAGGGGAAGGCGGTGTTGGAAGTGGGGATTGATTCAGCTGAGTCAAAGTGAAGGCAGACTTACAGTGGCAAATTGCCATTGTCCCTAAGTGACCCCGGGGGATTTCCTCTACATTTCTTTTTTAAAGTCACCTTGGTCTCATTTAACAGTGTGTTGCCGTCATCATTTGACATCCCTTGTTCTTCCGGAGTTATCCCAGGTGGTTAAGTTCATAGGTAGTGTGTCCACTCTCATTTGCAGGTACTACTTCCAGCAGCGATACAATGGTAGCTCCCATGGATGGCAATCCCGACCCCAAGCCCATAAAGGAGAGCATTGAAGAGAGGTAAACGCTCCTCATTCCCCATCAGCCTTTCCCTTTCCTCATCGGTTGAAATGATAATGACTCCTAATGGGATTTTCTGTTGGCCAGGCCGGAGGGTGGGGGGTTGGGGTTGGTTAAAATTTTGGTAAATGTTCATTATTTTGATGTTAAAGATGCTAGATTATAGCTGCATCTTAACGATGTCTACTCTTAATGGATGTGCTAGAATGTGGTCAGTCACTTTTTGTTGGCCTACATTTTCAGACACTGTAAAGCAGTGGTTCTCGACCTTCCTAATGCCACGACCCTTTAATACTGTTCATGTTGTGGTGACCCCCCCCCAACCATAAATTATTTTCGTTGCTACTTCATCACTGTCATTTTGCTACTGTGATGAATCGGGCGACCCCTGTGAAAGGGTCGTTCGACCCCCACAAAGGGTTGAAACCCACGGTTGAGAACCGCTGCTCTAAAGGGATGCTTACTCTGTGTATTTTCAGTACGGTAGACTTGACCAGCGCATTATTACCACAACCACTGAAGAGGTGGGGGCCCTGGTGGCCGTGACCTGCTTAGCACAAAGTCAGCAGTTCGAACCCAGCAGCTGCTCTGTGGGAGAAAGATGAGGCTGGCTAAGCCTATCAAGATTTAAAGCCTTGGAAACCCTCCAAGACAGTTCTACTCTGACCTACACGGTTACCCTGATTTGGAATTGTCTTGATGACAGAGCATGAGACTTAAGATGAACCTAAGTAGAAATAGTTGGCTGAAAAATGCTTAATTAAAAAAAAAAAATCACAGCAAGCTTTTTGTTCACATTTTGCATAGTGTCCCTTTCTTAAACCTAGGAAGTAAAACACAAATCACACATGCCCTCTTCCCCTGAGCTGTGCCTGACCGAGCTCATTTCTTTCCATAGCTATGTGCACCTGGACCTCTACAGTGGACTAAACAGCCATTTAAACCGCCAGCACCACAGACTGGAATCCCGATACAGCAGCAGCTCTGGGGGATCTTATGAAGAAGAAAAAAGTAATGCATCCTAAGTGCTTTTTATAACTCTCACAGCAAGAATTGCGTTGATTGCACTTATGATAACTAAAATGGCATGGGCTATGCTGATTACATTAATTATGTTGATGTTAATAAAGTGATCTCCCCGCACCCTCCCAGAAATCACTTTAAGATAGAGTCTTTAACTACCACCAGTGGAGTTCCCATGTAGTCCAAAATGTTTTCCATGTTAAGAAGCCACATAAGTAGGAGATTTACCTTTTATTTTTTTAAGCACTGGTTCCCAGTAGGTAAAGAAAAAGAAAGGTAAGGAATGGTTCCCAAGACATGTCGTAGAACACACCCTGCCAATAGGCTGGCTTTTGGTTTTGTTTTTTTAAATCAGAATCAAGCCTTCTCCATGGTGCCCTGCGTCACCAACGAAGTTGTCCTTTGCCTCTGCAAAGTGAATGGTCTATCTGAGTCTGGAGGTAGCCACACGAGCTTTCAGGCTGGAAAGGGACCCTGAAGACAGTCTGGTCCGATCTCCTCATTTTGCACCTGATGAACTGAGGCCCACAGAGGTTAAGTGACTTACCCATGTCACGCAGAACTCACATTTTTGGAGTTTTTTTTTAAAAATTTAAGCAGTACCCTGCAGCTCCATTGCCAAAGGCCGATTTCGTTCTGAAATGCGTTTCTGTTGGACCCATCCGTCTCCGCAACTCGGACTTGCACGAATGGCTAGCAGGACCCTGGGATAAGGCAGCTTCACCTACAGTGTGGTCTCGTGGTTCGGGCATGGACTCCTCGTGAAGTGCTCATGTAGTTTTACTCTCGTAATCAGGGATGGGACCTGAATTGATCTAGCTCCTTTTCCCACTGACGTGCTGTATTGGGAACATTTGTTACCCAGGTCTTCCTAACAACCATGTGTTGAAATAAGGGGAAATTCTATTGGTCACGTTCTGTTGCTATACGCAGTTGATATCTTACTAGAGTGTGCATATACTGGCAGAAAACAGATGGTGGAGAAAATGAGATCATTTTATTTTGATAGGTGATTCAATGCCACTTTATTCTCACTGGCGCCTGAAAGTGATGGAGCATAATCAAGGAGAGCCATTACCCTTCCCACCAGCTGGAGGCTGCTGGTCGCCACTGGTGGATTACTTGCCTGAAACGTCATCACCAGGATTACCTCTTCACAGGTGGACTACAGCATCATTCCTATTTCACGTGACCCGAATTGCTGCTTAGCACATTCAGCTTTCTCTTAAGCAAACTGGCGGTGCAGGCTAAAGGCAGCCTTCCTCCTTAAGAGATGCGGCAACAAATCTAGATCCACGTGGGTAGGTTGGAGGAACTCTGAAAGCTCAGAGAACTCCCAAGAGTTTAAAAGGAATACCCTGAAAGCGGATTCTGCTGCTGCTCTTTTTCTGGGTGTCTTCCATAGTTACTTGACCTTTCTGGGACCCAGTCGCTACATCTGGGGGGAAAAGTGTTTTCTTCCAATGAGCCGTAGTATTTTGAACGGAGTTCAAGCAGAGTTAGACTGAGGGCAGTCATAAGACAACAGTCACTTCATTTCTTTCCAGAGTTAGTGAGGTGCCAAATATGTATTGAACACCTACTATGTGGCAAGCATGGGATAGATCTTAAGGTGGAAAGATAAGGCAGTCAGGCCCTTGACATTAATGTGCCCTTATCAGATAAGCTTTTTCACCCCCTCCCAATAGAAAATTCTCACCTTAACAATGATATCTTCAGATGTTTTTTTCTTCATCTTTTTTTTCTTGAGATGTTGTATTTCTCTAAAATATAATACTAAAGTCTTCAAATAATTTGCAAAGGATTTTCTCTAGGTTAGCCCTGATCCAGTGAGACATCAGTAATGCTCTTCTCTGTCACAGGTGTAACATAGCCGTGATTCTCTTGACTGATCTCATCATTGATCATAGTGTGAAGGTGGAATGGGGAAGCTACCTCCATCTTCTTCTTCATGCAATTTTTATAGGTAATTGGTCCTTGTTCTTGTATCTTTGCTTGACATTTTTACAAAACCTAAAGGAAGTGTGCTCTGGGGGAAGGTTCCCCGTGCACCCAGATCGATGTCTATGCATTTTATTCCCCAGACCCTAGAATACTCGTGGTCTGCTATTGCTGGGGGCCCTTGAACCCATGTCGGCTCCTCTCAGGCCCACGTGACAGACTAGAATTTCCCAGTGTTTTCTAGGCATGACTTAACGAAGCAGATCACCAATGGATGGGTTTGAACTGCTGACCCTTTAGTTAGCAGCCAATTGCTTAACCATGGTGCCCCCAGGGCTCCTGGCTCCTGGCCCAGCAGGAGGTATTTAACCATCAACAACTCTATCTTTGCTATTCCCATTCCTGCACCACAGTTCGCCGCACACCCCCTATACACGCATGCATGCACACGCACACACACACACATGCTCACTCACTTTACCAGGAATAATTCTGTAGCATTAGCAATAGTAAAATAAATAATGAATCTTTACTTCTGGGACTTAGGCAAACTTTCAGAATGACTGAAAGTGGCAGTAGACTGTAAGTCTCGTTATCCTCTTGGTCACAAAAGAATTGAATTTTGGACACTCATTGTGAGACCTGAAATCCCACTGCCCTTCTGAGGCAAACATACAGACTTTGTCGCATCAGAGTAGCATCTTTGAAACTTGTAGGGCTGGCTTCCTGAGACCAGTCCACATAGCCAGCTTCTCAGCAACGTTCCTGATATACACATGGTGTAGGCATCACTTTATTCTTTTGGGAACTAAAGAATCCTTGACCTTTTATTATAATTATTATTTTACATTTACTATTCAAGAATAGGGTAATCATTTCAAGAGCAAGATCTACTCAATTTTAGACTTGAAATTTATTAAAAACTTACCAGAATCCGCGTCCTATTATGAGACAATAAACCATTTGTCAAGGCAATTTCCACCCTGTTTTACAAAGGGTTTAAAAAGTTGATGGAAAAAACTGAAATCTTTTGAGAATGATGAGGGTAACGAGTGTACAAATGTGCTTTATGCGACTGATGTATGTATGGATTGTGATAAGAGTTGTATGAGCCCTGAATAAAATGATCCCCAAAAAAGAAAGACAAAATTTGGTGGGATATACTCAAAAAAATAAAATTGAAACAACAGATCATGGAATTTTTCCACCAACTTGTTGAATCCTCCTCCTAGAACTGACCTCCACAAGGTTCTGGAGATTGGTGTCAAGAATGCTCCTTGTTGATTGATGCCTTTTTCCTCCCATCCACTCTAGGGCTTGACCACTGGCACCCTGAGGTATATGAACATTGTAAGCGCCTGCTTCTGCATTTACTGATAGTGATGGGATCCAACAGTAACGTCCGGACTGCTGCTTCTGTCCTTCTCAGGAACAAGGAGTTTAATGAGCCCAGGGTGCTGACTGTCAAACACGTGGCACACTTAGATTCCTCTTTCACAGGTATGTACTCCAGAACGCCTCCGCTTGAAGAGTGGGAACGAGGCGTTGTTAATGGGGACTAGAGAACATTTTAAGTAAAAATGCAGTGTGTGCCACTTAGCTATCTACTACTCAATATAAGAAGACGTTACACTTGCATGTTTAAGTCTGCCTCGCTGAAGATCTCTGTGGTGAACAGCGTACGTTCTGAATGCGTGGATTGAAGGTGCAGTGGAAATGCATCACTCACTGGGCACTTGGTGTGAGAGCGAGGTTGTGTTCCTTCTCCCAACTCTCAAGGTCTGAAAAATTGATAATCGTATTTTTTTAGCTGTTTGATTTGCTTTCTTCTATTTACTCAATTTAAAAGTGTTGCCCATTTTTAAGTATTTAGACTCCAATTTAGGAGACACAAGTATTAAAATTATTTCACTAACTGTGAATATTTTTACCTTTAGTGTTATATTTTCTTCATTTCTAACAGCAAAACCAGACCCACTGCCATCAAGACAATGTCATTTCCTACGGATCCTAGACAAGGGTTCTGAGACGGTAAATCTTTACAGAAGCAGACAGCCCCGTCTTTCTCCAAACAGGCAGTTGGTGGGTTTGAACTGTCAACCTTGAGGTTACCAGTACAGTGCTTATTCCACAAGGCTCCTTTCTTTCTTAATAGCCCCTACTTATTTACTCTGTTCATCAGTTTCATCATGCCAATTAATAAGAGATGGTCTAAAAAATCATTACTTTCAGAAACTTAAATATAGGCACCATTTTTCCTAATCCTATTGTGCTTCAGATACATGGTTAATGAATTTCTGAGTTATTAGTTAACACCTTGTATTTTCTTAGAGCCTTGTAGCTTGTAAGAAAAATCATTATTAGGAAACTTAATCGAATTTTTAAAACTAATTTTAAAAGAGTGGGACAAAGTTTATTGCCTTTTTTACAGAAAAGCAACTTTATTCATGATTTCGTAGTTTGTGTTTGCTGTTAGCCCTCTGTAAATATAGACAAAAAGATAGCCTTTAATAACCGCCAGCTGCTCCGAGGGAGAAAGATGAGGCTCTCCACTCCCGTAAGGATTTACCATCTCAGAGTCCCCCAGGGGAAGTCTGGCCTGTCCTGTAGGGTTGCTGTGAGTCGGAATCCACTGGAGGTATCTGAGTTGAGTGAGTTTAAAACAAATCGTTCAATAATTGACATAGTGTAAATATTACCAATAGACTTTCAAAAAGATATTTACGTAAAATAAGCAGAATATGTAGAATACTTACTATGAAACACTAACAATATGTTCATATTATAAAATTGTGCTTAATACTGAGGAAATAACGACCAGCTATCAGAAATGGCCTCTGAAAATACAGGGAATCCAGGACGGATGAGCCCTATAGGACCAGTGGTGTGAGTGGCAAAACAGGGTGGGTAAAGGGAGAATGGGTAGGAAAGAGGGAACCGATTGCATGGAACTGTGTGTGACCTCCTCCCTGGGGGACAGACAACCGAAAAGTGGATGAAGAGAGACGTCAGACAGGGCAAGATATGACAAAATACCCATTTATAAACTATCAAGGGCTCATGCGGGAGGGGGGAGCGGGGAGGGAGGGGAAAAATGAGGACCTAATGTCGGGGGTTTAAATGGAGAGAAAATGTTTTGAGAAACGATGTACAAATGCGCTTTACACACTTGATGTGTGTATGGATTGGGATAACAGTTGTATGAGCCCCTAATAAAATGTTTAAAAAAAAAAAAGAAAGAAAGAAAAAAAAAGAAATGGCCTCTTGCACCTTTCTTCAGCAGATGGCAGCAGAGACTGCACAGTAACTCCAAACACTTAAGTTTGGGCCTAGGGATGTGAAAACGGGTGTTTGCTGAAATCTTCCACTAGAGACCAGGTGTCCTAGTTGGATAGAGACCAATGGGACCCTCCAACTATGGCCTTCCCATTCACGTCTGGAACGGAACTCACCTTGGTGTTTAGAATAAACCATTGAAGATCAGAAGGGCCCCTCTTCCCCAAGTGCCATGTTGAGAGGGGCTGGGAAAGAGGAAGGATGGGGAGGAAGTAGTGGGGTGAGCCTTAGGAATCTTGAGGGAGGCTGCCGCGAGTGAGTTGAATCTGACGGTGTGTGAATTGTTGAATGCCAAACCACGTTCTGTAAACTTTCACCTAATTCACAGTAAAAAGTCAAACAAACAAAACCCCCTCCCTTGATGGACCGGGTGTTTCTGAGGATCCTTCATTTGAATCAGCCGCTGCCTGAGCGAGAGCCTCCCGTTCCCCACCACTCCGTCAGAAACTGCAGTTGCTATCTCCCTGTGAGGCGGTTTTCTGCATGATGGTCTCTCTCTCTCCGCAGGTGTGAATGATTTTATACCCGATTACCAGCCCTCCCCCATGACTGACTCAGGGCTTAGCTCAAGTTCTACCTCTTCTAGTATCAGCTTAGGAAATAGCAGCGCTGCCATGTCACACCTGCACGCCACGCTCCTCAATGAGGCGGACATCTCAGTGGAGCAGGATGGGAAAGTGAAAGGCCTCATGGAGTTCATTACCTCAAGGTAACGCCTACCCCCTGGCTTCCCCAGCAGGGCCTGTGCTCAGCAGCTCTTCATCCGTTAGCTGTCGTGGGCCACAATGTCCATTTCCAACATGATGGTGTTTTGAGAGTCGGTACCTGAACACCTACTCTGATCAGCCGGCCAAGCATTGCATCGTTATTGATGGTCTACTCTATTGATGGTCGGTTCTGGCTCGTAGTGACTCTAGGACAGGGTCGAACCTACCCCCTGCCTTTCCAAGGCTGTAACTTGCTAGGGGAGCGGGAAGTCTCAACTGTCTTCGTGGAGCAGTGGGTGGTCTCGAACTGCCAACCCTGTAGGTAGAGCCCCTGTAGGTAGATCATCCTCTACACGACCAGGACTCCTTTACTCTTCGCCAGGCACCATTCAGAGACCAAAAAAGATAGCTGGAGAGCAGGGAGGGGGCAATTCACCTTGCATGCAAAACCACCACAGGGGCCTGAGAAAGCCCAGTGTGTGGAAACGGTGAGCCAATCCCGCCTGGCTGAGAGGAAAGGCTGCCTCGGGGCCGTGCTAGAAGCGAGGGAGAAACCAGCCTAAGGAGCCCTGCAGCATGACCATGCAGTTACAGATGCTGATCGGTCCAGCAAGGAGATACCTTGGGCTGGGAGGAGGGAGGGCAAGAGGGGTCAGTCCTCTTCGCATTTGGCAAAATATATCATTTTATTGCACTACCTCTGAGATAGTTGGGGCTGGGGGGGCGGGCAGTGATGGAAGGCTTTGAGATTGATTATATGTAACTCAGATCTTCCTCCCTTGCTATCCACATGCGTGAAGGGCATGGGGAGACTTAGTGGGGTGTTGTTAGACCAGTGGTTCTCAACCTTCCTCATGCCGCGACCCTTTCATACAGTTCCTCATGTTGTGATGACCCCCCAACCATAACATTATTTTCGTTGCCACTTCATCCCTGTACCTTTGCTACCGTTACGAATCATCATGTACATATCTGATGTGCAGGATCTATTAGGCGGCCCCTGTGAAAGGGTCGTTCGACCCCCAGGTGGAGAACCGCTGTGTTGCACTCATCCGACTCCTGGGCTTCCTAGTCACGGGGTGCGCGTTAGACAAGGATGAGGAACACCCCAGCGATTCAGACACAAGGAAGTAAGACTGTGCTCTGTTGCCAGAAAAAGAGGGCCGCTCTGGAGCCACGAGGACGTCTCCGCCAAGACCCCGAGCATCAGGAGCGCCGAGCAGCTCACTGCGTTCCTGAAGCACGTGGTGGCCGTGTTTAAGCAGTCGAGCGCAGGTACCTGTCGTGCTGTCTTCCAGATGCGACTTCATTTCAAAGAGAGGTCGTGTTCATGTTGCGTAACCTTTCTCGTCATGTTTAACAAAAGCTGATAGCTGCTTGGGTACATGAAAAGTTCTACACTTAAAAACAACAACAACCCGACAACCACTCATTAGTGATGGCAGATCGTTCTCAGTCGGGGGAAGAAAACTAAGTTCTCACTGCTGTAACGTCACTTCAGACTCAGTGACCCCGTGAGACAGGCACCCCTGCCCCTCTGGGGTCCGAGACTGCCATTTGAAGGGAGCAGAGCGGCAGTTGGTTTCAACTGCGGCCCAACGTACAACCACGACACCACCGGGGACTGTTTCAAATAAGAAAGCTACGTCCCTGTGGACCGCTGGACGTTTTGGCTCTGTGGATGACGGCATCATCCAACAGCAGCCTGGTTTCATCCGACGAAAGGGTGGATGGAGTTCAAGGGGCAGATGCAGCCATGACTTAAAACTCCCTTAGGTGCCAGTGTGGTCTTCCGTGGTAGAAAGCTGAAGGACAGTTTGAAACTCTTAGTAAAAACACATGTGTCTAAAAGCAGTGGTTCTTCACGACCAGTGTGGCTTTGCTCCCTCAGAATCAGGCAACGTGTGGAGACATTTGGGGGGTGTCACAGTTGAGGGGATCGAGGTTATGGCTGGAATTTCATGCATAGGGTCTAGGACCCTTGCTGACCACCCCCAGCTCCTCCCTGCAAAAGCACTATCCAGGGCAGAACGGCAGTGGTGGCGAGTGGGGGGTTCCAAGTCTTGCCGATTGCGTCCTTGCAGCAGAGAATCAAGCATCACCTAAAATGCCAATGGAAGGGGAAGGCACATCGGCTCCTAAGAGTTTCATTGCATGCCCCGTTGGCCCGGTACTGGTTTTGGACAGTGAGCACCTGGTCCGAGACCCTGTAACTTGACAGACTTCTGGTTACTTCACTTGTTTTCCCAGAAGGAGGTCACCTGGAGCATCACCTCAGCGAGGTGGCCCTGCAGACAGCACTGTCCTGCTCTTCTCGACACTACGCCGGGCGGTCGTTCCAGATTTTCAGGGCCCTGAAGCAGCCCCTTTCTGCAGCCACACTTTCCGATGTCCTCTCCAGACTCGTGGAGACGGTGGGGGACCCAGGAGAAGATGCCCAGGTACCTCATGACATTCTTTCAGCACTTCCTGGGCAGCCACAGTTTGGCAGAGATGCGTCGGCAGCTCTGGACGGCTGTAGCTGGACCGATGGCGAAGTATCGGCCTCTAATGTCCTGGAGCAGCCATTGACCTGAGGGGGTGGGCAGAAAGGGTTGTATGGGCAATTGTGTATTGGCATGCTCGCAAAACCAAGTCGTCTACTGCCGGTCAGAGCAGGTTTTACACCCCAACAGTTGAATAGTGTCCTGGGATGACTCCTGGTCCAAGAGAAAAGAAGTTAAATGTAAATACAAGAGGAGAACAGGGTTTTGGTTTTTCCCCCCAGATCAGGTAAGTAAAAGATTACATTTGAGAACATGGGTCTGTACAGGCTAAATTTAATATTAGCTGTTGGGAAATGAATTTACTCCGTAGATATTTCCCAAATACCTCACATAGAATGGGCACTATTCTAAGCACTACACAAGACACCATTCAAGGTCTTTTGGATCTTAGATTCCCTTGGGGACTAAAAAAAAAATCCTGTACCCACTTGCCATCAGGTCGCTGCCAACTCATAGCAACCCTACAGGGCAGGGTAGGACTGCCCCTGCGAGTTTCCGAGACTGGAACTCTTTACGGGAACAGAAAACCCTGTCTTTCTCCTGCAGAGCAGTGGTGGTTTCAAACCACTGACCTTGCGATTAGTACCGTAAACCACTAGGCCACCAGGGCTCCTTTCTCTTGGGATAGCAGGCCTTTCCTATGTTAGTGATTAGGGTCTGTGACACAATTAGTGGTAGATGCAGTGAAAACAGTAAGGTAACGGTGATGGGGAAGGAGTCACTGTTCTGTACAGGATCATCTCAAAGGGGATTTTTTAACAAACACTCGTGAAGTGATCTGGGAGACAGCATTTCAGGCAGAGCAAACGGGAATAAGAAGTGCACAGGCCCTGTAGCTGAAGCAGCACGAGGTGGCTCTCTGAGAAACGTCATGAAAACCAGTGTGGCGGGCGTGTAACCAGGGCTTGGGCATGGGGGCCAATGGCAACGGACTGGTAAAGTCAGCAGGTCCCGATCACCTGAGGCCCACCAGGCTCTGGTCCCAGGTGGGATTTCCCTCTGAGTTGAAGGGGACCACTCGAAGGCATTGAAGAGAGAGTGGCACTCGCCAGGAGGGGAGCAGGCGAGGTTAGGGAAGAGGCAGCTTTAAACCTATACAGGCCCCGGTGCTGGTGGCTCAGGTGAAAGAAAGCCACGGAGGTGTCGAGATGGAAGGGCCTGATTTTTACAGAGTCGAAAGCTAACATTGATAAGACTTGCTGGTAGATTCCATTTCAGGTGCGAGGGGAGCATCAGGGGTGACCCTTAGCTTTCTGGCCTGGAATTTGAGTGAATCGTCAGGCCATTCGAATCCATTGATGCCATTCATCTGACGAGTGTTCATGAGTCACCAAGGCCCCGTTACCCGAGAAGTTAATCATGCTGTCATATTGATGTGAAGGTTCTTCCCACTGTCCATCTCACCAGCCAGTCCTTTGGCGTTTGTTTCTCCAGAGCATGGTTGTTAAAAAGCTGCACCTTTGTTGTTTTTGTTTTGTGTGTGTGTGTGCATACGCAGGGTTTCGTGATCGAGCTTCTGCTGACATTGGAGTCTGCAATCGACACTTTGGCCGAGACCATGAAGCATTATGATCTCCTTTCTGCACTTTCTCAGTAAGACTTTGACCTTGGCCACCCGTAGCTCTGTATGCAGAACTTGAACAGCCGAGTGTGGGCCACCATGACACGGTATCATTGTGCGAGTGGTAAAGGAAATTATTCTAGGTCAGGTGGAGAACCAGGTTGAACCTTAACCCCGGCAGGTGAAGACGTGAGGGAAATCACTGCGCTAACGAGTGAGTGGTGTCCAGGGTCCCGGTTTAGGGCTTTCTGCCACAGCCACACTCGTCCGCTTCCCACACACGGCTCCTCCTCCCCCTTGGAGCAACCTCTCCACCCACTGTCTCTGCCTTCAAAACCAGCTGTTCTCCATTTGCCCCAACTCATGGCGACCCCATGAGTGTCAGAAAAGAACTGGGCTCCTTAAGGTTTTCCGAGGAAGACTTTTTTACCAAGCGATCATCAGCCCTATCGTCTGAGGACGTGAACCGCTCTCCTCTCAGGTAGCCTGAGTATTGACTTTTGCAAACCTGAAACCCAACTCATCCTCCAAGTCCCATCTCAGATGTCCCCTCTCCGCTAATCCAGCTCTCCCAAGGGCCCTGTTAATGGCTACATCCTTAGGACCCTCCCAAAACAAACGTTCCCTTGTATTTTAGTAGCAGCAATTTATAGGCTATAAATCCACTACTTACATGTCTGTCTCCTACAAAATGTTTTACGTAATGCTCCTCTTAGCCTGCAAACAATCGCCTTCAGTTAATACCTTTAAAATCATTAGTAACTGGATGTGAGGGAGAAGAAGAAATGAAAAACAGAGTTTGAGCCCAGAGGTTGTGGAAACAGCGTGCTGTGGACAGAAATGAGGATACCGGGGTTAGCAGGACTGAAGAGAAGATAGGTGAGGTCTGCTTGGGACAGGACAGATACCTAAATCCCAGATGTGGAAGTGCAATATTGACTACTGTCACAGAATTTCCTCTCCAAGGTAAACATCATCCCAGCTCAAAAGAACAGTGTTATTACACATTTTATTTTATTTCTCAGTATGCAAGAGAGGCCTGAAATGCGCTTGCACAAAGTCAGATAGTCACTTTTTTTTTCTGATGGGTGTGGGTGTGCGTGCGTGCGCACGCATGTGTGTGCTCAAGAGTAAAATTAGTGCAGCAAAATATGATATGATTGTGACTGGTTTTCTCTTTCTCCCCCCCCGCCCCAAAGAACCTCATACCATGACCCTATCATGGGAAACAAGTATGCAGCTAACAGGAAAAGCACTGGACAACTCAATCTAAGCACAAGTCCCATGAATAGTAGCAGGGATTTGGGATATAACAGTAATGCAAGAAGTAACTCTTTGAGATTAAGTTCGATCGGTGAGCGGCGAGGTGACCGGCAGCGGAGTCACACACTGGATATAATGGACGGACGGATAAGCCACAGCACTAGTTTAGCGAGGACTAGAAGCCTTTCCTCCCTGCGAGAGAAAGGAATGTATGACGTGCATGCCACTACTGAGCCCACCAACCTGATGGCCACCGTCTTCTGGATCGCAGCCTCGCTGTTGGAATCGGATTATGAGTACGAATACCTCCTGGCTCTGAGGCTTCTCAACAAACTGCTTGTCCACTTGCCTTTGGACAAGTCAGAGAGCCGGGAGAAGATTGAAACCGTCCAAAGCAAACTGAAATGGAAGAACTTCCCGGGCCTTCAGCGGCTCTTCCTGAAGGGCTTCACCTCCGTCTCGACCCAAGAAATGACCGTGCACCTGCTCAGCAAACTCATCGCTGTCTCCAAGCACACGCTGGTGGACCCCTCCCAGCTGTCAGGTGAAGTGAAAATTATCATTGCACCAGCACTTGGCGTTTGATGGCGGTGAAATGTGAACTAATCATTTGTTTTGGAATCGACTAATTTCCGCTTTTCCGCAGTCAGGCTGTTGTTTTATCTGAGGGAGTCGTGGGGTGCGAGCATAGGACGAAGGTAGAGGATGAAGTAGTCCAGGAAAGGCAAAGAGGATGGTGTCTGGGAGCCACTGAAACAACAGTTTTAGCTTTTCCAATAATATGCAATAAAATTGGTTATTGTTTGCTTTTTTGTTTTGTTTTGATAGGCTTTCCTCTTAACATCCTTTGCTTATTGCCTCACTTAATCCAGCATTTTGACAGCCCAACTCAGTTTTGCAAAGAAACAGCTAGTCGAATAGCAAAGGTAAGCAAATGTTACCCTGGAAGATACCACTACAGGGAACTCAACCTGGGGTGTTTCTTTAAGGGGTCGGGGGAGGTGTCTCTTAAAAATTCGTTTAAAAGTCTCTGCTGTCACTTCCTATGTGAACCTTGCATCTACATGGTTATTCCTGTGTGCACATAAAGCAGGTCTGTAGAACTGATGTGAGTGGCGAATGCTCGGATGCCGCCACCTGGAAGTTCTTAACTAGAGTGACACCCCTTTGAGCCCTGGTCTTTTTTCTACCGTTTCCCTATTTTCTCCTCTACCTCTGTTAGCCTCTCATTCACGTATCCCTTCATTGCCAAAGACTGACAAAGCCGCACTGCTTTAGGTGCTGGCCCCACGGTGTTCAGCAAGACAGGTAGGGCACTGAGCCTCGTGGGTAGGCACCCAAGTGCAGCAAGGTGGTTCGGTCGGCACAGTGGGAAAGCAGAGGGCTCCAGGAGCACATAGACCAGAAGCCTTCTTGGGGGAGGTCAGTTCTGTGTTGACACTGGAGGCCAAATGGGAATACCCAGAGGTTGGTTTCCGAATGGGGGAGGGGAGGTGGGGGACAGCTCAGCTGGGGGGTGGCGGTTTCTAAGCAGAGGAAAGAGCATGGTGTCCTGGAAGAAGTGGGCGTCATCTAGTCAGGGAGCCTGGATGTTCCCGTCTGTTTGTCCTTTGCCTTTTGACCTTCTCTCGCGTCGCGTCTTCCCTCGCTCTTCTCCTTCGTGACTGGTTTCCTTCCCTCGGCAGCCAGCTCTCCAAACAGAAACGGAGCTCCTTTTGAACCGTCTGTTGATGTTCACTTTAAAATATCAGAGCTTCTTTTTCTTAGTTTTAAAGGAACCTAACTTTGACCTTTTCTATTTTCACTAACTTCTTCAGAATGAACAAGCATCCTCCAATAGCTTGCCTACTGTGTACATGTCTTTCTTAATGAAGTGTCTGCTCTTGGTATCGGCCCCTGAGGGTGGGACAGAAGCTTTTCAGATTACAAAGGTAAACAGCTACGTGAAGGGTTTAGAGAAATTTTGAATGATGTATTCCCCAGGAAGTTTCGTGAACTTGGGGAGGAGGTACCATAGCAGTGTGAGGTAGCCCACCTGAAAGCTCTGAACGGAAAGCCAATGAGATCTGCAACAGAAGGGAAGGGCAAGTGAAACCCTCCGGACGGGCTTTGTAGATGAGCAAATTAACGTTTCCGTCGAGATTCCACGTCCCTGGGAGCAGAGGAGGCTTTCTACTCCCGAGAGGTGACAGTCTCTCAACCCACGGGGGCCGTGCTCCCACGCGCTGTAGGTTCGCTGTGCGTGGGAATCCACTCACGAACAGGGAGTGTGGCGTACGATATGACCCAGCAACACGCCAATACACGGAAAGAGCAAGCCAGCAGAGAGCCTTATCAAAGAACCACCTCTCCGTGTCCCGAATGTTAACACCACTGAGGCTGACTTAGTTCTGGGATTTCAAGGTGGTGAAAAGAAAACGCTCTCGGCCCAATTCTTTACACTAACAGTACAGAAAGACTGGATTCGACAAACAAGACTGTGGAGTCCGCCCCGCCTGCTGGCTGTGAACACCATGTGTGTCAGTCAGTACAGCTACGTTCCGTAGGATTTTTTCCGTGCTAGATTTTTTTGGAAGTACCATATATACTCGTGTAAAATCGAGTTTTCCAGCACATTTTTTAATGCAGTTTTTGTGGTCAAATTAGGTGCCTTGGCTGATGTTCAGGTCATATTATACTTGACTATATATGGTAGATTGCCAAACCTCTTGTCCAAGGCAGCTCAGGTGTGACTGGAACCTCCAGCCTTTCGGTTAGCAGCCAAACGTTAACCTTTTGTATCACCCAGGGAGTTATCACCAGTGACCCAGGGCATATAGCGAATAACAAGAACAGATTTCATAAAATGTGTCAAATTCATTCTTAGTTAAAAATCTAAACAAAATAGATAATGGAGAGAGTCTTAAAAAGATTCTTCTTAAAGCCTAAAATCTAAAAGCAGAACCAAGATTATAGTTAAAGGGCCATATCTTTGTTTGTTTGTATTTTTAAAAAGTGGGGGTGATAGGGGGGGAAAAAGACAAGGCTGGCCCCCCTTTTTGGTTTTACCTAATAAAGTAAATCGGCAGAACATTAAGTATCAAGAGAGTGGGCAACTCTGTTTGTTAGAAATGAAATACCACCTTCTATAAATGAGTGCTTGACGGGAAGATACCAGTGGCACGGTATTTGCGTTGTTAGTCTGAGAGTGGTGCCCTCTGTCCCTTTAAATAAAGTAATTTGCATTTTACATCCTAATGGCAGCCACCCTGGAAAGCTGTTGCAGACAAGAATCATGCATTTGTTTCTGCCTTAGTGTGGGACAGACAACAAGGAGGGGGGAAAGACATAAGTTGGCTTAATGGGAGATTTCAAGAGAACGAAAGGTATCCATCCCCTAGTGAGGGGGCGTTAGAAGCCTTGGCACCTGCTGACTGCAGCTAACCTTCAAGAACAGGCTTTCAGCCTGCGTGAGGCACACGGCCCGGCCCGGCTCTGCAGCTCTGCTCTCACACAGCAGGACCAGGGACGGTCCTAAATGTCATCTTTGTTTAGTCTTTTTTTGTTGTTCCTTTTTAAATCAATCTGGCCGCCTGTGAGGCACACCCAGGTTGATTTTCTCCCTGTTGGGCGGCACACAAAGGCTCCCTCACTGCGTGCTTTTAGCAAGCGCCAGGATGTGGATTAAATTGATGTCTTAATTATTCTCTCACTCATAACTGTGGAGAGTAATTTTCTACCATTATGTGCTTCCTCATTATGCAAATACCCTGAGTTGTGTGCTCTGTCTGCGCTTGGAGAGCGCCCCAAAAGGGGCAGCACTTAGGAGAGAGATTGGCCTTTTCAGCGGCATTCATTTCGGCAAGAAGTGTCGGCATAATTTCACCCGATCATTCAGACCTCCAACAAAATCATGTTTGTTTTTTTTAAGTCAGTGGCTGTGTTATAACGTTGTACTGTCCAGATCCCAAGACTTTTTTTGTTTTGTTTTAATCTGCCACGGAAATATGATTCTTTATTACACACCCATTTTATTCTGGAGGGCAATAACTCCTATTTTAAAGCATTTAATACATTGTAAGATGTTTGACATTTGGGGATTTTTTTTTTAATCACAATCAATTATCATGAGGTGTTCAAGTACAAATAAAATAAATCACAACGAAATTTCCCCCTTTTTATTCCTGATGCCTGTCTTATGGGGAAAAGATTAATGGATGGAACCAGCCACTTTTAATGCCTTCCTAATGCCGCGACCCTTTAATATAGTTCCTCATGTTGTATCACCCAGGGGGTCATTTAGGATAACCCCCCCAAGCATAAAATTATTTTCATTGCTACTGCAATTTGATACCGTTATGAATCTTCATGTAAATATCTGATATGCAGGATGTATTTTCATTGTTACAAATGGAACATAATTAAAGCATAGTGATTCATCACAAAAACAATATGTAATTATATATTGTGAAATGTTCATTTCTAATGACAAATAAATTAAATTTTGTCTTGAAGCATGGTGTAGCATGGGTGACAGTCTTCATGCCTGGTACTCGTAGGTGGGCATATCTGCATGTGGGCTGACCCACCTGGAGTCGGATAGAGGAGCGGTGTCTCGGTTCCTAAGACCATCAGGAATATGTATGTGTTTTCCGATGGCCTTAGGCAACCCCTGTGAAAGGGTTGTTCGACCCACAGGTTGAGAACCACTGCTTCACAGGCTCACTTCTAAGCAGCTGAGGTAGTAGTTTGTATAGTTTGTACCCCTGTCTCCCAAGCTTGCCTAGTAATAATAGCCATATGAGGAGTTGAGACCCTCCAAACATGAATCGGAGCGTGATGTAAGTGTGGGTTAGGCGTGGCTTGGTAACTGCAAAGTCAGTGGTTCTGCACAGGAGAAAGACGAGGCTGGCTGTCTGCTCCCATGTGGATGGACAGTCTCGGAAACCCTGCGTAGCGTCACTGGGAGTCAGAGTCAACTGGATGGCACAGGTACTTGGATACGTATGAAGTTTCTTTTGGATTATCAAACCGATCCATTTGAAAGTTGAAATATATATGCTTTCATTTACTACCTATTCTAGACTGTGAGTACCTGACAAATCATTAATAAGATGACAAAGGAAGACTTCAAGAGTAGGAATTAAAATGAGGCGAGCCCTCGGTGAGACCTTATGGGTCGGATTCATGATTAAATGCTCTGCAGCTAACCTCAAAGTTGGTAGGTAGGTCAGTACCACGCAGAGATGCCTCAGAAGGAAGGCTTGTGATCGACTTCTGGAAACCACGGTCGCCGAGAAGCCTATGGGGCACAGCTGTGGCATGGTGCGCGTGGGCTCGCATCATCCGCGTAGTGGCATCCGGTTAGCCCTTTGTGCTGGATGGGGATGTAAGACTGGGGAGGCCCTTTTCTAGTTCTGCATTGTTCAAGCGTGCCCCAGGAGACCAGGGAACATCCTTTCCTGTAACCCAGGCAGCAGACAGAGTGGGAGTTGGTTTTGACTCAAGACGCCCTCAAATATGTCGGTTTGAAGTTCCTGAAGTACAATATCAGCTACACTCTAGAAGGTCTACATTTGGAAAGGACCTCCACAAGGTTGCTCTGTGGACCTGAGAACCTTAGCGTCTAGGGCAGTGGTTCTCAAGCTTCCCAATGCCGCGACCCTTTCATACGGGTTCTCATGTTGTGGTGACCCCCCCCCCCCAGCCATAACATTATTTTTCTTGCTACTTTATCACTGTCATTTTCCTACTGTTATGAATCGGGCAAACCCTGTGAAAGCGTTCGACTCCCCCAAAGGGGTTGCGGCCCCCAGGTTGAGAATTGCTGGTGTAAGGTTTCTGAAGACCACTTAGGGGGTCCGCCCTGTAAATTTTCATCCATTGGAGACGGTGGGAATCAGTAGTGGACTGCTGGATGGAGATTCCCAAGACAGCTCGGCACAGCAGCCCCGAACCTCCCTGGGGATGCCCAGCGTGAGTCAGCCTGTCTGGGCCTTGTAGCCTGACCATGGTAAAGCAGAGGGGCAGCTAAAAAGAGGCTAGACCTGCAACAAGATGGATTGGCACTGTCCGCATCCATGGGCCCAAACGTGAGAACAACTGTGAGGATGGCCAAGGCCTGGGCAGTGTTTCCTTCTGCTGTGCTGTGAGTCACAACCACCTCGACAGCAGCACCTAACACCACCGACACCGCCGCAGTGAGCCGGCCGTGGATCTCACAAAACACAGCCCTTTTTGCAGAACAGTGCAGAACAACCAGTGCAGTGCCTTTTAGCAGCGGCAGCTCTTCAAAACATCAGACGGAAGGAAGCCGTCCTGTCTCACAGCACGTTCAGTAGTATGGGGCCTACTTAACACCTTCCTTCCCGTGTGGCCTGTCAACATTGTCTTCTCACACGCCTTTGTGCTTTCTTTCCTCTTTACTTTTTTCTACTGTACATGGAGTGTACTAAAATGTTACAGAGCCACACCCAGACTCCTTCACGACGTCAATGCATTTTATATCAGATCAAGGGTAATCTTTGAGGGTCTTCCCTGCAAGTGAATGGAATAATGGCCTTTATCTCCTAGGTGTGTGCAGAAGAAAAGTGCCCCACCCTGGTCAACCTGGCTCACATGATGAGCTTGTACAGCACACACACGTATTCCCGAGACTGCTCAAACTGGATCAACGTCGTGTGTAGATACCTGCATGACTCCTTCTCAGACGCCACCTTTAGCCTTGTGACTTACCTTGCAGAGGTAAACTGTTTTTGTGGCCTTGACCCTAGAGGATGATTACAACTTCTACTTCTATAAAATTGGTTCTTGGCTATGAGTTCGTTTCCTAGGATAAGAATACAGTGTGCAAAGCGTCTTTGTACTGAGTATGATTTTTGGGGTTGTTGGGTTTGGGTTTGGGCTTTTTAAGTTTTTGTTATAGTGGCACATTTTCTTCCTATGGGAGAAAGATGAGACTATCTCCCGTGCAAAAGATACACAGTCTCACCAGGCCTAGAAAGCAGGTCTCCTCTGCCCTCAGAGGTCTCCAGGAGCCAGACTTGACACAGGGGCAGTTGGTGTTTGGATGCTTCTTAATCTAAAGATGATTTGGGGGTGGGGGAGTGGGCTAAAAGTGGAAATTTGTTCTTACATAGCCCTAGAGTAGCATCAGGTGTGCATATTTATGTGTTGATGCATAAGAAGCAGTTTCATGCCTTTAAATATAAAGTAGTAAGAAGGTACAACAAAACCAAAAACCAAACTCGCTGCCATCAAGGCACTGTCGACACATAGCGACTCTGTAGGACGCGATAGAAGAACTGCCCTTGAGAATTTCTAAGATGAACTCTTGACAGGTGTAGAAAGTCCCATCTTTTTCCCAATGAGTGGCTGGTGGTTTTGAACTGCTGACTTGCAGTTAACCCAATGCGTAACTACTGCACCATCAAGGCTCCTATGTTGGTACACAGACAACCTCAAAAGGAAGGGATGCCAATCACTCAGAATATCTATCAGTTTGTAATAAAGGAATACCTCCTTTCCAAAAAATAATCAGTCTCTAGAAATTAAACACCATACAGATGGTTGTTTTTTTTATTGTTAATTGGGGTGTTTTTGGGGGGTGAGCACAAGAGGGTTTACCTTTCAGACCATAACACCACACAGACTTAAAATTATTCTACTGCATACTCAGTCAGTATTTGCATTCTTTCGTGACATTTGTTAATAAATTTAATGCTGCAACAAGGAGGTAAAAAATTCATAGCTGAATAAACCATTTAAACATTGTCCATAGCATTATTAGCTCAGTGAAAGTATTTCGTGACTGGTATGAATTTTTTAAGGTCTTGATTTTGATAGGTTGACTACCCCATCAATTTTATAATTTAAGTGAACGGCCAAGGGAAGCTACCTGCCTGTAAGCTTCTAAACCTGAATGAACACACATTAGTAGGTTTCTCTTGCACCCATAGCTTGGGGGAAAGAGCCAAGCAGACCACATTTGCCTTTGAATTTAACCCAGAGCCTGAGACCCTCTTGTGCTGCTGTCTAGTTTGCCAGTAAGGTGGGCCATTGAGCCCATTTCAACTTATCACAAACCCAAGTGATGGAGTTGAACCTCCCCTAAGTTATTGAGTGGGTAATCTCTAAGGGAGCTGATGTACAGATCTTTCTCCTGTGGAGCAACTGCTTGGATTCAAACCAGCAGACTTTGAGTTAACAGCAGAGTACTTAGCCGGTGCGCAATCATGGCTCCTTTGTCTTCCCTAAAGAACTTATCATGCATGAGGTTCTAACGTCTAGAGCTGGCCCAGCACGGTCTGTTGTATGCCATATATGGCAGTATCTCCCACCGTGTAGTTTTGTTTGCCTCAAAAGAGAAAAAGATAAGTAAGATGATTAAACATAATATTGAAATTCTCCTTTTTGAGTCAAGAAAGAATGATAGCAGACACTAACTTCTTAACCGGCATTTCTTCTCATCTAACCATGAACGCGTGGGCTAAGGCGGTTTTGTTTTTCAACTTGTAAATGTGGACGCCGGAGGTCGTTCACTTACCTGGCTAACGTGTACCTTGGAATGTCTCTTTTAGTTGTTGGAGAAAGGGTTGTCCAGCATGCAGCAGTCATTACTGCAGATCATCTACAGTCTTCTGAGCCACATTGACCTCGCGGCTGCCCCAGTCAAGCAGTTTAACCTGGAGATCATAAAGATTATTGGCAAATATGTACAGGTGAGAGACTGTGATCATTTCACCGAGCATCAGAAATGTGCCCAAGAGAAGGGAAATGGCCACATCCTTTGTCAGGAAGAGTTACAACATGGGGGGAACGTCGTTAGGAATGTCCTTGGTGGGAAGTGACAAAAGGCAGACTCTTCGTGGCCAGACTGGAATGCTTTCGAGAGCCATCGCTGTGAATAAGCATCTCCGTGGAGACTATGCCACCTATGCAGAACTCTCTGGAGACAGGGATTGTGACTCCGCGTTTCTCTGAGCATTTCTATTTTTGAACACATTCTGCAGGGAGAGAGGAAGACGATGACTCAGAGCGTTCTTTGTAGAGTCTGTGTTGTAGAGTTGCCTTTTTGTGTCTGATTGGAAGCACCAGATAATGGGAAAGGAAGAAACCAGACATAATTTAAATGTAAGCCAACCAAGAGAAGCCACCTGGTCATTACTGAGCTGAATTTTTGACTTCCCTACTAAGCAAGGCCTTGCTAAGCACATCAGCCTGTGAATGGTTGACTTACCAGAGACCAAATGCTTTGTGAGCCTTTCCAGGTTCATATTTCTGTCTCTCCTTAAGGTGCATTTGCATGCGGAAGCAGAATTTACACATGGAAATGTATGGGTAGCCATGCGTTTGTGTTCTTATCTATGTCTGAAAATTAGTAAAACTTTATTTAAAATGCATAGCGATTTAGTTAGGAGAGCCAGAGTACTTTTTATGTTACCTTGGAACTCTCTCTGCAGATACTCAAAAACTTATATTCCTCATTGCCTCTGTGTCCAAAGGCACTCAGCTCCACTCTTATGGGTCAGCAAGCTCAATGTCCCCAGTTGAGTCCACAGAGGCAGCCCACTCTGCAACCCAGCCTCCTGCCCCAGGCACTCAGCTTGACTTGCTCCGTGGGTTGGGAAGGCCATCACTCGGCTCCATGCTCTGGCTCCTGACTTGCTCCTCTGGTGGTATAGCTGTCATTGGATCCAAGAAGTTCACTGCCAAGGGATCTTAGGTCCATTGGACTCTCTCTACTCCTGGCTCTTGCTGGTGATGAGATCTCCTCTCCTCCGAGGGCTTGATTTACACACAGCAGAACGCCTCTCCTGGGAAACCTGTTTGCAATTCCTCACAGGTGAATACTCTTGGTATCGTCCCCCACCTGCTTACCAGACCCATGCCGGGAAAGGTCATTAGGTGAGGGCTAAAGACTTTAGTGAGAAGAACCACATTAAATAATTCACTGCCCCTGCACACTGTACCAAAATGAATTGGTCGGCCGTGTCGGAAGGTAGCATATTATCATGAAATCGAAGGAGCAAATCCATGATGTACTGAAGATGTTAGCCAAAAAGAAGTGAAGAGCTCACTTATCTGTGTCAAGAAATTTGGAAGATAACTACTCGGCTAACCAGAGAAGAATTTCATATTTGTGCCCATTCTCAAGAAAGGTGATCCAATGGAATGCAGAAATGATCGACTCTTGTCACTAATATCACATGCACGTATTTTTGCTGAAGATCATTCCAAAACGGTTATAATACATCCACAGGGAACTGCCAGAAATTCAAGTCTGTCATTGCTAATGTCACATGGATCATGGCTGAAAACGGAATACCAGAAAGATGTTTACCTGTTTTACTGACAATGCACTTCATTGTTCTCATGTAGAATGTGTGCATCAACGAAGAGGCAGTCATTGAATCTTACGTAGTTGTTCAAACAAACCTGGTTTAAAAGGCACGCAGAAGAGTTGTATCCATTCACCCTAGTTATCCAGTCTGTATGTTGAGCACATCATCTGAGAAGCTGGACTATGAAGAAGAACGTGGCATCAGGAGCAAAGACAGACTCATGAACCATCTGTGACATACAGATGGCACCACCCGGCTTACCGAAGTAGAGAAGACAGCGCACTCGCTGAGGAAGATCCAAGACTACACCCATCCGTGTGGATTACACCTCAACCAAAAGAACCCGAGATCTGCACAACCCACTCCAGTAAGCCACATCATGATAAACAGAGAAAGTATTGTTTCGTGAAGGACGAAAGAATCTGACTTTAATCCATACTCCATGCCGATGGAGGCCGCAGTTAGGAAAGCAAGCAACACTGGGCAGACCTTCTACAAAAGTCTTCTTTCCAGGGTTAAAAAGGCAGAGTGATAGCTTTGAGGACAAAGGTGTGTCTGTCCCGAGCCATGGCGTTCTTGCTTGTCTCACGTGCCTGGGACAGCAGTACCGTGACTGTGGAGACCGCAAAACTGATGCTCTTCCGTGAAGGTGTTAGTGAAGAATATTGAATGTCCTGGTTTGTGCAGTAGGTTAAACATCGGACTGTGAGCCATGAGGTCAGCAGTTCAAGCCCACGGGTCACTGCAGTGGAGAAAGGTGATGTTTTCTTCTCCCACAGAGACGTACAATTTTGGAAACCCTGTGAAGCTGTTCTTCTCTGTCCAGTTGCTATGAGACAGAGTCGACTCCTCAGCCTTGGTTTGGGGCCAGATGAAGGAACAAATGTGTGCTGGAAGAAAGACAGCCAGAATTCTCCTCAGAAGTGAGGATGATGGGACTTTGTTTTACATACTTAGGACGTGATCAGGAGCAACCAGTTCCTGGAGAAGGACATGATGTCCCATTAATAGGGCATTAAACGAGGTTAATAGAAAAGAGGGAAACTCTCACGGACATGGACTGATGGGTGGCTCACAGTAGCCTTGAACCGCGAGGCTGGAGCGGGACTCAGCCTGTGTGTGCTGTGCGTAGGTGGCCTTGGGGCAGAGTAGGACCCACTAAATAGCCGTTGTATTTCCTCCTGAAGGCTCAAAGAAATGACCTCATCGGCTATTTTCTGTATCTTCCCTGGGGACACATACCACACGGAAGGACTACTTTATGAAATAACATTGATATAATCTACCATGTCCGCACAATGTATGTTCTCAGTGAACAATGTATTTGGAACTTGTATATTTTTATATGTCTTTTTTCACCAGAGTCCTTACTGGAAGGAAGCCCTCAACATCCTAAAGCTGGTGGTGTCTCGCTCCGCAAGTCTTGTCGTGCCCAATGACGTCCCCAAGACCTACGGAGGGGATATAGGTTCTCCAGAGATCTCCTTCACGAAAATTTTTAATAATGTCTCCAAAGAGTTGCCTGGGAAGACCTTAGATTTTCATTTTGATATATCTGAGGTAAGATGCCCAGGAGTGGATACAAGTGCCCTATTAGTAATGTCTCTAGTCATCCCTTCTTCCAACAAGCTTTTCTTGAACCCATATTTGTAAATAACCTGTTGCTTTTGAGTCGATGAGGCTGCCTGAGTGTCAGCGTGTGCACCTGAACTCCATAAGACTGACTATGACTGTGTGTGTGTGTGTTGGGACGGGGGGTTGCAGGCAGAGGGCTGCAGCTTGGCTCTACGTTCACAGCCAAATGCGTTTACTTTTGTGCCATCCAGGGTCTTCCTATGTGGTGTTAAGACAGCTAGGACCATGGGAGGGAGGGAGGGATGTAGTGACTGTTCCCAGGAGGCTGAGTTTCTTGGAGGAACAGGCAAACAGACCTTGTGATACAGACATGTGTGGAAGTAACCGAAAGCACTCTGGGAACACACATGAATGAGCTGTTTGGGGGAAGGAGGTAACCTGTGCGCTGAGTGCTGAAAGATAAATAATGTAGACAGACACAGAAGGCATTTGGGGGAGGGGGGGCTTGTTCAATGGGAGAGCCTATGGTATTCTGGAAACTTCCAACTAGTACAGCATATCTTCAGCATAAGATACAGGAATAGAGGGGGCAGGGTCACGGAGCTCTTGCCTCCCCAGATTAGACACTGGCTTTGAATTTGAAGCAGGAGGATTGTTTGCTAGAATAGCACGTACTCGGATTTGCCTGGTAAGAAAATCACTGACAACAGGATGGAAAGTAGGCCGGGAGAACCAACAGGAAGCCCAAACTCACTGCCATCAAGTCGGTTCTGACCGAGCAGCCCTCTGGGACAGGAGAGCTGCCGCAGAGTGCTCACAAGGGTGGAATCTCTAAGGAAGCCAACGGGCACTCCTTGCTCCCAAAGAACAGCGGGGGATTTGAACTACCAACTGTTTGGTTAGCAGCTGAGCATTTCAGCCACTGTGCCACAGAGGTAAATCAGTGAGGAAGAGATCCTGCGGGGCGGTCACAACACAATGGCAGAGGAAGGGATGGCTTAGAGAAGGCCAAAGGAAGGAACTGCATGGTCTGATAGGGAGCACTGTGCTTATCGATCCCATCATGTTTTCATGCTGTGGCCTTCTGGGAGCAGATCACCAGGCCTGTCTGCCAAGGTGCCTCACGGTGGGTTTGAACGGCCAGCCTTTGCTAGTAGCCTTGCATCTAACCATGGCCCCAACCAGGGAGGGTAGGAGGTGATAAGTGAGGATGGTGGCAACTGGGTGGCTGTCGGTAACATCCATAGAGAGCGAGGCTGTGGAGCTCAGCAGGCCCAGGGCTGGGGGTGGGGTGGGGGGGTGTGAACTCAGTCTCCGATTAGCTGGTTCTGCGGTGACTAAGGAACATTCTCATCGACGTGTCCAGTGGGCCATTAGAATTCAGAGGAAACTTAGAGTGGAAATAGCAATTCGGAGTTCATTTGCGTTGTTTTAGTGTTGGATAATAATAAAAACCTGGTAGCTCAGTGGTTAAAGTGTTTAGGTGCTAATCAGAAGGTCAGGTGTTCAAACCCACCAGGTGTTCCACAGGCCACAGGCATGGTTCCCTGCGCTCGTACAGATTTGCAGGCTCGGAAGCCTTGAGGGGCAGTTGGAGCTGCCCATAGGTTCCCGTCAGCTGGAGCACTGGGGCAGCAGCGAGTTTTTTTGGCTTAGCTCTCTATAAGGTTGCTACTCTGAGTTGGGTTCAGGGCTGTATTGTCCTCCAGGTGGGGCAAACTGTGCACTCCGTTGTTAGCCACAAGGTTTCTACCGTAACCTCAGAGCAAAGACCTGGTGATCTTCTGAAAAATCAAACCCTGAGAGCCCTAAGGGACGTGTTTCTACTCTGACAGAGCGGGAAGCCATGGGGCAGGGTCTGTTCCATGGCAACTGGCTAGTGTCCTGTAAGGAGACAGCGGAAACCCTGGAAGGAACATTGAAAAAAGAATAAGGCAAAAAGAACATGAAATCCAAGAATCTCATCTTTCAGGGTGACAGAGGCAGGTCCCATCGCTCCAGAAGAGAACCTGGGGCCTCCATGGATTCCTTATAAATCTCGTGTGACTGTCTCTGACCTTGGCAAGCGTGCACTCCCTCCCGTCGAGTCAGTTCAAAGTCAGTGACGCCGTAGGACAGGGTAGAACTTCTGTTGCATGTTACTGAGTCTGTAAGTCTTTGCAGGACTAGAAAGCCCTGTCTTTCTCCCATGGGTTGGCTGGTGGTCGAACTGCTGACCTTCAGTTACCAGCCCAACACATAACCACTGCACCACCGGGGTTCCTCTGACCCGGACAGGAAACCCTCCCTCCCCTTTTCTCCAGCACCTAAGGCCTCTCTTGAGTGGTCTTAGAACAGATGAACTGGGTTTTCGGCAGCAGCCAAAGGAGGGATCTTTCAAAAAGGAACTTACTGAGTCAGTGCGTTGCAGGGGCCACTGAGAAAGATAAAAGAGAGATAGACTTCATTACTTCCCGTCCCATTCACTAGAATTGGATTGGAACTCACTGAGTCGGTCCTGGCTCAGAGCGAGGACTGTCTGAGACTGGGGCTGTTTAGGTAACTGTACTGGGTAGAAAGTCCGGTCTTCCTCCCACTGCAGAGCTGCTGCTGGTTTCAAACTACCAACCATGCAAATCGCAGCCCAATGCGTAACCAACCCTACCCCACTTGAAGTGACCCTCTAGGACAAGGTAGAACTGCCCCACGGTGTCTCCGAGGCTGTAATCCACATGAAAGCAGACTGCCCCATCTTCCTTCTGAGATGGGACTAGTTCCAAACACCAACCTTTCAGTCCGCAGTGGGGTGCTTTAACTGCTGCACCACTAGGGCTCTTAAGATTGAGTGTGTGTCCAAATATATATTATTGCAGAGTGATTTTGACATTAGAAATTAATAACTATTAATATTAGTTAACACTTAAGTATGGCTCTTTTAAAGATATTAAATATATTCACTGGATAATGAGCTAATATTATCTGATAATTTCTAACACGTAGAAATTATATACATCTTGGAAATATGGAGAACCTGGTATTTGGGTTGCTACCCCCCACACCCACCCAAAACAGAAATGAATATTGTAACAATTATTTCCCTTAAAGTAGTGATGTGAGATTTCAGAAGTTCTGATATGCTTAATTCTTATTTAAGTACAAATTCGTAAGTGCCTGCTATATCCATAGGCACTAGAGCAGTGGTTCTTAGTCTGTGGGTCGTGACCCCTTTGGGGGGGTGTCAAACAAACCTTTCACAGGAGTCTCCCGATTCATAACAGTAGCAAAATGACAGTGATGAAGTAGCAACAAAAATAATGTTATGGCTGGGGGGTCACCATAACATGAGAACTGTATGAAAGGGTCGCGGCATCAGGAAGGTTGAGAACCGCTGCACTGGAGGTCCAGAGAGGAATCCTGGAGGGCCAGGCACCTCACGTGGGTTGGGGAGACAACCGCTCATCCAGATTACGGTTGGCATGCTGAACGTTCGTTCGTTCCATAGTGGGGTATGTGGTGGTCTCGGAGTCTGCAGCCCCCCACGGCGGCCGTCCTATGCAAAGAGAAGAACAAATGTGGACACCTATGTCTGTGGGAAACGCACGGTGTGTTTGGGGAACCTACTGCAAGTTCAGTTTGGCTAGAGGGTGAAGTTTAGGAGGGAGAAAACTTCGTAGAAGCAAGGGAGATAAGCAGCAAGCCAATTTACAAAGGGACTTGGGTGGTAACATAAATAAGCTTGGATTGCATTTTTTCAGTTACAGTTTCAAACACTTCACAAAGCCAAATAAATGTAAGTGAGCTTGGGAGCCTTCATAAAATGTTAGTGAAATAAATTTTGGATATCGGACACATCTGATTTGTAATAACAAGCCACAAAGCCATTTTCCTCTTTGATATTGTTGCTTATCATGAATATTTATTGAAGAACATTATTGTGGTCCATGTAATAAAATTAATGGAGGAAAAAACCCACTAAAATATTAGCCGGTACTATGCCCGAATGGTGAGCTTACCGGGTTTTGTTTTGTTTTTTAAACCTTGTTTGTCGTCTCTTAGCTTTCTGCGAAAAGATAATACTTTCTAATCATGAAAGGGAACAGTGGAGGTGTAATGGAACTTAAAACAGATACATGTTTAAAATAAGAGTAAGCTCACATGTCGCCTTGTCAGATATCAAATTGTCATCTCCAAAAAATTCTCATAACTGACCAAGAGCATTTTAAGAAGACATCATCCCCTTTGACTTTTGTAGCATCTATTTCATGCTGTGTAATCTGCCTCCTTGTGCCCTTGTTGTTTACTTGCCTGGTTCGCTTTACAGGGAGAGAATTTTCATCAAGCTCTGGTCCTTTGTTTCTGTGCAGACACCCATCATTGGAAACAAATACGGGGACCAGCACAGTGCAGCCGGGAGAAACGGGAAACCGAAAGTCATCGCCGTCACTCGAAGCACTTCGTCAACGTCTTCAGGCTCCAATTCTAATGCCTTGGTTCCCGTGAGCTGGAAGAGGCCGCAGTTGTCACAGGTACAGGAACCAAGGGAGCAGCGGGACCCTCATCAGATGAGGCCACCCAACTGCGTCCGTGAGAACGTGGCACAGGGTCCGTGGGTAATCCTAATGCTCGCTTCTTGCTGTGCTCCCTTGCTTTAGCGGCGAACAAGAGAAAAGCTAATGAACGTCCTATCCCTGTGCGGTCCAGAGTCTGGCCTCCCGAAGAATCCGTCTGTGAGTAGCCACGAGCATCTTTTTCTAACTTCACCTTATTACCTAAGAAACGGCGGGGGGGGGATAATAAGACGGGTGTCTATTTGACCCATGGCCACGACGATAATTGGGAATTCGACCAGATAGACTTTTGCAAGAAGACCAAACTAAAGCCCTGAGTTCGCTGAGGGTGCAGTGACACACCAGGGCACCGATGCCTCTCCTCTGCAGAGCGACAGAGCTGACCGGTGGATTGTGTTTTCTCTTGTCTTTGTGGCGTTCAGGTGGTATTTTCTTCCAACGAGGATTTGGAAGTAGGGGACCAGCAGACCAGCCTAATTGCTGCGCCAGAAGACATCATCCAGGAGGAAGAGGTCGCGGTGGAAGACAGCAGCAGCGAGCAGCAGTTTGGCGTTTTCAAGGATTTTGACTTTTTAGATGTGGAACTGGAAGATGCAGAGGTAAGGATGAGCCTTTCGCTGGCATGACTTGTGCGGTTGTCACAGCTAGCTGTATGACCCCGAAGGGTTTAACCATGGGATCGCTCCTTATCCGGGTCAGTGGAAGGACCGAAGGTTAAAGGTATAAATTAGGAACTACATACGATTAGTCTCATTAATCAGTAACAGAAGACACCTGAAGTTAAGTGGGGAATACTTGAGTTCTCCTCTTTTCTCTCTGAAAAAGTTAAGTGTAAAAAATACATTCCTTCCAAAACAATTTGAAGATGTGCTCGGCCCTAAAGGTTTTTGCATGAGCATACAAGTGAACGTTCAGGCAAGGAGTAAGAAGACATCAAAATTAATCGAACATGGTTTTCAAAAGGATGGCACCTAACCACTACACTGACCAGGTGGGGGACTTCAGTTCTCAAGAACTCTTCCCGTGACAAATGACTTGGATTCTCCCGGTCCCTAACCACTGTGTTCCACATGACGGAGCCAACTCTCAAAGTCTGGTTTCATGTCCTACCCAAGGGCCCCTCACCTCGGTGGGATGCTGCCCACATTGCCCTTGACCGTTGGGTCTGCTGTAGGTGCTTTCTAAACGGAAAATCCGTCTCAAAACGTGGGTTGCTCACGAAGTGGGGAAGGCCAGCATCACACCTTGCATTCTGCTCTGAAGGACTTTGTCTCCTGAAGGGCTCTAGAGCCCGCTTTTATGTCCCCGTCAGTGGCAGCATGCTTGTCACAGCTGTGACAGACCTCCCAGGCAGTAGGAGCCACCTCTAGAGCAGCTCCTATCAATATGAAGACGCTCCTTTCCTAAACTCTCTGACAGACCTCCTGTCACATCTCAATGGCACAAGTTGGACCACATGCCAGTTTCTGAAGCAATCCCAGTGGCAAGGAGACCAGGGAACCCCCATATTAGGCTATTTGGAGCCCGTTTCTATAGCTGCCAGCCCCTTAAATGACAGTCTCCCTAACTTGAATAGTTCATAGCATAGTGGTCAAAAATAATGAAACCCCAAGTGCCATGATAACAAGTGTCTCTAGTGTGTCCTTTATATAACATTTTTGAAATAGTGTAAGCTCAGTGCTGTGGCTCAGTTTCATCCATCACCGCTCCTGAAGGGATGTTTGCTTTGGCCCGACTGGAAGAGGGAGGTATGGGATCTAAAGGCCCCATCACACAGTTGGTGTGAGAGTTCCACAAGGTGAGTATGGGCATTGAGGATGCCGTCTCTGATTTCCTCAGCCTTACCTGCAGATATGAAGCTATGACCATGGTGCCTTAGAGCCCTTCGAGTGCCTGTATGCTCTCTAAGAAGCTTTCGATGCTCCTATGTAGTCATGCTCTATGTTGGGACTATATGATAGTTAACTATTTGCATAGTCCCAAAGGCATACTTACATAGGTCAATAGATGCGTAAGAAAGGCTTACTATTCAGCACTGTATAGGAAAATAACTTTAGAAATTAATGGTTGATACATTTTTTACCTCACATCCTCCAAGAATATATATATTCACACATCCCCTAAAATAAAAGTTTCCCCAAATTAAGTACAAATATAGCCTTACTGTATATGCTACAGGAACCCCGTTGGCTTAGTGGCCATGACTTGCACTCCTAACATGGTCAGTAGCTTGAAGCTACCAGCCGTTCCTCAGGAGAAAGCCAGGGCTTGGTACTCGCATAAAGAGCTACAGCCTCAGAAGCTCACAGGGGCAGGTCTACCCTGTCCTGTAGGGTTGCTATGAATCTGCTTTGACTCAGTGTTTTCCTATCACCTTCCATTCCATTTCATCTCATTATGTGCAGAAGGGGCAGGTCACCACTCTTACAACTAATCGTACAACCCACGGTTTGAAAGTATGCTGTAGAAAAGTAGCTCCTGCAACAGGCTTGCTCAGCCAGGCAGGGTAGTGCTGTGGGCAGAAGAGATCTACTGCCCCACCTCCGGGTTGTGGGCACTTTGTGAATTCTTCTGCAGTTACTTGATTTTTTCCGGTGTAGATGGATAACTTCTAAAGTTAAACTCTTGCCATTGTTCAAATGGTGAGGTTATTTTTGGTGTTTGCTTAAGAGCACGGTAAATGCTGTACAAACTCCTCTCGGCACCATCGAGTCAGTTCCAAACTGCCCCTGCGGGGGCCCGAGACTGTAACTCTACAAGAATAGAAAGCCTCGCCTTTCTTCCAAGGAGCTACTGGTGGTTTTGAACCACTGACCTCGTGGTTAGCAGACCAAACTCCTCTAACACTCTGAAATGTCACTAGTAGTAAATGTGGCTTTTGCAAAGAACCTTAGTCAGGGTGGCTCACAAAACTCTTTTGTCTCAGTAATTTCAGAGGTGGAAGTTAATTTATCCCTCATAAATGGGCCAGATCAAATTTAGATTTTCGGAAACCTGGGCATAGTCTGTTTCGAAAACCGGTCATTGGGAATGCTTTGCTACAAATCAGGCTTCTTAGAGAGCTCCAGCTTGAAGTGCCGGCAGCGTCTCCATCACTCACCACCAGTGTGCACTGAGGGCTGCTGCTGGCCTGCTACTGCTGCCTGATCAGGCTTGGAATGAATATGCAAGAAAAGTGCTTTCCACACCCTGACCTGCAGAGCCCCGGCCACCCAAGGAAGAGCTCACAGCAAGATCGAAGGGTCAGATGGCTAAAATTCCTGGCCACCCTTCTGCATGCACGGCTGTCTGGGTTCTTTGTTCGTTTGTTCCTCGGTATCAGCTTTGTACAACTGACTTCATCTGAAATGTCGTTTGAACAAAGTATTCCTCTGCCGTCAGAAGAGAGAAGAAAAAAAAAAAGGAAAGCCTCTATTCTGAATAATCACTTCCTGAGTTAGAAAGAGGCCAACGAATCATATTTAGCTGGCAACATTCTGTGTAATTTCTCACCACAGGTCTTAAGAGAGTGTAAGGATTATATCCTCACAAAAGGAGGATCAGCTTAGCATAGCAGAAATGGAACATTGTTAAATCCCCACAGTGGGATGAAATTTGCCTTGCTTTCCCTTGACCTTTAGCAAAACCTGCAAAGGTTTTGTTTTGAGAGCTGCGGTCTTGCTTTTAACCTATTTTATAGGAAATCCATTGGGGGTTAAGGAGCGGGGCGTGACCACTGACTTTAGCGAGAGCCATCCTTCTGGCTAAACTGTGACTGTATGTCGTCAACTGAATGTGGCTATTTTAAGTCGGTTTTGCACCGTATCACCAAGTATCAAATGTGTGTAAAACTGAAGGTTTCCTAAAAGTTTGTGTTGCCCAAGTGTATCCCAGAAATGTTGTTTTTGGTGTCTGTCTGACTTTTCTCACAATATAAAAGAAGAAGTGGGTGGGCTCTCGTGCTGGCTTCCTGCGCAGAACCTAACCCCGTGTTTGAGTCAGTCTTTGGGTCTGAGAAGTCAACAGTGTCCCCCCTACCCCCTACCCCCAAGTGTAGTGTATATTTCAATGTTTGTCTTTGTTCTTTCTAATTCTGTGTATTTTCCTTTTTGCTAACCAGGAGCTGCAGGTAAGTTGCAGCCTGGTGTTGTGATTGTCTATTTGGTGTGACTTGTAATGTGTTTTCTTCTTCGTAGTCTCATTCGTGTGTGTGTGTGTGTGTGTGTGTGTGTGTGTGTACTAGAAATGACATAGATAATAGATTTAGTTGGTCCCTATTAATACAAGATAGAAAACCAAGAGAAATCACTTTATTTAAAGCAGCTTATCCGCCAGATCTTTGGATCTCTTTTTCATCTAGATACTTCAAAATGTGTCAAAAGTTTGAAGGGTTGGAGGGGCTGATTGAAACTGCATAGGAGGCATTAAGTATTGTGCATCGTGGGCTCTGTTTTCCTGGTAGCTTGCACTTGACTGCTTTCGTAGGCATGTGCTGAGGAGGTGTTAAAATCCGTGTCTTGCTTTTTGAAAACAGGGAGAGAGCATGGACAATTTCAACTGGGGAGTGCGCAGGCGCTCGCTGGACAGCATCGACAAAGGGGACACGCCGTCCCTGCAGGAGTACCAGTGCTCCAGCAGCACCCCCAGCCTGAACCTGACGAACCAGGAGGATACGGACGAGTCCTCGGAAGAAGAAGCGGCGCTCACCGCCAGCCAGATCCTGTCCCGCACACAAATGGTACACGGTCGCTTTTATTTATGTACAATGACAGCCGATCAATCCCATTTCCCTCATTATGCCAGTTTAGTAATTTCTGGTTCTGGACTTTCCTATCTTCATCTCCTTGTGTCTCTCATGAGCACACATTAAGATGAACACAGAAAATGGCTGTGGTGATGGGCACTGTATTACTTATGTCGGAACTAGACCTGCCCACCCCATTGCAGTAAGACCTGGTTTCCTTTTACCTTGCATCTCCCCTCGCCATCGTGGGGTTGTGCTGGCTCCTAGTCAAGGCCCTCATCTGAAGCGGTTTTACTTTGGTTGACTGGGATCAGCCTAGGCATCCACACTGCCAGACTCGCCACCCACTTTTCTTTCCCAGCTAGCCTGGACACAGAGGACATGACCTTGATCATGCTCAAGGTCAGGTCATTTGCCTAGAAGCTCTGACATGTGTCCCAAGAATGAGACAGCAAAGGGTTGTTTTTGTTTGTTGGTTGTTGTTTTTTTTCAGTTTGGGAAAATCCCATTCTCTTCCTTCTCTTTTTGCACGAATTTCTTAGAGCCCCTTGGGCTTCTGTCGACTGTGTTTTTCTTCAGACAATGCAAAACCGAGGACATGAAGGCTGCACGCTTTGAGCGTTTGTTGAGAAATATCACTGGGTTGATGTAGCGGGTGGGGGCGTGAAGAAAGAGAAGGGGGTGGAGCAGTCGCCATGCTGCAGGAGCTAAGGAGCCAGTCAGTGACCACCAGGCCCCAGCAAAGGCTGCACAGCTTGGATGAATGCCTGTTTTCACACTAAACTGCGTGCCCACTGCCGCTGCCTCAGTCCCAACTCACAGTGACCTGATGGGACAGCTCCACCAGGACAGCTCTTATGTAGACATTGTGCTTGGTAGCCCCATGAGTGTGGACCTGGGACATTACCAGGGCTCCAAACTAAACAAGGCTATGCTGTTGTTGTTAGTTGTTGGTTGTTGTTGTATTGCTTTTCCATTCTCTCTGCTACTATTGAAAGAAAACAAACCCCACTGGATGTCAGCCGTTCAAAAGCACCAACCCCACCAAACAAGGGACAAAGATGAGGTTTTCTACCTTCGCAAAAAACGTCTGGTCTCAGCAACCCCGCGGAGCAGTTCTACCCTGCCCTGTGGGGTCGCTGTGCGTCAGAATCAATGTGAGGGCCATGGGTCAGGGTGCACAGTGCCATTCCGCCACCCCGTGTTCTTTTCCTCGAGCCTCTTGCCTTTTTGAAATTGTGCCCTATTGACTTTTACTTAAATGATGAACCGTGAGTCTACTTTCCCAGTAATACAGCTGCTTGAGAAGCCACCCTTAGACTCATTAAAAACACAAAAGGGGGGCCACAGAAATGTAAACTGGGGTTCAAGGCTACATGGTGACTATGGTAGTTAGTTCTCTAGTGCCCTGCTGTAGCAGAAAGACCCTATGTGGCTAGCTGTCACAAACAAGTTTACTTTCTCGCAGGGTAGGAGGCTGTAGCAGTCCAACTTGCAGCTGCCGAGTTTAAGGGACTCCTTTTCTCGGTAGGCTCTGCAGGAGGCCCTGGTCTGGGCCATGTTCACAGGGCTTGCCATCCTTCTTCGCCATCTCTTGCTCTGCTGACATCTCTCAGATTGACTCAAGATAACCAGGAAACGAAACTCACTGGCATCCAGGCAATCCCAACTCATAGTGACCCTCCAGAACCGAGTGGCACTCCCCTGGGATTTCCAGGGCTGGAATCTTGATGGGAGCAGACAGCCTACATCCTTCCCTCTTACTCCCTCAGAGCACCTGCAGGCCTAACTGGCCACCCTTGTAGTTAGCAGTTCAGTTGCTAGCCCTCTGGGGTTCCTAGACTCAAGATATGCCCTACACCTAAGCTGCCTCATTGGCATAACAAAGACATCCATTCACAAATGGGACTCTAACCACAAGCCTAGCAGTTAGTTAGGCTTTGCAACAGAGATCTCTGCGGGGGTCGTAGTTCAAACGACTTAGTTTTTGTGTAGCGAAATTTAGACCGTGCCTTTGGTTCCGCTGAATGGTTTAGCGACTCACATTGCCAGTGTCTATGAGAGAATCAATGGGAGGACTGGGGGTCGGGGGCGGTGGGGGGTGTCATGGTCTGTTGTCAAAGAAGCTCTTGCCCTCGAATGCCTTTTGTTACCGAAAATGTCTCTCGTGGCCCCTGACCGTGGCTGACTCACAAATGAATCCTTCGTTGTACTCTCTCCGTTCAGCTAAACAGTGACTCGGTCACGGACGAGACCCTGCCTGACCATCCCGATTCACTTCTGCAGTCGCAAGACTCCGCCAGCAGTGCCACCACAGAGGACGTACTTCCAATCAGAGGAGAGACCCCAAGCGTGGAGCCTTCTCTAGATAACGCTAACAGCCAGCTGCCTGAGGTGGGGCAAAGTAGAAGCTGGTGCATGGCCAATCTGGGCTCCTTTTAGCTCTCTGCCCCAGCCCTCGCTTCTCTGTCAACAAGAGTTTCCATCTGAGACCTTAATTATTTGATTTGTTTCTGGTATTTCTAACCTGTATGTCTAAATGGAATAGACAAATTAGATTTTTTTAAAAGAAGGGGGAAAAAAACATGACTTAATTGATCTATCGATGTCAAGTTGATGGCTTAAGGAAATGACCTGCAGGTTACAAATCACCTTGAGTGTTTATTTAATGAGCATCTTGTGTTGCAGAATGTGGTTAGGGTCATGGACCGGCCGCTTCTGGGGTGGTGAGCATCTCCCGTAGCATCGTATTTTCTTTGAAGGACCGCTTGTGTTTTTGCCGCTCTCTATGCTTTGTTATGTGGGTGGACGTGATTGGTGCTCTGACAGGATCAAACCTCAGGCCAGCTCTGTTAGCAGTTGGGTTAAATCCAAACTCTATTTTGAAAACACTTCTGGAACCACGCTAGTAGTATGTTTTCTTGGAAAGGCCTGTGAGGAGTCAGCCAGATTCCAAGCTAATGACTGACCCAAACTAAGTAAGTATTAGTTTTCTCAGTGTTTCTTTTGTTTTTAAAGACTATTATAGATACCTTTTTTCCTTTAATGATCTCATTGTTACAGCTCTGTCATACTTGTGTTTATACCTCGGTGAGTATTAGGAAAATACCATATTTTTGTTGGTGTTAATTAACTTGCAGCATTCACCAAAAAACCAAACACTAGGGAGTTGATCCTAACTCCTCGTGGCCCTATATATAGGACAGGGTGGAACTGCCCCGTGGGTTTCTAAGACCGTAACTCTTAGCGGGAATAGAAAGCCTCATCCTTTTCCCACAATGAGGCTGGCGGCTTAAAACTGCTGGCCTTGGGGCTCTCAGCCCAACCAGTATGCCTAGACTGTCAGTCTAGTTCTTAGGTATTGTTTCAGGAAGCTGAATTCTCTTGTCCTTATTTGGTCGACAGTTTACATGCCCTGTTTGAACCCTCTTCAGTAGTAAGCAGGGAATGTGTTCTGCAAGGAAGGCCTCTCTCTGGGCCACCTTCTCAGCAGTTATTAAGAGAGCCATGCTGGTGGGTGAGGGCAGACAATTCCGTGTAGCCAGTATGACTGAGGGTGCCCTATACACCAGGCATTCTAGTCAGTGCTAGAAAGATGGACAAGGTATTGCCCCTGTTCCAAAGGATTTTACAATATATTCAGAGAGACCAAAAGGTTTTTAAAAGGGGAGGTAGCGTGAGGATTACCCTTCAGGCCTAACAGCTCAATAATAGGCATTGTTCAAGGCTTAAGGAAGGACCGGTCGGTTCTGCACTAGAGAGCAGAGGACAGGCTTCGAGATGATGGGCAGTTCAGACCAGAGGGAGTCTGTGGAGAAAGACTGGCAGCTGCCGTGCAGTTTTATGGTCAGTTCAAGTAGCAGCCGTAAACGTGAGCTTTCTGGAGAATAAAATGGGAGCAGGATGAGGAGCAGTAGATGAGGAGGGTCAAAGAAAGAAGGGTCCTATATGCCACACTGGAGAATTTAGGCTTTTTCTTGAGATGCCTGGAATCTGTGAAGGCGTTTCTTTCAGTTGGCACCTGTTAGGTGCCACAGCATACACGATACCTAGATGGGAACCCAGAGCGTGCACTCCTTCATTTAACCGGTGTTTGTTAACACCTGTCATGTGCTAGACTCAGTCCTAGCTGCTGAGATTACCCAACAGACCGAGGTTCCAGGACAGTTAGAGGCCAGCATTTCAAGTGGCCTCCGTGATCGAGGAGCCAGGCCCTTGAAGATCCAGAGGAAGCGTGTTCTAGGCACAGTTGTTCTAAAGACCCTAGTGCAGCTGAAGAACAGTCGGGCTGGTGCAGAGTGAACGTGAGAGAGTGCTGGAAGGGGGATGGAATCCCAGGGGTGGGCTGGTCCACCCTTGGGGTAGGTATTGGGGGCCACACAACGGGAAACCAAGAAAAGGATGTGATCTGCTTGTGTTTATTTTTAAATCTCTGCTTTTTGGGTGGACCATGGACTATAGGTCCTAGGCCAGCCACATGAAGCACAGGAGAGTCTAGGTGCTTGCTAGTGGGGAGAGAAGCAATCTGCTTTGTGTTTTAGCCAAGACCCCATGATCAGACTGTGGAGGGTGGGCGGGAAGAGGTTACGATAAGGAGATGAACTTGAAGACTATCAGCAAGAGTAGGAGGGCCTGGACCAAGAGTTCATGGACACGAAAAATTGGCTTCAGGAACTGATGAATGAATGCGTGCTCTGCTGTGCCTATTTTTACCAATATTTAAAGTTTTAACAATTAAAAAGTTGAGAGAAGTGGCTTGCTTTAGAGGTAAGCATTAAGTAGACTTTTTGCCTTTCTCGTGTTGGAGGGCTCCCTAGGTAAGCTTGAACTGCAAGCTATTAATCCAGTCCATACTACAAGAAACACAGTAGGTGCTCTCATTCAAAACAATGGAATGCGGCAGATTGGTACTAGGGATACCTTTGTAAGAAAAACAGCATATTTAAAGTTCTTTTACAAAATCTTGTTTTTATTTCGTTTTGGTTATAAAATCTCTCACTCTGGAAGTTCAGAGAAGCTTTTCCTAGGAGAGAGTGACTAGAAGACCGAATGAAAAGTAAGCATGGAAAGCGGATCCTTTGGAATCACGCGAGCAAACGTCACTAAAATGAATGGGGATTTTAAAATCGTATCCCGTAGTATTTCCCTTAGAACTAGTGGGGCTGACATGAAACTCATCACCCAAGAATATCCGGAAAAGAATCGTTCTTGTGGTCAGAGGCATTGGCCCAATTTTTATGCCTAATCCACTCAAAATAGGTGGGGGGAAAGAATTCAGCTAGGAGAAAGAATCCTTTCATCAGCTGTTTACTTATTTGCATTTTCCCCTTCACTCGTGTGACTACAGAGAAGAGCGAACTCACACAGAGAAGAGCGAACGAGTCAATTGCAGCCCAGGTGTCCGCGGCAGGCTGCACTCTGTGCTCTCAGGGGGTCAAGTGCTTCACTTGTGTGAATTCGAGAAACCTTCACCCTGGGCTGCTGCTAGGGTTTAAAATAGCGCGAAATCCAGTCCATGAGTTGTAGTATTAAGGTTTGGGAGGATGGGAGGAGCCAGCCCCCCACTGCTAATCTCAGGTTCAGTAATGCACAATTGTACGGTTGAGATATATATATTATATTAAAGTCATCGAGAGCATGAGCAGTAGAGGAGAGAGATTACAATAACGCAGTCAGACACATTACATGGTAGAATTGCTCACCTCAGCCCCACTTGGTGGTCCCCGTGGAGAGAGGGCGAAGGGAAGGAGGAGAGGAGAGGGGAGGGGCAAGAGAGGCAAGCAAGCAGGACCATCGAGAGCCCAGCGAGAGCTCTCTATTGCTGACCCAGGCCTATATACCTTTGGGGTGTGCAAACCCACTAATTACAGGTAAAGACATAGGTCACAGGAAGGGGTTACACTCTAGGTTATACAGCAATGAGGGGGTGGTCTAGGGACATACGTGCAATAGGAAGAGCGATTAGGGGCAAGATGGGTGGAGCCTAGATTTATACATGTGGCAAGATGGGCGGAGCCTAGATTTAGGATGGCAGTTTATAACTGACCTGTTCCCTGGGTCTCCATAGGAACCATTATCAGTAGGGTGTGAACTCTGCCTACAGGAGCCTGTCCATTGTCCCCAGCAGCAGGGAGCAGAGCCCACTGTAGTTTGGCAACTGATCACCCTCAGGGAAGATGCCTGCTAGCATCTACCTCCCCCCACAATGAGTGACACAAATTCCCTATTTTAAGAACCAAATCTTTGGGTGTCACAAAGAATGTGTGTGTGTGTGTGTGTGTGTGTGTGTGTGTGTGTGTGTGTGTGTGTCTGTGTACACACGCATGCCGTTCTCTAATAAAGTGTTCACGACGGTTGGGTTTGCTCACGTACCCATGCCCACCACAATCGATGCCATGAGCCCCAAAGTCACTTCACCATATCTAGGAAGTTTTTGAAATTGCCAACATGTATTATTAATTATGGATGAAACATCTTTCTTGGCGTGTATTCGAGAACAAATGGCAGCTGAATATAGATATGACTAATAAAAAGAAAGGGTATTGGAAATAACAAAGGATCTAACAATATGAATGTTTTAAGAGTTTGAAATAGCATCTTAATTAGTGTAGAACTTTTAACACCAGTAAAACCTCTTGATATAGAAAGAGTCTCACACTACCACATAATTTCTTTCCAAATTGCTAAAGCGTTACACTAATGGCCAAGTCTTTAAAAAAAAATCAGATGGGAACTTCAACTAGATTATATAGAATATTAGATATGAAGCTATAAAGAACGAATGCTATGTTATATAGAAGGCATAGTCTGAAGACTTTGGAACATCAGCTTATTTTCCTGATGAACTGGATCCGAAGCTGTGTTCTTTCGTAATACATTTTGGTTTCCTGTGGTCTTTTTTAAATTTCTTTTACAAAATCTTGTTTTTATTTCGTTTTGGTTATAAAACCCTCTGCTGGGTTCTGTTTCTTCACCTGGAATACCAGGCCTCACCCAGGTCTGTCAAAGGGTCATATGCCATCTCGTCCCAAGAGACTGGGTTTGGTGCCCTCAGCCAGGTTTGAACTTGCCCTTCTTTCAATGCTGGTAGTCCCCGGGGTAGTCCTTCAGAGATTCACCTTGCTTTTGCCACGCTCTACTCCCTATCGCTGTCAAACATTGGGCTAAATCACAAGAAGTATAAATGCATCCTCCTGGCACACCCAGAGCAGAATGGGGTCCAAATCCTGGGCTTCAGAGTTGGGAAAGCAAAAGAGCGGGCTGGTCTACCTGCACTTCACTTTTCATGTCCAGGAAGGGAAGATTGACTTTAACCACCAATAATAAAAGGGAGACGAGAACCACCCTGATGACTTCACAGCAGGGAAAGTACAACAGAAACTGCCCTTGAGACTGTGACACCCCTTATATACAGTGTATGTACTTATGTGTACTGCCAGCCAGTCAATTCAAGCTCACCACAGCCCTAAAGGACATGGTAGGACTGCCCCTTTGGGTGTCCGAGACGGTAACTCTTTTCGGGAGTAGAAAGCCTCTTCTTTCTCCCAAGGAGAGAAATTACCAGCGGTAATTTCGAACAGATGACCATGCATATAACCACTGTGCCAGCAGAGACCCCTAGTGCTCCCCCCACCCCTCAACTTAATTGACATAGTCTGTGTAGAGTCAAAATTGGCTGCTGGGACGGCATGTGAGCTTCTGTGTGCACTGTTCTAGCGGAAAGGAAGGGAAAACCACCAATTCACTCAGGGACACATACTTTTCATCACTGTTTGCGTAGGGTTCGAAAACTAGCCCCTCTTTTTGATAAATGAGCTTGTGATTTAAGGCATGTCCCAAAGTGCAACATTCTAAACTCTCCTATTGTTTCCCAGGATTTAACTCAGTGCTGAAATATGATTAGTACTCAAACCTGATATGAGTTATTGTAGCTTAAGTTCCTGAAGACAGTTGTTATATCTCTATCCAAAGTGTTCTATTTGTGTGTTGTAACAAACAGCAAGCTGCCGAGTTGTTTAAATCAGCGTCCTTCCAGGATAGCCAGTACCTATGTTTGGTAGATGGCCCTGCAGGGCCATTTGCTATTCTGAAATAGCTCCCCTTCTTGTATCCAGAATTCATTGCATTTGCTATTTCAAATAAGAAAATTCATAGTAGGGATAGGGCGTTTTAACTTGCACAGGGGGCCACATTTCTAAGTAAATAGCTAATTCCCCCTTTATAAAAACCAAAGATTGCCTCCATGAGTCTACCTGACAATAAGCGATACCTTTCAACTTAAACCCCTTGTCAACCTGCAGCCATTCAAGAAACAATTTGAGTCAGAGTCCAAAGCCAACGGAAAATTAGACCATGTAAATATGCCCTGCTAGAAGTTGACTGATGGCAAAGGTCATTTATTCTGTTATGAAAAACTCCTTTTAAAAATAATCTAAATAGTTTTGTGTCTACGAAATAGTCTCATGTAATATTTTGTAAGGGGTGCCTGGTTGGTTCAAATGGTTGAAGCCAAGAGGTTGGTCGTTGCAGTCTACCTAGAGGTGCTCAGCAGCTGACCTGGCGATCTGCTTTTGAAAGGGAGCAGTGCCACTCTGCACCTGTGCCGTGGCTGGCAGCTGGAAGTCCACTCCGCCACCACAGACACGTTATATGCTGTAATACACTTTCCACTTGCGTGTGTTTGACGTTAATGCGAGCACGTGCTTGTTTTACAGGATATGAGTCCCCGATTAAAAGAGGAACAGGCTATTACAGGCTTTGAAGATGAGGGGTCCTATCTACTGCAAGAGCAGCAGGACTCTCTGGTGGGCCCGGGAATTCTTGATTTAGAAGAAACAGAAATGCCAGATCCTCTGGCATCCGAGAGCTACCCTGGGTCAATCTGTGAAGAGGACGTGACCTTAGCTTTGAAAGAGCTCGACGAACGGTGTGAAGAAGAGGAAGCCGACTTCTCCGGACTGTCTAGGTGTGGACACAGAATCAATCTCTCTCTCTCTCTCTCTCTCTCTCTCTCTCTCTCTCTCTCTCTCTCTCTCTCTCTCTCTCTCTCTCTCTCTCCCTCCCTCCCTCCCTCCCTCCCTCCCTACCTACCTACCTCCCTACCTAGGTGGCAGTAACTTCCCCCACCCCTTCCCCCAAAGGGCTCCCTTCCCTTCCCATTGTATTTACTTTCGGGTTTCTTTTTAGCTGTTTCAATATAGTCCCGCAAAGCCACCAGACTGTCAGTGACATTCTCCGCACACCCCTCCTGTCAGGCAGCCGCGTGGCCGAGGGTTGAAATCACCGTGTTGTCGTGATCATACATCAACTGTGACAAATCACGGAGTGGACCCCTGTTAGAGAAGAAGAAAGCTGAGCTACCTCCCCCCATAAGATAGTCTCCGGTTTCATTGGGCGCAGCCAAATTTTTAAAGCTTGATCGCTACCGTAGATGAGAGTGATCCCTCCATATTTAGTAGGAACGTTCGTGTTTATCGTCTGCCAGAATGATCCACTTAAATGTTTATTTCCCATTCACTGCAAATTTATTAGCGCACACTGTGAAGAATTGCCTACTAGAACTTTTTCCTTTTCTCATGGGCTGGTTTGAATAACCAGCTGTCCTTTATAGCTCGTGGAGGGGATGTTGGTTGTTGTACACTTTGTAAATCACAGTGTATATACACAGAGGTACAAACAATCTGTGTTGAATGACGTCAGCGCTCAAAGTAACGTCCTTTGAAAGGGATCTCGCTTCGTGCACCATCAGTGTACCAGTTTCCCTAATCTTCTCATGATAATTATTTTTATTTGAAAATGAGTCTTTAATGATGATAACTATTTCATCATTCAACTCTGAATAAGAATTACACATTTACATTTCAAGTGATGAATACCATTTTAAGGTAGGAATGTTTCTCACTTTAAACATATCGAGGAGGATATATATTTGAAAATACTCAGCTATGAACAATAAATTTTAGTGATAAACCTTATTCTTATTACTGATTTGAGTGTGAGAGTAGCATGTGTACATTATACCAGTGTTTGTGGACAAGTCCAGGAAGGATGTCAAGAATTAATATCCAGGTCAATATGCAGCTATTTGAATTTCCATAGGGCTGAAAACAAATGGCTGAGCCCTGAAGCTGAAGTGGAATGGTGTGTTCCTACTAAATATGGAGGTGTATCTGCTCAGGCTTACAGTATACCTTTTATTGTAGTCAGTCACCATGGTAACATTAAAATTAACCTTTTTGAAGTTTAATTTATGTTTTCATTTTCAAATGTTTGGTTTACTTTGATTTTTTTTTCTGTCTTCCCAATTGTAAATTCTCTCTTCCGAATGAATGACTTCATCGTTCGGGTTAAGTCTTATAGAGCTTCCTTGTATTATGAATCATACAACTTGAATAACATTTCTTTATGGAATGTAGGGTTTTTTGGTTGGTTTTTTTAAATCATTTTACTAGGGGCTTGTACAACTTTTTAAAAAAATTTTTTTGTACAACTGTTATCACAATGCATACATACATACATTTTGTCAAGCACATTTGTACATTTGTTGCCCTCATCATTCTCAAAGAATATTGATCCTTCTTCATCCTTTTCTTTTTCTTTTGTATATATTATCTGACTGTCAAGATTACAGACTCCTAAGAAGAAATAGCCCAGGTCTTATGTTTCTCTTGTATGTACTTATGTAATAACTGAACTGGCGGTATGTGCCATGGCTAATGGTATTGTCTTTGAACACAAGTTCAAAGTCTGGCTATGTAGGCTCACTGAAATTCTTGTTCTTTCATCTATAACATCTATAACATCGGGACAATAACAGTACTTAACCCTCACAGAATTATGAAAGTTCCCTGAAATGCCTGCCTAAAACATTAGACATAGCCCTTGGCACAAAAATACATACTTCTAAGCCTTTATAAGATCACTGCCCTTCATCATCATCCATTGGGGACCATTTGAATGAGAGCCAAACCCGCTGCTATCACAAGAATTCCTCACTCACAATGGCCCTGTGAGACAACAGAATCACCCCCTGCGGTTTCTGAAGCTGGTTTCTTCCTCTCCTGGAGCACCTACTGGCGCCAAATGGCTGACATTGGGGTAGCCCCCCAGTGCATAACACCCTACACCGCCAGGCCCTTTCATAGGAAGAAAGAGCTTCCAAAACTGACCAACTAATATGAAATAATAGCAATCCTGATTGCTATTATTCAAAATAAATGACTGGAATTAATCCAGGGAGACAGCATACTGAAGGGTGCAGGTTGCATTGAGAGTGTCTAAGTCAGCGGTTCTCAACCTGTGGGTCACGACCCCCGTTGGGGGTTGAACGACCCTCTCACAGGGGTCACCTAAGACCATTAAAAAAAAACATATTTCCGATGGTCTTAAGAACTGAGACACCTCTCCTCTATCCGTATCCAGGCAGGTCCACCCACATGCAGATATGTCCACGTAAGAGTACCCAGTGTGAAGACTGTTACCCATGCTACACCATGCTTCAAGACAAAATTTCATTTATTTGCCATTAGAAATAAATATTTCACAATATATAATTGCATATTGTTTTTGTACTTCATCACTATGCTTTAATTATGTTCCATTTTTAACGATGAAAATGCACCCTGCAGATCAGATATTTACATAATGATTCCTAACAGTAGCAACATTACAGTGATGAAATAGCAACGAAAATAATCGTATGGTTGGGGCTCACCACCCCATGAGGAACTGTAGTAAAGGTGGAGAACCACTGGTCTGAGTGCAATAGAATTCTTGTTCTAAAGGTCCTGAGTGGGAAAGACCCTAGAAATGTTGCTCATCTGTGCTTCCCCTGGCGAAGCGTAGCTGGCCTGTCTCCTAACCCAAACTGGTGCGTGGTAGCTAGAAATCTTAAAAAATAAAAAATCCACATGGCATGGCGTGTTCTGTTGTGCTGTTTCACGAGCGCCTATGGTGCGTGTGGTGTTTGCGTTACAGTCAAGAGGAAGACGAGCAGGATGGTTTTCCCGAGGTCCAGACGTCCCCTCTCCCGTCCCCGTTCCTCTCTGCCATCATAGCCGCCTTCCAGCCAGCCGCGTGCGACGACGAGGAAGAAGCCTGGCGCTGCCACGTCAACCAGATGCTGTCGGACACAGACGGCTCCTGCGCAGTCTTCACCTTCCATGTGTTTGCCAGGCTCTTTCAGGTCAGTGAGCCGCCGGGGCCAGAGTCATGTCCGACTTACCTGGCAGCGATATGGCTCCTCTCCTCAACTTGGTATTTCAGAATTTGATAAAGTTTGATGTTTTCAAATGTAATATTTAATGATTTTCTAGGAAAAATAATTGGTTTTTTCCCCTTCTAATCTGATAATGTTGTTGTCGTACTGCCAGTGCTGAACACACTTGACTAAGTGGATTTTCTCCTCTTAGGCAATTACCGTATATCCTTGATTATAAGCCTTCCCGAATATCAGCTGAGGCACCTAATTTTACCATAAAACGGCATTAAAAGTGTGCTGAAAAAACTCGGCTTATACACAAGTACATACAGTAGAATGAGACTTAGAAACAGTAGGAGATTTATTTCTGCACTTTGCTAGGCACCCTCAGGAATGCCAAAGACGTTGCACTGAGAGGCTCAGTGTGAGCATCCTTACGTTCTGAGAGAGTGTTCGCCTTCGCACATGTTTTTAACTCTAATGTCAATCATGGAAAATCAGACAGCAGCCCATAGCCACGGCCAGACGGTACAGTCATGAGCAGAATCGTTCAGACAGGCCTTTTAACTGGAGAAGAGCGAGTTCTGCAGGCACGTGCAGACCATTTTCAAGGCTACGCATGCAGGCTGCCCCCCCTGCTCTCGGGAATGAGTGCGGGGTCCCTAGTGTCTCCGATCACTTCTTACCACCTTCTTTCCCAAGCAATACCTAAAGACAGAACATGACGCAGTCACTGATTTGGAGCGTATTCTTGCCGAGTCAAGTTCAGCAATCACAAAAGGGCATTTTGTATGTAAAAGGAAAAAAACCAAGATAATGGTTTTTGGACTCCTCCCAAAACAGCAGAATGTGAGGCTTCCCAAGAAGGGAGAGAAAGGAAGAGAAGGGGAAGCATAGGTTCCCAAACATATTTGGCCCACTGCCCGCTTCTCAGAAAAACAAACAAAACCAGAAACACACACACACACACACACAACTTGGTGCCTCCCTGGCCATTAAAAACTACTATAGCCTCAATGCAGGAGGCAGTGTAAGCATGTGCTTCCACAGCCTCCCGGAGAGCTGCTGGCAGAGTGCTTACACATGAGGCTGCCGGGGAAAGGCTTGACTCTCTCCTCCCAGAAAGACTTGGAGGCCCCCAGGGCAGTTCTGCTCTGTTCCATGGGGCCTACTCAATGAGAATTGAGGCAAGGGCCGTGTGTTTGTTTGTGCTGTTCCAGTGCCCCACAGCGGCCAGTGTTGCCCACTTGGGGACACCTTGGGCTGGAGGGTGGACAGGTGTTATGTGGGTGAAAGGGAAGATCATTTAAGAGAGGAAGATGAGAAAGGGGGATTGGAGGCAGGGCTGGGCAAACTCTTTGGAGGGTTGATAAGTTCTCTAATTTGTCAAACACAAAAATCGTCTGAAATGTAAATACCCACCTAATTCACATTTAAAAGTTTGTTTTTGTTTGTTTGTTTTGTTTTTGAACATCTGAAAAGAGGGGTTTCAGGTCAGTTATTAAAAGTGTGTCTGCCACCGCAATAAGAATACATGAAGACAAAGGTTTGCCCCAATTATACATGATGCTTTTTTACCTAAAGGTGAGAGAGGGCTCCCAAGAAAGACTGAACTGTTTCCTGTGCTTTTCCCCCCACAGACAATTCAAAGGAAGTTTGGAGACATAACCACGGAGGCCATCGGCTGTCTGGGCGGGAGTCTGCAGCGCATTGGTACCAAATTTAAAAGTTCCTTGGAGGTGATGATGATGTGTTCCGAATGCCCCACTGTCTTTGTGGATGCTGAGACGGTGCGTTTTCCCCGGGGAGGGTGGGGGGGCGTGTACTGGGAAGCCCAAATTTGCCAGGGCCCCACTCAGGGGATGTTCTCTTTTAAAAGGCGGTGGTGGGGTCTTGTGGTGTCGTGGCTCATATTTTCAACCCAGTTACAGATAACTGGCAAAATGTAACCATTCCTCACAATTCCCAAGTATTTTAGGCAGTGACTGACGGGTAATTCTATTTCTAAACAGAAGGCTGAGGAGCCCTGGTAGCATAATGGTCACGTGTTGTGCTGCTAACCGCAAGGTCAGCAGTTCAAAATCACCAGACACTCCTCGGGAGAGAGAGTGACAATCTCAGGAACCCACAGGGGCAGGGAGTCAGCAGTGAGGAGAAGGCTAGAGTTTGCTAGTTGCCACGTCCCCGGCAAAGTACCCAGGGCTCCTCAGTCTTTGCCTGTTTTGTTTGGTTTTGTTTGTCTCCAAACACATTCAGAGTATGTATTTAGGTATTTGTTTTAAAGAATTTGGATACTAAAAACTTCCGAGGGGAGACCTGGAAGGTACATACTGATCTGACCACCCGTCTCTCGCCTGCACCAGTACTCTGCCGCATTGGAAAGGGGACTTGTCCTTTCTGAAGGAGCTCTGCTAGCATAGCGGTTACAGGCTAGGCTGCTAACTGCAAGGTCACCAGCCTCTCCTCAAGAGAAAGACAGGGCTTTCTACCCGGTAAAGAGTCACAGTCTCACGGGACAGTGCTCCTGTGTCCTATAGGGTTGCTATGAGTTGCCATCGACAGTGGCAGCAAGTTCGGTGTGGTTTTGCCCTTTCTGGGGACCTTGAAATCCCACGACAGGATTCGTTAGCCTTCGATGAGGACAGAGTGTGGTGAGGGATCCTGGCCCCAAGATGGGCCAGAACATTGAGTCACAGGGATGCCATGACCCAAAGGTCAGCGATGGTAACCGGGTCCTTGTGTTTCTTTCTGTGTTGACAGCTCATGTCGTGTGGCTTATTGGAAACACTCAAGTTCAGTGTCCTGGAGTTGCAAGAGCACCTGGATACGTACAATGCCAAGAGAGAAGCAGCCGAGCAGGTCAGTCCCCCTTTTCTTACCCTGGGAAATAGGCGTCTGCTCCTGACAACAGACCTGACCATCTATCTGGCTAACCTAGAATAGCCTAGACAGAAAAGAGTGAATTTAGCCCACGCCTAAGAGTTCCACCGTGACTGATGGGGGCTCCCAGCATGCTGTCTGGCAGATTCCCGCCTCTGGGTTTTATTTCTTGATCTCCTTCTCAATCTTAAGAGCAGAGTGGACAGCCTCCGTATGGAGACCATTGCTGCTGCCAACGCTGCGCATGGGGAAAGAAAAGCAGGGCTCTTCTGAGAGAGCGTTAAGATCTCTGAGAATGCTGTGAGCTTGCTCCTGTAGTGGGTCATTGGATCTGCTCAGGCAAGCGAAGAAGAAATAAGCCCCTGTGGATGGCACGTCGCGCCTGCTCAGAATTGGCGAAGACACTCCTCTGAGAGTAAATCCCGTGTGTTTGTTTTCAATTGGCAGGAACGGGGGACGTTAAGTTCTGATTCTCACACAAACGGTGCACAGTCGGCTTGTTGCGCTTTCTTGTGTGCTCGGTCATGGCTAGAGCAGGAGGCAGGCCTCTCCTTGTGGTTGTTAGGGTTCGGTGCCATCGGGTCGGCTGCGGCCTTGTGCCGCAGAGTAAATACATAAGATTTGCAGCGGGTGCCGTCTCCAAAGCGGGCAGCGATTCCTCCTTCCGGGCCTGTTCTCAGTCCGGAGCTCCCCTGAAGCCTGCTCCCTTTGGGGGACCCTGCTGGCATTTGAAACACCAGCGACCTCGCTGCCGACATCACAGCAGCACACAAGGCCACCGCAGTGCAACACACCGACAGACAAGGGGGGCGGAGTGGGAGGGGGTCGTCTCTCCATAATAAATATTAACCATCCATTGCACAGAAGGGCTGCCAAGGGGGTCCCCGCAGGACAGCGTGGAGAATCCCGGCAGGGCTTCCACGGCCGGGCTTCTTGCAGAAGCAGACTTGGCCCGGCTTTCACTCACCGAGTGGCTGGTGGGTTCCGTGTTGACCATAGAAACTGGCGGCTGAGCACCTAATCGCCATGTCACGGTGCCGTGCTGTGGAGCATGACATGTAAATCGTGATTCCTGTTCCATGGCTGTTCGAGGAAGGATTAGAAAGCACCGACACTGGGCAGAAGAATGCAGCTGCGTACACAACGTGTCTCGAGTGAGTCAGGAAGTCACTTACTGATGGGAGAGCTGTCAGTAAAAGCAGGGGTCCCGGAGAGAGCCAAGGCAGGTCACCCACCGGGAGAGACAGCTCCGAGCTGAGGAGACAACTTCACTGAGTGGAGGCGGCTCTGAGGGTGGTTGGTTTAGACCAGGGTGTCAAGCTGGTGGTCTGTGGGCCGCATGTGGCTCCCGAGGTAATTTTTTTTTTTTTTTTGGCCTATGATGCTCTGTAATAAAATGAAAATAGAAAAAATTGCTGTGAGCACTTAGGGGAGATGGAGGCAATACCGTGCACATAATTCCCTCATTAACCCTTAAGCTCCTGAAGACGAGTGTACACGTGGCCCAGTGCCTTTCCTGGGGGCCTGTGCACGTGGATAAACACGCTGACCCAGGAAGCAATATGTCTGCCACTCTCAGTGTCACGTAATGTCAACAGGTCCCAATAGCGAAAAGGTTAAAAAGGGCACTCTGGGTTGTGCTGTTGTGAATCATACCTAGCGGCAGCGCTAGTTAACATTTTTAGAGGGCAGCCATTACAATTGTGCATCATGTTTGTCAGCTGTCCAACATTTTGTGTTTTTTATTAGTTACTTTGTTTTATTTTCTGGTCACATCATAAGAGGTAAGTGAAAATTAGTAGGAGGAAAGCACTGGCAAATTTCAGGTAAAAAAAGAGTAATTTTAGTTTTATAAATACATTAAATAAAATAAATGTTTAAATAAAAGCAATTATATAGTGTTTCAATTTTCCTATCCATATTCCTGAATCCGCACTTCAAAATATAAATTTAACAAAATTTGTCAATGTGATGTGGCCTGCATTTTTTTTAATCGTTTTATTAGGGGCTCATACCACTCTTATCACAATCCATACATACATCAATTGTGTAAAGCGCATTTGTACATTCATTGCCCTCATCCTCAAAACAGTTCCTCTCCACTTAAACCCCCGACATTAGGTCCTCATTTTTCCCCCAGTCCCCGCTCCCCCCTCCCTCATGAGCCCTTGATAGTTTATAAATTGTTATTTTGTCATATCTTGGATGTGGCCCGCATGTTCATTGAGTTTGACGCCCCTGGTTTGGACTGTGGGCTTCTTTGCGATGCCTGGGGAGTGAGCCTGGGCAGTGTCCCTTCAGCTCCAGCACTTCCGTTGCTTGCCTCCATACGTTCTCATGCTGCGGGGCGGTTCTCTGGCCTGTCCCTTCCCTCCTTGAACACGCTGTCATCGGTACAGTTCACAGCTATAGCACCAATGCCTCGGCCACCTGTGTCTGTCTCTCCTGCCCCCACCCCTTTGGCTCGGTCGTCAGGTCCTTCTGACATGCCTGATCAGTTTTTATGGACATGCTAATACTTGTTCAGGAAAAAAGACTGAGGAAACACAGGGTGAGATCTTTCTCCAGAGGGTTCCCTGCTTCTCGAAGTCAGAGGATACATCAGAGTGAGGAACTGGGGTGGTTCCGATGTTCCAGGCGGTACTTGAGCCGCTCCAACTGCAGCTCGCCTCCCTCTGAAGGACAGCAAGGGAAAGCGGGAGGGAGTGACCAGGACCCTGCTTCCCTGCTCGCCACTGACACTTCTCGGCTCCCAACAACATGAGGTCAGACACCTCTGCTGACCTTTTGAGTCTCCCGAAACGACTACATGGCTTCTCAGCCTTCCTCTTACTCATGAGGAACATCGGAGCAGGGCCCTGGGCTCCTTCCTGCACTACCTCACTCCCCTTTGACGAGCCTGTGTCCGCAGTCCACTGAACGTGTGGGCCACCTTCTCTTCAGCATCCATCCTCAGGAACGGGATACACACACACACACACACACACACACACACACACACACCTGGGGTTAAAAGAGAGAGAGAAATGCGGGGCTCACTTAAGAATTCCCTCTCTCTCCTCTCTTCAGCATCTATCCTCAAGAACAGGGATACACAACCCGCCCACCCGCACCCGGGGTTAGAGAGAGAGAAATGCGGGGCTCACTTAAGAATTCCCTCCCTCCTCCCTGGGAGCTCAAGTCCTCAGTTCTGGCCAAGGTCGTCAGCTTTTACAGTTGTCCTTGAAGGGTTCCTCGCATGGATGTTCCTCCTCGACATGCAAATGTGGAACCTATCCAGTTAAAGGTTAATCTTCACTTGAGCCCTGAATCTAAAAAGGAAGAAAAGACAGACATAGACAGGAAAATGTGAATGCATTAGACCAGGTTGACCAGAGAAACAAATCCGGTGACGCTCATATATGTATAAGAGGGAACTTTATATTAAGACTTTATATTAATACATATATTAATTATGTATCAAGCAAACATCCCAGCCCAGTCCAGATCAAGTCCATAAACCCAATGCTAGTCCCTAAGTCTGATACTAGTCCATAAGCCCCGCTTCAGACTCGCCTGTGCACATGCAACGATGCAGAATGCGGGCACATCTCCAGCTGGTGGGTGTAGAGCAGTGGTTCTCAACCTCCCTCATGCCACCACCCTTTTGTACAGTTCCCCATGTGGTGACCCCCAACCATAAAATTATTTTCGTTGCTACTTCATACCTGTCATTGTGCTACTGTTATGAGTCGTAATGTAAATCATTATGTGTTTTCCGATGGTCTTAGCCTCCCCCCCTCCCGTGAAAGGGTCGTTGGACCCCCCCAAAGGGGTTGCGACTCACAGGTGAGAACCGCTGGTGGAGGCTTGTGTTTCCCAGAGTAGTGGCAGTATCACAGGGCTCTGGCAGCACTCAGGGTGGCTCTTCAAGAAGATGAAGTGGGGGGCTGTCCCCCCTGCCTCAGCACCCTCCTTATGAGAAGGCCACACCCACAAGGAGACATCATCAGGCTGTGGCCTGATTGACAGGCTAGACTCCACCCCTACACTCTTTATCTGGTTGACGCAAAATTATGTAACTACCACAGTGAACTGATGGTGCCCTAGGGGCCAACAGTCCGCCGTGTCTTGTAAGCACTGACTACAAGACCTGGGTCTGTACTTGGGGAGCCATTAAACTGTAGCCTTGGAGCTTTTCTTTTGATGGAATAAAAATTAGAAATAGCCATGTTGAATAAACCCACCAAAGGACACATTCACTGCCACCACGTCAACTGTGACACGGAAAGATCCCAAGGCTGTCGTTCTTCTGGGAACAGCTCCCTCCATCTCCCCAGGAGTTCCTGTTGGGATGGCACTGCCAGCCTTGAGGTTGGCAGCCCAGGGCCTAACCCACAGCACCACTAGTGCTGACACATCACTCTGTACTTATTAAAAATTGCATTTAGTAAAAATAAGCCATTAATACAATGAAATCAATTATTTTGTTAAGTATACTTAGAAGAGTTGAACTGGATTACAGTGGTGGTGATTAGGCATTTATAAGCATTTAAAGATTGTTTATGTGAATAAAAATAAATGCACAGATTCTATGCTAAAGGTCAGCTGCAATTCACTGAACGGACAAAATCAGCGGGGTAGCTCCTGACAGCTGCTGCTTTCAGCCGTCACATTGGAAACGCTTAACATGGTTTTTCTCAGAGACCTGTCAGGCTTGTCACCTAAGGGTCAGTGCAAGCTGAGTGACAGGGATAAAAGGGACATCGGTTAGGGACTGCTTCTGAAATAACTTAAGATGTCTAATTGTAATGCTTTGAATGTAAGTAGTTAAACTACAATTGAAATTTTTTAATGTGTATCTAGAACTGATTTTCAAAGAGTGTACGACATAGCTGATAGTTTTTCTTTGAAGTCCTAGTGATTTCTTGTTTTTATATGTGTTAATGATGATGGGCAGGACTGGTGGTGTAATGGCTACTCATTGGGTTGCTAACCACAAGGTCAACGGTTCGAAACCGCTAGCTACTCGGTGGGAGAAAGACAAGGCTTTCCACTCCTGCACAGAGTTACAATCTTGGAAACTCACAGGGCAGTTCTATCCTATCCTGTGGGGGGTAGCTGTGAGTCAGCATCAACTCGAAGGCAGTGAATTAGTTTAATTTAGTTTTGTTTTTTAGAAAATGAGCCCAAAGAACTGATATTATTAGGAATATCAAACTACTGAAATTTAGAACCTTGAATTGAAGTATTTAAACGTTCACATCAACTCAGTGGCGCTAACAACAGCAGCTTTGACTTCCTCTCGATCCTTCTTCACTCTCCCACAGCGCTGTGGGTTCTACTGGCCCAAAGAGAAAGTGCTTTAAGGAAACATCCCATGTAGGGGAGGGGTAGCTTGCTGGGTAAGGAAAAGCCACATTTGACTTCTGTATCTAATATTCATTGGAGAAATACACACGGTCATCACTCATGACCATCAAAAAAGAAAGAAAACAAGGTTTAGAATGATCTTGGCTTCTGTTCCACGAATTTAATCTAATGCCAGCCCTCTGAGAGTTAGATTGCGCAAATGGAGCTGGTTAATTCTAAGTTGCTTTTATCAAACAGCTCAGAGGGGAGCACACCATTCATTTCTCCATCTTACACTGAACAAAGGTCAGTATAGGTCGGGAGGATTTCCAGTAAAGCCTGCAATATGAAGAACACTCCATGCAGGAACAGAACGATAGGTGGGTAGTTGGTAAACTGCCACAGGCATGTGAATTTTCCAATATGGGGAGGTCGTCCTCCTAGGGTGGTCAGTGATGGGGCTCTCACGTGGGGATGAAACTGTGTCCAACTACCAGTCCGCAAACTTCAAATTATCTGTGAAGCTGGCTGCCTTTGTACGTCCGCCTGTTATATTACCAACCCCACCGCACAGTATACATATGCTATACTGAGACTTACTCTTACTCATTCCTTCAGTGGTTAGACAACTGTAAGAGGACGTTTCGTGCCAAAGAAGACACATATAGGCTGAACACAGATGCACAGGTGAGCATCTTATTTCTGCTTTTTGCTGGGTTTTTTTCTATGTGTTGAATCAAACAATGTATAGCTTCACAAGTTCCTATTTGATACTCCCAGAGATAGAGACTGTTGGTACAACTTCTCATTTTGGTTATCAGAAGCGTCTTTGTAAAAGTTGGACTCCCTGTAATAGGGTCTGAGTAATGAAAAATTGACTTTCATAAAAAATAAACAGCCAGCTTGTGACTGAAGCTTAATAAGAGTCCAGCATGCACATTCTGCAGAGCGCGCGTCTGGTCAGGAGTCATGTAAAGGAAATTAAAATTCACCTTTCTAAGGGTAGCATTCTGATTCTCTAGGATAAAGTTCGGTGACAGTGACCATGGGGTAACTTTCCTAGGGAAGAGTGCACATACGTGTGTGCTTGGAATCAGGGAGGAAAACAAAGACTCCCAAAGAGAGGCATGCAGCTTCCTGTGGAGGCATGCCTGCATTCATGAAACGCCTCCGTCGTGGCCATCAGAGTTGTGATCTTTCCCACACAGGGGCTCAGGGACAGATTGCTGGTCACTCTAAAAGCTACCATACCAGGGTAATAATAATTTGGAGTGTTTTATCAAACCAGAAATGCTAAGAAGATACTCTGTGCTCCCCATACAGGCCCTGTGCTAAGTGTGCCATGTTCATTAGCTCTACTCTGACAACGCCATCGAGGAGATGCTATAAGCATGCCTGCTTTGCAATGAGGCAGCTGAGGCGCGTAGAAGCCAATTTGTCTAAGATCATGAAGCCATAGTGGGAACCAAGGGTCAGATCCCCAGGAACCCTGACTCCACATTCTACAGTGTCATCCAGAAACGAGGGGCTAAATCATCGGTGTGAAGAAGAAAATTGAATCAAGATGAGGCACTAATCCAAACCTTTGGTTCTAATTCTGTCTTTACTATTTAAGTGTGTGGGTTGGGCTAGAAGATCACCTTTTGTTGCCTGTGCAAAATTGGACAGAGTGATTGCTTAGACCTGAAGAAAGGAAGATCCATTTCCAAGAGTCTAAGCCTCTTATGGTTGATTTTTTTTGTTGTTGTTTTTTTTAACCAAGTGAAACTTATATCTCTTATTTACATAGTTATTTCATGTCCATTTTATTTTGGCTTATTCAGCCACTGGAGGGGAATGAACAGGGACCAATGTATATAATTTTTCCCACTCTCTGTCCCTATGTACTAGTTGAGTCTTGTGTGCTGTGAATTTTTATCAGTTCCATTACATCCAAATGAAGATCATAGATGTAGGGTCAGTTCCAATTTACCCTAATAGATGTGAGACAAAGTAATCACTTAAAATCCCAGATAGTTTTTAATCCCCAAGTATCCTATAAAGCAAAACCTCGGGTATGGAGACCTTGTTGTTGGCATTAGGTGGCATTGAATCATTTCTGCCCCATAGTGACCCCATGTCCAATAGAACAAAACGCTGCCCATCCCGCGCCATCCTCACAATAATGATGTTTGAGCTGTTTGTTGCAGCCACTGTATCGATCTGACCTTCTGGACGGCCTTCCTCTTTTTACTCACCCTTTATTTTACCAAGAATCATGTCCTCTTCCAGGGACTAGTCGCTGCATAGATAAACAAACTTGGGGTGTGCCAGATGTTTGCCTTTGGGTTGTGTTCAATGAATGTTCACTGAATAGCACATCCACCTAATTTTTGGTAAACTATGCAGAGCTAAAGTTCAGCTTTGCTTTGCAAATCCCTTCTAAATTGATGGCAATAAATGTTAAAAGTTTCTGTATAGGAAACTTAAAAAAACAAACTTTAAGAAATATGTCTACAAGCTACATTATAGCAATTGCTTTTTAATTAAAAGCCATTCTTTTTCTGGTCCAACTTGCTAGCAGGTTTTTAAATCATCTTGAAATTATATTTTTCAAATTATATTTTTCACTGGTTTGGTTTTTTTGTTTCCATTTGTAACATCCCATCAAACCACACTCACTGCCATAGTGAGCCCCTGGGCCAGAATAGAACTGCCTCTGTGGGTTTCCGAGGCTGTAATCTTGACGGGAGCAGAGCACCTCCTCTTTCTCCCACAGAGTGGCTGGTGGTTCCAAACTGCTGATCTTGCACTCAGCAGCCTGATTCATAATTCACTGGGCCAAGAGGGCTAATTATGTGACTCCAACCTAGTTGGATTACTTCTGAGTGATATTTTGGAATGCAGTTTAAAATGCTTTTGATATTTTACCCTCTGCCTCAATACCAGTTATGGGACTTTAGAACCCAATTGGAGAGTAAAGATAAAAACTAGAAAGCCCGATTGAGCCCCCAGATCTTCTTTTTGGGGTTGTTTTTTGTGTAAGGTTAGAGACCAATTCTAATCTTAGAAGTAACTCGTTCAATTTCATGTTAATTCAGAAATGTTCCAGATTAGTAATGAAGATGTTATTATAGTTGATGTTTTCTTTTGTTTTGAACTGTTGCTCTGTTTTCCTTGTTTTATTTTTTGGGGGTTTTTTGCTAGAGAGAACACTTATGTCTGGCAAATTTCCCAAGAGCGCATTTGTGGTTAGGTTTCACTCTGAAGACTTGGTGCTCACGTGTATCAAAGCCTTATTGTAACTGAGTTATAATTTCCCAGAGAGTCCAAACTCCCCTGAAGGTTGCAGTGAATGTCTAAAACATTTCATTTGGGAAATAGCGTCATAAATTTTCCTGTGGGGTATAAATATATGTTCTTCGATTTGCCTGGGACATCTGACAGCCTAGTTAAAATGAGTTCTTATACTAATTCTTGGTCTTTTTCTTCTTTTTGTATTTTTTTTTTAATGACCTGCTCACCTTCTTGCTTAGCAAATGGAATTTCTAGCAGTAAGTGGCCTGCCTTGATTTATAGACTACTTACCCTGTTGGACCAACTGGTCTTCATCTCATTTGTGACCCAGCTGTGTCTTGCCCTTGACCACCCTACTCCGAGTGTGCCTCAGTTTTGCATAGCCCTAATCCATCCAACGTTGGCCCCGTTTTTAAAAATGAGGCTTTATAGTTAATATATACAACTAGCAGTTTAATGACCTGTTCTAAATCTTGTCACTAACATGCCTCCTTTTAAAATTCTTAATTAAAAAAAATCAGAGTGCTCTTGTTAATGTCACAGTCTGGTTTCAATGAAGTCACCCAGCGGTTGTCTTTTAGGAAGGTCAGCCTCTTTTAAAGACAAATTGGCCTTGCTTTTTTAGGTTAAAGGCTGTCCAGTTTTATTGGGCTTTATGAAGCACTTCTTGATAAATGCAAGGCCGTGTGCATCTTGAGGAGGCAATAAATAAATGAGCCTATGTATTTATCAACCATGTGCATTGTGATGTGAAGTCTGAAGTCTAAAGCCTGCTCAAACACTCCAGGTGTCTGCTGTGCAAACGGCCTTACCGCTAAGGATGACTTATGTAACCCACAGTAATCTGTATGTTTTGATTTCAATCCCAGCCCCCTGAGCATCTCTCCTCTTTCATCAGCTTCACACCATATTAACTTACTTATTGCAGAAAATAGAAAAAACGTGCCAAAGAAATGTTAACCTTAATATTTATTTAACATTTGCATTGTTGTTGAAAATATGCTCTCCAGCCGGGTGTCTTGGGGAAGTAGCGTAGAGCCTGGGTTGAATGCAGTGTTGTTTTTCCAGGAAGTGGAGCTCTGCCGGAGGCTATACAAACTGCACTTTCAATTGCTGCTTCTGTTCCAGGCCTACTGTAAACTCATCAACCACGTGAACACAGTCAGAAATGAAGCAGAGGTAACGACTCCTTAGTAGGGGGGATTCCAGAAAACGTGCATAAAACGTTCTGTGTTACAGTAGCTGCTGTCAACTGTCGTTTATAGTGAATCACCTTTTTTTGTGGGGATGGTCAGTTCAGGATTTATCTTATTTGGAACTAATATGCAATCTCACTACCCATTAGTGAATCAGATAGCAGTCTTACCAAGGTGCAAGACCGTCAAGCTTTCAGAAGTGCAGCACGCCATCGGTAAATAAAAGTCCAGTGAAGCCCATTGGCTCAGTGGGACACACTTTCGACATGAAATCTCCTAACATCTTGTGCAGACATGATTGCTGTAGTTCTTCGAGCACACACAGAAGAAGCATGTTGAAAACAAATACCCTGACTGTTCGGAATCAGAGGTCTTTCCCCCACCCACCCTCTCACCTACCTGCTGGAACTAAAACTGTCCCTGGGGAGAGTTTTTTCCCTTTAATCAAACCAGTTACGTAAAATATAGATTGTGTGTATAAACATATATATATACGACTATATGTGTGGGTTATATAAAATGCCCTAGGTAAATAACTTTTTACAGTATTCAGAGGTCATTCTAAATGGTCCCCTCCCTACCACCACCACCCCAAAATAAACAAACACTATCTTCCCCATAAAATTGTGTGTTTTTACCATCTGTCCTGTACTCCCACCGTCGAGGCAGTTCTGACTCCTCCTGAGCCCATGGCTGTGAATCTTTACAGGAGTCAAAAGCCCTTCTCGCACCTGAGATGTATTATATAAAGAACCCTGGTGGGGCTATCAGGAAAGTATTGGACTGAAGTTTGATGGTTCAAACCCCCTAGCTATCCCACTAGAAAAAGTCGGTTTTCTCCAGTAAAAATTCACAGCTTCAAAAACCCTCTCTAGGGGTCACTGTGAGTCAGAATTAACCCAATGGCAGTGAGTTTTCAGTTAAGATGGTAATATGTGATCATATGTTAAAAAAGATATAAACATGTATTATAACTTGTTGCTTGATCAAGTATACCTAATTTGGTGGCCGAAATCATGTAGTGCTTCTGAGTACAGCTCTTGAATAGGACTCCCCTCACTAAACTTAGCCTATGGAAATACTCTTCAAAATAAGGGAAATAGGAGTCCTGGTGGCATGCGGGGTAACACGCTGGGCTGCTAACTGCAAGGTCAGCAGTTCGAAACTGCTACCAGCCTCTCAGGAAAACAAAAATAAGGGAAATAGTGCCATCAGCTTTGTGCTAGAGCCTGTTCAATGTGTGGGGGCCAGGTTCTCAGTTCGCCCAGTTGTAACTGAGTCTGCAAATCAATCTTTGTGGCTTTGTTTTAGGTCATCAACATGTCAGAGGAGCTGGCCCAGCTTGAAAGTATCCTCAAAGAAGCCGAGGCTGCTTCTGAACACGAAGACATGGACGTTTCCACAGCCGCCCAAACGACAATAGAGGCTGCCATCCATTCTTTAATTGAAACCTTGAAGAACAGGGAATTTGTATCAGCTGTCGCACAGGTCAAAGCTTTCAGGTAAACGGCGAAAAGACGTCCAGGTGTGGCCAGAAGGGGGCGGTTTACTAGTGACCATTTCTCTGGGTTCGGGTTTTCGACCGTGAGGTTTCTTGTGAAAAGAAACCATCATAACTGAACCAATACCAATGTTAGCATGTTCTCTCTCGCAGTTGCTTCCAGTAAAAAAAATAATAATAATAAAACTCTCTTTTGTCATCGCTGTGGATCAAGGCTAGGGAATCTTGTCTCTGATATTTATCGGCCCAGACAGGTCGCTCAGTTAACTTACTCCGAAGGTGATGGCTGAGGAGCCCTGGTGTTGTAGTGGTTATGTAGGTCAGCAGTTCAAAACCACCAGCCGCCCTGAGGAAGGAAAAGGCTTTCTACTCACGTAAGAGAGTTACCTTGTTGGAAACCCACGGGGGCCGAGCTAGCCTGTCCTGTAGGGTGGCTGTGGGTCAGCAGTGACTGGATGGCAGGCAGTTTGGCGTCATGTGATTGCCGAAACTGCTTCTCTGCTGAGGCATATGCTGTTAGCTGGTCTTGATGATTTCATGAGCCTACAGCCCTCGGTCCGGACGCTCCCCAACCTGCTATAAATATTGCCTTCCATGTAGATCACCTATACCGCTAACTGATGTAGCCGCAGGATTCAAAATTAATCTGATGTCTTTTCAGGTCTCTCTGGCCCAATGACATATTTGGCGGCTGTGAAGATGATCCTGTGCGGACGCTGTTACACATCTATTTCCATCATCAGACACTGGGCCAGACAGGAAGCTTCGCCATTATAGGCTCTAACCAGGACATGTCAGAAGCCAACTACAAACTGATGGAACTGAATCTAGAAATACGAGAGTCTCTACGCACGGTGCAGTCTTACCAACTTCTATCCCTGGCCAAGCCCATCGGAAACCTGGTGAGCACTGGGTTCTGAGGGGCTTCAGGCACCGAGGAGGAAGGAAGTGATCCTGGAGAGGAGAGGACGACGGCAGATATTAACCAAGCACCTTTTCGAACGCTCACCACTCAGCTGGACCTTCCTCTGGCAGTGCCCCCACTACATGTTGTAACTAATGCCAAGTTGTACCAGCTAAATAAGTCAAGGAACGTCAGAGACAAAGACCGGAAGGTGAAAATACCATTTCTTTATTTAACAGCTGCCAATACCTCCCACAATAACTGCCGGAAGAGTGGATTTTTTTTCTTTTTCTTTTTGACTGACTTACCCTAGGTGGAAAGAAAAGGGCTAAAAGTGTTGCATTACACACCCACTGCTTTCTGGAGACAGAGAAGCGTTCCAGGGGAGTTTGCAATAATGGCCTCTCCTCCGGAGACACTGGGAAGCAGGTGACATGAGGCTGAAATCAAGGCTGCTTGGTTTCACTGAAGACCTGCAGAGCCGCTGGGCTCCTGGCCAGCGGCGTGGCCACCGTCGAAGCCTCCTCATGACGGGCGTGATGAGCATCCAGCCAGGTGGAGATGGACAGGAGAAAAAAAGACTTGTTTGCAAAAACCATTGATTTTTTTTTTTTTCTTCCAACATGCGGAACTAAGGGTTGGGGTTTTTCTGTTTTGTTGTGTTTTGGAGTCTGTGTAAGGAATTCCGTGTGTGTGAGAGTTGGGTGTATGGGTTCGTGACAGTCGTATTTTCCAGGTGTGGATGTGTGGTGACGACATCCTCCTCCCACCCCACCCCACCCCCACCTTCAGCATGCCTCAGAGCACTGCAAGATTATTTTTGAAAAAAAGTTTTATTTTATTAGCTCTAACTCTTCATAGTGTGTACATGTTAGAACATTTTAATAATATTCTAAGGCTGGGCTTCCCCAGGACTTTCAAGAAAAGAAAATAATATATCTGTTAACGTTATTGGAATGCTGCTCAGTTCTCTGATCAGTGCTCACGTTACGATTATCGATAACTAACCAAAGTAGATGCCTGCAGAGACTTTTTAAAAAGTAAAATAAAAGATGGGTGCTGCCCGTCAGCAACTCGCATTAGAAAAGTTAACTTATTTTACTCCATAATTATTCTAGAAAGTGTATATAGATTTTTTTAAACAGTATTTTCTTGTACATGTGTGCATTGCACTGTTATACAGGAGCTAAAGAGACGGGCGCAGGGCGGTGGTCCCTGATGGGCCGCGGACTTGCAGACTCTGCAGCCCGCAGCATTCACGAGGAGAAGCAGAGGCCGTTTCAGACCTGTGTTCTGGACTGGCATGTTTCACCCAAAGGAACCGGGGGCTGGGGGGAGGGGTCAGGGGAGGGGGGAGGAGCCGAGGCCTGGCGACCGACCACCAAAACCTGTAATACATGTACGACCACGAGGTCTGTCTGTAGCCGAACATGAACTGGATTCTCCATCCTTTTTTAAAACAGCGTTTTGTAAGAGAAATGAATGTAGTCCCATCATCCCTCGGATTGGAAAGGAGCACCCTGTATTTTTTTATGAGCATCTCTTCTCCACTGTGACTTTTCTTTGGAACTGGGCTCTGCGATTCCCAGTGTGTAGGACGTAGACACGAAATGCTTAGCCTTTGCCTTCCCTCTGGTGGTGTGGACCCCGCCAGAAATGGACATCGGGTGCCCTTTGGAAGGCGCTGTCCACACCGTGGGACTGCTGACAGAGGCTCTGTTACCTGCAATCCCCCTACCTGGTCACGGCACCCTCATAATCACTGTATTTTATGGACCCTGATAAAGCAACTATTTTGATGGTGTTCTGGTACTGTAAGTTGTGTTCTCTAAATTATTTCACAGCTCTTGGGGGCGGGGCGGGACAAGGCTGGGAGCAAGGGCTGGCGTCTGGGGGTGCTCCACCCTTTACGCCCCCTCGTCCCAGCCCCCATTTCTCTCACCCTCCCGACATCCTTTTTGTTAAAGTAATAAAAAGCTTTGCAGTGTCGGCTCCTGTGGTATTTGAAGAGAGAAGAGTGGCTGTTGGGGGCGTCGGCTAGAAACGTTGCAGCTGGTCCCCTTCGCTGTTGTCAGCCAATGCACAGGGGAATCTACACGGAACAGATACCTGCAGAAAGCAAGGTGCAGCTGCAGACGCACTCAGATCGTCCTTTTGCAAGTGGATTTTCCTCAAGTCTGAGTCTGCTGCTCGTACTCCTGCAACATAGACCAAGTGCTTCACTGACAAACCCTTCGTTCACGCAGGGCCCGCGTGTCACAGGCAGCTGTTTCCTTTCATGCCTGAACATCAGCTCTCATTTTCAAATCAAGTTTGTCGGGCCACTCCGGGATACCTGGCAGGTTTTGTGCCACAGTGTTCTGTTTCACAAGTGTGTTTGTTTTACACAAGGAACAAAATGGTTCTGACTCTTACACAGTGCACAAACTCCCTGAAACTTAGGAAACTGTCACACATTCGCTTACAGGAGAATTACCAAAGTAAGCTGCTTCGGTCAGGTCCGTGAAGAGCCACCCAGGAACGACAGGAAAGAAGATAGCAATACGCAATCAATCACGTTTTATGGTTTTCTGATTTGTTGGCACAATACCCAGAGATGACCGAGTGTTTTGTTAGCTTCAAAAAGGATTTTTTTTAATTCACATTAACTTTGAATTGTGTTATCTGAACCGAATGGCAGTGGCTTCTCATTGCTCGCTTGCTCTCCCTCCGGCTCATCGTGACAGAAGGAGGCCTTTGCTGCACTTGGTTCTGGGTTTGAGTGCCCACTAACCTAAGCAAAGCGCAGTCTGATCCTCTTTCCTCGACTGTCATTAATACAGGGTTGGCTGCCCTGTTGGGAAAATTAACTGTAAAATGATCTAAAATGTAAACGATGGTTTAACTACCCACATTCATAGCCAGTGAAACCTGGGGGCACAGTAGTTATGTGTTGGGCTTTGAACTGCAAAGTCAGCAGTTTGAAGCCACCGGCAGTTCCATGGGCAAAGGCTGAGGCTTTCTGCTCCTGTGGAGATTACAATCTCGGAAACCCAGAGGTAGTTCTACCCTGCAGAGCATCTATGAGGTTGCTTAGGGTCAGCCGCGAGTTGGGCTTGGGTTTGGTTTGGGGGTACATAGCCCATGAGTGCAGGCATCTTAGGGCTTGTTGCTGGTACGTTAGGAAGCCATGTGTAACCTGCCGCTGCATGTCAGGGAAAGGCAGACTGGTGGTGCAGGGTTACAGCACTGGAAGCTAACCAAAGAGTCAGTGGTTTGAGCCCACTATCTATTCCGATAAAGATGTGGCCATCTGCTTCCAGAATGATACATAGCTTGGAGGCGGTTCTGCCCTACAGGGTCATTGGGAGCCAGACTCAGGCCATAGGAATTAAATGGGTTTCCTCTCCCTGTACCTGCCCCAAACCAAGTCACTGGTATTAGGATTGAGACCAAGTAGACAGGGCATCCCCTTCACCCACACATCTTAATGGGTTCTCATTCACTTCTTTGGCCTCCACCCCTTCTCAGTTTGGTCCCTGCAAGCCTCATCTCACCGTTAAGTGCCTTTTCTGGGTCCTCACCAACTGATAAAGACCACGCCTCCCCATCAAGGCCCAACAAGCCCTCCCAGTCTCTCCCACGTATCCTGTCTCAGACCTCGTCATGATTCCCAACACGGGCCCTGGTTTCCTTCCGGGCATGTGCACACCTTGCCTTAGATGTGGAGGTGACTATAGCCTTCCTCTGCTCAATTCAACTCATCCAGATGCCAGCTCTAGAAGCTCTGTGGGGGGAGAGGTGGCCACCCGTGTTTATTTCTGTAGACGCTTCAAACTAACCAAACTCTGCCAAGGGGCCTGCTCCGACTCATGCTGGCCCCGTTTTCTGGGTTTTCCAAAGCTGTATATACATCAGACAGCCTCATCTTTTCCCCACTGAACATGGTGGGTTTGAACCACTGACCTTGGGACTAGAAACCCCATGATTAACCCACAGCACCAAGGCTCCTAAGCTCCTCCTGGGCAGATCTTAATGTAGCAGGGCCCATCTCTCTGATGCACCTTGCTCTGGGCCCTCTCACCCTTCACAGTTGGTCAGAAGCAGCCGAAATGCTAAGGCTTCTATGTCCTTCTAAGGCAGTAAGATGGCTAGTGAATTGGAGACACAATTTGTTCCTCATTCTGATTATGTGTTTACTGTAACTAAACCAGTAACGCGTCGGGAGTCATTTTCTCTGGAATCACGGGGAAGGCTGTGTACATATGTGCAGCCCTGCTATAGATAGCACACAGGACTGTTGCCCGACTAGTTGCATCTTTCCATGTTTATAGGGTTTTGTTTTTAAATTATTTTATTGGGAGAACGTATAGATACAATATTCCAGAGTTGAATCATATGGAGCAGTGTTTTACAATTGCTACCACTATCAGGTTCAAACAGTTTCTTTCTATAGGAGGCGGCTTTTTAAGGAGTCCGGTTGGAACAAGAGGTAAGCGGATCCACCACTAGTTGAAAAGTTTATTTGCACCCGGTCACTATTCTGCAGGTGAACGGCCTGGTGGGCATCTGCTGCCGGAAGATCACAGCCTGCAAAAGCCTGCAAAATCCTACAAGAGCAGTGCTCCCACATGGGGCCGTGATGAGTGGGAAGGGGTTCAAGGGCACCAGTTTTTTGGGGGAGGGGGAGCCTTGCTTTGTAAATGTTTTTTTTAATTGCATTTGCTAAATGTAAAGGAGCTGCGCTTAGCCACGACAGCCCTCCCTCATTTGAATATATGCATGGAGTAGTGATGACAGAGTCCATTTATATGATGGGGGGCTTCTAAAAGTTGGTGGGGAGTGGGCTGGTAAAAAGATCCTGGACTTTTTGTTACAAACATGTAAAGCCCCCTTGCACTTCTCTCCTGGCCCTCATTAGTTCATTTGCTGAACAAAGACCATGCATCTGGCCTAAAGCTCCCACCTACACTAGCCTTTGAGTCAGCCCACACCCATCAGGCTCCACACATCCGGCAAGGGATGAACGGCTGCTTCCACTTCCGAGGTAAGATGCTAATCTGAATAGTGAGAAAGCGGGTTTTCATCCAATATAAAAGCCCCAGCCCTACGGAAGTGGTAAACTCACCTATGAGCCCCCCCCTCCAAGTTGTGTCTCAAAAGCTACAGGGCCTTAGCTGGGAGCCGGGAGCCCATGTGGACAATACAAGTGTGAAGTCAGTGCCCATGACAGCCTCGCACTGTGAGCACAGAATAAGCTCTCCCAAGGCCTTATTTTAAACAGGAAGATGCTCTGCCATGTATAAATTGTGTTGCAATACCTTTATTGGAAGGCTTTGTCAAAGTACACGGCCTTTCATGAAGTCTTCAGAGAAGGGGGAGATGGGACGGAGAAGGGGCAGGGGCAAAAGGCTCTCCCTTGCCTGCTCATTAGCACAAGGTCAGCAGTTTCCACTTCTTAAATGATATACTTGAAGCTGAAGGTGCTGTCACAAGAGAGGCGCTTGCCTTTGCATCTCCCACACAGATCTTGTCGGTGGGGCCTTTTCGGGTCCACGTGGCGAAGTCTCACTGGGCAGGAGCATCTAGCCTGGTTACAACTCTGGTGGGGGCGAGGGGGGCAGGGGAATCAAAAGTGAGAAGACAAACCCTTGGGGTGATTTAAGGACTTCAAAGTTTGTTTTTCCTTCTCCATTGAAATACTTATTTATGAGAATGATGAGGGCAACGAATATACAAACGTGCTTTACAGAATTGATGTATGTATAGATTGTGAAGAGTTGTACAAGCCCCTAATAAAACAATTGGAAAAAAAATACTTCTCTAATGTACAGTAGGCAAGGCCCTGCATTAATCTCATTTCATTCATCCGTGGCCTCCCAACCTTGGCAATGATAGCACTGGGAACAGAAGGTGTTTAACTTTGAAGCACTGTCACTGGTTCCCCCAGGAAGTTAAGTGCTTGGCTGCCAACAGATCACTTTTCAGGTTACGTCTACCTAGAAGCATCTGGGAAGAAAGATCCAGCTCAGTACTTCCAAAAACACAGCCATCGAAAACCCTACTCACACAGGGTGACCATGAGTCTGAACGTACTGGCTGGCAATGGTTGGTTAGCCCAGCTGCATCGATTTCATTCTGAACTGTGGAGTCTCTCTTCAATGCTCGTTTTCTAAGAGATACTTTCCTAACCCTGAAGGGCTGCAGGAGCCCTGGTTGCACAGTGGTTACACCTTAAGCTGCTAGCAGTTACACCAAGGTCAGCAGTTCAAAACCTCCCAGTCTCTCCATGGGAGAAAGATGAGGCTTTCTACTCCCATAGTTAGGCACAGGGGCAGTTCTAACCCTGTCCTTTTGGATCATGTCACTATGGGTCAGAATCAACTCAATGGCACCGGGTTTGGGTTTGGGGTTTTGGACGGCTTGAGAACGAATAAGTGGGGGAAGGGGATTCTGACCATGAAAACCAAGATGTGAGAACTAGTGACTAGCAGGCCAGCCCAAGGTCAGGTCTGTCATCAGTGGCTGGCGGACATGGCCCTTCTGCTGCAGGGGCCCCAAGTTGAGGCATCCGGGCAGAAGCCTCAGGGTACACTTCCTTTCCTGTCATGCCACACTTCATTTCTCTCCACCTGCCGTAGGTGCTAATGCTTCCAGTCGCCAGCTCAGGCAAGGGAGAGCCAGCACTGTGCAGCCCTGGGATTTCAGGTTTTATTAGCCAGGTGGTGAATTTAATCCCTTCTCTTAGATTATTGAGGCTTCGTGATCGGTAAATGAGCAGTACATTACCAGTCATCCCCTTGCCAAACCCCCTTCAAGCTAAGCTGGGGAAACAGCTTGGATTTATACTCGTGAAGAAATTGTTCTCTTTTGGGGAACGCTCCGGCAAAACACCAAATCTTGCGCTCAATTCTTCACACCGAACACTTGCCACCTGAATCTGTGTCATGACAAGCCCGCAAATAAGACAGTCAAGCTGAACACCTCATCATGCATGCGAAGTATGGTGCTGGCCAAGAACAGTGGAAGTACTGTGGACTGCTAAAAGGCCAAATCTATCTGTCTTGGAAGAAGTATAGCCAGAATGCTCCTTAGAGGCAAGGATGGCAAGACTTCATCTTGGGCATGTTTTCAGGAAAGACCAGCCCTGGAGAAGGACATCATGCTTGGTAAGTGGAGGGGTGGCGAAAGAGAAGGCCCTCAAGGAGCTGGATGGACACGGTGGCTGCTACAATGGGGCTCAAGCCTGGGGACCATCGTGAGGGTGGTGCAGGGCCTGGCAGCGTTGCATTCTGCTGTGCATGAGTCTCTATGGATTGCAACGGACTTGGCACCTAACAGTACCCACCACCCCACGTCCTGAGAGAGAAAGGTGTTTACAGATCGCTTCCTCTCACCTTAGGTCCAGGGTGGCAAGTAAAGCCAGCTTCTCAAAGTGAAGTCGCCTTGAAGGAGCGTTGCAAGGGGAAACTAAGACACCCGAGCTCACCCTTCCACTCCACAAAACCAAATTCACTGCCATCAAGCCAAGGCTGACTCAGTCTCCATAACCCAAAGGAGGTTGCTAACTATTTACAAGAGTCGAAAGCCTGGTCTTTCTTCCACGGAGTTGCTGGTGGTTTGGAACTGCCAACCATGTGGATCCGCAGCCCAACTCAACCACTGCACCAGCAGAGCCCCCAGTGGATATCAGTCTACTCTGCTCTGACCAAGAGTGGTCACAAAGGCATCTGGAAGCCTCGCCTCTGGGGGAAAAATATATTCAGAGAAATGAAACGAAAACTCTACCCACTACAAAATTCAAACCCAAGAAGAAAACATCTTTACTTGACAGGCGATGTCCTCAACTCGGTAAGGATTGTACGACTTCTGACAACTCCTGCAGAACTGCTTGAAGTAAACCTGTAGGGGGCGGGGGCAAGAGAAGAAAACTGAAGAAGCCCACTCGGCATACTGGCTTCGGAAAGGTGGGGAAAAGCCAGCTCTAACAAGGGCTCTCTTACCTTGTTCGTACCCTGTACACACCACACATATGCACTTTCCCAGCGGATGTTGCAGTCTTTGCAGTGATAATAGCCATACTTCTGCTCTAAGAACTGAGCAGAATGCCAGAGGTTAGCCCACGTGACAGCTGCTTTGTCCTACACTGCAGAAGCTGGGAACAGCCGGGGACTTTTAATTAGCAACTTCAGCCCAGGTGGTGGAGAAGGCGACATTAGGATCCAGGTTAGGTAGCTAAGCTTCTGCCATAGTTACTAAATGAGTCCATGGCTTAGGTCAATGGTTCTCAACCTTCCCAATGCTGCGACCCTGTAATACAGTTCCTCATGTTGTGGTGACCCTCAACCATAAAATTATTTTCATTGCTACTTCATCACTGTAATTTTGCTACTGTTATGAATCAAACGACCACTGTGAAAGGGTTGTTCGACCCCCAAAGGGGTCGTGACCCACACATTAAGAACTGCTGGCTCAGGTCAAGAAAATAAACATAGGCTCGGAGACATCTAGACAGCAATTTAACCCGGTTCCTAAGGCAAGAGGGCAAGGGACTACGTCATTCTCCCTCACACAGGTAAGAGAAAAAGCCAACCC
>NW_022111369.1:63085211-63087026 GCF_000313985.2 Echinops telfairi | reverse complement strand
TGGTGCGTCACCGAACAGATATCAGGAGCACTTCCAAACTAACCACATAGGAAGAAAGGCCTGATGATCGACCTTCCAAAAACTCAGCCAATGAAATCCCTTTGGATCAGAACTGTCGGATTTCATATCATACATGGGGAGTTGGCTGGGAGGTGTCCCATGGTGCAAGGAGGACCTATGAATTGGGCAGCCTGGAGGGCATCTAACACCACTAGCCTGCTAATTAAGTTTCCAGCAAAGAAGTGCTAGGAATAGAAGTAGTAGAGAGAGCCCATGCCAGAACCAAATGACCAAGCCCACTGCCACCAGGGATTCCAACTCATAGTGAGCCTAATGGAGAAATCCTAGAGGATATAGGGTGTCTGAGGCTGTCCATGTACCTCCTTTCTTAGGAGGAAGGGTTAATGGGTTCTTAGCCTCCAGCCTTGAGGTCAGCAACCCAGCACCTAGCCCATACCACCAGAGGGTTCCTTAGGTAACCTGTAAGTCACATTGCATGTGCACTACAGTAGCATTAGGAACACTGGTGATGAGTTGGCCTTTTAACTGCAAGGTCAGCAGTTTGAAACCACCAGCTACCACCAGCTAGCTGCTCCATGGAAGAAAAAGTCAGGGCTTTCCGTTTCCATAATAGAGTACCCTGTTCTATCTTCTCCTATAGAGTTGCTGTAAGTTGGCATTGACTAAGTGGCAGTGAGGAAGGTGGTATTGCTTTATTCTTTAGCTTCCCTTCTTTCGTCCCCGGGAGAAACAAGTCACAACCAAGCTGGTTCCGAGATCAGTCTTTACAAGAGGAGAAACTCAGTCTCACAAGTGAGCAAAGGGAAGTCTAGGGTTCAGGCCAGACAGACATGCATACACTCTCCTCTCCTTACTAAAACACATATACACACCCGCCATGTAACTGCCTGCCCATGCCTGCCTTCCCACTGCACTTGGGTTATAACCGTTGTCTGTGCAGCCCCAGCCCTTTAGCATTCAGCTAGTGTGAACGCGCTCCCCGCTGCTCTCTCACAGCAATGTTGAACATTCAGTGAGCCTCTGCAGTACTGAGTCCCTGTGGGAGTGGGCTTCGAATGCAAGGAACGTTCCCAAGGGGGGACCTGAAGCATGCAGTAGGTTATCAGCTTGGAAGATAGCGGCACGGGAGGGTCGGACAGGCCCCTAGCCCACTGTTAACGTTAAGGATGGAAGGGAGAGTTGAGTAAGAGTCAGGCCTGCACCTGGCGTTCCAAGAGACGACTCACCCTAGTTCACACAAATGCAAGGGGATCATTTGCCTCAGGTTATATTCTATATATGCTCAGAACAAACACGTTAAAAAGGCGTATTCCTGCCCAGTGGTGTTCTGTGGGACCAGTAGTTTGACAGCCGCTGCAAGTGATCACTGAACTAAACTCGGTTCAACTTGAGTTTAAGGACCACACCTTCGGCGAAGAGCGGCTGCAGAAGCGCACACCGACCGCACCTGTGGGAACTCGGCGTCTCCACCTGTGCCGAGCAGCCGCAGGGCGCGCGAGGGGCTGGGACCAGGCGACTCGGCCGCCCCCCACCGCGGCCGGCCCGGGGCTCACCTGGAAACGCAGGCGCTCCCTGCGCGGCTCCGGACTCGCTGGCGACGACCTCTCTCCCGCCAGGCTCGGGTCCTCGCCCTCCGAGACTTTGCCTGCCGGCTTGGGTTGCTCCGGGATCCTCGGGGCCGCGTCGCCTCCCCCGGCCTCCCGCGCCGGCTGCCCAGCGCCGGCGGCAGGCTGCTCCCAGCTCGCGCGCACCGCGGCCTGAGCCTGGTCGTCGTCCTCCGCCCGCGGCCACGGC
>NW_022111369.1:63067014-63084563 GCF_000313985.2 Echinops telfairi | reverse complement strand
CGGCTCCGGTGCCGCCAGCCGCCCGCCCCGGCAGCGACCTTGCCCTTGGGGACGGGCGGGTAGGGGTACGAGTAGGAGTAGGGGGTGTACGCCGGATACATGTAACCGTCCAGCAGTTCGTCCCCTGGGGCAGCCATGGGTGCTGCTGCTGCTGCTGCCAGTGCCCAAGCGCCCTTGGCCTAAGACAGCCTCCCTGGCCCGCGCCAGACCACCCCGCGCCGCCGGTCGGTGTCCCAGCGTCTCCACGCACTCGGCCGTCGCGCGGCAAGCTCCCGTGAAGAAGCTCTCCACCCCGCGTGAGCAGCGCAGAGACCAGCAGAGGGCCTGGCACGGGGACTCACTGTCCCTGAAGTTCTGATTTATCATTGACCTCGTAAAGAGAACCATCATCGCCATCAGCTGTGCCAGGTGGGCCCAACACCCTGCCGGTCCCAGGTGTCAGTGCCGCCCGCCCTGGAGGGGAGGATTCTGGGTGAGTGAGCAGGAACCTGAAGACGAGGGGGGTTCCTTGGGGTCTATTAGCTATGATTTTAGGTTGTAGTGGCCCTGGGGCACACACACCCCCACCCTGACACACACACCCCTTCTCCCTTCCCCTGGGTAGCTTCACGGAGAACCAGGCTGTTTTGTCCCCTGGGGGACGTTTCTCCACCCCCACCTATCCAGATGGCCTCCAGGAAGTACAGCCAGTCAGTGATCATTAGAGCTCTTCTCCAGGGATACTAGCGCTAGAAATGTTCCCAGACTGTCCCACCAACAGATAAGCTGGTTTGGGGGATGGGGGATGTGGAGGGGTAACATACATGCGGAAAAGCCACCCTGGCCCTACTTGGAAAGAAAATGCTTTCTCCACATTTGGCGGTTCATTCCATCAAATAAATGAAGGCATAAATAGAATGTTTCTTTGACTTGATACAGGTTTGACATTAAGATACTGCACTCTGTTTCATTGTTTAATCGACCTGTTTGAGGATTTCTCAGATGACAGGTCAAATTTTGCTTTGTCAGCTATTATAAATTGAGCAGAATACACTTTTTATACAACTACATTAGACTCCAATATACTTTACAAATATAAGCGGTTTTTACTCAGATAATGCACCAAAATCCTACATTTCAGACACCCTGGGCACACAGGGCAAACAAACGGCGAAGACTAAAACATACAGGTAACTAGCTCAGACATCACTGTGATGGTTCCAGCTGCAGGGTATATAGTACAACACTGATTTGTAATTCGTGAAAATGCCTGGTTAATACAATGGGGAAGGTCATCATTTTTACATGGAAAATAATACCCTTTTTACCCTTGATGTAAACCTTATACAGTACCACAGCCCAGACATATGAAGTAATGTATCGGCCAGATAGATGCTCGGGTACACTTCCACATTCAGAGGGAAGTCTGAGTGGTCTCCATCATGATTAAAGTATCAGTGTTCACTGTGCCATAGGAAGTGTCTGCCATTTCCTCTTCTTTCAGTTTCTTGTAAGAAATGTCTGTATCTTCATCTTCATCTAAAGGATCTCGCTTGTGCAATATTTCACTCCCGTACATTTTATATATTAAAACAAAAATCCCTGCTTCGGCCGACTGGAAAAGAGCATAAAGCAAGGGAAACATGTACATGCTTCCAATGAACTGCGGAGGAAAGGCCAGTTTTAGAATGGCGGTGCAGAGCTGCACGTTCTGACTGCCCGTTTCCAGACACACAGTCCTCTTGCAGTTGGGTGGAAGGTGGAAGAGGGTGGCTAAGCCGTAGCCGGAGGCGTAGCCAGCTAAGGGCATAAAAATGGCGACCACATAAACAGCTGCAGGGATACTTGCCAGCAGTTCAGGTCCTAACATAGTGCCGGTCATTATGAAAAGGACCACCAGAGTCACTAGTAGAGACCACAGGGAAACCTAGCAACAGAAAAGGGACAGACAAGTCATCAAAAATCAGATTGTTCAGTGGGAAATGTGAAGAGACACATATGTTCTCAGAAGAAGAGATCTCCCATACAAAATGGAGATGTTTGCTCTTAAAATGTTTGAGGTGGTATTTCTGCTGTAGGGGATAAGGAGACCTAGTAGTGTAGTAGGCTTCATGTGGGGCTGTTAATCACCGGGTCAGCAGTTCAAACCTGCTAACCACTCTGTGGGAGAAAGAAGAGGCTTTCCACATCCATAAAGATTGACAGCCTCCCAAACCCACAGGAGCAGTCAGCTCCACCTGCCCACAGAATGGCTCTGAGTCAGAATGGGCTTGATGGCAGTGAGTTTGATTTGGGATTAGAGGTTATTTATACTACATATGTGCAATTAGCAGGAACCAAGCTATTCTAACTCAGAAGCCTTCCTATATTAAGTTTCAAAATGTGTATGCATTGAAAATATTGAAAAGAAATTATTTCTTAATTTGGCTACAGAGTGTCCTTTGAACTATAGCCAGCCACCGGGTTATGAACATGATCTGTTCCTAAGTATGTCTTTAAGTTGAATTTGTAGGTAAACTGGAACAGGTGCATTCACTTCTTATTTGGTCTTACTACAGTGGAAGAAGAGGAACCCTGGTGCATAGTGAGTTATGCGTTGGGCTGCTAGCCACAAAGCCAGTGGTTCGAAACCCTAGCCTCTCCAGAGGAGACCAATGTAATTATTATTTTCCTCTCTCATAAAGATATACAACCTCTGAAATCCACAAGGGCAATTCTCCTCCAGTGATGTCATGGGTGATGCATTGATCTGCTAATTGCAAGGCCAGCATTTCAAACAAATCCACCAGCTGCTCACTATGTGGAAGAAAAATTAGCATGTCTACTCCCGTAAAGATTTACAATCTCAGAAGCCCATTGGTTACTTCTGCTGTCCTAGAGGGTCATGAATGGTAGAAACACAGAGAGAGGAGTCACAGCCAGATTCCTCACCCAGCAGACCTGAGTGGACATAACAGGAGGAAAAGCACAGTTCAAATGGACTTCAATTCTCTTGTGGCACACAAGCCAGTTTCAAACAAACCAAGAGCTGAAATCAACTGGATGGTTGTTTCTTGCATTTTTAGGGCAAGAAAAAATGCTTCCAGCATCTTCAATGATCTAAAAGCTGCACATATAACAAGTGAAGGTGATTGAGATGGATTTATTGTGCGTAGGGGTAATTCAGGAACTTTGGTGCACAGTAGATTCAAGTTGGGCTAACTGCAAGGCCAGCAGTTCAGCACTACCAGCTGCTCCGCAGGAGAAAGATGAGGCTTTCTGTTCCGATTCTCTGAAACCCACAGGGGCAGATATACTCTGTTCTATAAGTAGCTATAAATCAGAATCACCTTGATGGCAGTGGTTTTTCTGTGGTGGTTGTTTGAGGACTTGGTTCGATTGTCTCAAGGGCAAATTTACATACTGTAAAAGGGCAAGTACCAGTTGTCTCTTAAGTCTGACGTTGGCAAACTGGAGATTGTCTGCATTTAAAATCATTTGGGTCAGCCCTGATACCATATATTAGTAATAATAGTATGCTGGTTAAGGAATAGGCCTAAGGATAAGTTCACCTTAAACTCAAACTCAGCCAAACTTACTGAATTTCATTTTAATGTATTCAGTTTTTAGCATGTAAGTAGCTCATTTGATTGACTTTCTCTTAGAATTCTTAAGATCTTATCAGAAATGCCATCACATTAATAATATCAGCTTAATGATTAAGTTTAATAAGTTCTTTAATACAAACCAAGACTGATTATTTACAGATACATATACATGTGTGGATATATATTGCATAAACATACTCATTGGTATATATATACTTATTGTCATCAAGTAAACTCAGACCCATAGCAACGTGCGTATGCTACCTGAGTGCCACAATCTGACTTTGTCCATTACTGCAGTCTTATTAGTATTCAGATTTATTCTTAGAAAATGAGTCAAACATTTCTAAACAAACATATCCCCTGGATTCTCAGAATCAGAGTTCTACTTTTGAAAATATGGTAATGTAGTTTTAAAATACTGCATAGCTGCCCTTGAAATAATTTTCTTTAACCTGCTTTGGCTTTTAGCAACGTACTGTTTGCTAAAGGGAAATATAATGCCATTTAGAAGCATTGCTATCTATCCCCCATTGCTGTGATTTTTTTCCTCCTCCAAAGTGCTGGTTGTTACGTTATTTTTAATTGAGCTGCGTCTTAATTAAATTTTGGAAATTCAAAAGGATAGCTCTATCTTTTCTGCGCAGACTTATTTTTAAAGTTTATCCATGTAAATGCTGCCAAGCACCTTCCTCCCTCCTCTCATTCCGTCCCAAACTGCTTAGTGTTGCAGCCTTGAACCAGAGGTTGGCGGGGGAGTGTTTCAGAGAGCCAGAGTGTATCAATGGAACTGTGCCCTTACCTTCACAATATAGTCAGCCACGCGGTTGTATTTGTAACGGATGAAGACGCCCAAGCCGATCGGGATGAGGGTGCTGCAGAGGGTCAGGGTCACTGCTCCCAGGGGGAGTAATTGCACCAGGGGCGTGTTGATCCAGGCGCGGCTGTAGATCCACAGACACAGAGGCATCAAAAGCAGGGCCAGCAGTGTGGAAGAGATGGTCATGATGATGCTGCAGAAAGAAGAAGGAGCAGAAAGCCCAATTGGCTTTGAGCCCAAGAACCTGGCAGCCCTTTCTCTTGACCAGTGGGTAGAGGGCAAAGGAGAAGGATGGGGGAGGACAGACTTCATCAGAAGCTAGTGCCAAAGCATCCGAAGCTAGTTTAGAGCCATCTAAACTCAACGAAAACAGCCAACAGGAAGGAGGAGAATCATTTTGTTTTTGTGACTGCGGCCGTAGCCTTTAAAATGCCTATTGAGCTGATTGGACCCTAGAGGATTCTCAGGGCAAGGAGCAATTTTCTTTCTGCACTGCTAGACGAGGCTGAAGCTGCTGAGTGCTACTTGTTGGAATGATGTTGTACTTGCTCTGTGATGAATTTCTTGCTTGGAGCAAATAGCCCTATTATGCGGCTCCCTTTCCGGTAAGCCCTAGCTTCAGGACACCCCCCTGCCCCCCATCCCCTTTGTCTTCCAGCCACAGCGGCCCAAGAGCCCGCCACCTAGAGAAAGAGGTGGATCAGAAGCAGGAGCGCCGACAGATCACGGGGGAATATCTAGACTTCAGCTTAGCCATTCCCTTTGCTCTCTTTGTCCGTGTCCCATGCCTGATTCCACCCACCTCTACCCCTGCTCACCCCCGTCTTGAACGCATGGCTGTGAGAGCGACTGGTTCGGATGAGAATGATGGCTGAGGAACAGAGAGATCCGTACCTGAGGTTCATGTCACCGTCGACCAGCAGAGACATAAGATTGGAGAGGTTGCCGCCGGGACAGCAGCCACACAGGAGCACCGCCACAGCGGCCACCTCGTCCAGCCTGAAGGCCAGGGCCAACAGGAAGGCCAGCAGCGGCAGGAAGCCGAACTGGCAGAGCGCGGCCAGCAGAGCGCCCACCGGCCGGCGGACGTGTGCCCCGAAGCGGTTCACGTCCACGGTGCAGCCCAAGCCGAGCATGGTGATGCACAGGGCGGCGCCCACGAACACGTTCAGCCCGTGGTTCAGGGACGTGTCCCAGAAAGGGGTGTCGTGAGAGGCCCAGAGCCTGGGGGAAAGGGACGGGCCCTGGCTCGCTGTGCTGCCTGCGAAGCTGTCGGTCGTCGGCTCCGGGCCCAGGGTAGGGCCGGGGCTGAAGCTGATGCTTGAACTTGGCCCGAGACTGAAGCTGGGGCTGGGGCCGGGGCCGGGGCTGGCGGCCGGCTCAGACTGAAAGTCCAGGCCGGGGCTCAGGCTGCTGGCATTGGGCGGCAGGGTGTAGTTGTCCGGCTGCAGAGAGAACGGCTCAAAGAACTGGGTTGCATTGTCGGTGCCGTCCATGGCGCTGTCCACGAAGCCGGAGCCCTGGTTCCTGCCGGTGCTAAGGATTGGAGTCCCCTCGTGTGGCACGGGCCGCTCTGATCCCTGCGTGCACACCCACGTCGGTCCGTGGGCACTGCTGGGCTGCCTCGCGGGCACCGTGCAGAGCCTGAGCGCACACTGCCGGCGTCCTCCGCGGGAGGCGTCGGGCTGGGCAGGTCGTCACTGGGCGTCCCCAACCCCGTCTTTCTGCGCCGCTTGCTGGCACGAAGCTAGCACAGCCCTGCGGTATGCCCAATCACCAGCGGACTCAGCTCGCCCTGGTGCGGGCAGGCTCCGCCCCTGGCCGAGGCCAGCGCCCGCCCGAGGGCCCCTCCTTTTAATCACCGCAAGTGGTTCTGCTAGAGTGTAGCCAGGGGCGAACAGAAGACGTGACAAAGGAGAAGACAAACCGAGCCTGGCTGCTTCCCAAGTTCTCTGAGGGGCTCTGCCTCGCTGATAATGAAATCTGGACGCTCAGACTCATAGAAGGAGGGGGGGTGGGGGTTGGGGTGGGGGGAGTGGGGGAAGAAGGAGTCTTTTCTGTACACTTGTCCATGCACACAGACAATGCAAACCGTTTGAACAGCCTGCAATCCTTGCGTATGAAGAGGGGCGCCTGATTTAATAGGACGGATTCTCTGAGTAGAAGACACAGTGTCTGGCTTTCATCTGCAAACCTGTTTTCACAATTGATATGTTCCACCGTTAAGTACAAACTCCTATTAGCACCCGGAGTGTCTGAACCCGAAAAGCTGGGCTTAGTGCTGTCTCTGTGAAAAATGTGTTTTTAAGAAGTTATCGGCAGGTGGGAAGGATATTTCAGTGGCTTTAGATTTATGAAGTTCTAGTGGGAGGCTTAAACGGACTGAAAAGAAAGTGTGGAGAGGCCCTGCTTCCGACAGGTTTATCCCTCCAAACAAACCCAATGCAGCCTTCTTAGGAATGGAGACCAAGGCTGGCCTTTGGTGATCTCCGTTACAATAGCCAGCCTAGGAAAGGCCTATGCAGCATACAGGTCTGGTCTAGGGGCGGGCACAGGGGCCTTTCCATCCTTTGTGTGCAGGGTGGCTGTGAGTCAACCCACGACAACAGGAGTGGAGGTTCAACAACGTGTCAGTCAGCACATACCTACACAAATGGAAGGAGCCTCTGCGGGGACAATGTGTGCGGTAGCCAAGCCACTGGGAGTGTCAGCTGGCCCTCACCTGCTGCAGTAACCATGGCCTGGTAGCAGCTTGCGTTGCTAAAGCCAGTGCTGGAAATTCTAGACTAAAGCTGAGGGTCAGCTCTAACCTAGGGTGATTCCCAAGCAGAATCCAGGTCCCTGAGTGAATTCTTCTCCTGCAGGAACTGCTGCCCAATCCACTTTGTGGATCCCAGACAGGATGGGATGACTTTCAGTTCCTAGGTGACCCCATGTTTTTACATTTCCTCCCTACACTGGCCTCTCGGACATGACAGAAAATCTGAAAACTGAGCCCCAAACCACAGTACATTGTGCACTGCAGTAATCAAGATGTAATTTATTTCTTCCCCACTAGACTAAACAGCCACGGGGGAAGTGATTTTCTAGTGTGCATCTAAGAGAATAGTGTAGACTTACACTCTTCACACTCTGCTGTTGATTGAAAGATAGGGGCATTGAGTCTACCCAGGAGCACCATGGAAGAGAAGCCTGGCTATCTCTTTCTGAAAAGTCAGCCCTTGAAACCCCTTGGAGCACATTTCTACTTGGACGCATGTGGGTCACATAAGTAAGTCAACTCAAGAGCAACTGCCACTGAGTACACTTGTCCCAAACATCAAACCCCAGAAATCCATACAGTAACACCCACAAAGCTTTGAAAGAAGTGGATTGTGACCAAAAATACTCTGTTTCTTTTGGGCAAAAGGAAACGGTCCAGCTATTCAGGAGGACACGGCACCCAAGTACCTGTGTTCAAGAAGTCCAGGAGCGACGTGGTGAAATCAGATCAGGAAGAGGACCGCTCAGCGTTTTGTTCTAGAAACCACTGGGGGAGATAAGCCAAGAGCACAACACGAGTGGCAGTGGATCTGGCCAAAGCCCAACTGAGCAGGCACCCCTGCTGTTTGCCTTCGCTTGGTTACATCATTTGCCTCAGAATGCCTCCTTGTGTTATGATAATAAAATCCATAATCAAATCAGCAGTAATTACAGGCAGATGAAGTCTTCCAACTAGCTCCTTAGGAGTCTGGGGAGGGCTTTGGGGGGTGATTTGTGCAGTGGATAAAGGATGAAAACAAAGGTAAGGGTGTGGATTGGAAATAAGCAGGATTGCACTACCTCTGTAATGTGGAGCCCTTTCTTAGCTCCTGCACACCAGTTGTTTCTCCTGCTGAAAAGGTAAGTCACTGTCCATGCGAAGAAGACAGGTGCACTTGCTGCCTGGCTTCTTACTGAGCTTCACGACCCAGGATTAGGACCACAGAGCTTATTCTCCAGGTGGGATGACAATCGTGAGTTGGCTTAGGTCCCTTAACTCCTCGATTGCCTTCCCCTTACTCTCCCTGCAGCCAAGGAGTGTCTCACCTCTTTGCAGTGGAGAAAAGTGCAGAGGGAGAGTGTTCAAAACAATATTCAAAATAGAATTCACGGATCGAATCCTCACCTGATTCAGGTTTCACCTTTTGACTATTTATTGGCAATGCTGCTGTTAGAAACATCAGTGTCCAAGTGTCAGTCGGTTTCACTCCTTGCTTTCAATTCTTTAGATATAGTTCCTGGAGTGCAAGGACTACGTGATGTGGTCATTCTAGGCTTACCGTTTGAGGAATCACCAAACTGTTTCCCATCGTTTTACATTCCAGTCAAAAAAAGCACAAGGGCTCTAATTCCTCCACATCCTTGCCAACAATTGTTATTTTTTTTGGTTATTATTATTTTAAAAAATAATAGCTACCCAGTGGGGGTGAAATAGCATCTCATTATGATTGTGATTTGCATTTCTCTAATGAGTACTGATGTTGAGTATCTTTTCAAGTGCTTAATGGCTATGCGCATCTCCTCTTTAGAGAAAAGTCTAATCAAGTCCTTTGCTCCTTATTAATTTTATATTCATTGATTTATTATTTTGAGTGTTACATCATTGGAATAATATAATATCTACTTCCATGTATTTAGCTATATATTTTTTTCTTTGTAAGAGAACATTTATCATAATCTTAAACAGGACTAGGAGAAAACCAACGATATATTATCCAGATGTGGTAAAAATGGTGTCTATGGGTTTGCTGATATACAGAACTTTAGAAAGGAGGCGGGAGGTCACACATGCATGGTTTACAGCAAATTGAAACTTCATTGTTGCAGGTGGAGTTACCAGCGTAGGAATGGGCCCATAATCGGGAAACGTTCATTGTGGTAAATAGAATAACTTGAAAGATTGGTATAGGGGCTCCCCAAGGCAGTGAGGGCATGACTCATGTCTGTGCGATTTCTGTATGGTGGTCTCTACCAATGACACACCCAGACAAGTCCTTAAAGGACACTGCCCTTCCCAGGCCTATGAGTGACTGGACGTCTTTTCCATTAGACTTTGTGTGAAGAGGAGATTATTCGTGTGCCAGGTCGACGTGAAGAGGTGACTCACATAGGGACTCTGCAGATGGGTTTTGGGCTTCTGCATTTCAGGTTCTCAGAATTTAAGTTCTAGTATCCTTTCCTCTTCTGAACATGGATTTCATTATTTGTCATCCTTGGATCACACAGACAGGTATGTATCTTTCATACAGACTTAACCTGACTCCTCACTTAGATGACTGCTTATTCTAAGAGAAGCTTTTGAGATGCCCTGGCTACCTTTCTGATAGCCAGGCACCATGTAATTTATTCACCATACTTTACTATAGCACCTGTATCTTCATGAGGGCAAATATTGAGCAGAGCTACATCCTGACAACTGATTATTTTTAGATTAGAGTTTATGATTAAGTACAAACTCAGAACCCATTCATATATGTAAGGCTGGTATAAATCCCTGGTCCATTTTATGGCAGCATTATCAGCTTTTTGAGAGATATTTTAAGTAACCCCCCATGGGACTTTTGGTAATTCTAATAATAGTATTAATCTAGCCAAAACCAAAGTCAAACTTACTATTACTTTTGAGCTACTTCTAACTCATAGCAACCCTATAGGACAGGGTAGAACTATCCCTGTTGGTTTCTGAGATTGTAAATCTGTACAGGAGAAAGCTTCATCTTTCTCCACAGAGTGACTGGTGGTTTCAAACTGCTGACCTTGTGGTTATCAGCCCTAAACATAATGATTACACCATAAGAGTTTACAATATTATTGAAATAGTAGAAATATTCATACATAGGAATGTTTTTAGACTGAAATATATGAATGTTCACATACATATTTTCAAAAAAACATAAATGAATCCTACTGAAGTAACAATGGGTAGACACAAAGCGCAGATTTCAATAACACTCATTCACTAAGGCAGAACACTGTCTGCAAAGCAAAGGCATACCACCCAAAGTTAAGAACATATGAATGGGGCAAATATATGGTGGTTTTAAGTTAACTAATATTGGGCAACCTCAATTGAATCCAAGTCACTGAATCAAAATCCAATGACTTCCAACTACACAACTTTGGGACAGCAGTCTTCTTCTCACACTAGGGTGTCTCAGTTTTAAGTCGAAAGGGGTGGGCCAGTTCCTTTAATCTGCAACAGGTATGTTTAAGGTTAAGCCTGGTTCACATAGTGGGTTTTCCAAATCAGATCTTTCTGATGTGGCCTATGGAGAATGCTTTACACCCCAGAAGGACAAAATCTGAAAGTCAGGTAGCCTGGGTGCTAAAGGGCTAAAAATAAAATTGGTCTAAATACATAACTCGCAATATAATGCTGGTCAGAGTCTCCCCTTGGGGGTCCATATAGCATTGTCAAGCATTTTCCCAAGGGCAATCCGTCCCCTTTCTTCCCCCCACACGCTTCTATCCACCAACATAAGTGAAACCACCTTCTTAGACACAGATACACCCTCTTCCCCTGGTCATACATCTCCACCAAAATTCGCTGAATACCAATGTAGGACTGCTCACCCAATTAGGGTGGCCATAGGACAGTGCCCCATGGCAGGGAACATTTGTTCCTCTCCCCCACAGGGAGAAACTGACCCCAGCTGTGAGGAGGCCCTCTGTGGAAAAGCAGTCTTTATGATGTGCAAATATGAGTGATAAATGGGTCACAGTAGAACCCCAGTACTCAACCCCATCAGGACTCAACATAATCAGATTTCAATGCAAAATGCTGAGAAATTTTTGCATCGGAGCTTGAACGAAACATCTGACTCTGACCAGATGCACGTGATTTTTGTAAACAAAAGCAGTTGGGCTTTTGGTCACTTGGCGTTAATTAGCGTTGTTAGTACTAGTTGTTTAAACCTTTTGCGGCTGTGTTCCAAGTGTTTTGCTATAATTTTCTTCGTTTGTGTGGCTTTTTATTTTTACTGCTTTTAGATAAAAAACCTGGGTCCCAAGAAAGAGTTCTTTGAGAAGAATCATCATAAGGAACTGGTTAACCATGCTATTGTTGATGATAATTTAGTAAACCCTTTTAAGGAAACAGTTAAGGAAACGCCAACAGCAGACCACATTAGATAGATTGGGTTCTTTTTTACAGGACGCCAGGCAGGTCCTACTGAAAAAAGGCAAAGAAGCGGAGGAAAAAAACTCCTGAAAAGCAGCGACCAGTTGGTTTTATGGATGAGGATTCCCCTTCCAAACAATGACTCTCTGTCCATCCCTCCTGTCCACATCCGTGTCCACAGATCCAGATCCTCATCCATCTCAAGGTATGGGCCATACTGTAGCTGTTAAAAACTTTTAAAATGTTGTGTTTATTATTTAACTCTGAACTTATTTACTTTGAATTTTCTGTATAATGTTTTGTATAAAAAGGCAACGTTAAGGTAAAAACTTGGTGGTTGAGTATGGATTAATCCGTTTTCAGTTATTTCTTATGGGAAAAATTGATTTGGAACTCGACTGCGTGGCATCTCTACGCTCCTTCTAGCGTCAAGGTCTGGGGTTCTACTGTATAAGCTAAGGTGACCAGACGTCTCGCTTTTGGCGAGACAGTCCCGATTTTTAACGATTTTTCCTGCGTCCTGCGGCATTTTTAAAAAGTCCCGATTTTTGGAAAGAATGCACGACAAGCTAGGGTCTACGGTTTTCGGCTGCCATGTGGCTATTTCGCCAGGATATGAGTTTTATCAATGGTGTCCCACTTTACCAATGTTAAAATCTGGTCACCTTAGTATAAACATTAGACCCACATATCACCTCATTGCCTGAGAGTCTGGATTAAATGATTGCTTTATCTGAAAGCCACTGCCTGTGTTTGTCTTGGTATTTATCCATCTATCAGTGGTCTCATACACTATTTGTCTTTTTGTAATTGACTAAATTCACTCAGTACAGTGTTCTCCAGGTTTGCCCATGTTGTGGGATACTTCATGGCTTCATTGATAACTCTTCAGTGATGCATAGTATTTCCTTGTATGCACATACCGAAGTTTCTTTATCCGTTCTTCACTGATTGGCTTTTGGGCTGTTTCTAACTTCTTGCTATTATAGACAGTGTTGTGATGTCCATGGGAGTACATTCCTCTATTCATGTTGTATTTCTTTGTTAAGGTACATAATGGAAGTATGTACTTTACTACAGCAGAAGTATTGCTGGATTGTACAGGATTGCCATTCCCAGTTATTGTAGGTAGCACCAGATTGCTTTCCACAATGGTTGTACATGTTTACAGACCCATCAGCTGTGTATGAAAGTTCCAGTCTCTCCACACCTTCTTCAGTGTTGTTGTTTCTTTTTGAACTGAGCTATCGTTGTTAGGATAAGGGGATTACTTGTTTTGATTTACGTCTCCTGCTAGTGCTCACGACCATTTTTTCAAGTGTTTATTAGTAACTGGAATGTCTTTATGGATCAACTATCTGTTCATACTTTTTGCCCACTTTAGAAATGTATTGTTTGAGGTGTTGTTGTTGTTGCGAGATTACAGCGTTGTATAGATTTTAGAGATTAGTCCTCTGATACTGTGTCTATGCATGCACTAGGAGCCCTTGTGGTATAGGGATTATGTGTTGGGCTGCTGGCTGCAAGGCCCAGTTTTAAACCATCAGCCATTCCTTGGGAGAAAAATGAAACTTTCTTCTCCCATACAGAATTACAGTTGAGGAAACCCACACAGGCAGTTCTACTCTTTCCGCTCATGAAGTGGATCAACTTTCCTACTGCTGTGACCCTTTAATAGAGTTCCTCATGTTGTGGTGAACCCCCAACCATGAAATTATTTTCGTTGCTACTTCATAACTGTAATTCTGCTGCTATTATGAATTGAGCACCCCCTATGAAAGGGTCATTTGACCCCCAAAGGGGTCGTGACCCACAGGTTGAGAACCGCTGCTCTAGTACCTCCCATGAGCCATCATTGACTTGATGGCAGTGAGAGTGAGAGTGAAAGGGCCCTTAGGTTTGTCCCTATGTTCTCATTGATGATTTTTGTAGCTGTGGGGTTTACATTTAAGTTTTTAACCTACCTTGATTTTGTTTTGGTCCATGGGGTGAGTTATGGGCTCTGTTTCATTCTTTTGCAGATGGAGATCTAGTTTTGCAGCACCCTTTGTTGAAGAGGCTGTTTCTTTCCTATTTAATGATTTTAGCCCTTAGTTGACGATCAGTAGCCTGTAGGCGAATGGATTAATTTCTGAGTTTTCTATTCTGTTTCATTGGTCATTGCACCAGACCCAGACTGTTTTGACCAGATTTGAGCTAGGACGGTGTGAGGGCTCCTCCTGCGTTCTTCTTAAGGAGTGCTGTGCTTACCCTGGGTCTCTTCCCTCTCCATGTGAGGTTAGTAATTAGTTTTTCCCTTTCTTTAAAGAATGAAATTTGGATCTGGGTTGGAATTGGGTTGTATTTAGAGATTGCTTGGGATAGCATTGGCATTTTCAAGATATGAAGCCTCCTTATCCATGAACATGGTCTATCTTTCCATTAGTGTAGGTCTCTTTAGTTTCGGTGACAGTCTTAGACACTCATAGGGGCAGTGCTGCCCTGTCCTTGTGGGGTTGCTATGAGTTGACATTAACTCCACGGCAGTGTTGGGTTCTGGTTTTCCTTGGTTTCTTGGAATAATAGTCTGTAGTTTTCTTTGTTCGGGTCTTTTGTTTTGCTGGTTAAGCTTATTCCTAAGTATTTAATCTGTTGTGTCCTTTCCCCTTCTTAAATTGGCTTTTTCTTTTTCTTTCTTTGTGTGTGTGTGTGTCTGTGTGGGAGTTCCTTAGGTGTTCTGGAAACAAAGCCTTATAGGGGAATGATTAGCAAGTATTTTCTCTCTCATGCTGTAGGCTATCTTTTCACTTTCATGATAACACCCTTGGTTGTACAATTTAAGTTTTTTGATGATGTTGGGCTTAAAAAATTAAGATGATTTCAAGAGAAGTTCCAGAAACCTTTATTCTACCAATATGACTGGATCCAGGGCCACAATCTCCTTCTGCCTCACACCTGCGTCTTCTTCTGTGTTGCCTTTACTTTCAAATAAGTTTTCTCCACACGGGGCCCAGCAGCTCCAGGATAGCTTAGAACTATCCATGGAAAGACTGCCTGTATTTCAATAAAAGTTCACATAAACATCCTCCGGTCAAATTGTTCAAGATTGGGAAAATATTCCCATCCATAGACCAGTCATTGTCATCACACAAATAAAATGGTCTCAGTTGATTTTAAGGGTGATTTCATTCCCACTTGGACTCAGATTTGGGAAAGTGATTCCCCAAAGGAATATTGGGTGCTATTAACAGAAGGAGGAATATTTGGCAGGCAAAAGCAATAGATATTAACAGACTGACTTAGGAAAATGATCTGAATTACAAAGAATTTATGCAAAAAGCTAAAATAAGACTGTGGTAACAGTAAAAACAATTTTAAAACAGCCATAATCCAACAATATGAAATTGAAATGAGTAAAATCCATTTATACTCATATAATAAACATTCAACGTGGATGTGAAAAAAAGCAAGTTGTAAAACAGAATGTTTAAAATTTCTTTTAAAGTACTTATTTAATTGCATTTAAAAACATTGAAACAATATATCCAAAAACATATTACATGATGGATAGTTTTATATTTATTTTATTCTTTATTTCTCTCCATAACCATTCCTATCTCTCAAGGAAATAATGTAAAATAAAAAGTATACTAAGTATATTAGGGTCTTAAGTAGTAAAGCAGTTCGTATTTTAACTTCATTGAAGCAGCCTGACTTACAGTCATCTTTGAACACTGATGCTGAAAGGCTGCTGGAAGAATTTCTACTGAGATCAACCAATAAGGAGAGTCAGCTAGATACTACTTTGAACTGATTTGTATCTAAAAGCAACATGGCCTTCACTCGCTGGTACATACAGGCTGTGGCCAACACTCGGACTCACCGAGGCAGGAAAAGTCAGTTCCCACCAGAAGGACTCCCTTCCTTAAGCGAGGCCTGGGGTAGAACCTGGCACGCTTACGTAAGGTGACCACCTGGGTCCACTCCATGAGTGGAAGTGCGGGAGATCAACAGATGGGCTGAGTCTGTGGTAAATGGTATTGGAAAACAAAAAAAATTAGTATGATTTGTTCTAATGGGGTTGGACCTGCTTGGTTCCAGGCACTTTTACCATTTGTAATTGATATGTCTACCTTGTGGATGTCTTTCCAGTGGAATTTGGAAACAGATCACTGTAGCCAGATTTTACTAGCTTACAGATGGAAATGGACTTTTCCCAGGATTGAATACACCTAAGTTCTCACCCACACTTGATTCAGATAATATCGAAGGTGAGATTTTGGATTTTGAATTGACTGAAGACTTTTTTGGATGATTAATCGGGAGAATGTGTTTTACATGTGACAAGGGCATGGATTTGGGGGGCCAACGGACAGACTATTATAGATTGAATTGTGCCCCCACAAAATATATGCCACCTTGGCTAGGTTATAATTTCCAATATTGTACATTTACCTTCCAATTTGTGTTCTATTATAATTATTCTCCATTTTGTGATAAACCAAAAGAACAAACCCACTGTGATCAAGTTGGTTCCCACTCATAGTGACCTTTGATAGTGTCTGTACAGGAGCAGACAATCTCATCTTCCTCCCAAGGAATGACAGGTGGCTTTGAACCACTGACCTTGCAATTAGCAATTCAACATCTAACCACAGCACCACCAGGGCACCATTTTGTTGAAACTCATTGTCACAGAGTCTATTCCAACTCACAGTGACCTGAACATAGTAACCATAGAACAAAATATAACTACCTCTTTGAGTTGCTGAGACTGAATCTTGATAGGAACAGCTAGCCTCATCTTTCTCCCAAGGAACCGCTGGTGGATTCCAACTGCTAGCCTTTCAGTTAACAGCCCAACCCACTACCCACTACACCACTAGGGCTCTTCCCACTTTGTGACACATGTTGTAAATCCTGAACTCTCCGTGTGAATGAAGATTCTTGGTGGTGCTGTGGTTTAGGTGTTGGACTGCTAACCACACAATCAATGGTTCAAACCCAACAGCTGCTCCACTGGAGAAAGATGAGGCTGTCTGCTCCCATAAAAGATTCACAGTTTTGAAAACTATATAGAGTTCCTTTAAAGGAGCCCTGGTGGGGTAGTGGTTACTCGTTTGACTGTGATCCTCATGGTCGGCAGTTCAAATCCACCAGCAGCTCTGTGGGAGAAAGACTGGACTTTCCACTCCCGTAAACAGTACAGCCTTGGCAACCCACCAGAGAGTCGCTATGAGTCAGCATTGACTTGATGGCAGTGAGTTTGGTTTGGGTTTAAAGTGGAATAATCTTGATGGCAGTGGGTTTGCTTTGGGTTTAAATGTTAGTGAGGCAGGATTAGGGTCAGTTGTATTTCAGGCTTTATGAGATAGGTTGATGCAAGCCCTGCCCTGATTCAAGTCAAATCATTGCTGAATCACGCCTTGAATCTTATAAGAGGTACATGGAGAAAGGAACAAGGAGAAGGAGTAAGATCTTGGTACCCAGGAAGAAGAGCCAGGATGGAGTGTGTCCTTTGGATTCAGTGTCTCTGGATTGAGAAATGTGTATGTCCAGGGGCAGACTGATGGCAAAGCACAACAATATCTTCAAGGAACATCGGATCCATAGATGTTGCAAGAAAAAGACTTTCTTCCAAAACTGACAGAGAAAGAAAGCCTCCCCCTAATCCTGGCAACCTGAATTCAGACTTCTCGTGTGGATGGCAAGACTTGTCGATGTACTTTGGACATATCCGGCACAGGCCATCTTCTGGATAGAGTAGGAGGTGAACAAAAACCTCCGAGGAGATGGTTTGACACAGTAGCTGCAAAAATTATGAGGATGGCTGTTTTTCCTTCCCTCCTCCAGTTGTCTGGAGGGGGCTATGAGTCTGGAACAACGGTATCTGTCAGGGTACCTGCCCTAACACATCATCATGGGTCCCGTAGGCACAATTGTACAGCGATAATAAGTAAAGAGTATAGTAAAGTCAGAGAGAGCATGAGAGATAGAAGAGAGAGAGATAATGGAGTCAGACACATTTAATGGTAGCAATGCT
>NW_022111369.1:63057883-63066914 GCF_000313985.2 Echinops telfairi | reverse complement strand
ATAAGAGGTACATGGAGAAAGGAACAAGGAGAAGGAGTAAGATCTTGGTACCCAGGAAGAAGAGCCAGGATGGAGTGTGTCCTTTGGATTCAGTGTCTCTGGATTGAGAAATGTGTATGTCCAGGGGCAGACTGATGGCAAAGCACAGCAATATCTTCAAGGAACATCGGATCCACAGATGTTGCAAGAAAAAGACTTTCTTCCAAAACTGACAGAGAAAGCAATCCTCCCCCTAATCCTGGCAACCTGAATTCAGACTTCTCGTGTGGATGGCAAGACTTGTCAATGTACTTTGGACATATCCGGCACAGGCCATCTTCTTGATAAAGTAGAAGGTGAACAAAAACCTTCGAGGAGATGGTTTGACACAGTAGCTACAAAAATTATGAGGATGGCTGTTTTTCCTTCCCTCCTCCAGTTGTCTGGAGGCTATGAGTCAGAAGCAACTTGACAGCGTCTGGAACAACGGTATCTGTCAGGGTACCTGCCCTAATACATCATCACGGGTCCCGTAGGCACGATTGTACAGCGATAATAAGTAAAGACTATAGTAAAGTCAGAGAGAGCATGAGAGATAGAAGAGAGAAAGATAATGGAGTCAGACACATTTAATGGTAGCAATGCTCACCTCAGCCTCATTTGGTGGTCCATGTGGAAAGAGAGAGATTTAATGCTAACCAAGACTTTTATATTCTCTGGGGGCATGCAAGCGCCCTAATTACAGGTGAAGACATGCTTCACAGGAAAGGGTTATGCTATAGGTAATACAGTAATGGAAGGGGGTGATCTAGGGGTATCCACACAATAGGAAGAGGAGGGATTGGGGGTACACATGTGGCAAGATGGGTGGATCCTAGATTTAGGATGGCAGCCTAATTGAGCTGATTTGACCTGTTCCCTGGCACCATTATCAATAGGGTGTAAACTCCACCTACAGGAATCAAATAACTGCAGGCCTCTAGAGAGAAGTAGCCTATTGTCCTTAACAGCAGGGAGCGGGGCCTATGATTGCCTTCAGGGAGGATGTCTGCAAGCATCTGACCTCCCCTGATATGCTAGCAAAAAGCCCCTAATGTTTGGCATATCTTTGGGGGAGACAAAGCTGGGGAAAAGTCTCTTTATAATCCCACAGGTATCAGCCTCTTGGGCTGTGGGAGCGTACATTTCTGCTTGTTAGAGCCATTCACTGGTGTTACAGCACCCCAGACAACGAAGACGGTGCTCTTCAAGACTCTCCCTTATAACGCCATGTCAAGTTCTAGGTTTCCTATTGTAACTGGGATTATTTATGTGGATTCCCTGAAGCAGCAGCAGTGCTTTATCATACCAGTCAGTCTCTGTGTGCGTGAGACACATCAGGAATCGTGTTCCTTGTGCCAAACCCAGCAGTCCACAGAGCCAGGCTTTTAAAATGTAATTCATTAGTTTGGAAATAGGAAGTGACAAGAGGTAATTGATCTATTTCAATTTGCTCTTGTAGAAGATAGCTCTTATTTCTTTGCCCTCTGGCCTTTTTCCATTTAGAGTATTTTCTAGAGTGTTCTAATCTTCTCTCTCTCTCTCTCAATTCAGTGGGAAGAAATTTTACACTATTTTCAATCACAAACATAGACCTCCTCAGTCTAAATCTCTCTTTGGCTGTTGCCATTAAATATGGAAATCAGGCAACAGCAGCATCTCCCTGTCAGCGTCACTCTCTTCTCAGCCTTCTGCCCAACCTTCCTGATTTTCTGTTTCCCAGGGAGATTTTAATTCGGTTAAAATGTTTTTACTGCGGCTGTGACTCAAGCAGCTCAGCTCGCTGCAGACACACAACGTCATTTAATATTCCAGCCCAGAGCCCGGACAGTTTCACGTCAGGTCACTTGGAGCAGAGCTGCTGAAGCCACTTTATATGACAATGATTGGCAGCACCCTTCTCTTGAGAAAACAGACAGCATAAAAACAGCTAATGTGCTTGGAGCCCGAGTCCTGCTTTCAATGCAAGTCTACATATTGGAGCACAAGAATTAATGCGGTCACCAACTCATCATCTATCATGAAGCCCATGCTCTTGCTTCTTGTTGGTTAGATAAGGCACCTCCATATGAATCATCCATCTGTCTAGTCATTCTGCTACACCCAAAGTATACCTACTTTGGGATACGCATCATGCAAAGCAAAGCTGAGGACACAAAACAACACAACATATCACCCATTTGAGAAGGTGGTGGTTTTTAGATGCCATTGAGTCAGTTCTGAATCACAGTGATGCAGCACTGCCTGGTCCTGCCCAATCCTGACAGTCGTTATCTTTGAACCCATCATTACAGCCACTGGTCTTCTAGGGGGGCTTCCTCTTTTTCAGGGACTCCACCAGGCACGGTGTCCTTTTCTAGCACCTGGTCTCTCCTGATCACATGTCCAAACTACGTAAGGTGACCCCTCAACTTCTTAGCAGCACCCTGCCTGCACTTCTTCCAAGACAGATTTGTGTGTTCTTCTGGCAGTCCACACTACTTTCAATGTTCTTCACCAGCACCCCCATTCAAATGTATCCGTTCCTCCTCGATCTCACTTAGTCAATGTCCATGAAAGACCTAGTCCCCGAAGTGACATCTGTGCTCTGGAACACTTTAAAGGGTTCTCGTGCAGCACATTTGTCCAATGCAGTAAGTCATTGGATTGCCCGGCTGCTTGCTTGGAGAAGGTAGAGTTCAAAAGGAAACTTTAGAGGCATGCTATTGATAAGGGCTATAATGACAATATGGAAAACCAAAGAAAGTAGCACCTAACTCTTGGACATGGTATGAGGAGAAACCAGTCCTTGGAAAAGGATATCCGGATTGGTCAAGCAGAAGGGCAGTGAAAAAGAGGAAGACCCTCAAGGAGATGGACAGACACAGTGGTTGCCACCGTGGGCTCAGACATGACAACGAGGAGGAGGCACAGGACCGGGCAGTGCTTCTTGCTGTTGTACGCAGGGTCCATACGGGTGGGAAACCGACCTGACGGCCCCAAACACAGCATGATCCATACCCTAGGCAGTAGTGAACTGCAGTGGACGGGGATTGGCCATGTTGAATCAGTAACTCATATAATTTACCACGCTGGGAATGACACAATCAAGAATGGCATGGCAATCGTCAAAAAGGACAGTTCCCAGTCAATCTGAGCCAGTGGCTGCAATAACGACTCTGGCATGGGGACCATTGGGTAGATGGTGCGTGATCAGGCAGGGTTGCTCCTGTTGTGCACAGGGTTGCTCTAGACCCAAACTGACCTCATGGCACCTGACGACAACAACAACAACATTGACAGGGAGACCAAAGGGAGTTCAAGGGCTCACAGAAGAAGTGGGATTGAAGTGATGAACTGGGGACTTCCAAATGGAGAGAACCAGTTGATGTAGTCATGTAAGGCAGGTGTAAAAGATTCCAGCAGGTCATTAATCAAGGCAGAGAAGAGAGAAGATGCAGGGTTGAGATCGCACTCACTGCCCTTGTGTGGATGCTGGCGGATCGTTACCCTACAGGCCAGGGTAGAACTGCCCCTGTGAGTTTCCAAGACTGTCACTCTTTACGGGAGTAGAGAGTCCTGTCTTTCTCCTGTGGAACAAATGGTGGTTTCAAACGGCTGACCTTGCAGATCACAGCCTAAATTCTAACCACTACACCACCAGGGCTCCTTAGGGTTGTTTGCAGTACCCGTGCTGGATTTGGGGTTCAGATGAGATTTGGGGCTAGAAATAGAGATTTGGGAGTCATTGTCTATAATTCATAAGGTCAACTCAGTTATGATTCCTAAGAGTGTGTCCAGTGAGAAGAACCTGTGACCGAGTCCCAGGAAGGGCTATGACTGAAGAAAAGAAACTTCCAAGGGAGTCTGAAAAAGCATGTAGAAGGACCAGAGAGAAAATGATGCGCTAGATAGAGGCAAGGGATGAGAGAGGAGGATGGAGCTTCAGCACCTGCGAGCAGACATTCTCTTCCTCGTTTTTATAGCTTCAGACTCGATGCCCTCAGATAGCTATTAAGTGAATGCTTTAGATACGATTTGGTTTAATTTTGTTATATTTAAAATGAGACGAGTGAAGCCCCTAATTATGTGATTTGTATAATAAAAATATCTCCCTTCTGTTGTTTTCACTCTGATCTATCTTGTTATGAATTAATTTTTATGTATCTTTCCCAGGAGTCATTGTTTCCTGAATCTTGATTGTCTCTTTTCAAGCCTAGAAAACCTTTATTTTAAACATTTAACAATATTGATTATTCCATATTTTCCCCTTCTGGAATACCTATTACATATATGTGGTTTTATTTTATTCTATTCTCCAGATCTCATAATATATCATATTTTAATCTTTTCTTATCATATTTTAATCTTTTCATCTGCCTGTGCTACCTTCTTAGTAATTCCTTAAATCAATTTTCCAGCGCATACAATCTATCATTAACCACACATTGCCTTGCTGTTTAACTTGTGGTTGGGATTTTAGATTCTGTAATTATACTTTTCATTTCTAGAAATTTTATATGTGAAGACAGACCTACACAGTGACAGGCTGATAAATTTTTAATGACTGGCTCCCTGGAAAAAGAGTCCTGATGTGTAGCGCTTGCCGATTTGTATGGTGTAAATATTGACATAACTGCTGATTTGAAGCTATTAATGGGAAGCCAATGAAACTGGAGTTGGAAAAAATGGCTAGCAGTGTTCTTGTAAGCACTGCCAGCCAACTTCAGTACAACGGTGGCTTATAATAGAAAGTTCTCATAGGAAGCAGTTTTGCTCCCTAATGTAGAAATCTGAGTATGGTAGACACAGAAATAACATAAAACCGTCTTTTCCTATGCTGTGGTAGCTAGTGATTATGTCACTAGACACTCTTGGCTAGGGGTGATGTCAAGCCTGTCAATCAAGTTGAAGCCTGAGGATACCTCCTGGATGTCATAGGCCTTTATATAAGACCAAGACGAACAGAAACATCTCTCTGCCCATGTGCCTGCCTACCTGCTGGAACCCTGACTGCCTGGAAGGGTGGGCCTCTGTGGGCCCGCTGACCCTGAGAGCTGCTAGCACCCTGCCCTGCTCCCCCCACCATGAAACTCTCTACCCACTGGCCTGTGAGTTTTCTGCTTCCTGGTTCACCTTTCTGTGTCGCTGGCATGTGGCCATGTGAGTCTGAGGAGGGACTTATGGACTATCCTTTGGACTAGACTTTGGACTTGAGTTAGACTGGAATGCCTTCTTGATATATAATTGCTTGTTGATAGAGAGCTCTTTCCTAATCCTATGTGCGGGTCACTGGACTGGTTTCTGTAGACAACCCGGCCTAACACATATGCCAAGGGGAAGCTTTTCCCCTTCCAGTCCAGTCTTTCACTAAAGGTATCATTTTCAGGGTCCCAGATTTATATTGGGGTCTCAGAGTAAGCTGTCCACTCCCTGTCAGTCCAAAGGCCATCCCTTTTGCTGACATGGACACGCAGGACTAGATACCATGGAAATCAGACCCAGGAAAGTCCCTGCTCACCCTCTGGGTCCCTGCATTTCCGTTACTTTGTTGTGGAATCTCACCTTTCGAAGGATGTGGATTATATTTATTTAATCATGCCTGGGTGTTTTTGTGAAAGAAAGGCTTTCCGCTGACCTCATCAGCTGCCTCGCTACAACACAGGGTACAGCAGCACCCATGAGCTTGGCTCTCATGCCTGTGTGGCAGAGTGCGTTCCACATTGGGCGGCTAACCCAAGGTCAGCAGTTTGAACCCAACAACGGCTCTGTGGAAGAAAGGTAAGGCTTTTTGCTCCCATCAAGATTTACAGTCTCAACCCCTGGGGCCAGTTCTACCCTGTCCTATAGAGTCTCTATGAGATGGAATTTACTCGAACCCAGTGAGAGTGAGATGTCTGTCACCCAGCTCTTTCCTCCAGGCGCCCAAACTAAAGTTTATTTGCCTACTAGGATCTAATGGACGTTCCACACATCCTACAGGCAACCCAGCCACAACCTGGGGCCCAAACGTACAATGGTGCCTCTGTTCTGTAGCTCAGTCAATATCTTCCAAAGTAGAGTCTAGTTTTGCTTTGAGTCGTCTCTTTTCACCCCAAACATGCCTTTCCCTCTCAGTGTCCGCTACGGCTTCTGTGGAAGGCTGTGGCTCTCAGGTGCTGCGGAGCGGGTTCTGATTCCTGGCAACCTGATGTCCAATCGGAGGAAGCACTCCTTGGCCCTCAGCTGTCATTATCTTCCTTTGGCAATTGTGAGGGGTAGGGATCATGTCAACTAGACACTCTTGGGTGAGGGGAGAGAGGGAGCTCAGCCTAGCAATTGCATCACAACCTGATGACAACTCCTCGGAGCCTTTTTGTCGAAGAGAGACTGAGCCACGTGGAATCCCCTTTGGCCTTCCCCTTCTGCCGGAGCAGGATCTTGTGTCTGGTTTCTCTGTTTTCTGTTGCGTTGCCTGCTGACCCCAGAAGCCATCAGCAGACTGCCGATGGTGGATTCATTTGGCCAATTTCAGACCTGTGCATCCACCAGCCTGCTTCAGCATCGTGTTTCTGGTTCATCAGCTTCTGTGAGCCATGAGAAACCTGAGTTGACCTGGGCTGGACTTACCCATTTCTATAACTGTGAGCCATTTCTTGACAGACATCTCTCTCTCTACAACTCGTACAAGCGCCGCTGGTTTTGCTTCGCTAGGGAACCCAACCTCAAACAGCAATACTGTAATCACCTCTAAAGTGTACTCCCTTGTGCTCTCTCTCCCTGTGCCTATTCATTTACCCAAGGCCTCTAGAATTCTCCTTCAGAATCTTGAACCTGGAAATGCCATTTCCTTTCAAAGAAAATGTAACTGACTTTCTATGACCAGAAAAACAAAACGCCCAAGTGCCTCTTGTTGTTGGGTGCCATTGAACTGGCTCCTACTCACAGCACCCTCCAGGGTACAACATGACCCTGCCTGGTCGGAGGTCAACCTCAAGCTGGTGCCGTATTTTAGTCCATCATTGCACCCACTGTATCCACCTGTCTCCTTGGAGCGCTCCTTTTTATTCCTTGACCTTCTACTTTACCAAGCATGATGTCTCTTCAAAGAACTGGTCTCCCCTGATAATTTGTCTAAAGTACTTGATCCCCAAATCCTTGCTTCTACGGAGCATTCTGTCTGCTTCGAAGACAAATTTGTTTGTTCTTCCGGGAACAACTTCACTTTTCTCTGCTAGCACCATTATTCAAATGCACGGGTTATGCCCTGCTCTTCCTCAGTCAAGGCCCAACTTTCACCTGTCTATAAAGGGATGGAAAAACCATGGCTCCAGGCAGGCATATCTTAGTTCTCAAAGTGACATCCTTGCCCTGCCGCATTTGCCAAAGGTCTCATCCTGCAGCAGCGGATCTGCCCCAGGCAGTGCATCATTTGTTTTTTGACTGCTTCTTCACTAGCATTGGCTGTGAATCCAAACAAGACAAAATTCTTAACAATTCAATCTTTTCTCCTTTTATCGTGATGTTATCTATTGGTCCAGATGGGAGGATTTTGCCTTTCTTTACACTGATTTGCAATCCACAATGAAGACCTCAGTCATTGATTTTCATCTGCAAATGCTTCAAGTCCTCTTTGCTTTCAGCAAGCAAGGTGTGTCATCTGCATATTGCAGATGGTCAACAACCCTTCCTCCAATGCTGATGCCAAGTTGCTCTTCATAGAGCTCAGATTCTCAGGCTGTTTGCTCAGCATCCACACTGCAGACGTATAGTGAAAGTATACAGCCCTGAGACATACCTTTCTGAGTTTCATGGTCTTGTCTACTATCCCCAATCTACAGTCAAGACAAAGGCAGGTAAAGAATGGCAATGTTAGGGCTTGGTAAGAACCAGCTAAGGGGGGCAATTCTCAGATGTAGAAAGTGGCAAGACCAGTTCAATACCGAAGCAAGAGAAAAATGAATAGAATATAACGTTATTAACAGACCAGTCTTTTTCTTCCTCTTCTAGGGCGTGGGGTGGGGGATGTGAAATGGCCATTTTTCACTCTTCGATGAGCACACATCATTACTTACCCAAGGTAAATACTTCAACAAGAGGTTGTTTTTATGATTTGTTGAGTGTATAATTGGCGATGTTTTAAATTATTCCAAGAGAAAAGTTGCTTTAAAGGGTGTTTTCTAAATAACACACGCTACATTTGAAAATGTCAATGCTTTTCCAGCTTTCTATGGAACGATGGCAAACAAATCAAAACGCAGGCTAATTAGTCAAGTCTGATTTTAATAAAAACCTCTTTTTCTTTTATCTCACTTCGGTTACTTATTGCGTCGTCTGATTATTTGATAGGTATTCCTTTCAATGCCTTGAAAAATATCATTGGAGTTTTTTATTTTTCATGTTTAGATAGAATAAATTCTCAGTTTAATATCCTGTTAGAGCTTAGTAGATATTGTTTTTTTCCTTTTCAGTTTATCAGATGGCAAATGCCCCCTGATATAAGACTGCCATTCAAAGATAGCTACTTGAAGTCCTCCCCCCATCCCGAGAAAGTCTTTGATGTGTTCAACACAATTGGAATGGATAGAACATCAAGAAGCCGATGAACTTCTCAGGTTTTGTGCTAATTGATAGGAAGGTTAATGAACAGGTGCAAGCAAGAATGGGACAGATGAAAGACCACAAGGTTAGCAGAGAAAAGAGAGAGGTGACAGCCTTCCCTGTCAAGGTAATCCTCACTGTGAAATTCTTAAAGGAGTGTGTTGGAAGCAGTCTCTGGTGCAGCCTTGGAGATAACAAGGAACGGAGGTCTTGGATTAAATCAAACTTCAGTGACGTCTGGGACGAGGAACTGCGTGCCTGATCACATGACCGGAGAGCAGCTGAGGTGTAACTAGTCACATAAAGATGTGTTATCAGAGTAAACAATTGGCTGGGGAGTCAGGCAAGGACACACGGAGCACAGCCGCAACTAATGTAGCATAAGGGTTGAAAACAACCGGACCACAGCCGCAACTAATGTAGCATAAGGGTTGAAAACAACCGGACCACAGCC
>NW_022111369.1:63054724-63057783 GCF_000313985.2 Echinops telfairi | reverse complement strand
CATAAGGGTTGAAAACAACCGGACCACAGCCGCAACTAATGTAGCATAAGGGTTGAAAACAACCGGACCACAGCCGCAACTAATGTAGCATAAGGTTTGAAAACAACCGCTATCCCGTTCTAACTCTGAGACGCATAGACACATTAACCCTTTCATGGCCTATGGGGCATGTATAGCCCACCCACAGTTGGAACCTCTCCAATTTTTTTGCAAGCCACTGTCCTCGGTGCAGTACCGCTACCACCTGGCTGGGAACCTGTGGAATTGTATGACTCTGAAGACGTGGGCACCCCGCCCCCGCCCAATCCTGCCACCAGAATCCCACTAGCCATGTCAGGGGGCTTCAACACCATCTGAAAACGATGGAACTAAAGCATGGTGGAATTTTTTCCACACGCATTTTGAAGCCTTCTTATATGGGTTCCATATCCCTGCATGAAAAATGATTCTACCTCAAACAATGTTTTTCTTTCTCGTTGCAGCATGGAAACACACGGAATCGATTTTTAAAAATCAAAGCAGAAAATAAATTTGGTAGGGAATAGATGAACACAGGAGACAGGGGGATTGTAAAGTTAAAAGGCACAGTTATGCACAGTTCTCTAGGAGTCCTGTCAAGTAGGTGGTGGTGCGGTGGGTTAAGCATTGGGTTGCTAACTCAGAGTTGGTGGTTTGAATCCATCATCCGCTCCAAGAGAGAAAGATGAGCAGTTTGCTGCCCTAAATATTTACAGCTTCAGAGGCCCTATGGAGTAATTCTACTCTGTTCTATAGGGTCACTTTGAGGCAGAATCCACGAAACCGGTAGTGAGTTGGTTTTTTTTTAAAATCATTTTATTGGGGTCTTACAACTCTTATCACAATCCATACATACATCCGTTGTGTAGAGCATTTGTACACATGTTGCCACCGTCATTTCCAAAACTTTTCTTTCTACTTGAGCCCTTGGTATCAGCTCCTCTTTCCCCCCCTCCCTTCCCTACCCTGCCACCTGTTTTTGTTTTATAACCCAATCATAACCAACTGTGGATATCATTTTGAGGAATGGGATTCCCAGACAGTTGGGGTCATGGAGAAATGACATAGACCAAGAGGCAGTCATTGGGACAGAACCAGAAGATACTGTGTGGTTTAAAATCAGGAAAGGTGTGCATCGGGGTTGTATCCTCTCACCATACTTATTCAATCTGTTTGCTGAGCAAATACTCTGAGAAGCTGGACTATGTGAAGAAGAACAAGGCATCAAGATTAGAGGAAGGCTTGTTAATAACCTGTGACAAGCAATTGATACAACTTTGCTTGCTGAAAGTAAAGAGGACTTGAAGCACTTACTGATAAAGTGCAAAGACTACAGCCCTCAGTATGAATTAGAATTAAATGTCAAGGACACACAACTTTTCATAATTTGGCTAATAGATAGTACCATGACAAACAGAGAAAAGATTGAAGTTGTCAAGGATTTCATTTTACTTGGATCCAAACCCAATGTTTATGGAAGCAGCAGTCAAGGATCAAATGACATACTGCTTGCATTTGGAAAATACCCTGTGCGTGAGCTCTTTAAAGCGTTAAAGAGAAAAGATGTCCATGGAGTACTTGATGTTTTCTTTCTTTCCTGTTTTTTGATGCTCTTTTGTTTTCTTCATATAGGATATTTTTATATCATCCCTCAGCTCCTCAGATCTTCGGTCATTAGTGCTCAATGTATCAACTCTGATCTTGAGGTGTTCCCGAAATTTAGGCAGATATACACAAGGTCATATTTTGGCTCTATTAGACTTGTTTTAATTTTCTTTAGCGAAGACTAACAAAACAGACATAGACATGGCCTCATTAACATAACCAAGAAAAGCCTATTTCCAAATAAGATTAAGTCTGTAGATAGGAAGGTCAAAATTTCAATATGTTTTTTTGGGAGATCTAACTGAATTCAACATTTTGTTTAAAAGGTCAAATTTTGGGACAAGAAAAAAACCCCCACATTTTTCTCTATAGACATGAGCTGGGGGATAAAAAGTGTATTGAGAGACTATACTCTATGAAGTTGGGGTATTAAACACTAAGAAGTGTTTAACAGCAAAACGTCACCAGAGATGTGCGCTGAGTCACTTTGTCCCCTGGAATTCCTTCATGCCGTGACATCATCCCAGCAGTGAGTGCCAAGCCAGCTGAATCCAGAGGGAGGCTAGCAGTCTACTTTGTTCTGGGAATTCCCACCATCTCAAAGTTGTGTCTCCATCAAGCAGAGGACAGATGCTTAGGGAGAAATTCAGGATATCCATCAGCTGTTAAAACATAGGGGCCCTTTCTTGCCTGCTTAAAATTAGATGATTCAAGGTGTTCCAGGAAAGAAGATTCATGACTCAATCTGCTGGCATTTGTCTCAGCCACCTGATTCTATCCTTAATGGCTGGACTTTTACCACATGACAAAACTGGTTGGGGTCAAGAGAGCGTACCTTCCCCGCCATGTGCCCTTTACTAAAGAGTGAATCATCAGAAGAAATCTTGCCAAGAAATTCCAGTGCAGTCTTGAATGAAGGAGCATCGTTTACTGGAATTGTGAGCATTGGTGGCACTGGGAGGTAAGCATCGGACTGCTAGCCACCATGTCCGAGGTTCAAACCCACCAGCCACACTGCAGAAGAAAGATGAGACTGTTTGTTTCCGTCAATATTTACAGCCCTGGGACTGCACAGGATCACTGTGAGACTCAGCGAGCTGGCACTGGGTTTGCTTTGGGGGTTACCATGCACTTCAGTAACCACGGGAGAATGAAGGGTCTGGGGTTTCTGTCTGTATCTGTAGTTGCAGGGATGAGAATGACGATAGAACTTAATTCCACCCCAATTTGCTAATTGATAGCCAATGGTTGCAAAGGACTTAACTTCTTTTTTTCAATTGAGAGCTATGTAAGTAAAATTCCTCTTGCTGATATGTTTTCTTTAGCATTTTCTATTGAAATTATGAAGTATTATTTGGTGCTTATTAAATAGATGCTGAAGGTAATGATTCCTTTAAAGATGACTATTTTATTTTTTTAAATCATTTTATTAGGGG
>NW_022111369.1:63045995-63053771 GCF_000313985.2 Echinops telfairi | reverse complement strand
GGCTGGTGTGCTTCTTCCATGTGGGCTTTGTTGCTTCTGAGCTTGATGGCCGCTTGATTACCTTCAAGCCTTTAAGACCCCAGACGCTATACTTGTGAGGGTTTTTATTTTGTTTGTATAGAGGTGTCATCCATACAGAAGGCTGCAGTCTTTGATCTTCCTCAGTTGGTGCTTCAAGTCCCCTTTACTTTCAGCACACAATATTGTTTCATCTGCTTAGCATAGGTGGTTAACAAACCTTCTGCCAACCCTGTTGTCATGTTCTACATACAGCCTAGCTCTCAGATGATTTCTTTAGCTCACAGAGTGAATGCACACAGAAAGGACACAACTCGGATGCATACCTTTCCTGATTTTAGGTGACGCAGTGCCCTTGGCTCTGTGTGGATGACTGCCTTTTGCTGTACATAGAAGTGTCACACAAGCACAACCTGTGCTCTGGAATTCCCATGCATCTCCCGGTTTGATAGGCGCCACATTGTCAAATGCCTTTGGAGGGTCATAAGACACAAACTAAAGTCTTCCCGGGATTCTCTGCGTCAGCCAAAATCCATCTGGCAACAGCAGTGCTAGCCCGCCTTCCACGTCCTCTTCTGAACCCAGCTTGAATGTCTGTGCCTGGCCCATCCAGCTCCTTGTCAAGGTGCTGCTGCAACTATTAAAATATATATAATTTTAGGAAAAGTTTACTTGCATGCGATATTAATGATACTACTGTTCAATAATGTCTGCATGTTATTGGGCCACTTTTCTTTGGACTTGGTATATGTGGGCCGCTTCTACTTGGTTGGCACGGTAGCAATCATCTACATTTCTTGGCATAGACTGGTGCTGCCTCAGTTTGTTGCAACATTGTGATTTGTATTCCACCAATTCCTCTTGGGCATTTCTCATCAGTACCCTCCTTTATTGATCATATGCTAGCTCTTGAAATGGTTGAATTTCACTAGATACCATAAAAGAGTCATGAGCAAGTCACGTGTATTCTCTTGCCTCACAGAGCTTAGCGTTTAGTAAATTATGTTCACAAGTAAAGAAGAAATTGTCTCTGAACTGTAGAACATGAATCTCTAAGTCAGTGGTTCTCAACCTGTGGGTCGCCACCCCTTTGGGGGTCAAACGACCCTTTCACAGGGGTCACCCGATTCATAACAGTAGCAAAATTAAGTAGCAACAAAAATAATTTTATGGTTGGGGGGGCTGTCACCACAACATGAGGAACTGTACTAATGTGTCTCGGCATTAGGAAGGTTGAGAACCACTGCTCTAAGTGGAAAAGGCCCACTGATAGTCCAGGACAACACATTTGTAAAAGACTTTAGAACGAGAAACAAGTCCATGGAATTCCAGAACACCAGGAACAAAGTAAGGATCCTAGAATTTGCCAGAGACTGGGGCTGGAGAAGGTCATACTCCAATGAACAGGAATAAAATGAGAAGAGATTTTCACTGTTGTCGTTGGGGACCAGCCAGTCCATTTTGGTTCATAGTGACCAGGGCTGACAGACGAGAGCTGCCCCATAGGTTGTCCCCAGCGGTCAGGTTCCAGAAGCGGGTCATCAGCTCTTTGTCTCTCCGAGCAGCCGGTAAGTTCTAAGGATCACATCTCTTGTTAGCCGTCAAGCACCCGGTTGTTGTGCCGTCAGGGACTCTAAGTGCCACGGGTGAAACTGTGAAGGCCCTGGCAGTGCCTGCAGCATCCGGGGACTGTCCAACTGAACCACTGCCCCACGGAACCACCCATTCTACCTGAGGGGAATTTTGTTTCCCCTAAACACATAAGCCCTCTCAAACGTTTCCTCCCATGTACTCTTCCCTATGAACCACTCAGAAAGCTTCTGTAAAATAAGAGAGTAAATTCAAGTCTGGCTAGACCAGAGGAGGTACACTGGTACAGATAGGAACTGAAAATATAGGGAATCCAGGGCGGATGAACCCTTCAGGACCAGTGGTGTGAGTGGCGAAACAGGGAGGGTAGAGGGAGAGTGGGTAGGAAAGAGGGAACCGAATACATGGAACTGTGTGTGACCTCTTCCCTGGGGGACAGACAACCGAAAAGTGGGTGAAGGGAGACGTCGGACAGGGCAAGATATGACAAAATAACAATTTATAAACTATCAAGGGCTCATGAGGGAGGGGGGAGCAGGGAGGGAGGGGAAAAATGAGGACCTAATGTCGGGGGTTTAAGTGGAGAGAAAATGTTTGGAGAATGATGTACAAATGCACTTTACACAATTGATGTGTGTATGGATTGCGATAACAGTTGTATGAGCCCCTAATAAAATGTTTTAAAAAAATAAGAGAGTAAATTAAGAAAGGAAGATAAAATGGATCTAGGAGAAAGGGGAGCATGGTGAGCCCAGGGATAGTGGACTTTGGATTTTGAAAAAGAGGATAGAAATAAGAGAGAGCCCAGAGCACGAGAGTGTGGATAAGATTTGTAGGAATTCTTCTGAGATGTTGTGCTATATAAACTACTCTGATATCTCCTTTAAAAATGCTAACAGGTTGTTTTTTTTAAACTTTCTCTATTACCTAAATTAATGTTTCTACCTCATCTAGACCCATCCTCCCTCCACCTCCCAACCCCCATAACCTCCAAAGACCATTTCTGTTAATGCTTCAACGCCTCAAAAGCTTTTTTCTTTTTTCACTTTTTATAATAGTAATCTTATAAGATATGTGCCCTCTTGTCCTGTGATTCTCTTCTTGCATTCAGCACAATGCCGTCCAGACTCGTCCATCTTACGCGATGTTTCATAAATGTAGCTTTATTCTTTAATGTTGCGTAGTATCCCCTTGTGTATTTGCACCATGGTTTGTTGATCAACTCTTCCACTGAGGAGCATTTAGATTGCTTCCATCTTTTATTCTGTTGAAAACAGTGCTGGGAGGAGCATGGGTGCACACAAATCTATTCATGTCCTGGCTCGTATGTCTTTAGGATACATATCAAGCATTGGGATTGCTGCTGGATCACGTGGTATTTTTATTTCCAACTTTTCAAGGGGACAATGTACTGTTTTCCACAGTGGTGACACCATTGTACAGCTCCACCAGCAGTGTAGGAGGGCTCTAGTCTCTTCACACCCTTGACAGCATTTGTTTACTGTTGTTGTTGTTGTTGTTGAACTTTGCCATTAATGCTGGGATGAGATGATACCTTATGATTGTTCTGATTAGCTCCTCTAATGGTCTTGGATTAGAATAGGACCGCTCCCTGCCAGCTCCACATTGCAAACCCACTAGCTCCTCTTCAGGAGAAAGAGGAAGCAATTTGCTCCCATCAGGTGTCCCATCTCAGAAGCCCTATATGAGTTGGCAGTGACTCAATGGAAGTGAGCTTGGCAGGTTAGTATGGTCCTGGAAGAAGTACAGTCAGGATATGCCTTAGAGCAAGAATGGTGAGTCTCGGCCTCACAGCCTCTGGGCACCTCAGAAGAAACCTGGAGGAAGACACTATGCTTGGTACAAGAGGGAAAAAGAAGCGTGATCAGAGGGTTGACACTGTGGCTGCAGCAATGGGCTCCTGCATCGCAGCAGTCATGAGGCTGGCTCAGGGAGCGGTATTTCCTTCTGCTCCACAGAGGGTCGCTGACAGAGCCACTTGACGGCATGGAACACCAACAAATGGCTCACGATTATGAGCATTTCTTCATATGTCTGTTGGTTGTCTGAATGTATTCTTTGGTGAAACGTCAGTTCATGTCCTCTGCCCATTAAAAAAAATCATTTTAATGGGGGCTCTTACAGCTCTCATCACAATCCATCCATCCATCCATTGTGTCAAGCACATTTGTACATATATTTTCATCATCACTTTCAAAACATTTTCTTTCTACTTGAACCCTTGGTATCAGCTCCTCATTTTTTCCCCCTTCTCTCGCTTTCTGCCCATATTTTAATTGACACATTTGGTTGTTCATTTGTTAAAGTTTTTAAATAAGGAGCGAAGCATCAGAGAGCCAGTCATGGAAGCTGGTGTAGTGGTTTTTTTCTCTCTCCCAGGAGATCTTAATAAAATGTCTCCATGCGATTCCTCCCTCAAAAAAGTTCTAGAATAAATTTTAGGTATTAATCCCTTGTCCAATAAATCATTGCTAAATTTTTTTCTTTGTGAGTTTTCTTTTTGCCCTTTTGGTGAAACATTTTTATGCACAGAAGTGTCTATTTTTAAGAAGTCCCAGTCACCTAGTTTTCTTCTTCTGTTTGTGTATTTTCAGTATGCTGGACAGCGTATTTATGCCATGTGTTTACTCATTGCCATCCATTTGATTCTAAGTCATAGCAAACCTATCTGCCAGGTTTTTGACACTATCAGTATTTATGGGAACAGACAGCCTCATCTTTCTTCTGAGGAGTGGCTGGTGGGTTTGAACTACCAATCTTGTGAATAGCTGCCCAAGATCTAACTCACAGTGCTACTTGGGCTTATGTCATCTATTAAGCCAAACCAAACCAAACATGTCACGTATTAGGACCCCCGAATTTGCCCCTATGTTTTCATTGACGGTCTTCCTAGCCTTAGGTTTTACAGGTAGGTCTTTGATCTAGCTTCAGTTCACTTTGCATATGGTTTGAGATCCAGGTTCTGCTTCATGTCCTCGCAAAAGCATATCTGGTCTTCCCAGCACAGTTTGTGAAAGAGACTACCTCTTGCCCATTTAATGTGTTTTGGCACTTGTAGTAGATAAGCTGTTCATAGGTGGAAGGATTTACTTCGAGGTCCTTAATTCTGATTCAACGCTGTGTGTCTGTCACTGTAATCAAGCTGTTTTGACAAGCATGGCTGTGCAGAGACCTAGAATCACCATATATTTAGTACCTCGATGCCCCCTCACAGTGACATGTCAGGTTTAGATCTTCTGGGCAGGGATCTGCACGTGGAAGAATTGATCCAGGAAAGTTCCCCCGGCACCATTCTTAGGGTAAACAGAGCGCAATCAAATGAGAGATGGAACTGGGTAGGGCAACAGCTCATGGGTGTGGCTCAAGGTGGAAATGTCCTCACATAGATTCCCCACACTGACAATTAATTTCCTGTGTCATTGGGAAACTTGATGATGTCATCAGTGCAATTGTCTCATACCCAGGGGGATGATTGACCACGTTGTACTTTTTTGTTTCTATGGGTTTTTGTTTTCCTGCCTTGTGCTTGTTTTTATCTTTCTTTATTTTCTGCTTGTTTGCTGTTTGGTTTGTTGCTGTTATTGCTGTAGTGGGTCTTATGGGGTTTTGATTTTGTCATATTACGCCCGCCCAAGTAAACCTGAGTCGGGCATGGACATGCAGATGGGTTCTGGGCTCCTACTTAAGCCCACCCCAAACCAAGAACAGTTAGTTCTGATCACATGACCCTGTTCAATACTCACCTCTAAGAAATGATCGCTGAAGATAAGGGTGCTACAGCAAAGTGTGGTGAAGAAAGTAGATGGTGCCAGGCTATCGACTGGAATAGTGTCTGGAGTTTGAAAGACTGTATTCAAACAAGAAGCTAAGTGAGGAGTCAACTGAGTCCACATGGAAGAAGTGCACTGGCTTGTGTGATCCAATGACGACAATAACACAATTCAAATCTGATGAAGGGAAAGGTACCAGAGCTAAAATGATGAACACCCGATTGGTAGAAGGCTATGGAAGGCAGTGCGAGCCCCAAACCCCATCTGCAGAGTTAGATTAGGTCGCGGGCTGACCCCTACTAGCCACACGCAATCCTGAACCTTGGGCAGCTCCTTGCCAATGTATCGCTGCAACCGTTATTGGATGATCTTCAGCAAAACTCCTTGAATGTGATATCAATGATACTATCCTGTACGTGGAGCATTCTGTGGGGTCCCCTTTCTTTGGGCTGGCGACAAATCTGGATCTCTTCCTCTCGTTGCCCGAGTAGCTGTCTTCCTAATTTCCTGGCATAGGTGAGTGTTTCCAGTGCTTCATCTGCCTGTTGAAACATTTCAGTGGGCATTCCACCAATTCCTGCATCCTTTTTTTTTTTTTTACCAAATACATCCAGTGCAGCTTGAACTTCTTTCTTCAGCACCGATGGTTCTTGATCATGTGCTACCTGCTGAAGTGGTGGACTGTCATCTGATTCTTTCTGATCCAGTGACTGCATTCTTTGCATCTTCTCTTGATGCTTCCTGCATCATGAGCTATTATACACCTAGAACCCTATACTGAGTCTCTCCGATTGTTCACATGCTCGCTTTCCGTGGCACATTCGTCACCGCTATTGAAATCACAGTGGCGCCCTGGTGTGTGGTGCGTTGTCTGCTGGGCTGGCCGGCAGGTCAGCACTTGGAAACCACAGTGGCCCCATGGGAGAAAGGTGAGGCTCTCTGCTCCCTCAGAGCCAGCGCCTCAGAAGCCCACGGGGGCGTGAGTGTGTCTTTGTGAACGAAGGTGCCACAGGGAAGGAGCCCTGTGGACGTGGTGTGGGTGCGTTGCGCTGTGACCCTAAAACCACCAGCCTGCTGCTGAAGAGAAAGACGGGACTTTCCACTCCGTAAACAGTTACAGTCTCGGAAACCCACCAGGGCAGTTCGACACTGTCCTTAGAGGGTCTTCATGCGTCGGCATTGACTCAATGGCAGTGTTTGGAGACTTTTGGACAAGGGGTTAAACGACTCCACAACTTTCACCTCATGTCCTTTTTTGGTTCCAGAATCTCTGGCAGAAGATCGCATTAAACTCGATCCTCATGCCTCCTCGTTTTATTTTGACAGGAAAATCTCACACGGATTCACCTGGCCTGGAAGCAAAACAGTTCAGAGCAAGCAGTGATTGAGGGTGGGGCTTTGTAACATGCCAAGAGCAGGCAAGATCGCCCCCTAGTGTTTCAAGAACATGACAGCACTGGTCTTTTTTATGCAGTGCTGAAGCAGAACTAATTTAAAACTTCGTGAGACATTAATGGCTGTAGTTTTCATATAATAAAGGAAACGGTAGGCACAATCAATTGCTAACAACACTATCCAACAACCTCAGTATCAAAAGTCGGTGAGGAGGGAGGAAGAGAGACAGACAGACAGACAGGTAGACGATGAGGCCTTTGAGGCACTGGGTGTAAAAGCCTGCGTGTGAGGTTAGTCAGCACGAATCTGCTTCCACCATACTTGAAGCCAAGTCAGGGCAGACAGCCTCATCTTTCTCCTGCAGACAGACTGGGGTGGGGCGTGGGGGTTTATGGTAACAGCACAACCTTTGTCTCAGTACTTCCTAAGTCCCAGGTCCAAAGCAGGTTCTCAAGGATGGCGGCACTGTTGTTCTGTTAGCTCACATCATTTTATCTTTATTACCTAGTGTGACTGAATACAAAGGATACGGCATTCAGTCCCTGTCCTGGTGGTGCTGGAATGCTAACCAGGAGGGCAGTGTTGTCAACCCAGCCACGGGTCCCTGAGACAAAGTCACTCCTGAACTGCCCCTGTAAAGATTTACAGCCTGGGGAACCCTACAGGGGAACCCTACAGGGGGTTGGCATGAGTTGGAATCTACTTTGGCAGTGCAGTATATTATTTTCATAAAGATCTATTAGTTTTCAAGAGAATGCGTTGGGCTGCTAACCACAAGGTCAGCAGTTCAAAACCACCTGCCGATCTTCGGGAGCAAGACAAGGCTTTCTGCTCCTATAAAGAGTTAGTCTCAGATACCCACAGGGACAGTTCTACCCTGATCTATAGGGTCGCTATCGAGTGGGATTAGCAGAAGTTCTGGTTGCTCAGTGGTTAAGCACTTGAATATTGAATTAACCCAAAAGTTGGTGATGGGCGGGCG
>NW_022111369.1:63043156-63044219 GCF_000313985.2 Echinops telfairi | reverse complement strand
AAACAAACAAACAAAAACACATTGTCATCTAATCTGGCCCTGGCAGACAGGGTGAAACCACTCCTGTGAGTTTCCGAGACTGTAATTCTTCACGGCACAGAAAGCCCTGTCTCTCTCCCAGGGAACAGCTGTTGGTTTTGAACTTCCGTCCAGCAGGTAACCACCGCTCCAGTAGAGCTTCTTGGGGGAAGTAGAGAATCTGAAATAGAAAGAAGCGACCTACCAAGGGTCACATAGCTTGGGATTGGTGGGACGAAGTTTCCACTCAGGCTTGACCCTGGATGGTCTTACCTGTGGCTGTACGACTCACAGCTAACAGCTTCTTCACTCCAGAAGGAGCCCGGCAGGCCTTGCCACACGTGCACGGGCTGAATGAAAAGGGCAGCTTAGTGTGAGCGAATATCGTGAACACGACAGTTCAAAACCACATGGAGCCAGAAAGGGCTCATGGGACTAGCTGGCACTGGTCAGAGGGTGAGTGTGGGGCAGGACAGCAGAGTCAAAGCAACTCTGTGGCCGTGAGCATTGGTCTTTCTTCCTTCCTTCCTTCCTTCTGTCTGTCTTTCATAGGATCTGTTAGCATAACTGAAGGCAGTGGATGGAGCATCTCCAGCAAGCAGATTCAGCATAGTCTGGTAGCAATTCTCACTTACCAGAGAACTCTAGGTAGAAGCTTTGGTTGGGTAGTGGTTGCAACCACAAGGTCCACAGTTCTAAGTCACCAGCAGCATGTCAGTAGAAAGATGAGGCTTTCCACCCCCATAAGGAGTTGCAGTCTTGGAAACCCACAGAGGCAGTTCCACCCTGTCCCCGGGGTTGCCGTGAGTCCACGTTGACTTGATGGCAGCGAGGAAGAGGACCCACGTCTTCTTCCCACGCACGGCAGAAATGTAACTGCTGCATACTGCTGCTCTCAAGATCTCTCACAACAAAGATGAGCTGATTCCGGGACCCAGGAGGAAAGTGAATTTGGGGAATGATGAGGGCAACAGATGTATAGGTGTGCTTTACACAATTGATCTATGTATTGTGATGAATTGTATGAGCCCCAATAAAATGATTT
>NW_022111369.1:63036174-63041458 GCF_000313985.2 Echinops telfairi | reverse complement strand
TCCCCACCTCCTTCCAACTTCCCTGCTGTGTCCCCATGAACCATCAACCCAGTCACTGTCTCTGTGGACTCACCCATCCCGAATTTCACATGCCCCACGTCAGGCAAAAATACAAAGCAAAGAGTCAAAAAGGTAAGGAGAATAACAAAATATGACGATGGCAACAAATGTACAAATGTGCTTGACACAATGGATGGATGGATGGATTGTGGTAAGTTGTAAGAGCTGACACTAAAATGATGATAAAAAAAAAGAATAAAATAAAATAGAGGAAAAACTCCAGTTAGAAAGAAAACACAAACTATTAAAAACTAGAACAACTTTAAAACCAGTCTTTAAAAAAAAACAGTCAAAAAGAGATCAAATGATAAGGTGTTAGATTGCAACCTAGTTGCATCTGTCATCGTACACTGTCCCTTTGCATTCTGAATAGCAAAGCGATTCACATGCCTGGTCTATGTTCAGAGGGGATTTCCTGGAGGCTTAATTCACATGTATTTCTGCTGCATTCATCTTTTCTTTTTAACTGCTAGAATTTTTAGATGTGCCCAAAAGGGGGTCAAATCCGATGTGAAATTTTAACCATTCATCTGTTACATTGTTATCTACTATAATCTTCTCTACAATATTCTCTGTCTGGTAACTAGACTATTTACATCTCTCAACTCTGCACAGAGAGAAATCACTAGAGGTTTAATCTATGTATACATTCTGCAAATGGGATCTTGGGTTTCCACTGTCATCCATAGCTTCTGCAAACTAGGAGTTTGCAATTTCAGCTCTGAGACCATTCCCTCTTTAGGATTTGGATTTTACTATTTACAATCCTTGAGTCACACGGGCTGGTGTGGGTCTTCCATGTGGACTTAGTTCAGCGGTTCTCAACCTGGGGGTCGAATGACCCTTTCACAGGGGTCACCCGATTCATAACAGTAGCAAAATGACAGTTATGAAGTAGCAATGAAAACAATTTTATGGTTGGAGAGGGGGCATCATCACTACATGAGGAACTGTATTCAAGGGTCACAGCGTTAGGAAGGTTAAGAACCACTGACTTAGTTGATGTTTCACTTAGAGGCTCTGCTTGTTTGAAGACAAGCCTTTAAGTGCCCAGAGGCTATTCTTTGTGACAGCTGTGCATGCCTATCTTCAGCAAACTCTTCATGAGGGCATGTAGCAAGCAGGGCCACATCATAAGAGCTAATTGTTCTTAGATAAACCCGGGGTTTATATATGCCCCTAGTCACCTTAGAGACATCATTGCCCTTTTATGTTAGAGAGCATTGTCAAACATCTCCCTGAAGCCTAAGGTCATTCTGTTGATAGTGTTATTAATTTAGCCAATGGGAAATATATTTGTTTAAGCCAAAAAAGGACCAATCTCAATAAAAAATGTAATATTAGTGTATGGTGCCAAGGAGTCAGGGAAGGTTTGGGCTGAAAATGAAAAGCAACCCAATAAAAATGTCAAATAAAATGCTAATCCTAAACAGAGGTTTGTCAAACTGAAACTTCGGAGTAAAATACCAGCTTTTGTTTTGGTTCAAGCTGTTAAAAACCTGTCACTGGCCATAAGGGTACAGGACAGTTGGTGGAGCAACCTTATTTGGGCTGAATCTTTTCTAAGAAATGGAACTGATTCTTTGTAAGTGTATTTAAACCACTGTTTCTTTCTCAAAAGTTTTTTTTAATTATGACAACAAAAATAAAAAATAAAAACATTTAAAAGTAATTTTACTGAGAGCTCGTACAGTATCACAATCCATCCATCCATCCACTGTGTCAAGCACATTGTACATATGTTCCCATCATCATTTTCAAAACATTGTCTTTCTACTTGAGCCCTTGGTATCAGCTCATTTCGCCCCACCCCACCCTCCCTCCTTCCCTCATGAACCCGATAATTTATCTTTTTTTTCATGTTTTACAACAATCGTTATCTCCCTTCACCCCCTTTTCCATTGTCTGTCCCACTGTAAACAAAACATTTTAAGAAGCCGAGGTGACACTGTGAATTAAACACTTGACTGATAACCCAAGGTCACGGGCACCGTGGCAGAGAGACGAGGCAGTCTAATTCCATGAGACGTCACAGCCTTGGAAACTTGGAAGCCCCGTGGGGGCACTTCTGCTCTGCCCTATCCTGTCCCTATGAGTTGGAATAGATTTATCAGCAATGTTTTCTTTTTCTCACTTACGTTCACTTTACACAAAGCCCTGGTGGCGTAGTGGTTACTTGATGGGCTGCAAATCCTGAGGTTAGCATTTCAAAATCACCAGCCACCTCTGAGAGAGAATGAGGAGGCTTCCTACTTCCCAAAGAGCTACAGTCTCAGAAACTCACAGAGGAGTTTGACCTTGTCCTATAGGCCTATGAATCATAATTGCCTCGGTGGCATTGAATTTGGTTTTGGTTGGGTTCACTTTATATCTTTCTCACAGAATATTTACAGAGTCAATGTATCTCCTGAGAGTTCTTATTATCTACGCTCTCTGTTCATCTTGTTTCCCTGGAAATGTAAAGCTTTATCTTGCATTAATGTTATCTACCTTATTTTATTTGATTTGGAACACAGCAGAGTATAAATGAATAAATTCAGTTGCTATAACTGGGTATCAAATGTAGATCCAAAATTTCTGAAGAAAGGAACAAAAGTGGAAATGTGTTAGACCACATAAGCCTGGTTGTGCTGCAGAGGGGGACACCCAGCATCTCAGGAAGCACAATGCATTCCCGTTTCTGCACCCCGGAACGTAGTCCCCTCACAGCTTTAGATGTGGGAGGGTTAGAAACACAATGAACAATGCTCTTGATAGTTTTATACCTCAGGCAGAAGCAGCTTTGGTGGCTCTTTCTTATAAACTGCTAACGAAGCTGAAAACAACCCTTCTTGTGACCCAAGCACACGGACTTACAATGGCATGCCTGAGAAGGCTATAAAACAAGGAAGAGCATGCTCCACACACCAGACTCTACTGCTTCAACCTGTCCAGAAAGTTGGTTTGGTTTGGTTTTAAGGGGTGTGGAGGGAAAGGGAGTTAGGGGAGAATGATAATTTTCTTTTACTTTTTGAAAATGCATTTGAATTGTGGTGCTGGAGAAGAATATTGAAAGTACCATGGACTGCTAAGAGGACAATCTGATCTGTCTGGGAAAAAGTAAGGCCAGCATGCTCCTTAGAGGCCAGGATGGAAAGACTTCATCTTGCATACTTTGGACATGTCACAGAGACGGGTCTCCGGAGAAGGACATCAATGGTTGGATTGACACCGTGCGGCTTCCAAGGGTTGAGGCAGAGGGACAATTGTGAGGATGGCAGAGGCCCAGGCAGTGTTTCCTTCTGTTGTGCACAGGGTCGCCATGGGTTGAGGTTGACTTGATGGCTCTTAACAACAACAACAACAACTTTGTCAAAAGCAGTGTGTGTATGCAACGCTTGGTCTCTCCCCGTTCAGAGGAAAGAACAGTGATGGGAGCAGCATGAGACGTGGAAACCTTAGTCCCACAGACCAAGGGCCACACAAACATCAGGCCCCTGATCCTGAGTCCAGAAGAACTAGAAGGTGCCACCACTAACACCCGCTCTGAAAAAGATCACATTAGAAGGTTCTGGACAGAGCGAGAGAAAAACATGGAGCACAACTCAAAATGATAAAAGAGACCCAGCTTACTGATCATAGAGACTGGGGGAAGCCCCCAAGACTGGGGCCTTTAATTATGTTTTAGGTCTGGAACTGAACTTACCCCTCCCTGTATGTTAGAATAATCAACCGTTTAAGATGAAAAGTGCAGCATTTTCTCAATATCAAAAGTTTCCAAGTTGCTGTTTTGTGGCTAGGAGTTAGAATCGACGTGATGGCCCTGCGTTCGGCTTGCGTTTTGATACTTATAGATGTGATCATCCACAAGCATCCAACTGTTCTGGGTGTTTCTTATGTTGTTGTTAGGTGCCATCCAGTCAGTTCTGACTCTTAGTGACCGGATGTACAACGGGACCCTGCCCAGTCCTGCACCACCTTCACAAGTGTTCTTATGTTTGAACGCGTTGCTGCGGTCACTCTGTCAGTCCATCTTGTTGAGCAGCTTCCTCTTTTACTGGCCCTTCACTCTACTAAGCATGTTGTCCTCCATAGACGAGTCTCTCTAAGAACATGTCCAAAGTACATGAGACCAACTCTCCCCATCCTTGCCTCTAAGGAGAATTTTGGCTGCACTTGCAAGCAGACGTGTTTGTTCTTTTGGCAGTTCATGGTACTTCCAATATTCTTCACCAACACTGTAATTCAAATGAATCAATTCTTCTTTGTTCTCCCTTATTCAATATCCAACTTTCACGTGCATATGAAACAGTTGGAAATCCTATGGCTTGGGTCAGGCACACCTTAGTCCTCCCAATAACATTCTTGCTTTTCCACACATTAAAGAAGTCTTGTGCCTCAAATTTGCCCAATGCAGCCTGTTGTTTGATCTCTTGATTGCTGTTTCCATGAGCATTGATTATGGATCCACGCAAGACAAAATAGGTCAAAGTGTAGAAGGTTAGGAGAGAAGGCAGACTAGAAGCAGGAAAGGCAGGGAGGATGTGAGAAATGATGGTGCATTCAAGGGATTGGAACCGAGGAGTTGACACCAAACATATGTGAATTGTTGAATGTAAAGCGGATGATCTACTCTGGACACCTCTGTCCAACTTACCATAAAAACCCCAAAGGAGAAAAAACCCCAGTGAGTGTGCCTATGAATATTGTAAAGAATTCCAACAGGACAGGCATATTTTGGAAAAGGCAAGGCTCTTTATCAACTAGTCTCCAGTTCCCCTTGCAACATGGAAGCATTACTAGTTTCGTTTGTATCCTTCCACAGAGTCTTTGCTAATCAAGGAAATATCACACACGGACCTTTTCATTCCACAAATGGTAGCATATTAACTGGATGGCACTGTAGGACACCTTGCTGTTTACTCTTGATGGTGCCACCTGGGGGCCCTTCTACATCCCTGCATGACGAGTTCTGGGTTGCGATTTTTCTGAGGGCTGGCTGGACAGTAGTCCTGTGGGTAATGCCTCAAAATCAGACCAATTTCGTATTGTAGGGCGTTCGAGGCATCCCAGCCTATGCCCCAAACCACATTCTAATAAATAGTGACCTGTATATGTGCATGTTCGGCTCTTTTTTGTTCTGTTTGCCCTTTGGGTATGGAAAAAGTGGATATCACAAAACATTTGTCAACGCAGTGTTTTTTGCAGGCATCATTCCATGACGTGGGTTTCCGTCTTCCTGTTG
>NW_022111369.1:63011563-63035276 GCF_000313985.2 Echinops telfairi | reverse complement strand
AGAATGAGGGCAACCAATGTACAGATATGATCGACACAACGGATGGATGGATGCATTGTGATGAGTTGTGTGAGCCCCCAATAAAATGATTTAAAGAAACGAAATCGAAATGTGAGGCAGTTGTTTCTTGCTGCATCTTCTATTAAAGGGTAAGAGGTGGTTCCAGCTCCTTAGCCCTTTCTCGAGACGTAGTGGTTTCATGTTGGGCGCTAACCGCGAGGTCTGCGGTTCAAAGCCACTGTCCGCTCTGTCAGAGAAGATGCTGCTTTCCACTCCCCTGAAAAGTTAGTTTGGGAAACCCCTGGAGGCAGTTGTACACTCTGTCCTACAGGGTCGTTATGAGTCAGCGTTGTCTCAATGGAAGTGTGTTTGGGTTTGTGTAGCCTGTCCCCAAAGAATTCTGTGTTCTTCAATGTACACCACATCAAAATGGCAATTTAACATCGCCGAGGGACTCAGACCATGCTCCTTTTAAATGATCTTTGAGGTTTGGGGATTATAAAGTAATCCCAGGACTGTAAGTGTGGATGAGGTTAAGTTTCTCAGCAAAATTTTCACAGGGTAGTGCTTGCTACCCTTGAAGAATGAGTTAGTTCTATGGAGTTCTAGAAGGTAATGGATGCAATGAAAAAGACAGAAAGCTTGGTTTAAAAAAGATCAAGAGCTAGGGGAGGTGCCGCATCACAATTTTTACTGAGAATGTGATTCTGAGGAAAGATTCGGAAGAAGAAGGGATTTCCTGAAAGGATCACTCAGGCAAGAGTTTTCCATACCAGGGAGAGGCAGGCAAAGCTGTCTGGAAGGAGAGTTCCCGGGATCCAGGAGGGGCCTGCTGGAGGAGTGAGAGACGCTGAGAGAAGGGGGAGAAGCCAGAGGAGGGAGGAGAGTGACCCTGACTTCCACTTTTACCTGAATAAAACAAGGAGTCCTTAGAATTGATGGTGAGGATTGTTGGGATTAAAGGATATTTGTAAAGGCCCCTTGGTGGGTATGTGGAAATGGACTGGAGCTAGGGTTGAAGCAGGGAAACAGTCAGGAGGTTGTTCCCAGAATCCAGGAGAGAGTGGCTCAGACTAGGAGCTGGCAGTGGGAGGTAGTGGGATTCTGGATATGTTGTGTAGGTGGAAGCAGTGACATTTATTAACAACTTGGTGGTGGAGAAGAGAGAGAAAGCTTTCAAGAATGCCTCTAAAGTTCTTACTCTGTTGCCATCAGCCTGTGCGTCAAAAATTCTCCAGGAAGCACCAACAAAGCATCAACAACGTGGAACTAATTGAAAGGTGTCCCTGGGTGGTGAAACTGATTAACAGTAGACAGGTGTATAAATTGAACAAGCTCACCTGTGACAAATGTGCTCCTTGGAACATCAACTCTATGAGGTCAAAAGGGGCAGATTATTACCTAGAAATTCAGAAGGAAGGACGGGGCAGGAAATATGGATGAACGGAAACAGGGAACTGGGGCGTGGGGGAGGGAGGCAGGGGGAATAGTGCTGTTATATGGAGACTATTATTAGTGATGTCATGAAGAAAAATGTGTATAAATTATTGAATGGAAACGAATTTGCTCTGTAAACTTTCACTCATACCACAAAAAGTTAATCTATGTCCTGCTTTTAATAAGCAAGACATGAATATTATTAACATTTAATAGGTTAATGCACACCTTTGTTCAAAATCAAACTATCATCTCTGTAAGTGAAAAACATTTTCATACATAACATAGGACTCTCCTTCCACTTAGTCTTATAACTAGGTTAGGTCAGCAGTTAAAATATTTGTCTGGGTGGTGAGAGTGTAGGCAACTTTTATTTTAATCTTCATTGTTTTAAAAAATCAATGAGTCTCTGAGGTATCACCCTGTGTGATGCAAAGATTATAAACAATAAAATCCAAATCCACAGGAGGGAATATTATCAGTGCTTAAATTCTGAACACCCAGTTTGCAGAAGGCTATGGATGGTGAGTGAGTTAGTTGGTTTACTGTGCCAACCTGGCCGATAAACACATGTGGGATTAATTGAAGGGGAGAGGGATAAATGGCTCCGTGAGCCTCGCCTTTCTAGTTCTTGGGTCTCTTGCTTTGTGATGGTCGGACCAGGGTGCAGCTGCCTTAGCAGTTCCCTGCTTCAGCTTGCAAGGCCGACTTCCTGCAAGACATCCCCAAGGAGAAGCCACATGGACCTACCCCGATGCAGCCCTGGGTGCTGGAGCACCGGTGTGGAGACCCCCGCCAGTGCTGAGATGTTTACACATTCACTGATTCGGCTTTCCTGCTGCAGTTGGCATCGTTGTGTCTGTTTTGCGAGATGGAGGAGAACTTTGTGGACTGGTGTTGGACATATGGGTTAATGTTGGACTTGTGGGCTTGGGCAGCACTGGGTTGGGATGTTTTTTTGATACGCACTTAACCTTTACATAAAACTCTGTCATACATGAGTTTCTGTGGATTTGTTTCTCTAAAGTACTCAGACTAATACAGATGGCAATGGAAGCCCAAAATCCACTTGCAAGGTTCACACCTGGATTTTAAGCCTCTAACTACCCTCTGAAGGGTTGTGAATAGTCTTGTAATCAGACAGAGAGCACGAAAGTCAATTAAGGAAGATGTAGTAAAGTTAAAATGTATCATTTGATTTCCATTTGGACCTATGTTAAAGGTGTTTCAGTTATAAAAGTGAAATGTGCATAAATCTCTGGTGAATCTCCTCTGACCATAGACCAGGGATGAGAATAGTCTTGCTATGAAGCACAGTGAATTGGAAAGTGGCTTATTGCAGACGCAGTTAAAATGTCACACCTTTAGCAGTTGATCTCCCTTTTGACCCATTTTCAACTTGTTCTAGGTTTTAATATTTTATGTGTGATTCAGATTGTACTGTTTTACTTTATTTTTGTTTTTTGTGTTTTTCTGTGCATGAAATCCAGGGTTGGTAAATCTAGACAGTAGTTGTGCTAGGTAGCCAGACAGGGACAGGGTTGTCCCTCCCATGCCTGTACGCTCCCCTAGAGGGCAATCCGGCAAGCATTGGTCACCCATGAAGACTTTCCCTGGGCATTCTCCAATTCAGGCCCCAAGCCAGGTGGCAATACACCTGGGTGGCCCAAACAAGGCCCAGGCTCATGACCCCACGCAGGTGGGCTAAATGCCGCCAATGGGTCAACCAATACCTTTGACTACGCCTCCCCAGCCAGAATTTTAAAATACCATTGTGGCGGGATGGCCGCCCTTGTTGCCTCTGCCTCTGCTTCTATGCTCGCCATGCCATGCTGCCCTCTGTCTGGCCTCAGTTCACCGCATATGGGCTGCAGTCCCTAGAGGGGGCCGTGTTCAATGGTGAATCCCAGGGTGGCTTGAGCGCGGTTTGGCCCAATTCCCTGAAATAACAGGTACTCTTTTGAGACTGTAAAACTTGAAACTTCTCCCATCCTTCATAAAAACCCCCTTGGATTACAAACCAGGCTTCGGTGTGAAGGCAAAAATCTCGAGGTATTACCCAGCCGAGAACCCTAGCAATTGGATTAATGGTTTCTTGGGGTTATGACAAGGGAGGTTGGGGGAAAGGGGAATACAAGAGTAACAATGATTACAACCAGAAAACGTTCTACAATAGACTGTGGTGATGACTGCGTAACTTCTTAATATGACTGAACTATTGAGTTATATGCCAATAAAATGGTTAAAAAATAAAAGCAACGAGTTTGTACAGTTTTCTGTGAGAATAAAACCTTTGTTTTCACCTTTTCTTTAAAAAGAAAACGTTGAAGGTTACTGTAAGGTAGTTGAGAGGCGCCATAAGCCGAATCAGATGAATCAAATAAAATCAAACAGGTTTTATTAGGAAAAAACCCTGGGCGATGACTTCTCTAGCTACTTCCTGCTGGTATGGGGCAAAGTGGGAGGGGCTTAAGGGTTAGGAATGTCTGGCTCCTGGGAGATGGGGCTGCAAGCGTGTAGAAGGAGCTGGTTAAGAGTTAGGTTCGTAATGTCCCTTATCCAGCTTTGGAGGAATCTGAACAGACAAGGAGCTATTAGCAACAAGAAGCAAATCATTACTAGGGGTCCCATGAGAGGCATGAGCCGGGTAAAGAGGGGGCGTTGGAACCAGGATGTTGCTGACAAATCCTTTAAGTGTTGGTTTTTTATTCATCAGCCATTTTGTGTGAAACCTTTACGTTTTGTTCGACAAACCCAAATTCGTTAATGTAGTAGCAACATTCTTCCCCTAGGAACGAACATACAGGTACCGCCTTTGTCAGCGGTTAGCAAGTCTAACGCTCAGCGGTTTTGCAGGGTCACCTGTGCCAAGGACGTAAGCTGTCACTGTAAAGAGGTCAGAGACTCTGCAGAGATTCTATAAATAGCTGGAGTTTTTTGTCGAAGTTTTCTGTTTGGATAATGCTGTGCCCTAGAGCCCCGCTAGAAATTCCAGCTGCTGCCAGGGAGGAGGCAAAACTGAGGCCTACCATAACAGGTTAAAATACAGCTCTGCGGTGTCAGGGAGCGGAGCTGGTTTTTAGATTCCACTGCCATGCGAATTCTGTATGCGAATTCCGGTCCATACACAGTAAGTTGTGGCACTATGGTGACCGGGAGACAGGTGTGGTATAGAACTATTAATACACTTATTGAGGGTTCTGTTGCACCAAAAGAACATACCTGAGGAGGCCTTGAGGGTGCCTGCGACATGGTGAGTAGAGCCACATGCTGGGTCTTCTGGTACCTGGGGTGACATAGCATACAGGATAAGTGAAATTCTGTTCAGGGACATATAATGGGCTGTTCAAAATGGGCGCTGGACAACCTATGCTTTCATTAGTCTGGGAGAAATCTCGCAAGGGTACAGCCGCCAACAAAGGGCGTTGTAGGGAAGCACAGAGGTAACAGGAAGAGCTGTTCATTTTTGAGGCCTTAAGTAGGGCAGCAGCCTCCTGGATTATTGTTATCCAGGTAAAGGGGTTGTCAGGATCCTTGGTTTGTGCCCGGGCCTCCATTACCAGCAGCTGGTTGAAGGATTGTTCACTGGTTAGGATATCTTGTGCTACCTGGTTTAGGTTATCAAAGCTTTTGGGGAGGATTCTTATATTCTGCCAGTAGATTCTAAGGGTACTAAAGGGCTCGCTACTACGTCACCAAGGATATAGCTTTCCTGTAACTCCTGATAGCCATCTGTCATCCCATGGGTCTGCAATATTGATGCAATATGTTCCGCATCCATTTCCTACGAACATGCCTGTCCTGTCTAGGCTGAGTTCTGCATTCCAATCCAATGCTATGTGAATTTTGCGGGAGTACGGGCATCTGCCATAAGTGTCCGGCCACCAATGGCAGTGTTTTTCTGTTTGATAAAAAAGAAAACACAAGACTGGCACAGATGACCCGATAGTTATTGATTTTAGGGTGCCCGGGGAAAAATTTATAGAGACCTATGACTGGCACCCTTCGATGGCACAGTATTCTTTCCCCGCTACATGTGTTTTTTCAACGCTGTCATCCTGATAGGTTTCGTGGACCACAAACTCCCACACAAAAGAATTTACATGGGACTTTGATGGGGGCTCTGAACCCGCGTCTACGGAAACCAACACCTGAATGGAAAGAAACAGGAACAAATGACAACGTAGCTGAGCCCAAAACAAGCCTTTTCTCCCATGCTCCAGTTGGCTGGAGCAGTTGCCGTAATACCTACTCCCAGAACACATAACAAAGGGATGAAAGAAACAAAGAGGAGAAAGCATTTAGGGGGAGATTTTTTTTAGGTGCAGTGAAGTTGGACCGATGGGGTTAGAAGTCCATGTGTCCTCAGTGGACTTGGGTTCCAAAGGCATTCGCTTGCCCCGGGTGAGATGATACCACCCCGTCAGTCCTACCAGTTGAACTACCGATGGGGTGGTGAGTATTACGGTGTATGGTCCTTTCCACTGTGGCTGGAGTCCAGGGCCAGGCACGGGACGAGTCTTCACCAGAACCTAATCCCCCAGAGATAGGTTAAGAGTTAGGCATCCTGAAGAGGTGTTTGGGGTGGTGTTTTCCATGTCCGGAAGGTGTTGGTCAGCGTAGGATCTAAGTAGGTTACGAATCAAGGATAAAGTGGGTAAGTAGGCGGAAAGCGGACTTTCATTTTGGGGTAAGGAATAGTTTAGGGTAAATGGGAGGCCGTATAGTATTTCAAACGGACTGAGGCCCGTGGGCTCCCAGGCGGAAGCTCGAAGACGGGTAAGGGCCACAGGAAGGAGGTCTGGCCAGGAGAGGCAGACTTCCAAGGATAGTTTGGTTAGCTGGGACTTTATAAGTTCGTTAGCATGCTTCACCTTTCCCAATGACTGTGGGCGGTAGGGAGTGTGTAGCTTCCAGTCCACTGCCAGAGTGGCTGAGACCTGTTGTGTTACCTGTGAAATGAAGGCTGGGCCATTGTCGGACTGGATAGAGTGTGGAAGGCCAAACCTGGGAATGATAGATTCTAGGAGAGTTCGAGCAAAAACATCTGCTGTTTCCTGGCTGGTAGGGAACACTTCGATCCACCCTGAGGTGTCTACCAGAGTTAATAAATATTTAAGGTGTTTATTATGCTTAGGCATGTGTGTAAAATTGATTGCCCAACCTCACCAGGGAGATGCCCATGGGATTGGTGGAGGTTTCTTGGAGGCTGAATGTTGCTCTGGGAGTTAGCGGCGGCGCAAACTGTGCAGGTTGAGTGTACCTGTTCGATAGCTGTGTGGAGGCCTACTGGGTCTATAAGAGGTTGCAAGAAACGGAACAAAGCTTTGGGACCTATATGCAGGGTGTTATGAACTTCCCTGAGGAAGGAATGTTTTGGGGCCTGTGGCAAAATAAGTCTGGTATTTAGATACATCCACCAGTCAGAGGCTTTAATAGCCCCTCTTTTATAATGTGACTGCACTCAGATTCTGAATACACCGGCTGGCATTTATTTCGTGGAGGAACCGAGGGGCTGAGTGCCGTAGCTATGGTGAGAGGCTCCGTGTGAAATGTGTGTTGGCAGGCAGCGGCATCTGCTCGGGCATTCCTAGTGAGATGGGGTCTTTAGCAGTTTGATGACTTTTGCAGTGGATGATGGCCACTTTAGATGGCAAGGGCAGAGCTTTTAGGAGTTGTTTAATGTGAGCACCATTTATTATTGGGGACCCCCGAGTGGAAAGGAACCCACGCTCTTCCCAAATGGCTGAGTAGGAGTGAGCTATTAAGTATGCATATTTAGAATTTCTATCTATCTATCTATCTATCTATCTATCTATCTATCTATATTTTAATAGCTTTATTAGGGGCTCATACAACTCTTATCACAATCCATACATCAATTGTGTAAAGCACATTTGTACATTCATTGCCAAATCCATGTATATATTAATGGTGCGCCCCTGGGCCAACTTTAGGGCTTGTGTGAGCGCCACCAGCTGGGCCTTTTGGGACATAGTTCCAGGGGTAGTGGGGCGGCCTCAACTACCCCAGTGGAGGAGACAACAGCATACGCCCATTTGATTCCCTGATCGTCCATTCTGGAACTGCCGTCCATGAAAAGGGTTAACTGGGGATTGGGGAGAGGTTGAGACTGGAGGTCCCGAACTGGGTGGAGGTAGGTGTCAATGATTTCGGAGCACCGATGCAAGTTGGGCGCAGGGTTATGAATAGGGAACAAAGTGGCCAGGTTAAGGCATGGACACGTTTGAACAGTAATGTGAGGGTTGTTGAGAAATAGCAAATGGAACGTTTGTGTGCGACAAGCTCCCAATAAAGACAAGGTACTGTGACTGAAAAGTTCTGATAGCTGGTGGGGAGACGAAACAACCAGGGGCTGGGAATGGGTGAGTTTAAGAGCTTGCTTGGTAAGCTCTGCTGCTGCTGCCAGTGTATGCAGGCAGGGTTGCCACCCTCTTACCGTAACATCCAGCTGTTTGGCCAGGTAGGCTAGGACCCTAGGTGATGAGCCATGCTGTTGACAGAGCACCCCTACGACCACACCCTACCACTTATCAGTAAAGAGTTGGAGAGGCGTGTTAGCTGAGGGAAAGGCAAGAATAGGGGTGGAAATTAATAGGGTATGGAGTTTGATAAACCCCTGATGGACGATTGCAGGATTGGTTAGGGGCCCTCGAGGAATTTCTTTGGCTGCTTCATACAAGGGTTTGGCAATGAGAGAGAAATTAGGAATCCAAAGACAGAAAAATCTTGCGAAGCCTAAGAAAGACAGAATCTGGTCTGCATTTTCAGGAGGGAGTAAGTCCTTTATGGCTTGAGTACGGCAGGTGGTTAAAGATCGGCCTTTGGATGAGAATGAAATACCCAGGTAGGTGACAGTTTGGGTACACAGCTGAGCCTTGGAGTGAGACACCCAATGCCCCTTAGCTCCCAGGAAGTTTAACAGCACGCTGGTGACTCCTTGGCAGTGAGACAGTGATGGGCTGCAAACTAACAGATCGTCTACACACTGCAATATGGTACTCCTCTGAGGGTGAAACTGAGATAAGTCAGCTGCTAACACCTGCCCAAAGAGGGTGGGAGAGTCCCGGCATCTCTGAGGGAGAACTCGCCAGGCCGGTTGCTGAGCCGTCTGCGTCTGTGGGTCAGACCAAATGAACGCAAAAAGAAAGTAGGAATCAGGGTGTAGTGGGATAGAGAAAAAAGCATCCTTCAGATCCAGGACAGATGTGGTCTTTGCTCAGTAAGGTGTAAGGGTTGGCAACCACTGGGTGGATAGGTACTACTGCAGCGTTAATTAGGCAGAGATCTGAACGAGCCTGTATTGGCCATTGGGTTTCCAAACCGCAGGAATAGGAGTACTGCATGGGGGAATTAATAGGGACCAAAGTATTGTGTGTTAACAAGCGGTTGATGATAGGCTAAAGTCCAAACATAGCCTCTTTAGACAAGGGAAACTGTGGGCGTGACGGAAAACTGTCAGGTTTTTAAGGCAGATTCTAATGGGTGCATGATGGAGGGCTATTACGGGTGTGGATAAATCCCATACCTGAGGGTTTACTTCGGATAAAATGGCTGGCAGAGAGGTAGGAGGAGCGGCTGGCTCCAGGGTGGCTACAGTGGCAAAAAGGAGACGGGCAGCATGCGGTTGCTGAGGTATTAAGGAAAAGGAGGCTTTAAGGCGTTGTAAGATGTCACGCCCAAGCAACGGAACAGGACATGAGGGGATTATTAGGAATGAATGGGAGCAAGGGTATTGATTTAAGATGCAAGGCAAAAGGGTTTTTTTGGGGGGTGCTGAGGAGGTGCCATCAATCCCCACCAGTGACTGTGGAAGGGAGACTACTCCTGGCATACAAAGAAAGGCTGGAATCGGTAGCCCCTGTGTCCAATAAAAAAAGAGGTGGACTTACCCGCTACCTGGATGGTGACCCTGGGCTCAGCTAGGGTTATTGGGGTATCCGAGTGCAGGCATTTTCAGTCTTCTTCAGCAAGCCCCAGAAGTTCACCAGCCAGGAAGGACTGTGTTGTGGCTCCAGCTGACCCCGGCTGTGTGGAAGTTGGGGGAAGCCTGCGAGCAGACAGTCAGACTTCCAATGCCCTGCCTGGCGGCACATCTGGCACAGCTTGGTAGGGGGGTCGGGGGTTTGGGCATTGGTGGGCCCAATGTCCGTCCTTACCACACTGAAAACAAGCCCCTTGTGGGGCTGCGTCCCAATTTGTGTGAGGATCTTTCAGCCCCACCCCTGCCGGCCTCAGGGCAACTACCAGAGCCTGGGTTTGCAGCGCCACCTTGCACTGCATGCAATCTGGACTGGTGGGTTGATTCAGCCACTTCCTCGCCGGCGTTAAAGACTTTAAAGGCCATTTTTACCAGATCCTGCAGTGGGGTTTGTGGCCCGTCCTAAGTCTTCTTTTTTTTCTTATATCTGGGGCTGACAGAGATAAAATGAGAGGCTAAAACCGCCGCTCTGGCAGGGGATTGGAGGACTAGGTGGGTATGTTGGGTGAGGTCTTCCTGGAGGCGGTTTAGAAAAAGGGCAGCATTTTCATCCTTAGACTGCATAACCTCTTTAAGTTTTTCAAAGTTGACTGCCTTATTAGACAGTTTCCATCCCCTGCACTATGCACTTTACTAGTAAATCCCTACGGTTGCTGCCCCCAGCTCTTGGCTGATATTTCCATCCCGGGTCCTCAGCAGGAATGGTCGTTTGGCCTACCAGTACAGTATTATCCACCAGGTGGGTTTGATCCGTGTACTGTCTGGCCGCGAGGCAAACTCGTTCCCTTTCATCGGGCGTTAAGGTGGAAGCCAGGATAACATATATTGTGCCAGGTAAGATCATATGCCTGAGCCAAATAACAAAACTCCTTGATATAACTGCTAGAATTGGCAGAGGAGCCCAGGCACTTTTCAATTTGGGACAGACCCTGGAGGGAAAAAGGCACGTGGGCCAAAACCACTCCGGCTCCCGAGAGGAAATGGGAGAGGCAGAGGGTGGTGAAATGGGTGGTGCCAGAGCAGAGGGTTGTGATGGTGGCGGTAGAGGAAGGAGGGGTTGGGCATAAGGTGGCGGAGATTGGGAGGAAGGAGGATTAGGGTGTGAGAGAGGAAGGGGTCAAGGGGGAAACCCAAGGGTGTCCGGTTCCTCAGTAAATGAGGTTCCTCAGTAAATGACGAAGACAGGGGGAGGGCAGGGTATAGAGTCTGGAGAGGGTTCAGGTTTTTGTTATTCTGCCCCACTTCTGTTAGTAGATTTAGCTAAAAGAAACTGCGAGGGAGAACACCGGGTACACAGGGACGGATGAACACGGAGGTCCCAAAAAGCCTTTAACATATGGAACTTCAGACCATTTTTTGGAATGGCGGCAAAAGTTGTCTAAATCCGTTAGAACATCGAAATCAAAAGTACCCTCAGAGGGCCACCTGGATTGGTTATCCAAAGGATATTGAGGCCATTTGGTGGTATACAGGAAAACAAGCTGCTTTTTGTGGAGGCTCTGAGAGAAACTCAATTTGGAAAAATTTTGGAGGCAACCCAAAGGAGTTTTAGGATCAGTCTTGGACTCAGTATTGTCCATGGTGCCCTGATACTTGGGAGAGTTATCACCCAAGACAAGGTGTCCCCTGTATTAGAGGAGAACTGTAGAATTAATGGAGACCGTTCCCAGTGAGACATCTCCCAGGTTACAGGGTCCGTCAATGGGAGCAGAAAGCCATCCCTGGCGCGGCCGTGACACAGGACAGGAAGGCTTAGACGGAGACGCGACAGGGCAGCAGGAGTCCAAAACAGATTGCGCAGTACCCGACCGCGGAGTTTCGATTGTAGAAGAGTGGGGGGCGGCCCCTGACCGCTGAGGGGGGTCTTTCTCCTGGGTTTCAGCAACAATGTAAGGTAGTCCAGAGGCGTCAGAAACTGAATCAGCCGAATTTTAGCAAACAGGCTTTATTAGGGGGGAAAACCCCGCCTGGGCAAAGTCCCACAGTCCACAACATCGGGGCTAAGGGAGTCGCACTATAGGAGTGACCTTTTTATTGCCGGGAGACGTGGGTGGGCTGGCCCTGGGTCCGTATCTAGTAAGGTGGTCCGCGACTGGAAGATACAGGCGTCTGGATTCCTGACTAGGCAGAGGTGTCTGCCAGGGATTGGTAGAGCAGGCACGCCTGAGTCCCTGGCCAAAGGTGCCCATCCAGGATTGGTGGGCGCAGGCATGTCCGAGCCCCTAGCCAGGTAGGGGAGGCTGTTGGTGATTGGTGGACTCAGGCACGTCTGCGCCCCTAGCCAGGTAGGGGAGCACTTATAAGTTCCTGGGAGAACGCACGCGTGACTGAGTGCAAGGTCCAGAGAGAATTGCATCAGCCAACTCTGATCAGCTCCGCGTGGGGTGGGGGGTTTATTGATTTGGCCATACAGTTTACCCGCTGTAGATATGGAATTGGTTAGAAGTTAGGATGCAGTTGACACAGATTTCAGTAAACTGTATTACGTAAGAGCCATGAGAAAAATCTGCTCCAATTTCAAACCGATCGCCTGAGGGCCATTTAGACAGTTCATATTTTAAAAACATTGAGTTGTTAATTTTGGCTTCATGTATGCATGAACATGGTGCTTCCACATGAAATTTAATTTCTCTAATTTTTATTCTGCTCTTTTAACTCAAAGCTAAACCTTGAGACAGCAAATCTTTCACAAGAACCTCCATGAGGGTTTTCCTGTTGAGCTGAGCAAATGAATGGAGGTAGCTTCTCATTGTTTTCCAAATGTGTTGGCATTACATTTTAAATATTTCGGGGCTGGTTTGAGATGAAAACCTCGGTCAGGGTGTCTTTTTCCCAATGCTTTGTAGCGAGAGGAAGCAAACATACTTCACCATTATGCAACATGGGGCAGAACAAGCACTTCCCAAAGGAGTTTTGGGACTTATAAACAATGTAGGAGGTCTCCGAAAACTGTGTACATAATAACCTCCATACCCATTTGGTTTACACATACACTAATTTCCTCTCCTTAAAACTCCTGGGTTTTTTTTGCTTATTTTATAAAAGCTGATTTTTTTTCTAGCAAGATATTAATTCACAGACAAAGAAATTCCAGGGACAAATCAGTTTGGAGTAAATTATCAATTAACTCCAACGAAACCACATTGGCTATAAGTAAGGCAGACAAAATATAGAACATGATGATATAATTCAGTCCCATGAAGACTAAATCTGAAAGAGAAATATAATTTCAGTTTGTTTTAAAAACGCCAACAAATGTGTGAAACTAACGAGGCAACTGGGAGTGGTGATGTTAAGAAGAATCTTACCACATCCAGAAAATAATAAAACACTTGGAAAAACGAATATAAATTTAATAATAAACATTATGGTCAGGCTGTTTATTAAGGATGCAACCACATATACAAGTTCGGCTAAAAAATGTTTGCAAATCAAACTTCATGTGATCTAAAAGGACCATGCGTAATGTCAAAAATGGACACCTGTACATTCAATAAAAAATTCAAACATACATAGTCTAGATCATTCTAGAGTTATACACACATCTGGGGCCACATATGCAACTAATTCTCTTTCAAAAAAAGTGATTTTTAAAAATTTTATAAAAGTGATGTATTGAGAGAATTTTAAAAAGTATTAGACAATTATGAATGGTTCCCAGTTTTACAAAATGTGATTTCCAAGGTATGAAAACTGAAAAAAGTCAACTCTTTAGAGAGTGTTTTCTATTGTACAAACAAGTTTTGTAGAAAAATGATCCAGCAAATGCTTGAGTTAAGAATATTTATATTTTTCCATTTTTTTTTACATTTTTATTAACACACTTACAAAAAATAACATTCAAACACTGAGAAAATTAAATAACTTTGGAAGCAGAGCTCACACAGCTTTCTGCTTACATATAAGTGACAATTCTGGGCTGTTGGCACAGAAAAAAAATCCACATTCATAAAACCTTTACTACTATATGTCAAACATAAGTTCAAATCATAGGCACTAGTTTATCAAATCCACATTTCTTCTGTAAGACTAACCACAGTATCCTTGGACTTCCCCAAACAGAAAAATTGGCAATATACAAAGTCTTCCTAGTAAAAAGGCAATTTTTCTCTTTAGGAAATTGAAAACCCCAGAGTCTGTGGTAGTACAACAACAGGTAAAATAATACTTTATGAAACTCAGATCCAAAATATGCTTTTAATAAGTGATGAAATATTTTCATTCAAAACAAAAACAAACTTCAATAACCTGAATATTCCTTTAGAAACGGATTAAACTTAAAAATGTACTGGATGTTTCCTAATAGGATTAGTTGGCTGCAGCGTATTTTATTTGCTTTGCAATGTTGTACTGCAAAGGGAGCCCTAGTTAAGTTGTGTACATGTGATCCTGAAGTTAGACAGTGCTAGTCAGTGCTTTCTTTCAGTTGTGCAGATTCACATCAGCTCCCAACCCAAAGCACATGCTGTTTCCATCTTCCTCTGAAAGGAGACGTGTTTTAGTTCATCATGTGGAATTCTGGTCCTGTCCCGCCCCATCACCCTTAATTAAACTCATGGATAGCTTTCTCTCTTGCATCAATACATCCCCCCAAAAAAGTAGTAGAGGCAGTTTAAATCTCCAGCTGCTTGTGCTAACTGACTGCCTGCTAATAAATACCAAGCCTTCCGTTTCTCTCCCTTCCTTTTGCCAACTTACAGAATGCTTTTGACTAACAGGAAATGGACGATGTTAAATTCTTTAAATTCTTTTAGCTGCCCAATTTCCAATCATTTTAGAGTTGTTCAAATTAAATATTTAATAACAGACCTTGCTATTAAAAATGAGCAGCCTGTTGCAGAAGGAAGTTTTAGTCTGGAAACAGATAAAACGAAAATCGGTGATTTCAAGGGTGTATACATAAGAGCCAGGAGAGAGCAAGTATTTAACAGTTAATAGTCCTTTGTTACCCAAACTGCAAACATTGATATAAGGCAAAATCTAAGTCAAAAGGAACAGTATTTCTAAAAGATGTTTTATACAGTTACAGGTTAAAGTGGACCAACAAGTAGGATTCAGCAGGCGTCATTTCCTACCACATGAAAGACCGTTTTGTCACTTAATATTAACAGCATGACTGTCGTCACCAGAGATTTTGTAGGTTAAGTGCATAGATTTCCCCCCTTCTTTTTTTTCTTCCAAGAAATGGTTTCATTCCAGGTTGTAAGCACTGAGGTGGTGTTGTATCATGAATGAAGACATACACTACTTGCTTTTTCCCATCACAGAAGCCTGCTAACAAAAACGGGTTTTCAGTTTGGTAATAGATAACAGCATGTGAAGAAGTTGCCTTCAATAGCAAAGGCCTTCTTTCCTGAGCCAGGAACTATAAAGTTTAGAAAGATTGTACAACTGATATGAAGCCCTTTTGGCAATCAAAACAAACACATGAAAGTCCACTATGTCAATGGAACATGATGGATGCATCTGCTGATGGTGGTATGTCAGCTACACCTCAAATTTAAGATTAAACAAAGTGATGTGCCATCTAGTATACAATTTTTCTAGTAAAATCTGGAAAAAAATTTTCTAGAATGCTTCCAAATTTAGATTTTTATGTCTCCAATTCTTAATCCGGTTTTCTATTCCTTTTTTTTTTTCAGTTTAGTGTCCTGGAGTGCTAATAAAGCACTAATGAAACACTTTAGATAATTAGTCAGAATATTAGTTCTCATTAACACAGATATTTATTGGTATGATTTATACAGTAAATTCGGTTGACCGTAGAGGTTTTGGATAAGCCCTGAATTCACCACTTTCTTGTGCACGCAGGTACTCTCTCATTTACAGATGGGCATTTCTCTTTGGCATCCATGAGGTTTTTGCCCAGATCTTGGCCTCTGTCAAATATGAAAAAATCAACTTGGTTTCTATTAAACAAAACTAAAAATGATTCCATGGAGAGTGATTGTATGATTACCAAACGCATCTGATGTTAAATGTCATTAAAGTGCTGCTTGATCATCTCTGTCGGTTTGTGCTCAATTAAGACAGAGAGGGCTGGGATTTTATAAACCCCACGAGTCTTATCTGAAGAGTCTGCATATAAAAGGTGTTGCTTCGCCTGGTGAAGGGGTATCCGTGAAGCCGTGGACCTCTGCATGCTTGTCTTTGCTGGTCAGTAACAGCCATCTTTCCAACTGTCGTCTTTCATGCTACCGTAAGTTTTAGGAGTTTGCAAGGATCTGAAAAACAAAACAAAACACCCACCAATTTCATAATGTGATTTTCAAAGTTCATTGAATCATCACTATATGGACTCCCTGTGTACTAATTTCTTGGCAAAGTTCTCAAGAGCTATTAGTGTCAACTTCCCATACTCAGTAGTCTCACTACTTTCAAGTTTTACTTCCTAATGTCTTTGTTAACACAGCTGTTGGATTAAAAGAATGGAAAGATCATCTACCTTTTTAACCACATGAATAACCACCTTTATGTGATTATTTTTCTCTGAGGGGCGTGATGCATGTGTTATTAGAGAGAGAACTCTCGGTGGAGAGGCAGTGTGGGTGCTCGAGAGGCCTTTGAAGACAGGCATACATGGAATTGAAGGTCTTATGAGTTGTGTGGCCGAAGGCAAATTATTTGACCTTAATGAAATTCTGTGTCCCCTTTGGTAAAATAGGCATCCTAATAGTAGCTACTCGTATAATTGGATTCCCTGAGTGGTTGGAATGGTTATGCAGTCGACTACTAAGGTTCACACTCACCCAGAGGTGCCTTGAAGACAGCACCGCCTGCAATCGCCTTCTGAAAGGTCACAACTTTGAAAACCCTACAGGGCAGTTCTATACCGCACCAGGAGTTGGCATTAACTTGATGGCAACTAATGCCCCATCCTGGTAACATTATTATAAAGACAAGATGGTCTCAAACATAGCAACAATTTTGAGGATGCCACCGGGCTGGGCAGCGTTTTGCTGGTACACATAGGGTTGCTATGAATCAGAACTGTCTCCACGACACCTAACAACAACAAAGTATATTCAGCATGCGCAGAGCAAAATGCTGTTGTACTCTACTACTGAATTTAGTAACAAAATGTTTATCTCAGAATCAAGGAAATATGGCTCACTGGATTGAAAAACTGCTGCAATGGAAAACATTTTTTTCCCATGTAAACAAATATTCCAAGTTTAATGATAGTCAACACTTATATTTATTGATGGTAGTAGTAACCGCATTCCTGAAAGGCATTAATGGACACAATCTGGGGGGCGGGGGGAGGAATTAGAATCACCTGCAGAGATTTGGGGAAATTAAAAAGAAAGAAAAGTAGCACGGCTCCAGAATCTGGGCCTCCATGAGGGTCTAGGAAGTTAGTCTCCCCAGGTACACAATGCAGAGCTGCATTTATATGAAGGTCCTGCGTGACTCTGAACTGTGTCAGGGTTTAAAAGCCACCCGCAGATTATACTCCAACTTGGTAGCTATGTTTTTTTAATTTTAAATCTCATTATAGCAAGATAATTTTATTATCTTGTTGAAATGAACAAATATTACAACCAAACTGAGGTACTAATATTTTTCTTTAGAAATTCTGAGGTAGTTAACCATCTAGCTGGACAGCTCACCAAATTTAATCTGAACCAAACTAGGTTATACCCTAGTATCCCCAATGAGGGTCTCTTCAAAATAATATCTCACTGCCACTGAGTCAATTCTGATGCACAGTGACCCTACAGGGCAGAGTAGAAATGCCCCTGTGGTTTCGGAGGCTGTAAAACTTCATGGGAGCAGAATGCTCATTTAATTCCCACAGAGGAGCAGTTGGTTGAGTTTGGACCCCCAAGCTTGTTAACAGACCAACATGTAACCCATTACACCACCCCATATGCTTATAATCAAATGCAGAGATGAGGGTAATATCAATTTCATCTACCTTCCCATATTTTCAGAATGCTGACAGAGTGTGCACATTTGCCACGTACCTGCGAACAGGCTGTGCAAGTTTGCTGCGAGGCACTGGTATACCCCCAGCAGAAGGGGCACTGGGTCTGGGCAAGCCACTCCTCATAGCAGTTGTCCCTGCAGGTCTGGTTAGAGTAGCGCTGTTGATATTGCTGGGAGGAGTTGCTGGGGCTGTGTTCTGAACCAGGGGTGGCCCAGGTGAGGAGGTGGTTTGTGTGAGCTGTGTGACTTCCTGGCCACCAGGAGAACCAGAACCATGGTTACTAAATGCTTTCATTGGCTGCCGGAGAGCCAAAGGAGATGGTGCTGCAGGGGAGCGGAATTTGCCTGGAGACGGTACTGTAGAATGGCAGAGAGAAACATTTTCAGTGCAAACCCAGTGTAAGAAAACCAATGCTTTCTATGACGCTTGATGACTAGGCATTTTTTGAAGTATTTAAAAACTTCACTCTATATTATTATTAATACTAAAAAAGGCATGAAAAACAAGAAGTAAAATTACCTGTATGTGCAACTGACATGTTGCCTGTACTAAGAAACGCTAAGGAAATACGAGAACTAATAAATCTGAAGTTAGCAAAGTATCAGGCTATACAGTTAATATATACAAATCAGTCGATTTTTAAATATTAGCAACAACATCTGGGAAATAAATATTAAAAGCAATGCCATTTATAATAGCATGAAATTTGGAATACTTCTGAGCAAATTTAACAAAATTTAAGGGGGCTTCAGAAAGTGTGTAGAATTATGTTATTAAAATATAATAAATTGTTGTGAGAAATTAAAGACGATCTAGAAAGAGAGAGTGAAGAGGTGCCAGGTTTAGGATTTTTCAAAAATCAATAGTTAAGATATACAGCAATAACATTCTAACTCAAACCCTACCACACTTGTTTTTAAATATAAAATTAATAAATATTAACAAGTTGTTATTAATATTTATACAGAAATGCAAATATCTAGAATAGGCAAAGCAAATTTGAAAAAGTTGGATGATGTGCATTACCTAGCTTCTAAATTTACTATAGATCTATTGTAAGTCAATGTATTCTGAAAATGAAAGCTTCATTAAAACAGAACAGAAATAAATCTATGCATATACAGTAAAATTATTTTCAACACTTTCTGGAACAATTGGAAATACATGTAGTAAAAACTAAACCTTGAACCTTACCCTAATACAGCCGTTCTCAACCTGTAGGTCAAGACCCCTTTGAGGTTTGAACAACCCTTTCACAGGGGTTGCCCAATTCATAACAGTAGTAAAATTACAGTTATGATGTAGCAATGAAAATAATTTTATAGTTCGGGGGGGGGGGGCGCACACCACAACATGAGGAACTGTATTAAAGGGTTGCGGCATTAGAAAGGTTGAGAACCACTGCCCTAATACCACTCAAAAAAACAACCTCAACGCCCATCCAGTCAATGCTGACTCATAATGACCTGCTGTGTGTTGCTGAGACTGTAACTGTTTACAGGAGTAGAAATCCCACATCTTAAAATGAATTCAAACCTAAATATAAAATTTAAAACCTAAAATAAAAATAAGACCTAATTAAAAAATATAAAAGTACAGAATAAAATCTTCATGGTCCATTTTGTTAGTCAAACATTTCTTCAACATGTGCCTTGAACATGCATTAAAACAACATCAACAACAGTTGTAAATTGGACCTCATAAAAGCTAACAGCTGAAGCAATTATTAAGAAGACTAAAGGGCAAGTCGAGCGGGAAGAAAATATTTGCAAAATATGTATGGATGATGAAAAATTTATTAAAAATATACAAAAATACTCTGGGCAAACCAATACTGAAATAAGCAAATTATTCAAATTTACTTCACAAAGACATAAGAGGAAAAGAAAATGAAATATCTCACTATCATTAATCATGATAATTTAACTTATTAAAGCGAGAAGAAAACACATCTATGAGCATAGCTAAAATTAAAAGGCCTGATACACACCAAGTACTGCTATATTCTCATAATCTTCACAGCAGTTTAAAATTATTTGCAATCCATCTTCTTTCATTTCCACAGGGGACTACAGAGTAAATGTCTTTCAATCCCAGTCGCTACAGTTCCATCTTTGTCTCCCTTGCCAGATAAGTCTACCTAAACAGTTTCACTGTCTTCTTCGAGTCTCAGTGAATAACCAAGGCTACAGGATTCCTCCAGCCACTGCCCATGGTGCCAAACACAGAAAGCCATCTTCAATCCTAGTATTTACATTGCTGGGACTTTTGAGATCAGGGTTTTGCTTTTTGTGGGAAGAAAGGCTTTAAGTAAAATTCAGAGAAGAGGACCATTAGATCCAAAGAATATTACGGAAAGACTTGGGGAGATGGGGGAGAGTTCAGTTTAGGAGACACACAGAGCCCTGATGGATCTGGTTGATGAGAACTGACAGAAAAGTCTTACGCTTTCTTTTTGTGGTGACTTAGGTAAAGGTCACAGTAAAATGAGGTAGATTATACTGAGGAAGATGAGAATTTCATTTCTACTGACAGCTTCACAGATATTAGGGTATGTTCTGAATGCCTTACTCCAATCTTAACATTTTTGCACAGCATATATTTTATTGGTTTATACATACATATCCTCATGAAAAAGTAATAAAGTAGAAGAACTTTCCTTTTGATACTTGAATTAGCACAGAGCTACACATCTAAAAAGCCCTCGCTGGACGACAACAACAATAAAGAGGCAAACAACGAAGTTTTCCTTATTCACATGTGCACATGAAAGTAAGCCTAATTTGGTTTTCTTAAAAACAAGACTCTCAAGACAAAAGCAGATCAAAAATTAAAATGAATTTTTAAATGGTTTACTCAAGTGCACTATCTACTATTGTTGTGATGCATGCTCGCCTCTATTTCTTTCCCCTGCTCTGTTCACTGGGCCGGTGTACCATATCCACCACACTCATCATCATGGGAACATTTAATTTTAGTCAGTCTTGCCTGGAAATTACTTTTCCTTTAGCAAACCAAATCTTAGCAACTTATTTTCCTTTCCTTTAATCGTCCAATTGTTTTTGCTGTAGTTTAGAGATTCTTCTTGATCATCCATGACTTCTTAAAATGCTTTTTCCACCTCTCTTAATACTTTCCATGTCACATCATTGTCCCTTAATTTTAGGTTATCGCTGTTGGCTTTATGCAGTACTTTTTTATTTCTCCAGGAGTTGAGAAAAGGATGTATAAACCTTTGTAGATCGGAACATTTAAGTTATCCCCCAAATTTAGTAAGCAGCCTACTTTTCTTTCTAGAGATTTCATTTCGGCATCTTCTGCTACCTTCACTTTTCCTTCTTGCTCGTATTTAGCTTTCACTATATTTTGCTCTCTTTCTTCACCCCCCCCCCATCTCCTACACAAAGTAACCGTCCTTGAAAAATATTGGCAGGTTTTTATCTTTGATTTCTGGCTGGGGATTCCTAAATCTTCATAGATTAACTGCTGGTACACAGCAAATGTTGAGTCTTCGGATGCTTGGTGCAATGGTCTTCTCATCTGACTATGTAGTACTTGACCTTTGTTTTCTAACCACTCTTGTGTCATCAAGGCTCACATCAGTTGGGAAGCTTAAAAATAATCTGATTTTTAATATATTATTTTAAAGACACTCAATACTCACTTTAGTTGGGACGGGGTTTGCTTGGAGATATTTCTGATTTTAGTTTTATCTTCACTCATGCAATAAGAATAATCTTCAAATGGATGCACGGATAGAGACACATGCTGAACAGGTGTGGGAAGAAGAATGTGACTATACCAAAAACATATATAGAAGATATTTCCAACTATGAATTTACCTATGCTGAAAATAAATCCATGAATATAGAGTTTATGGGAGATGAAGTAACCAAACACCTTGAGGGAATGAGTTTCTGGGCCTCGGAGCTCAGGACCATTGTCCTAGGAGACACTATAGAAAAACAGTATAATAGAGTCCCAAAGACAGTGTTCCACATGCCACTCTTGTGAGCAACACAGGGATCTGCGAGTGCCACATGGGGCACAACTACTGGTCTTTCCTTGTCTGAGGGAAGAGTGAAGGTAACTGAACATGCCTGACAACAATCAGTCCAATGCGCCAAATGTGTTCACCATCCTGAATCTAGAAGAACGACGTGGTGCCAGCTCCCACTACTGCCTGCTTTGAAAGGGAGCACATTAAAAATCCCCCCACAGAGTGGGAAAAATGTGCAATAAACTAACAATCACAAGACGACTGAGCTTACTGGTCCCATATAGACTGGTGGAGCCCCCAAGAAAATGGTTCTTAGTCACTTTTCAAGTCTGGAACTGAACTTCCGTGTGTGGTTCAATTTTCAGCCAATCAAAAAGGTTAACACCATACTAGTGAGGTACACATACTTTAAAATAATCAAATTATAAAAAAATCAAATAGTCAAAATAACTGTTTGAGATCAAAGGGCGGCATTTGCCCTCAGACAAGCTTTGAAGTCAGGAGGGGTTAGAAGAGGAGGATGAATGGAAATGGGCAACAGGGAGGAAGCGGGCTAAATTGTGTTGCATTCTAGGGATTGCAATCAATGACATAATGTATGTGAATTATAGAATGTAAAACTGATTTGCTGTATAAACCTTTACCAAGTTCACAACAAAAAGTTAAAAACAAAACCACGTAAAAAACAAAAAACAAAGTCTTTTAGCAAAGGGAAAATTGCAACAAAGACATAAAGTAGAAATAAATGAAAATTTTAGAGCTGGAAAATATAAATTAAGTAAAAATAAAAAATAAAATACTCAATAGATGGATTCAACAACAGAATGGATAGGACAAAGAATAGAATCAGTGAACTTAAAAAAAGAACAAAAGAAATTACCCAATCTGAATGACAAAGAGACAATACAATGGAAACAAAAATAAACATAGCTTCAGGGATTTGTGAGAAAGTATACAAAGAGAGCTAACATTTGCACATCATCAGAATCTCAGAAGAAGGAAATAGAGTGAGGCAAGTATACTCTGGCTCTAAGAAACAACGGCCACAAACTCCCCAAATGTGGCAAAGGGCATAAACTGACAAATTCAAGAAGCTGAGTGAATCTCAATCAAGATAAGCCTAAAGAAATCCATACCAAGAAACATGACAATATCTGAAAACCAAAGACCAAAAAACTGAAAAAGAACAAAGTGACTGCCCCCCAAAATAAAAATCAATTTGAAATCAGCAAGAAACTCTTTCATTCACAGGGAAACAAACGTGAGTGGAGTTCTCGTTGTAAACCATGGAGACTAGAAGAAAGTGTAACAATATTTTCCAACGTTGCAAGAATTGCCAACCCAGAGTATTTTACTTAGCAACAGTACTCCTTAACAATTAAGAAGAAATCTCACATGAAAGAAAACTAAAAGAATCTGTACTCAGCTAACCTTCCCTGCTCCTTCCATTTCCTCCCATCAAAATAAAGGAAGTTCTTGGAACTGAAGGGAAATAACATGACTCTGGAACATCAAAAAGGAATGCAGACCATAATAAACAGCATTAGGCAAATGCAACAGGCTTTCCCTTTCTTCCAGAGCTTTTGAAATTTTATGAGGGTTGAAGCAAAATTATAACATCATAATAGCATGTAGATTTCAAAGAAAATATGTAAGACAATTATATTATAAATGAGGAAGGTAAGTTGATGTAAAAGGAGGCAAGGTTTAAATATTTAATATTTAATATAAAACTAGTACAATGATGGTGCCAATAAACTAAAAACACTGCCCATATGTCAACCCAAAAAGAACATTCAGAAATTAAATTTAAAATATACCTAAAAACTTAAAAATAAATACTTAGGCTTAACTCTAATAAAATATGTACAGGGCATATGCTGAAAACTACAAAATGCTGATGCAAAAAATCAAAGATGAAAAGATATACTATGTTGCTGTATTGGAAAATGCAACATAATAAAACCAAACGTTTTCACATTGAAACAGAAGTTTCAACAAATTCCTATAAAATTTAAATGGAAAAGGGAAAGCTACAATCATTTTGAAAATGAATAGTCAGCAGAATCAATTCACTTAATTTCAAGATTTATTACAGAGTAACATAAATAAATCAAGGCTATGTTGCATGGATGAGAACTCAGAATGAGACTCACACAAATATATTCAAGTGGCTTCTTTTTTTTAAAATTGTTTTATTAGGGGCTCATACAATTCTTATCACAATCCATACAAACATCAATTGTGTAAAGCGCATTTGTACATTCATTGCCCTCATCATTCTCAAAACATCTGCTCTCCACTTAAGCCCCCAGCATTAGGTCCTCATTTTCCCCCTCCC
>NW_022111369.1:63005936-63009670 GCF_000313985.2 Echinops telfairi | reverse complement strand
AGCAGACACCAAAGAACAAAAACCATCATTGTGTGACCACCTACCCCACATAAACGCTGAAGATGAATGTGTGCATAAGTAAGTGTGGTGAAGAAGGCTGATGGTGCCTGGCTATTGAGACATATAGCGTCTGGGGACTTAAAGGCTTGAAAGTAAACAAGCGGCCATCTAGCCCAGAAGCAACAAAGCCCACCCTGGCAGGTCGATAACTCTAATAAAACCTGTTAATTAAAACCCACGCTCTGGGTCCACTTTCCTTTTATTCCCGTTCTAACATATACCACCCGGGCTCATTTGATGTATTGTATGAATAGGGTCTAAAGAATCTATTAGTTTTCGTAATTATAACTTGCTGAATTTGTTTCTTTCTTTTTTTGAATTTGTTTCCTAATCTAAAAAAAGTTACATCCACCCTACACACTTCACAGGCTAGCTGTAAGATTAAATGAGTAGTATGTGTATAAATTATTGGTAAAACGTTAAACAAATCATAAGGAATATCATATCCATGCCTTTCTTATCTAAGGAATATGGTACCTGAGCCTGCTTCAGCTGCATTCTCTGGAAAAATATTTAACAATGTTACTTAGGACAGTTTCTTAGGGTGTTCTTAAAAATTAACCCATACATAGATATTAAGGAACTTCTTGGATATTGAGAATTATATTTATCAAAGTATAAAATGAAGGAGCAAGAATTAGAACTCCATTTATACCACTGTAATATGACTAAGAACGGTAATCTTGGTGTTTAAGTCATTTCTGAAATGAAGCGGCAGGTAATGAAAGGTTTGAGATCTTTTTAAAGTATGATTATCTTCTTTAATAAACATTTAATAAATGCATTATTTGTTTTCTTAGAGAAGCTGAAGTATGCAGCTTTTAGCTTGATATTGATTATAAAATGTTATATTAAGTGACACCATTCTACCCTTTCAACAGTCGTGCACTGTCAATGATAATACCAGATTATTTACATAATGACTTAAAAATAACTCTGGTTACTATGATGACAGATATGAAATAAATGTGTTTTTCTTATTATTAAATTAAACAACATTTGCTCAAAGAATTACTAGCGACTACCCCAATCCTCTCATTGTTGAGACGCAGAAAATACCACTATCATAGAGATCAACTGAACAAATAAATAAGAAAACCCGGACACGGATCCAGTTCCCTTGATTGCTAGATTGGTCTTAACTTGGAGCCAAACAACCAACATTGGGATAGAAATGTTATTTTCATCACTTTAATTTTTAGCTTGCCTCAAAATGAACCAAGAGATATTCATGCAAATAGAACAGGGGGATACTGCGTGGTTTAAAATTGGACAAGGTGTGCGACACAGTTGTATTCTTTCACCTTAGTTATTCAGAGACAATGGGCTATATAAAAGAATGTGGCATCAGGGCTGCATGAAGGCTTATTAACAAGCTTGCGTGTTGAAAGTGAAGGGAAATCAAAGGACTTCACATGATTGAAGGTAAAAGTTATAGTCTTCAGTATGGATTACATCTGAACATAAAGAAAATAAAGAAAATGAAAATCCTTATGATTGGACCAATAAACAATATAATGCTAAATGGGGGGGGGGGGATATTGCCAAGGATTTCATTCTACATAGATCAACAATCAATACTAAAGAGTGTAGCATTTAAAAAAAAATCAAATGACATTATACACTTGGTAAACTTGATACAAAAGACTTCTTTAAAATGTTACAAAGCAAAGATGTCACTTTGATGATTAAGGGGTGCCTGACTTATACCATGGTATTTTCAATTGCTTGACAGGCATGTAAATAATCAGGAAGAACCAATCATTGGGGGAAGATATATGCTTCATAAAGTAGAGGGTCAGGGAAAAAGAAGACCCTCCAAGAGACAGGCTGCCACAGTAGCTGCCACAATGCGCTCAAACACAGCAAAGGATGGTGCAGGAGTGGGAAATGGTTCATTCTGTTATATGTAAAGTTGCTACGAGTCAGACTCAACTTGAAAGCACCTTAACAATCTGACTCAGAAAGTTTGTAGGGCAGATTACAACAATTTGTAATGGCTGACGTGTAACCATAAAGAAAAATATTAAAGACACAGACATGTACAAGCCTTGCCATGTATTTTATACAGTCTCATCAAGATAAAATTAAAAATAGGCAGAAAAAATAAAAACTGGGAACAGAGGGCCTCACTAGTTTCTCTTCTTTAAATGAAAAAGATTGGTAGACATAAATAAGCTACCAGTAGATACCGTTTGATAAGACTTTAAAACTGATTGTCTTCAAGATGATTATCCTAATCCTAACAGTTTTAAAATTTTAAATTGGTGGGTTTTTAAAAATTAAATCATTTCAGAAGACAGCACTGAAGCTACAGCTTAAGAGGAGGGACATGTCTGATGAGAGCACGCAGGAGCAATGAAGGGGGAGGAAGAGAGTGGGGCACAACTTGGCCCACCAAGCACTGAGGATGATATTCCTGCTCAGAGCAGCCAGTGCAGAGAGAACCACAGGGCCAGCCCCACTACGAGACACAATGTCCCTTACTGACCCATAGCGCTACGGGGGACAACAGTGGAGACACAGTGCAGGAACTGCACCCAATCAGACCCCACCACATGGAGGCGAAACACTAAGGGCGTGCAACAGAACAGCAAGGGGAGCAGATCAACGATATCCCCAGGGAATACCAAAATTAGACTTGGGGCCGGGTCGTGGCACCCCATCAGACTCAACCAGAAAACACTTCTAAAGGTCAACAAACAGACCTTGAACTACTTACAGGCTTTTCTTTTTGTTGTTGTTTTGTTTTCTCTTGTTGCTTTGTTTTGCTCTGTCTTGTTTTTTAACACATTATGATTTCTGCAAGTCTCTCTAGATAAGATAGGTGGGATAAACAATCTGGAGGAGAAAACAACAGGACCAATGGTGGGGTGGGGCATGGGAGAGAGGGAAGCAGGGGAAAGGAAGTGGGTGTTAAACCAGGGACAAAGGAACAACAAATGATCTAAAATCAATGGAGAGGAGGGTGAAGGAGGCCTAGTAGGGTTTGATCAAGGGCAATGCAACCGAGAGGAATTAAGGAAATAGAGGAAAGAACTAGGAAGCAAAGGGCATTTATAGAGGTCTAAATACAGGCATGTACATATGTAAATATATGTATATGAGACGATGGGGGAAAAAAATCTATGAGTATGTATTTATATGTTTAGTATTAAGGTAGCAGATGGACATTGGGCCTCCACTCAAGTACTTCCTCAATGCAAGAACACTTTATTCTATTAACCTGGCATTCCATGATGCTCACCTTCCAAATCCAATTGCTAAAGACAAAGTGAGTGCATAAACAAATGTGGTGAAGAAAGCTGATGGTGCCTGGCCATCAAAAGATATAGCATCTGGGGTCTTAAAGGCTTGAAGATAAAGAAGCGGCCATTTAGCTGAGAAGCAACAAAGTCTACATGGAAGAAGCGCACCAGTTTATGTGATAAGGAGGTGTTGACAGGATCAGGTTTCAGGCATCAAAGAACAAAAAATCCTATCATTGTGAATGAGGGGAAATGCGGAGTGGAGACCCAAAGCCCATCTGTAGGCAACTGGAACTCCCCTTACAGAAGGGTCTTGGGGAGGAGAGTTAGGGTGCTGTATAGCACCAATGAAACATACAACTTTCTTCTAGTTCTTTAATGTTTCCTCGCCCCACCCCCCACCCCCCACTATCATGATCCCAATTC
>NW_022111369.1:62974079-63005746 GCF_000313985.2 Echinops telfairi | reverse complement strand
GGGGGGGGGGGGCCGTAGAGGGAGAGAATGGGGAAACTGATCATAATATCTACCAATAACCCCCTCCCTGTGCGAGGGGCAACAGAAAAGTGGGTGAAGGTAGACACTGGTCAGTGTAAGACATGAAAAAATAATAATTTATAAATTATCAAAGTTTTGTGAGGGAGGGAGGGTGGTGGAAGGAGGGGAAAATGAGGAGCTGATACCAAGGGCTCAAGTAGAAAGAAAATGTTTTGTAAATGATGATGGCAACAAATGTACAAATGTGCTTGACACAATGGATATGGATGTATGGATTGTGTTAAAAGAGTTGTACGAGCCCCCAACAAAATGATTTTTAAAAGATTAAATAATTTAATTCAACTGGAAATCTTATCACTCAGAGTAGCAACATGAAACAAAACAATGTAAAATAATTAGCATAATATATTGAATATATGAAGGGATTTAAAAAGCTCATGGAAAAATTCTGTGGTTTTTACTTCCACTTTTTTCCTATGAACTTTTTGAAACCCCTCATACAAAAGAATTAAGTTGAACCCATGCATCATACCATAAACAAAAATTAACTTATAATACATCTTAGATCTACATGTAAAAGAGCCTGGATTTCAACAAAAGCAACATATTTCATTTTTCCACAAACCTACGCAAAGATTTCCTACCTCTATTAATTGAAAAGGCCCCAAAGCAGTGACCACCCCAACCCATTAGTGTGTGCCATCAAGTAGATTCCAACTATGGAGACCCTGCAAACAGAGTACAAACTGCCGGTTAGCAATGAACATATTGCTAAACACCCAGACTTCAGTCTTGAAATATTATTTCACACTGAGAGATACCAGCACTTTTAAAGAGAAGCAACCCAACCCCAGGTCTGTGATGCAAAATGTGCAAAGATAAACTCATCCCATCATACCAATTATCAGCAAGTTACCAAAAGACTATGGGATTATGTCAAACCTGAATAAGTTTTCACCAAAGTTGGGAAAATTTGAAGACTGGATCAAAACACATAAATATGTTGAAAGCTATCATTTCATCAGGATAGATTTAAATACACACACATATGTATATAATTAGTCACCTTTGGGAGACGCTAGGTTGTCATTTTTTATAAAAACAGGCAAATAAAGATAAATGATTATTTACTTTGATTCCAGAAGCAACAGCTCCATTGGGTAATGTAGAAAAAAGGAAAAGTTTTTCTTTGTACAAATATTTTAATGAATAGATTAAAAAAATCAGAATTGAAATGCCACAAATTCACAGCATTGGATAAATTAAGGATCCATGCATTAACTTAATGGCTATTAACATTATAAAAGAGGCGACTCTATTTATACACTATTGATTGAAGAAGCACTACTAGCTATGTCATCCTGTCATAAGTAACAAAATCTAATGAAGACCCTCGATTAACTATTCCTTTATGAGAAATAGCACAGAGATCTGTGCACTGACACCATGGCATGAAAGCAGCAGCATTCAGACTGTCAGAACCTGTTGGACAAATGATTCAGTAGTTAAGTCAGATAAACAAAAGCCAGGAACAGAAAGGTTTGGGAAAAAAAAAATTATATATATATATATATATATATATATATATATGAAACTTAAAAGACAGATTTGTTTATTCTTCTGGGTGTCAGCTGTACTTCCAAAATTGCTCACCAACACCATAATTCAGATGTCTCAGTGACATCCTTGTTCTTTAACACTTTCAAAGAGGTCTTGTGCAAATTTGCTGCCTCCACGAGCAAGGGTTGAAGTTTCAAGCAAGACAAAATCCTCGACAATTTCAATATTTTTGCTGTTTATCATGATGCTGTCAGTTGGTCCAGAACGAAACACTAATAGAACTGAAACAAGCAGTTGTACAATAATATTTGCAGATGTCAATACATCAATCTTAACAATGGATATGTTGAAAGAAGAACAGCAGGAAAAAGAGGAATGTAAACAGTATAAGCCAACTATAACAAAGATATCTAGAATACTCCATCCAATAATAGCACAAATCACATTATCTTTCCAGAACAGGTCATATGCTGGGCCACAAAACAGGTTGCAAGGGCAGTGAATTATTTAATGTGGCTCTTCTAGCCCAAGTTTGTAACTCCCACTAAATGATCTTTCCATGCATGGGTCTGCTAAGAAGATGCAGGATGATACCGAAAAGATTCACCTGTAATTTCAACAAGGCTTCCCTGGAGTGCCACCCTGCAGTGTGTAAAATGAACCCTCTGAGAAGTAGGAGGAGTGATCTCATTACCAGCAAGTGCCCGGAGGGGAGCATGTTCTCTGGATCTGAACTCCCTGTGCAGTGAACCTTCTGGATCCAGATGGAAGCTATAACATCAGAGGAGCAGTTGCAGAACCAGGAGGCAAGCGCATGGAACAGAGTGATGGGCTCTTATAACTCACAGAGCAAGGGAAGCTGCGTGCTTCTGTGCAGGAGTCTGGCTTGTGGAGTGGGATGTCTCTGGGCACTTTATTTGGACAACTGGGCTTGATGATCCATGGAAGTGGAGCTAAGTGCCTCTGGGTGGAGGCTTACTAGATTGGGGTGCCTCTAGGCACTTACTTAATTCAGAGAACTGAGTTTGCTTATTTACAGAGCTTAAGCTGAATGCCTTTGAGTTGAGGCTTATTGTAGAACAGTATGTCCTTTGGGCATTTATTAGCAGACTGGAGAGAACTTTGTAACATGTCCTGATGAACAATTAAACCCCAAGCATTTCTCACGGGCTTTGAACCCTTTAACCACGAATTTTGTCTGTGAGTTCTGCATAACCATTGCAATGGATATTAGAAATTAGAGATAAATTAAGAGAACATTATCTCAGCTCACAGGTCTACATCTAAAAAGATGAAAATCATACAAAGTATATTCTCTGAAAACAATAGAATGAAATGAGAAATTAGCAACACAAGGACAACGGGAAATTCTTAAATATATAGAACTTAAACTTAAGAACCGAATGAAAATGAAAGCACAACACACCAAAACTAATGAATGTAGCAGAGGCAATAATCAAAGGGAAGTTTGCAGCAGTAAATACCAACTTTAAAGGGGAAAGATCTGAAACTAATAACCTAAGTTTTTTAATCTAATTTTATAACCAAGAAACTAGAAAGAGCAAACGAGACTCAAAGCTACTGATAAAAGGAAACAATGATCACAGCAGAATACAAAGCTAAGAGTTTGGTTTTAGCAAGACTGACACGCATACAAAAAGAGAAGATTGTTGTTGTTGTCAGGGTTACATGTTGTTAGGGGCCATCAAGTCAGTTCTAACTCACGACAGAAGGATACATTGCCTGGTCCTGCACTATCTCCACAATTGTTACTGGATTTGAGTCATTGTTGTATGGCTACTGTGTCAATCCATCTCCTTAGTTGTCATCTTCTCTAACCCTCGACTTTACCATGCATGGATGGTGTCCTTCTCCAGGGGTGGTCCTTCTGAATAATATGTACAATGTATGTGAGATGAAGTCTTGCCACCCTACCGTCTAAGGAGCATTCTGGCTATACTTCTTCCAAGACAGATTTGTTCGTCCTTCAAATCTTCTTTGCTAATGGCAAAATTCAAAGGAATCACTTCTTCTGTGGTTTTCCTTATCCTCGCCCAGTTTTCACGTGCATAGTGAAGACTAAGCACACCTTAGGCCTCAAAGTGACATCTTTGATTTATAACACGTGAAAGAGGTCTTTGTAACAGATTTGCCTAATGCACTAAGTAATTTGATTTCCTGACTGCTGTTTCCCTGGGCATTGATCTTGAACTCAAGTAAAGTGAAATACCCTGACAAGTTCAGTATTTTCTGTGTATCATGACATTCTTGCTTGTCCAGTTGTAAGGATCTTTGCTTACTGGGCTTCACTGGGGAATTCTACCTTTATCGAGGGAGTGATGCTCAATCCTTCTTAATGTCTCCCCACAATAAAAAAGTACTTCCAAACTCATTTCAAGAGGTTAGGGCTATCTTGATATTAAAGCCAGAGAAAGACATCATAAAAAAAAGAAATTATAGACTTGTATACCTTAAGAATACAGATGCCAAAATCTTCATCAAAATACTAAGAATTGGAATTCAAAAGTATATTGAAAAGATTATATACTATTAACCAAGTGGGATATATTTTAGGAATGGAAGGATGGTTTAATCTTCTAAATCAATGGGATAAAATCCAACACCATTTCACAAAGAAAAACAAAACAAAACCATTCAATAAACTTGGTACAGAAGGAAATACTGTAACTGATAAAGGGCCTCTACGAAAAACTCATAGCTAACCTCATTCTAAAGGAGTCCTGGTGTTGTAGTGGGCTACATGTTGGGTTGCAAGACCAGTAGTACAAACTCACCCACTGCTTTGTGGAAGAAAATGAGGTCTTCTGTTCCAGTAGAAATTTTGGGCAGTGATTCTCAAAGCGAGTGACATGCTCCATGAGGGATGCTGGAATGATCCCAAACTCTCAACTCACTGCCAGTGAGTCAACTCTAACTCAGAGTAACCCTATAGGAGAAGGTAAAACTGACCCTGTGGGTTTCCAAGACTGTAACTCTTTACAGAGTAAAAAGCCTCATCATCGTCCTCCCTAGGAGTGGCTGGCAGTTTCAAATTGCTGACCTTGAGGTTAGCACTCTAATCATGAGGTTAACCTCTAAATCATGAAGCTCCTCATATAACAATCCAGCGGGGCTGCAAAAGCACATACTTTCACTTTATCTTTTTGTAAACTACCAAAGTTTTTTAATGTAGGGAGAAGAGGGTCTGCAGAGTTGCTTGTTCCTGAAAAGATGGAGGTAGGCCAAGCAAGTTTGGAAACCTATGATTTAGAGCCCCAGAAGCCATAAGGGCAGTTCTACTGTGTCCTATAGTGTCACTTTGAGTTGGAATTGGCTTGGCTGAGATTCATCATTGTTAGTAGAGACTGTATTAGGCAAATCTAGAGAAGCAAAACCAGCACACTTAGGATGTTGGCACAAAAACCTAACTATCAAATAGACTGAGAGTTTTTAAAGAGCAAGATAAAGATGCTGCCCTCCCCATGTTATACTTAGCATAATTAGGCCCAGAGGGAAAAACAAAGTAAATAAATGGTATTCAAATTGGGAAAAACGAAAACTATCCTTTTACACAGAGGACACAATCCTATTGGAATCGACTCAATGGCAATGAGTAGATTTTTTAAAATAAAGTATAAAAAACATATAAAACACAAAAATCCTCTAAGAGTCCACAGAAAGCTACTAGAGGTAATAATCAGCAAGGTGGCCTGGTACAGGGTAAACACAAAAGTCAGACTGGTTTCTATACATCAGCAGTGATAATCTGAACAGAGCAACAGGAAATCTTGGGAGAAAAAGTTAAACACAAATCTAGACGTCTTTAAAGAAAACAGTTCCAATTTCTAAATAACTTCTATAAAGATTTCTTTTTGGAAGAACCCTTGCATAGTTCATTTCACCATAGAACAAATCCATCATCTATCCATTCTCTTATTTCTGACAGGTGCACCAAGAGATACCTGTATTTGAGGTCTATGGTCAACTTTTTCCTTCAATTCAGAAACATATATCTTATTTTCTACTTGACTATTTAGTTTCCTTCTAATTCTATTATCTAAATCTCTATCCTTAACTTATACCAAATCCATTAGGTGATTTCTAAAATATATAGATTAACGAGTTGGCTAAAATAATCATTAGTTTCTATATAATCATGTGAACTCTGTTTTTAACCAAAAATATTAAAACAAATTTCCTCTTCCGACATCATTTCCTTTATCCACCTGATCTCTTAAAGAGTACTGAATCTAAAAAAAAAAAAAAAAAGAGTACTGAATCTACTGGGAAACCTATCTATTATGGGGAAATATTTTTTCCTCGTTGCTTTTATTTGTTCTACCTCATTTCCTTTAGAGCTTCTACTTATTACTTACTACTGGCCTATCTAATCCCAGTGCATTTCTCCTAATTCTGCTTCTTTTTAATTGATCATACATCTAATCTCTTAGATTTAATATGGAGTAACCCTGGTGTCCAACATTGATGTATTTTGAAACTCAGCTCCTCCAGCACTACCATTTCAAACATATAAAGCACCACAGTAACTGGTGACTGACCTCTGTAAAAATGTTCCCATTCTGTCCTACAAGTAAGTGTGATCAAAGATTAAAGCCAAATTAAAGAAAAATCATTATGGAATGTCTGACATATGGTTCATCTTAAAGCATTTATTAGTGCATGTGAATTAATTTACAACAATGACATCAAGCTTAGGTTGGTAAAAATATTACCAATGTTAATGCTATATATTTTTTAACAGTAACCCAATACATACCTCTGTAAAAATTTATTCTTCTGAATTTTTCAAATAACAGACAATGAATCCACAGTATTTAATTATCTTTATATGAAATATAAAGATGAAAATGTGCTTTATCAACATCACTGAATCAGAAGTTATATGATTTAACGTGACCATTTGCTGAAATTTTAAACTTAGTAAGAGGCTGTAGTTACCTCTTTTTGTAGATGTAGTTTGAAGCAACTGTTTGGCTTTGAGGGAAGTACGAGGCAAATTTTTCAGCCTTTGCGAAGCTGTTGAAAAATAAGGAACTGTAATATTTGCCTGGAAGGACAAGATAAAGGATATAGCTTCTGTACACTTGAATATTTGAATATAAACTTGTAAGTTTATCAAGAAACAGAAACCATAAGATGCAATTATCTGAGAAGCCTAGAAGCGGAGGAATTATATAGTGATGCTTAGTGCATTAAATTGGAAAGGAAAAAGGACTGAAATCTTAGTGTTGAGCACATACTTTTAGAAATAGCGTAAAAGATCAGAAAATCTCCAATAGGCCCACAGAGCAAAATGCCAAAGAGAAAACAAACCACATGCTATAGAATGCATATACAAAGCTAATTAAGAAAAAGTGATAACACAGGCACACAGTACAGAATAAAACAAATGCAGTACTTGTTCAATGCAAAAAAAGAAAAAGAAAAAAAGCGATTTGGCAAAGCAATTATTCTTAGAGGAATCACCCTAACATGAAATAGTAATGCCCATACTCAAAAAGGAAAAGAAAACTCAGAACCGGAAGGTCCTTGGGGAATCACAATTTAGTAATTTGAAAACATCCAACATCATCTGGCTAGAGAATCATCTAATTTGTACCACAAACTGAAGGTTGCACCATAACTAGGCTATGTATACAAGCATGTGTGTGTGTTGGTGTAGGGCTGAAGGTTTGGGAAGAGTCGGAACATCTGTATTTTAAAATGAGGAGCTCTAAGCTTTCTAAAAAACTGAATTTCTCAGAACCAGCATGTAAGAAGTAACTCTGAGGCCTCTAGAGTTAAAGTCACTATGGTGCCAAAGGACCGATCCGGAATACGTCTATCAGGACTGTCACCCATCTAACTAGCTCTAGAATATCATTCTAACAATTTGAAAGTTAGATTAAGAAAAAAAGCCACAGACAGAGAGATCCTATGCTCATAAATTTGGCCAGAGCCTAAGAGCACACAAACCACCACCAGGGTGATAAAGGGAGACTTAATTTATCATCAGAGAAAATGAAGGAACAGTTCTCTCTTACAGAACTATCAAAGCTGGAAAACCATCCGATTTTCTCACTAAGTCTGATAATAAGCATTTTTTAAAAGTAGCAAATGTATTTGACTTCAATTTTTTTTTTTTCATGGTAGCATGCTCACCTCAGCCCCGCATGGTGGTTCTCCTGGGGGGAACCTGGCTGCGAGAGCAGGAGAGAGCCCAATTTTATTGCTAACCAAGGGTTATATGACTTCAAATCTTATAGCAAGCCAAACACTGCTATAGTCCAACAATGTTCTTTCAAGTTAACTTAAATACTGCCAGGCAGTGTAACAAAAAAAAATTCTCTATAGCTCAAAAATAGATTTTATAATGCGTTTATTACCCATCAACTCACCACAATTACTACCAATCATCAAATGCTTGCAATAAATTTTTTTCATGTATGTTTTCATCCATTCATCTTTTTTTCAAGCATTCTTTCACTCATTGATCTTCTTACTGAGTACTGTTCTGCATACATATAGACATGTTTCTACTCTCCTGAAACTAAGATTCTAGGGAAGGGGAGACCGACAGCAAGGGAAAGCACAGCCCATCAGATGATGATAGCTGCTAAGGAGAAAATGAAATAAGAAAGGGGAGGGGGCAGAAAGGAGGAGGAGTCTCCAGTTGCAACTATGAATAGAACAATGAGGAAACATTTCCCTGAAATGCTACCTGCACAAAGATCTGAAGGGAGAACAGGAATGAGCCACAAGGACATCTGGAGGAAAGCAATCTAAACAGAAAGAAGGCAACTACAAAGGGCCTGAGATGGGAGCTTGCCTAGTGTCTGAAGAACAGAAAGTTGTCAGTTGTGGTTGGAGAGTAAGATGAGTGGGGCAAAGAACAATCAATTGCAGATTGATTAGAATTCACAAGATCTACTAGTGACTTAATTTTTTTTTTAATGAGAGCTTAAAATCAAATAAAATCTATCATGAACTTTTGGGGAAAGATTCTACTTGAATTAATAACTATGACGAAACCAATGAACTGCATTTATCCCTCAAGTTGAATGAGTGATGTCATGACAATGGCAGGCAGAGAAGTGAAAGTTGACCACTAGGAGTTCAGAAACTCAAATTACAAATAAAACCTGGCAGTAAACTCCAAAACTTTGCCTACTACAGACAGAATGAAATGACGGGTTTTCAGCAGATACCACTAGTCATATAATATTTAACCTAATAAAAAACCCACATTTCTTAAAGAAATGACAAAGCAGAGTAGCTATCCAAATCTTTCTCAAACAACAGACTATTCAAAATTACTTCTGGCTTAACCTTTTTCCTTTTAATATTTTTATAATTCCAAATTAGAAAAACTTCACTGTGAGAAGCAAAGAGGGTAAAGAGAAACAATTATTCTTTGAGGTTACCATCGTTTAGGTTATTGTTGTCTTCTACAAACCTGGAATTTTGTCAGAGATGTACCATCATTTACCAAGTCAATCTTTCCTCAGTGTTTTTCTGCCCCCTACTTGAATACCATTTATCTCTTGCAGTTCCACAGACCAGTCTCTTCCTTTATAATCCCACTGTCTTCTAAATAGCTAACTTAGATGATCACCCGATTTTTTGATAACAGTGTCCCTTTGGGTCTCCCTATACTCCATTAATGCATATCAAAGCCCCCACCCTCACACCAGGTGCAGGCATTAGGAGGTTTATTGTCTGTAGGAATTGGGAACAAATTAAAATGAGCTTGGTCTTTTTATTATCACCATGATCCAGCAAAAAATCAACTGTCTTTGATAAAATATTTCTCCCTGGGGAGGGGGAGGGGAAATCAGTTAGTTTAAATGATAAATAATCCATTGCACTAAATCAAAGCTTCTTAAAGGAGCTTAAATTAAGGTTGAAGAGGCTATGGGGTCATGAATGTGGAGATCTTGGAAAAACAGCAACAGTAAAAGGTTTCTGAATGCACAGAGACCCAAAATTAATTCCACTCAATGCTTAATGAATACAAGGTATTTTTGGCAGCACTTGCTCGTTGCAAATTTCTTAGATTAAAAGGGCTCACAAGTGGAAAAAGTTTAGGAAGGCCTGGTCTAAATCAATGATTCCTAAAGTGGGCGATATTAACCCCCATGGGCACTGGAAAGATCCAGGGGGACTGCACAAGCAAACACCTGTACTTTATCCTGGAGTATAGCCTATTTTTAGTACAAAAATTTTTACTTGCCCAGGGGTAGGGTAGAGGTGGTAGTAATTTTTTTTCTGAGAAAGGGGCAGTAAGCCAAATAAGTTTGGGGGCTTATGGTCTAAATGACATATACATGTATAAGCTTCAACTAATGGATCTTACTTATCTTTGAATATTGCACTTCATATGAAAGTTAATTTGGAGAATGCTCAGTTATAGTCTCTCAATACAGTGTTTCTTTCAAGAATAAGTTCCTGCAATTAAAATCATTTAAGCTCACTTGAACAGTAGGAAGCTTTCAGAAGTTCTTGAAAAAATTGTATTATCTTTTATTTCCATTTCCCATGAACTCCTTGATGCCCACTCATATGTACTACTAATGCTTATAATGCCGTATATGCCTATGTACACAAATACGGCATTATATAGGCATATACGGCATTATAAAGGATTAGACAAACATTATTCCATGATTGTTGATAGCAATGAAACAGAACACGAATTACTTCAGTTCTGTCATTACACGTAACTTAAAAAAATTTTTTTTCAACTGTAAAAAATCATTAGACTTGATTCTCCCTCCATCCTAAATAGATGTGAAGAGTATGACAATTTTTGAAATTTAATCTACAATGAGATTTTTGTGAATCTCTGCCAAATTTAGGCTTAAAACTTTTCTTATTTGTATATCAGTTGTTTTTTTTTTGTGTTTGTGTGTGTACTTTTGAAATTAAAATGTACTTTTCAATTAAAATTAAAATGTAAGTTTTTCGATTAAACAGTGAGCGAAGATAGATTGAGAAGTCTAACTACAGTGCACATTGGAGCCTGAATATGTAAAGATCAATTCTGAGGAAATTATTGACAAATTTGCAGAAGCAAAAATTCATGATCATTATTTTATCAATATGCAAAATACAATTTTCTTAATAAAAAGCGATTTATGTAATTACCAAACATTAGCATTTTATCTTTATATTATCATTATCATTAATATTTTTGTTTGTTTATAATCAGTACTGTAATGTTGATTTTACTTTTCCCCAACATAATTTTATAACACAAGTTCAATAAGAGAATATTTGTACTGTGCATTTTTTCCTGGCCATTCACTGAATGTCATAATTATTATTGAACATAATTTTGTTGTACAAAAGAAAATATTGAAAGTGATCTTCTTTAGATGCCAGATACTAGACAAACACCATACTAGACAAGGTAAAAATGTCTCTCCTTGGTCTCTCCTTCCCCCTCCATTAACATTCCTCCTTTCAAATCTTTTCTTGCTTACAAATTGATTCAGAGTCATCTTCTTTCGCTCTCCCACCTCTATTTCGCATTACCAAGTCAGATTATTTTCTAATTCTTATAGTTAAAAAACAAAACAATTTATCCAAATCTCCTTATTCCCTGGAACCATGCCTTCATTTTTTTTTTCTTGCTTAAATTAGGCAACAGCCTTCTAAATGGTTTCTAGACTTTTTCCAATTTTAATCCGTAGTCTACACTGCTGTTAGGGTAAATAATATAAGTATTAACCTGATCAAAAGTCTATCCTGGCTCTCCGAAGTTTACAGAATGAAATTTAAACTTTTAAATCTGATACTGAAAAACTCTTACATCTGTCTCCCATCTGCATCTCAAACCACTACAAGCAAGGTTGCATTCTTAAGGAAAACCTGTCCTTATTTTCTTTGTGTAGCAACTTATATAAGCTGCTCCTGACCTGCTTAATGTATCTTAATGATGTACCTAAAATCCACTTCAAGATCAAGTTTAATGCCCTTCCTATGACGTGTCAACCTATGAGGGTACAGTCCATATCCTCAGTGACAGCAATAAATATCTGTTGAAAATTTAAAACAGCCCCAAAACAAACTCACTGCCATTGAATCAATTCTGACTCACAGCAATCCTATATAGGGTTTCTGACAGTCTCTACAGCAACAGAGCCTTGTCTTTCTCCCGTGACAGGGCGGGCAGGTTTTGATATTGCAAAGTCAATACAGAAAATGTAACAGCCCCCCCCCCCCCCCAGTATATTCCGTTTAAGCTTAATCATCAGCGTTATCCTGACTCAGGAAGGGTAAACAAGGGCACATGAAGATTCAGTAGATAGTGGTCTAATGGACCCGGGAGAAATGTAAGTATAGATAATTTCCTAGTGCTCGTTGTAAAACCTGCCTTCTTAAAGTATTGGTTCTATCCTGTGACATGTAACAAAGTGCTCTCCTCCTGTAATCCTTGTTAAAAAACAGTTTCTTATATATTAACTTGTGGGCTGGGTCAGGGCTGAAGTCAGCAGTCCAACACCTAATCTGCATAACTACCAGGGCTCCTTGATGACTATTTCAGGAACACATAAGTGACTGATGACTGGATAAACCAAAGATCTTAACCAAGGTCTAGTGGTCTAAACCCTAAAATTGGTGAAGAGATTTCTAACAAACATAAGAATGTGAGTTTCTACTTCCAATATATTCAATCAGATTTCCATAAGGGCAACAAAGAAAAACGACATAAAAAATTCCCGTGATATAACCACTGACCTAACATCACTGTACTGCTGCGGCTGTTAGTTGCCATCAAGTCTATTTAAGAATATGTAATAGTGTAACATCCTGTAATACTGTGTAGCATCACTGTAATTCTGTAATACTGTGCAGCATCACTGTATTACCGTATATACTTGAGTATAAGCCAACCCGAGTATCAGCTAAGACACCTAGTTTTACCACAAAAAATGCATTAAAAATGTGCTGAAAAACTAGGCTTATACACAAGTATATATGGTACACATTATTATTCTTTGTACGTATTCTTAAATAGATGTTCCAAAATGGTTCATTCATTCTTAGATGACCCATTGCAAACACAAGTATTTATCATGACCTTTATTTCAATTCATGTTTCATAATTATGTAAAATTACAGCATGACCTTTCAGTGTTTTAATATTAAGTGAGCTCTGAATAAGACTTCTTCCCAGGGGTCTCAGTGCAACCTGTCTATGCTTAAATTGATTGACGTATGCCCAGCATGTCCGCCTTCCTCACTTACAGGCCCAGAGAAAGTTGATCCTACATGCATCCTATGCAAAAACATTTCCCATTGACTAAATGTAAACTGCATCTGAATTATTTTATTTTTTTTTTGTATTTCAAAAAGTACTCAGAGTTCAATCCCAGATCATGTTCCAATAGAGTAATCCAAGAATATTCTACAAGATACCTACACCTTTGCCATTACGGCAGTGCATTGCAATGCAATGCCAATGATGGGGAGGTAATCTGGTGATTCAGTAGGGAGTTGTGATGGAGAAGTAATTTGGCCTTTGTCCACTTTTCCATTTATCTAACCTTGTACAATTTATATAATTCATAGATGGACTTCTGCTAACTTTTATAAAAATAAGATGGGTTGTTGTGAGGTTCAAATGAGATAATACATGTGGAAAGTACTTCCAAACTTTTAGAATATTAACAAAACTAAGCTTTGTTTTGTTTTAAATCAGTAGATTGCCTTGGGCTTTTCATTCTTCCCTTGTTTCTGGACCAATAATTCTAAGATTTCTCTGAAAACTAAGCTTTCTCACTAAACCTGTGGTCTAGTAGTAATGGAAAGCAAAACATCCATCTTTTGAAAAACGAATCCTGACATTCCTTCCTATACTTGATGAAATTGAGGATGCTGTCATGAATGCACGACCTCTGCAGTGCTCTGGTTTTCTTACACTTTTTAAGTTATTCACTTTTCCATGTATGAAGCCCTAAATTTGCAAATAGTTCAGAAAATGAAAAAACATTAGAATTCTCATAGCATTGATATTTGAATGCCAGAATTCACAATAATGCAGCCATAGCAAATAGCATATAAAAATAGTGAGCAGCATAGTAACAAGGCAAAAGAAGTGGCCTCTTAGGTGGAAGTAACAGCAACCTTGCAAAGTTAAGTTCATGCACACCAGCAAGTAGTAAGGACCAAAGCTTTACCAATTAAGAGCTGGAAAAATAAAAATTTAAAGGAAAAACAAAACAAAACCTCAAAACATCCATTACACTAACAACTGAAGTATTTACAATAAGTAAAAATTATCAACTCATATAAAAATTTATAAAGCTTGTTATTTTAATAGCACTTGTACATAATCAGATATCCACATAGGCAAAAGGCTAGTATAAAAACAGTGTATGTACACTAAACAAAAGAAAATTTTACATTTTTAGGAATGAAAGACTTAAATGGCAACAAAAAGGAATAGCTTATTATTCTTTGCTTAATGTGTTAACATTAAAATGTTTAACTATTTTTATAGAACAAATTTTATTAAGCTTTAAATTTACTAAGATTTTAGATTTATTACTTTCCAAATATAATTTTGAGAGCAGTGTGACTCCACTCTAAAACAAAGTATATTTGTAACATTTAAGCCCCAATATGGTTGTAAATACAAAAATAAGTATAATCAATTTTTTAAAAATGGGTGATACCTTTCCATTGCTTTCATTATTCAAATTATTGAATATTTCCATTATTCAAATATTGAAGTATATCATTATGAAACTGCATGGACAAGAGAAGTAAAAAAGTACTGCTACTAGGGTTCCATTTCATACATGCATGAGTTTATCCCAAGCAATTCATGTCAAAACATGTCTCTGATCAGCAGATGGCTCCGGCCAGTTCTCTCAGTAACAATACTGCTCTTAATGTCATTAGGATGGTTTAAAAAAAAGGTCCAATAAAAATAGTGGCTTTTGAGGGGATTTGATGGGCTAGTTCCATGCAAGGAAGAGAAGTCAGCTGGGAAGGTTTGCAGCGTCAAGCCTTGAACAAATGAAGTCCTATGATATTTGTTCTTTAATTCATTAAGGAACATGCCTTTAACTAGTCTTTTTATTAAGTGCTAGTATTTTTATAGGCTTATTCTTGTTTTCATTAATGCTCTGGTAAGAAAGCTGCTTGAGTCTTACAGTGGTCTGTCCTAGGGCTATTTCCCGCCTGCTTCAAATTCTGTAATTTTTAATGTAGAGTACTACACAATGTGAAGTTAAAAAAAGTCTGTTAGAGTAGAAATGTCTACTACCACCTGCTACTAGCCCCAAATGACTTAACTTGCTGCTATTGCATTGTTTCTTACTCAATTTGGTCAATGTGCTACAAAGCAGAACTTCCCCTGAAAGTTTTGTTGGTTGTAATATTTACTTGTCTGAAATTAGCATACTAGTAAAAAACCAGAAACTCAAAATTTATTAATACTTATGCTCTATATGTATTTTTAAAAATTACACCAAAATTCATCCTGTTTATCTAAGACTTTAATCTTAGCCCTGAGTATTATTTTCCAAGAGAATTAGAATGGAGAAATCTTGATCAAGTCTTAAAGAATGATGGCTTCTGGCAATTTACTATCTCAATATTTTAATCTGTACATAGGGTTAGAAATATGAGTTAAATTAGTGTCCATATTGATTTGATTTTCCCCCCATAAAAATGTCTTTTAGCTGAAACAAAGTCAGCCACATTAAAACCAAATATTTAACAGTAACAGGTGTGGAAATAAAGTTAGAATAAGTGTTCTCAAGATATACTATTGTTCTGGAAGAAAACAGGAGCTAGAAAACTGCAACTTTGATAACTGATTTAAAACATTAGAGAGATTTGTACAATGATGGGCTTATTTTGATTATGACATGCTCCAAAAATATGTGACACGAAAACAAGCTTTTAGGTATTTCAAAAGTGTAGGTTCATAAATAAAAGCTAAGTATGTACTAGGGAATACATACATATTTTAGATATTATACTGGGACAAATAAGCACTAATTTTTTTTAACTACAGGTGTATATATAGCTGTAATACAGGTATTGTGTATAAAATTAACACCTATAGGGTTCATTTTTCTTGAAAGAACTGATATATAAATCATAGGGAGTTACTTACTGGCTGAAGCCTGAGGTTGCATGCGAGGTATCCCTCCATTTGGCACTTGGAAATTCGAGTCACTTCTACTGCTTTTCACCGAGTCAACTTGTGTACTGGATGTTCGGGACAGGTTTGGAAGACTGCGTCTTAGCTTTTCTATAACAAGAGAATTTTAATTAAAGATACAAACTATTCCTCCAGATGGATAAAATTAAAATATCTGTTCACATATAAAAATCAAGTTCTTTAAATATTCAGCATACTTTATTAAGAGCTAACAGGAAGTACTTATTTTAACAGACAGAAAACTGACAAACTCCAATCCTGATTCTGTGAGTGGACTAAGAGAACCCTTAATTATTAATTTAAATAAAAATGTAAATAGATCAATTTATGAGAATAAGGCAAAAATAAAATAATCAAGTAAAACGAAATTCATTTTTGCCTTTTCTATTGCTTCACCCTAATAAAACCTATAAACTTGACTAAATTTGCTATGTACTTATGCAAAATATAAAACACTGGTCAAGAGTGTGTTACGTTCACACTAAAATATGAAGAACTGTTTTGCCCCAAGAGTCAGATGGGCTAGGTTTTACCTTCATTTTTAACATTGCTTGTCTGCAAATCTGTGGGATGGCCCTGAAGTGAGAGGCGAGGCTGCTGTAAGCGGCTAATCATAGGCTGTGGGGACACTCTACTATACTCCATTCCCCGAGCAGGAGATCTCGAACGAGGCGAGTTTCTGGGTGACTGCTTAGGTGATGGTCGAGGTGAATTGCGTGGTGATGGTGAAAACCTGTTAACAGCAGGGTATACTGCGTGATGCATACTGTCATCTTCATCATCTAAACTTTGTGCATCAAGTTCCTGATCACTAAAAGTACCCCGTCTCGTTGAATTGCAAGATGAACCAGAACTGCGTCGAGATGTGGTGGCTGCATATTCTTGCCGGAGACCTGGCAATAATGAATGTGTTATTTAATTATGTTTTCATACATTTTAATATTTTTAAACTTTGAAAGTACACGATTTCACTGAGAAATTCAAATAGAGTAGAAAGTGTAAGGGAAAACTGGCTTTCCACTGAAGGCATATAAACATTTCCCCACAGAATGACGCATAAATTACATATGGTTATTTTAAAATGAAATTCTATAAATCTTTGCTCAATTTCAAAATTTCTTGAAATCTGAAATCTGTATTAAGATAGAATAATAAACTTTAGTACTCCTAAAGATGACAATCCAGATTTGAGACCAGCATTCAAGGAATGCTGAGAGAAAACAATTACTGTTCAACTAATGAAAAGAAAACAATAAGTAAATTCCTTGGCTGCTTAATCCTTGAATTAATCTTACTCATGAAAACAATCAAGTGGCAAAACTATCTCTCTTAGAAATTCATATTTGGGTATAAATAAAATTTTAATTGCCTCTTGACCCAAAAGATTTCAATAAAACAAGCATAAATTCTACGCCTTCTAGTAAGAATTTGAAAGGATCTAATGTAGCTTCAGAAACACCCAACCAACCTGGGGACACCGCAGGGGATGGGAGTAGGGGTTTCAAATAACACAGAAGTTTCTTGAACACAACCAAATATTGATATACAATATAATCAATGAGCTAACAACTTATAATTTTTAAACGTATAGGGTTTAGATAAAATTTTGAGCAAATAAGCTATTGGCTAGTCAAAATTCGTACTCAATCCTTTAAGTATTTATATAGAGAAAGTACTATCAACATGATTCCTAAACTAGTGGATATCGAGTCACCCCAGGGTGTCCTTAAAACTACAGACTCTTGGGGCCCAACTATTCTTCAGTCAGGCTAGGGAACCACTCTAACAACTGACAAGTTGTGTAGCTACAGCAAAAATGGCATCTAAAGTTACCTAACAGAAGACAACAGACCCAGAAGAAGAGCACTGTTTTAGAAAAGGAAAATCCAGATTCCAATGCAGGCTAAGGGAATGATACTCACTACTAGATTCTATGTTCCTCATCTTAAAAAGAAAACCATTTGACCAACCTCTAGAGTGCTTACCAAATCTGTAAACTGGCATTTCTAATGCTTACCACAAAATCAGAAATAATGTTGCTAAAAGGAAAATTATCTGTGGGGAAAAAAATGCCCTGCCATTTTCAAGGAGGTATCACATACATTAAAAAAATTTTTTTAATTGTCCAGGAAAAGAAATATTCTTGCAATATTGGAAAAGATTACTAGAAGGCTAACATTTCTATTGTTAGTTACCAAAGCATAAGAACAGCAAAAAAACTGGTTGAGCTTCTAACAAATTAAGTCATATGTTCAAAGAATTGTGTGAGTTTATTCTAAGGCATAGGGTTAGGCAGCACTACGTAGTCCCCTTTCATATCTATGCCATTAAGTCACCCCATTCATCGAAAACACAAAGTTCTAATAAAGAATCAAAAAAGACACATGGGGTGGGTTACTATATTAATAACATCTAGGGTTAAAGATAATGAAAGTAGCACATCTTTCTCTAGGGGAAGCTGCCATGAAATGGGAAATGAATCAGCAAGTAAACAATAATGTTACAACTTGATAAAACTTACTACATATTTTCATTAAAGAAAGGGCTTATTATATACAGAGAGAAGTTTTTCTTTCATAAATCATTTTATTGAGGGCTCTTACAGTTCTTATAACACTCCATACATCAATTTTATCAAGCACATTTGTACATATGTTGTCATCATCATTTTCAATACATTTTCTTTCTACTTGAGCCCTTGGTATCAGCTCCTCTTTTTTCCTCCCTCCCCCACCCTTGTGACCCCTTGATAAATTAGAAATCATTATTATTTTCATATCTTACATTGTCCGCTATCTCCCTTCACTCATGTTTCTGTTGTTCATCCCCCTCAGGGGGAAGTGGGAGGTTATACATCGATCATTGTAATCAGTTCCCCCTTTCCCCTCCTTTTTCTCCTACCTTCCCCCTACCCTCATGGTACTGCTACTCCCATTATTGTTCCTGAGGGGTTTCTCTGTCCAGGATTCCGTGTCCAGAGCTCTTATCTGTAGCAGTGTACATCCTCTAGTCTAGCCAGATTTGTAAGGTAGAATGGGGCCATAATAGTGGGGGGAGGAAGCCTTAAAGAACCAGAGCAATGTTGTGTGTTTCGTCAGTGCTATACTGCACCCTGGCTGGCCTGTCTCTTCCTATGACTCTTCTGTGAGGGGCTGTCCAATCAGACAACAGAACGTTTTTGACTGTAAGACAGCAGTGCTCCATTATGCTCACCCAATTGTTAAGACTCTGAAATGTGTATTTCAAGGATCTTTTCACTGTAAAGATGAAAAGAGACTGCTTTTGAGAGTGCTCCCTTTACAGGTCCTAATAAAATGCATATGCAGTAACAATAATACTATCACCACCAGCTTACATATCTCAAGGAGTCACGGCATCCATAAACCTTGAAACAGAATGAAAAAATTTGTACACAGGTACATTTTAGGGATGACAGGGTTATAATCTGGAGTCTCAAAAGTGTCACTTAAAAAAGTTTCAAGAACCACTTGGCAAAGTACTATCACATGGTGCGAGAGATATGGTTACAGTCACAGCAAAACAAAAGAGTAGCTGCTGAAGCTGTTTATGCACATCTAAAACCTCATGGGATTTTGCTCATTGGTTTGGAGGTTTAAGGTCATAGTTTCATGAGACTGCCCAGTTAAATGGCCTAATATGTCTTGCGATTCTGTTCTGCCTCTGAGGTAGTTATCCAGTGTTTGCTGTTTAAAAGCCTATAGCCAAGGCCCAACAGGTGGAATTTATTTCCAGAGATCAATCAAGAAAGAAGTAGTGTCAAGAATACAAAGAAGATAGGAAGTGTATGGCCAAGTACCTCCATGAACTGCCATCTTTTCCAAGAGACTAGAAGAACTGGACAGCGCTAGATTACCATTATTGAACATTTTGATCTAAGAATTTAAGAAGAATCCTGATAGAAAAGAGAAAATACAGACAGAATTTCAAGTTCTCATGCTCTCCATACTTTGTGGAGTCATGGAGGCTGGAAACACCCTGCAACCAGTGCCAGGAGATAATCTTTAAACCTGAAACAAAGCTGGTGATGTTGGGTAAGCAGTGGACCACTACGTCATGAATTCAAACTCATCAGTCACCCTTGGGCAGAGAGTTGAGGCTATCTGTTCCGGTAAAGACTTACAGCCTTGGAAACTTTATAAAGGGTGACGATGAGTTGGAATCAACTCAATGACAGTGAATGAGTCTTATTAAAAACAAACAATAGTCTACCTTTACTAGTTTAAAAAGTCTACCTTGAGCATTATATACTTTGAAGACCTACCCTGTTTCCCCGAAAATAAGACAGTGTCTTATAATAACTTTTGCTCCCAAAGATGCGCTAGGTCTTATTTTCAAGGAATGTCTTATTTTTCCATGAAGAATACAGTATACATTTATTGTTTATTGTTTTATTAAGAGAGACCTCATACTTCCTGTCTGCTCCAGCTGCGCTGCGGCCAACAGTGAGCTGCACGGAGGCACCAGCTGCTACGGTCCAGAGACCACAGTTATGGTAGCTTCGGGTGGCCTTATTTTGGGGTAGGTCTTATTTTCGGGGGATGTCTTATATTTCAGCAAGAGGCAAAACTGTAAGTAGGTCTTATTTTCAGGGGATATCTTACTTTCAGGGAAACGGTATCTATATCCAATCAAAGTGACAACAGCAACCTGAATGATTAAACAGAAATCTGAGTGGTAAGTGAGTTAATGTTAATGGGGAAAGAATAACTCAGATAGCAATGGTTATACAACTTGAAGAATATTTTCTCACAAAGGTTTTTTAATGGTCTACTCAGTGGTTCTCAACCTTCCTAATGCCACAACCCTTTAATACAGTTCATGTTGTGGTGACCTTCAAACATAAAATTATTTCCATTGCTACTTCATAATTGTAACTTTGCTACTGTTATAAATTGGGTGACCCCTGTGAGAGTTGTTCAACTCCCAAAGGGGTCGTGGTCCACAGGTTGAGAACCACTGGCCTATACAATGTATTCTCAGCTAGGACAATATTCTCCCTGAAGTGGGAAGAATCTGGTTCTTAAAGTGTAAATAACAACTGCACCAGTGAGTTCCAATGCAGAGTGAGGAACAAGGACCCAGAAAGAATATGGCTCCCCTTGCCCAGCCAAACTGCTGCATGTAAAATGGACTTGGAAAACAAGTTTCTCTGAACATTTGTTAAACAAAGTTCTGAGAGGCTTACTAAAACATTTCTATTATTATTTATTCTATTTCCACAATACTTTCTAAACCATACTTAATAGTCACAACAAATACTATGCAGCAGTGAAATAGCTCAACTCTTAGGAAGTGAAATACTTACTTTCTTCCTGCATGCGAGCTAGAATCTGCACATCGGTTACATCATTCAACTTATAATTGGATCCAATTGAATCTTCATCTAATTCCGAAGCACTTAGCTCGCTGTCTATAGAAGATTGAGGACTGAGTGGAGGATTTCTGTCTGAATTTTTCAAATTACCTTAAAAGAGAAAAAATTAAAAGTCGGTACAAACAAAAGTTGGACAAACTGTTGTCATTAAGTTTATTTTACATTCTGATTTGGTCATTATTGTACCTTCCAGTTCATGAGATTTCAAAATGTTAAACTTAAAAATGGATTCTTTTAAAGCTATACAGGCATAAACAAACAAACAGCAACAAAACAAACCACTACCATCAAGTTCATTCCAACTCATAATGACCCTGGAGGACAGAGTAGAACTACCCCAGAGTTTCACAGGTTGCAAATCTTTATAGAAGTGGACCACTACGTCTTCTTCCTGCAAAGCAGGTGACAGGTTTGAATTGCCAATCTTTTGTGCTTACTGCTTAACCACCATGCTACTTTAAACAGTATGGCATAAATAAAAACCACATTTTCATTTAACTAGTATCTTATGAAAATAACAGGCTTCCAACTTAGTGGCTGGTAGATCAATGGTCTTCTGTGACCAGATGTGATGAGAGGATTCTATCTTTTACAAGACAGCCAGTAACTAAGCTACAAATAAAGAGCTTTATGATGTGGTATTTTCTTCGCCCAACTTAAATGATTAAAAGCATCTACTTTGCTTCAACAAGGCAACTATAATTTGAGGAAAACTAGAATTCTCAAGAGATTTGGAATTGGTCAGTGTAAGACATGAAAAAATAATAATAATTTAAAAATTATCAAAGGTTGGTGAGGAGGGAGGGGGAAATGAGCTGATACCAAGGGCTCAAGTTGAAAGAAAAAGTTTTAAAAATGATTATGGCAACAAATGTGCTGACACAATGTATGTATGTATTATGATAAAAGCTGTATGAGCCACCAATAAGATTATTTTAAAAGATCATTTTTTTAATCAAGAGAGATTTGGGAACAAATAAGCAAAAAAGATGATGAGGTTCATTTTTCCTATATTATGCCATGTTCACCAAATTCTTCTGCCCAAGGAATTCTCTAAATGTAGGAGTTCAAAATGTGGGATGGAGAATATAACTCGATTTTAGAAATGAAGAGTATATGAATTGTGTGTCTGAGGAAATGCTTCCAACAGATCACTAATGTTAGTCTAGTTGACAAAAATCAGCACTAACACTGTCACCAATATTTCTAATACACATTTATTTCAAACACTAGTTTCTCAGAACTGTTTTTCATCTTAAGAGTCAGGGTTGGGAGAATGAAGAGGGTGTTTTACTCCTGCAGTGATTTATAGTCTCGGAAACCAACAAGGGCAGTTCCTCTGTCCGCTATGGTCACTGTGAGTTGAAATCAACTTGATGTCAATGAGGATTTTTTTGAGTGGAGAGTCAGCTCGAAGTAAGACACAGGAGAACAGGAAGAACACACAGTGAACAAGGTAGGAGAAGTGCCACAAATTCAGACTCCGTTTCTTTCAACAAATATTTCAGATTAAACTTCATAGTGTGGTAACAAATAATCTCTATACAAAGCAAAGGGGAGATTCAGTAAAGTCTTTAAAGCAGGCAGAACACAGATAAAAAACGGGAAGTCGTTATGAGAACCTTCATTCTAAGGAAGGTATAATTAGCCCTAACGATAATACTAGCAGTAAAAGTAACTGAAGGAGTGAATTCCAAAGAATGAGCTTCAGAGTAAATCTCAGACACAGAACTAAAACTCTACCCTACCCGCCCCACCCTTTCCCAGTTTATAGCAACTTGTCCTGCGCTCTGCTCATACCATTCTAAGAGATTGACCAAGGCACCCTAGTGGTGCACTGTTTAAGTGCTTGGCTCCTAACCAAAAGGTCAGCAGTTTGAACCTTCCAGCTGCTCTGAAGTAGAAAATGCGGCAGTTTGTGTCCATAAATATTCCATAAAGCATTGGACGCTCTATGGAGGGTAGTTCCATTCTGTTCTATAGACTTACTGTAAGTTGGAATCAACTCAATGGCAACCGGTTAAGAGTTTGGCCACTATGCAAAAGGTTGGCAGTTCTAACTTACCCAGAGATGCCTCAAAGATAGACCTGCCTGGCCATCTGCTTCTGAAAGGTCCCAGCCTTGCAAACCCTATAGAGCAGTTCGGCCCTACACAGGAGGCACCATGAGTTGGGACCAACACGATGGCAGCTAACAACATTCACTCTTTTGGCACATTTACCTACACCCTTATAGTATTACTTAGCATCCGCACCAAAGTTTATTGAAATTCCCATAAAATTTTAACTTTATAGCTTTACAACCCAAGCAGGCTGCTCAATTAAAGTATCTGCTGATTAAAAGAATCAAGTATTGTGACCCTACTTAATTCAGATAGATTTTTTAAAAACCTAAATACACACCGCTTTAGAAAAATGTGAATTCAATATGTTGGCTTATCTGTGTGCTTCTGCTTCCTAGTAGAGTATCTGGTACAAAGAAGCTTCGCAGTGACGTTTCCTAACTAAAACTAATGAACTACTGATGAATAAATCCTTTTCTGAAGTTAAAAACCAGTCGGTCATAACTCCGTTTGGTTTCCCCCTTACCTGAATTTCCAGGAAGTATAAGTTGTTTGACTACAGGAGGCCGCACTGGGGCTGAGGACGGAGAATTAAAACCACTGCTATATGGGCTACTTGCATTTGGACTGTAAGGGCTTGTATAACTCACAGAGTTGAAAGGATTGTTATATAAATTGTGCCTCTTGAGAGCTGTATTAATGAAAAGGGGAGAAAAAAATTTTAATAACTGAGTTAATGTTAACATTCTGTATCACAACTTTTCCTTTGAGGAAGTTTATTAAGTCACTATCCTGACTTAAATAAACATTCTCATGGTAGTGGGGAAAATATATAAACCTACTCCTCACATATCAACTACTTTTATTATCTGACAGTTAGCATTTACAATGGCAAAAAATTCCCCTGGTTATTTTGTGCATTAACCTGTATTTCCTCCCCCAAGTCCAATTCCTGCCCCGCAGAGCCACCCATGGTAGTGCTATTCCATCCTTAGGGTGAGATTTTGATGGGCTTATTTGGAGAAGAGCCACAAGTACCCAAAAAGAGCCTGCAAGTAGCTAGAGCAGCCCAGGAGGAGCCAGGGGTGGGGGTGGGGGTGTTGTTGCTGCTACCCTTTACCCAAGTGGCCTGGAGTGAACAAATTCTGCAGTAGGAAGGGTACTGGACGGAACTTTTAGCCTGGGGTGTCTGGGGAGAGAAGCAGAAGCCTCCTACTCTACAACCGGAGCTGCTGAGCTCCTCTTCTGAGCACCTGTTAGTTTCCAATACTGCCACGACAGCAGCACATCACTAGTTTCTTTGGGGTCCTCCCTGGCCTATGGCATGGCAGTAGGTGGCTCTGCTAGTTGCCAAAGCCCCCAGAACTGTCAACTATTCCTTTAGTCCCCAGATCTGCTAGAGAGGGCCAGCTCTTGATGGAAGGGTACTGGGGTCCAGAGGACAGTGGTTCTAAGGGTCTGCACCCAGGGTTGCCTCCATGTCCCCCTCCTCTTTGCACAGTGCTGACTTTGTATAAGGAACTGACCTCAGGACCCTAACAGGGTTAGTAACTGGGGAGAGGGTATATTCATAACCCAAGAAAATGGTTTCTATTCCCTAAAGTTATATTATGAAGATAAAACGAACGGTATACATCAGGGAAAAAGTAACATCTCAGAAGATGTTTATAGGGGCTTCAAAAGTTTGTGGAAGAATGCCATATTTCACTTTTCAGATCACAGCTCAGTGTATAACCACTACACCACCAGGGCTCCTGGTTTGATTTCACTTTTCCATGAACTTTTTGAAGTCCCCTCCCTCAAAGGTTATTGGCTACTAAATTATCTCACTCCTATCTTGTTCTTTAGTCATTACAACAACCCTTAAAACACTGTGGTAGATATATAATCTTTTGTCAATTTGAGGATTAAGAGAGTAGGGGTGGAGTCCAGCTTGTCAATCAGATCATAGCCAATGAGGCCTCTGTGTGGGCATGGCCTTCTCCTGAAAATTCTGGGAAACCTGATACTTTCTCCTTGTAGGTGGGAGACACTTGTCTCTCTCTGCCACTCCCTGGGAGACACTGCAGCTGACAAGCCACATGGAACTACCCTAGTGCCCTGAACCAGACAAGCCACATGGATGCAACCAGACCTCGGAAGTTGGAGAAGCCACAGAGAGCCCCCTGCCAGAGCTGAGATGCTTACAACGCCACTGGATCAAAAAACTTTCTACCCACTGGCTTGTGATCGCCCTGTATTTGGCATTGCATGTGTTTCCTGAGTCTGAAGAGGACTTTATAGATTGGTATCAGACATAGGGGCTAATATCAGACTTATGGGCTTGGACTGGACGTCTTCTCAATGTTCAATTGCTCTTGTCTATACACCTCTCCCTTATATACACATATTCATGTTTGTGAATTTGTTTCTCTAGTCTATCCAAACTAACACAAACACCAAACCCATTGCTGTTAAGTCCATTCAGATTCATAATGACCATAAGGGAGACAGAGCAGCAATGACCCATATAATTTTCAAAGCTGCAAATCTTTATGAAATAGCTGTCAAGTGCTTAACTACTGTGCCAGCAGGGCTCCTTAAGCAACTCTTAGTGGCTTTTAATATTCAAACCAACCACATCAATGCCATTGAGTTGACTGACTCATGGGACACACAACTGCTCTTTAAGGTTTCCAAGACTATCCATCTGTAGGGAAGGAGACAGCCACAACCTATTCCCTGTCCCACCAAGCAGCTGGTGGGTTTGAACAACCGGTCTTGTGGTTAGCAGCTCAGGCTTATTTAACCCACTGCATCGCGAAGGATCCTGAGTGACTGGCTAGGCCAGGGTGATGTCAAAATACGGAGGAATACTCTTAAAATACTAATGTATGCATATAAAATTATACACATAGTACAAGAGAAAGACTAAGAAAGATATCAAACAATTTTTAAAAAGGAAAGGTAATATTTAAAATATTCCCTCCTCCCACCCTAATTCTACAACTCACAGCTTAATTCCAGTCCATAAATATTCATGATCAAGGGTAGAAGAACAAATAAGCTAATATGCCACAATTCTTTCTCTCAAGAGGATTATGGAAGAAGGTTTTAAGGCAAAGTGAAATTGGTTTGATTCTAAAAGTGCAAAGGGCACGGAAATGAAGACAGAGTAATTCACTTTAGTGGGGAGCGAAAGGGGAAGGCTTTTTGGAAGTAGATGTACTGGGCAGACTGGAGGAGGAGTAAGCCGACTGGCCATAGCTGTGGGGAAGTATGTGCTCTCCTTTGGGTTTGTAACATGAACGAATAGGGTCTGGTCATCCACGGCATATTATGGAAAGAAGTGTGATGAAGCCCTAAGCGAAGGACAAAATAGAAAATCCCAGCTGAGGCCAGGTCATTGAAGTTCTGCAATACCATGCCCAGAGTGTGTTTTAATTAGTGGTGATGGCAAAAAGCTATCTGATTTCTGAGCAATAATTTGATAAGGTTCCATTTGTTAAGAAGGGGTGGGGGAAGACTGATGGGAATTTTGATAGTGGTAAACTGGACTAAACTAGGCAATAAAGAAAAAAAATTAAGAAAATTATATTAAAATTTGGAGAGGCTTGCTAAAATGAAAGGCTCAAAGGTTTCCAGTTTGCCTAGTGGCCTGAGCAGAGGAACAGGTGCTCTGGTTTAGTTTTCCCGTTTGGTAAGCTAGTGTGGAGGATGGGTGGTGTGGCTCAGGGAGTCTGACACATTTTCATTGTGAGGCAAAAGTGTCATGTTTTCTCCAGAGTAAGTCTGTGGCAGGATCATGACTATAGGCCTGGTCAGTAATAGGGCTGCTCATTTCCCCCTTTGTTCCTTCTCATTGCCCTTGGAAGCACCTTCTCTCTTATTTGGTTCATTATCACTAGCATTTCATGTCCTCAGTCTTTTATCTTGTTCCTCTCTGCCAGTGGTTCTCAACCTTCCTAATGCTGCGACCCTTAATACAGTTCCTCATGTTGTGGTGACTCCCCAAACCATAAAATTACTTTCATTGCTACTTTATAAATGTAATTTTGCTACTGTTATTAATCGGATGACCCCAATGAAAGGGTCATTCGATTCCCAAAGGGGTTGTGACCCACAGGTTGAGAACCGCTGCTCTATGTCATATGCCTGCTGAGAAATTGCATTCATTTCCGTAACATCACTTGCAAGATTCCTCATGTGTTTAGCTCCAATCCCAAGCTTACCTCTGAGCTTCGGACCCACCTACACTGCCCATTTAATGTCTTTGAGTATCAAAAGGAAAAAGAATCAACAAACCCAAATCCAAACTCAATTTCCCTTCCCAAACCTAATTCTCTACCAGGGCCCCTATCTCAGAATGTTAATATCCATCCTGTCACACACCGATACACACCTAGAAATTAGTGCTGAACTCTCTTCTCCCTCATTTCCTGATAGTTGGTTCCCTCCACTTATCTACCTCCACATCTTTTCATTTTTCTTACCAGTCCTTTACCCATCCCTCATACATACCACCCAGCTATCTTCATCTATTCCTGGCAAAAGCATCTGCTGTTTGCTCTTGGCACTCTCCAGCTTACTTTCCACACTGCAGCCAGAATGACCTTCCAATACACATCAGATCGTGTCGTCTCTGCCCCACCCACAGGACCCTTGAAATGTCTTTCCATTGCTCAAAATCTTGAGTGTGCCTCTTCAGACCTTACAGAGTCTGGTTCATTGCTTGCTTGCTCACCCTTTCTACTCCAGCCACTCTGGCTTGTCCCAGTCCTTCTCTAACTGGTTCTCCATAACTGCAATGCCCCTTTCCCTCTCACTCCTTCTTTAGCTTCGGTACATTGTTGTGAATCTTTAGGATTCAGATTTAACATTACCTTCTAAAGGGAAATTCCTATTTTTCAAAGCTTCAAAGCACTATATACCATTCATATACAAACAACCAGCCATGAAAATTATTATTTTTTAATCATTTTATCACAATCCATACATCCATCCATTGTGTCAAGCACATCTGTTGCCATCATCATTCTCAAAACATTTGCTTTCTGCTTGAACCCTTAGTAGAAAATTATTTATCAATCTCTTTTCCCTAGCATAAACTCCACACACAGGACACTGCTTCAGAAGGATTCTCTACACAGAGACAAAGTTAAAACATTAGTGTCAAGCCAGACAAAGTCCATTCAAAATCTAAAATTATATCCTAAAAGTTGGCATGTAATAACCAAACTTAAAACTACACTTTACCAGCCTACCTGTTACAGCCAGCCAACCAAGCATACACTGTACTTATATAACAACCAAACTGTCTAGCTAGTTTCCCCCCTGACAAACTGACCATTTTCAGCTTAAATGCTACCCAGAGAGCATATTATTTTGCTGATAAAGCCAAAATAAGCAATTTTAAGTACATAGCTATCAGTAGATAGGACACAAAGAAAAACCCAGACCCTGAAAATATATGGGTTGGTTGATCCTTAATATATGAGTAATCCAGAAAACTAGAGCATTCCTTTTTTTTTTTTTTTAATTAAAAGATCATTTTATTGGGGCCTCTCGTTATAAGCCATACATTGATTGCATCAGGCGTGTTTGTACATATGTTGCCTTCATTCTTTTCTAGACATTTACTTTCTATTGACCCCTTGGTAGCAGCTCCTCTCCCGCCGCCCCCACCCTCATATCCTTATAACCCCTTGATAAATTATATTCTTACTATTATTTTCAAATCTCACCCTGACCGCTGTCTCTCTTCCCCCATGTTTTCTATTGCTCTTCCCCCTGGAGAGGGTTACATGGTTATGTATTGATAGATTCCCCCTTTTTCCCTTGTTCTCCCCCTCTTCCCACTACCCTTCTGGTATCACTTTTCCCACTCCTGTTCCTGAATTCCGTGTGCCGTGAGCCCCCATCTCTTACCTATATGTGTGTACATGCTCTGGTCTAGTATGAATTGAGAAGCACTGGAGTCCTGATAGCGGGAGGTGAGGAAACCTCAAAAAACAGAGGAATACTGTGATGCTTTACTGCACCCTGGTTGACTCATCCCTTCCCTGTAGCCCCTCTGTGGGGGGATTGTTCCACTGTCTACAGATGGACTTTGGATCTCTGCTCCAACCCCCCTCACTTTCAGCAATATGGTTTTTTTTTGTTTGTTAGTTATGTGCCTTCTGATGCCTATTACCCAGTCCTGATGACTCCTCATGATCACACCGGCAGTGTGAAAACCAGAGCATTCTTAAAAGAAACTAAGAGAATTTCACAAATAGGCCAGCAGTATCATGCCTGTTTCTATTTGTGCTGGTATGTGTCATGAAATGGCATTAATAACCACAGGCACATTTTGTTAGCATTAAGCCAAAGTAGCATAAAAACAATTTAAACCTAAAATGACATGTAAAACAAACAACAACAACAACAACAAAATCTTAACAAGAAAATGCTATCAATACAGTAAGAGCTTACTATGTATTCGGAAACAGTGCTAGGTACAACATCATCATCATTTAATTCCTAATAGAACTTTTCAGGTGCATCATTCTCATGGCAAGTTAAATGATGCTCAGACCACCCCAAAACTCAATGGCTGTAGTGAGAGGAGGTCTTCTTGGAACTCAAAAGTCACATATTTCTACCACACTGAAGTTTCTTCAAAATGTTACATGTGAGATGAACAGACATTTTTAACTTTAATAGCCACTGCTTGTATTTGTATTAGAAACAATGATCAGAGTTCATTATTTCATAAGTATTATTGATTACTAAAAGGTAAAATCAGAAACGAGGAGATTTTGAAAAATAAACACACCTGTTTGAAGTAAGTAGTAAATTGAGGGGGGGGTGTTTGTGTATGGAAAAAAACTCTCATGGTAGTATGCAAAATGCGATTTGGAAAATGCTGCCAGATAAGGCATTGCCTTCCCCCCAATAAGGACTCAACATTTATCTGTTTGGTTTTTGAGAAAAGAAATCAAAGGGATGAATTGACAAGTAAAATTACAGACATACCTGACATAGTTTGATCAAGTTTGTGGATAAGGGACTTTTTAGCACACTCAACATCAGGGCTTGGATAATCCAAAACTTGCCTGCACCAAACTAATGGACTAACTGATTTCTGCATTGGTGTAAGTTTTTTCTTTGGTGATGAGTAAAGCCTAGAAGAAAATAGACAAAAGGTAACAATCATTATTAAGCACAGTTCACTGAAATAGGGATCTCTGTAGAGGAGTATGTTTAACATTACCTATGTTTACTTAGTGCACAGGGGAGAAAATCATACTCTAATAAACAGACTCAAACCTCAAATATTAAAAGTACAAAAAAAAAATCAAGCCAACCTGTCCATTCTTAATATCTACCTTATTTTTTTCTCTTACTCTCATTAGTAAAGCCTTGAAATACTTGTTTTTACAATAACTTACTCTATTTTCAGTCATGCTGAATTGTTGTATATAGCTTTATCATTCGGGCTAACCTAGACGGTAGAATACCAAAACCCAAACTCACTGACACCAAGTTGATTTTGACTCATGGCGATCCTTTGGGCCAGAAAAGAACCGCCATTGTGGGTTTCTGGGGCTGTAAATCTTTAGAAAACCTCTCCTTTTTCTTGATGAGCGGCTGGTGCATTTGAGTTTATGACCATGTGGTTAGCAGTCTAATGTGTAACCCACACCATCACCAGAAGTTTTTTTCACTCACTGCCACAGAGGTGGTGCCAACTCAGCGACTTAGAGGGCAAAGTAAAACTGCCCCTGTGGGTTTCCAAGACTGTAACTCTACAGGAATAAAAAGTCTTGTAAAAAGATCCAACCCCCCTGGCTGTCCCTGAGGGGCTGTGCCCCGGCCTCGCTGCTGCCCCCCTTCTCTTCCAGGCCCAGCTGCCCCCAGGCTCCTCCGTCCTGTCTATTACCAGAAGGGGGAGCCTGGTCCCGAGGAGGCCGCGCCCCCCTTCCCCAAGGAGAAGGATCTGAGAGTCTTCTCGCTCCCTGTTACCTGATTGGTGTCTTGCAGCCCCACAGACCCAGCCGCCCTCTAAATCGGAGGGGGCTGTTGCCTGAAGCACTGTTGCCTGAAGATTGTTGCGCCGAGGAGCCCGAGAATGATGATTTCCACCGCTCCTGGTCCCCCTCAAGCCCACCCTCGAGTGTGGACAGTCCGGAGGGCTGTGCCCTGTGCCCTGTGCCAAGGACTCTGCACTAGAACTCCCTCTGTGTGACTGGGGCTGGAGGCTGCCTCACCCGTGCTCTATTTATTCCCTTATTTTATCTAATGCCATTTCAAACAGAACTGCAGAAGTAAAAAAAAAAAAGATTCCACCACACCAAGGCAAAACACTAAGGGGGTGCAAAAGAACATTAAGGGAATGGAGCGGCGAGGTTCCCAGGGAATGCTGAAGGCAGACTTTGGGGCCAGGGTGTGGTGCCCCAACAGACAGGACTGGAAAACACTC
>NW_022111369.1:62970708-62973008 GCF_000313985.2 Echinops telfairi | reverse complement strand
GCCCATTTGTAGGCCACTGGAGATCCTCTTGCAGAGGGGTCTCGGGGAGATGAGCCAGTCAGGGTGCGATGTAGCAACGATGAAAAATACAGCTTTCTTCTAGTTCCTAAATGCTTCCCCTGCCCCAGCCCCCACTATCATGATCCAGACACTATCTTGCAAATCTGGCTAGACCAGAGGATGTACACTGGTAAGATAGGAACTGGAAACACAGGGAATTCAGGACAGATGATCCCTTCAGGATCGCCATTCATGTGTGAGTGGCGATTCTGGGAGGGTAGAGGGAGGGTGAGTTGGAAAGGGAAAACCGATTACAAGGATCTACATGTGACCACCTCGCCGGGGAACGGACAACAGAAAAGTGGGTGAAGGGCGATGTCGAACAGGGCAAGACATGACAAAATAATAATTTATAAATTATCCAGGGTCCATGAGGGAGGGGGGGAGTGGGGAAGGAGGGGAAAAAATGAGGAGCTGATGTCAGGGGCTTAAGTGGAGAGTGAATGTTTTGAGAATGATGAGGGCGATGAATGTACAAATGTGCTTTACACAATTGATGTATGTATGGATTGTGCTAAGAGTTGTATGAGCCCCTAATAAAACGATTTTTTAAAAGGGTATATAATTCAGTTAAAAAAATTATTTATTAAAATTAAGAGAAAAAAAAGCCTTGTCTTGCTCCCAAGGAGTGGCTGGTGGTTTTGAAATATAGACCTTGCAAGACTGCAGCACTATTTCATCAGAGGCAGAATAGGAAAGACAGGTACAGTACATCCCTCTCCACTTCCTCTCTCCTTTCCCATTAAAAACTCACTCAAAAATCTATAATTGGTGATTCATTCTTTTTGGTCAAGCACCCTCTCTGTAATGATCTTTCCTAATGATAATATACCTGGTAAGAGCAGTACTTTACAAACTTAATATGGATATATTTAAGAAGGGCAGGGAGTCCCCAGGTTACAGATGTCTGACTTATGGACAACTGCCACTTGCCCTTTAATGTTATGTGAATTTGCCCTTTGAAATGATTGAGCCAAGCCCTATTTGCAACAAATTCTTCATCACCTGCACGTATTGCACATGCAGCTTTTAAATCACTGGAAAACCTTTGTGCTTTTTATCTCACTAAAGAATATATAAGGACTATATTTGTCCTGGTTCTAACTCATTTACAATTCAACTTAAACACAAGAGTTAGGAACTGAACTTATTCATATTCCAAGGATTGCCTGTACTTCAATTTTGGTAAAGAATGAGAGTTATTTTATAAGCCCCTAGAAAAGGTATACAGATAGAAAAAAGTAGGTATACATAATTATATTATCTACGTCATGATTTTTCCTAAAGTTAGTAGTCCACATTACATCAAGTGATATTGATTTTTTAAAGGCTATTTTTTATCTTAAGACACTTTATGTGGAATTGTATACTTCAGTATGTCTATATACCTAGATAGCTCAATAAAGCAAGGACTTTGGAATTTCACACTAATCAAGTTAGGGCAGCAATATGAAGCACTGTTTAGGAGCAAATATTTAAATATATTTCTACAGTACTAGAATAGACATGTTCCTTACAAAGTGGCAATATGTACACAATCCGTGCCTTCTTTGTTCTCCCCTACCCGTAACAGAAGCCTGGTGGGTTCAGTCATTACAGCGCTAGGTTGGTAATCAAAAGGTCAGTGATTTGAAGCAACCAGCCACTCTGCAGGTGAAAGCAATGGCAGTCTGTGTCGTTATATGGAATACAGAACAATGGAAACCTGCTGAGCAGTTTGCTCTGTCCTTTGGTGTCACTATCAGGAGGCTGACTTGACAGCAATAAGATCTCTCATTCTCATGCGTTATTAAACTGTGATCAAGATAATCAAAGCTAATGTACATTTCTCCATTACCTCTATTTATTTGGACACAAATACTGAAATAGAACATCAATTTATGAAATAACTTATGAACTAAAAATGAAAATATAATCAATTAGTTTCATTCACTTTCCAACACCCTCCACACACACCCCCATTAAAAATAGTGGTACCCAAGTTAGCAAATAAAACGTCTATGTATGAGTAAGAAACATTAATAAAATTACTTTATAACACTGTCACCACTCTCTCAATATATACATTCCCTTACACTCAATGGTTTCCTGCAACTTACCCACACAACTCACATGTACTTAGTATGATCCCCTACTCTTCAATATAAAAAGCTATGTGGGACAAGAACAGCATGTTGGTTTTTTTGCTCAAAACTGGACCACTGAGATGGCTATGTGAGCAGGCTTGTAGGCAAACAAGC
>NW_022111369.1:62958457-62968811 GCF_000313985.2 Echinops telfairi | reverse complement strand
TTAAAAAAAAAATTTCTGTATTCTTAAATTCTTCTACAGTTACACTCCCAGTGCTCCTCGATGTTATTAAAACTACCCCACTCTCTTAATCTCTATCGGTTCCTCCTTTAAGAAAACAAACACTTTGCCTAAATTATATAGCTGGTGAGTTCTAAAGCCCTCTATAGATCTTTAACTACAGGACCAGTGGTGCACTGAAACCTCTTGCATAAAAACCTGCTCCCCTCTCTACAGCTTTCCATTCTTTACAACTGGACTCACTGTATTTGTCTCTAGTCCGTAGTTCAGAAGCCCTGGTAGTGTAGAGGTTATGTGACAGACTGCTAAACACAGGGGTCAGCAGTTTGAAACCACCAGCCACTCTGCGGGAGAAAGATGAGGCTTTCTCCCCATGTAAAAAAAATTACTATCTCAGAGATCCACTGGGGAAGTTCTACCATGTCCTCTAGAGTTACTTAGTTGGAATTGACTCGATAGCACTGAGTCTGGTTTTGCACATGTAGTTCACAGAAGGTACTCAGACCATGTGAAGGGATAAATGAATTACAGTATAGCACTTTTTGCAGTATTTTGGAATCAGTCTATGAAAGATCTAACAGGCTATAAATTGTGGTGTGAAGTGGTAATTTGAATTTATTACTTTAGAGGTTGAATTTGTTATTTCAGAGGCCTCTGTCCTCCTGCAGCTTAATTTCCAATAAGGAGATAGACAAGTAATGACATACACCATATACCAGCTTGTAATAGAGGCTATAGAGAAAAACAGAACAAGGTAAAGAACTCTAAGATTAAGAGGAGTTGGTCTTTTATATGAGTAGTTAATTGCTGGTGTAATTCATTTTTCTCGTATAAAGCAGAGTTTTTTTGATGTCCTCTGCTAGTAAGAAACCATCAGGCATCCTTATACATAAACGGCATGACAAAGAATCCTATAATACTCTTCACTATTACACAATGAAATACAATAAATTTTAAGTCTAGGCTTGCTTAACAATTTCATACTATCTCATTGCCAGTTAGAATAGAAGAAAGGAGTAGCATCCTAGAAACCTTCCTTCTCATCTTAATTTTCAGACGCCTAAACTCTAAAACAGATTATGACCCTAAGATTCACTAAACTAGTATCAATCAGTCGATGTACTATTGTAGACCCTAGAGACTGAGTACTGGGCAGTGGGAACATGGACGGGGAAACAAACAAAATCTCTGCCTTTACAGAATTTAGAGTGGGGACGGTAAGGAAAGGCAAAATAGGATAAAAAAGAGAGATAAAGGTAAAGTTATGAAAGACAAACAAACCAGTTTGGAGAAATAAGGATCACAGCTTACAATTTTAAATAGAATTTAAAGGCAGTTGAGCAAAGGCATGAGGAAACCCTGGGGGAAGAGTATACTGTGATTTCTAAGTGATTTCTAAGTTTTTGGTTATGATCATGAATTGCTTTTATAATAAGAAAGAACTATTAAGTCCTGTTGAAAATATTTAAGTCACTTTCATTACTCTACTGGAGAGTTGTATCCTCTTACCATACTTATTTAATCTGTAAACTAAGCAAATCATCAGAGAAGATGGATTATATGAAGAATACAGCATCAGGATTGGAGGAAGGTTTGTTAACTTGTGATATGCAGATGATACAACCTTGCTTGTTGACAATGAGAAGACCTTGAAGCACTTGCTGATGAAGATCAGGAATTGCAGTCTTCAGTATGAATTACAATTCAATGTCAAGAAACCCCAAACCATTGCAATTGGACCAATAGGTAACAGCTTGATAAATGGAGAAAAGATTGAAGTTGTCAAAGATTTTGTCTTGCTTGGATCCACAATTCATACTCATGAAACAGCAGTCAAGAAACCAAATGACACACGGTACTGGGTAAATCTGCTGCACAAAACCTCTTTATAGAGTATAGAAAAACAAAGATGTTACTTTGAGGACTAAGGTACATCTGACCCAAGCCAGGGCATTTTCAATTGCCTCATATACTTGTGAAAGTTGGATATTGACTATAAGGAAGACCGAAGAAGAATCAATGTGTTTGAACTATGGTGTAAGCAAAGAAGATTGAAAATACCATAGACTGCCAAAAGAACAAACTGATCTATCTAGGAAGAAGTACAGCCAGATGCTCCTTAGAGGTAAGGATGATGAGACTTCGTATTATATACTCTGGACATGTTGTCAGGAGAGACCAGTCCCTAGAGAAAGACATCAATCATACTTGACAAAGTGGAGGCGCATAGAAAAAGATGGATTGACACAGTGACCGCAATAATAGGCTCAAACATAACAATTGTGAAGATGGCACAAATCTGAGTGGTGTTTTGTTCTTGTTCTGTTGTATGTAGGGTCGCTATGAGTTGGAACAAACTTCAAAGCACTTAACTACAACATTGGAGGAAATTACAAGTACAAGGGGAACAGTAAGAGGGTGAGAACAGACTCACAAGCATCTCAAGGAAGTATCTGACACACAGAGTCTGTTGCAACACAAGAAAGAAGGCAGGCTAAGCCTAAGAAGATGGAAGTGCAGGCAGGGATTGCAGACTCATGGAATTTCTGTGAGTTACAGGATTTATCAAGGGGCACAGCTCGAACTGAGGTATTGAATAACCAGTAACTATAAGTATTGAGAGCCCGTGTTCAGCACTAGGACAGAGGTGTAGGCCTGAGTGCGTGCAGGAAAAGAGCCTCTTTGGGCTCACCAGAGCACCAGTGGCAGGTTCCTTGGGCAGTTTGAACTAGGGATTTGCATATAGAGGGTTCTCAGATGGGCTAGAGGAACAGCACTAACTTCAGCTACCCAGAAGGCTCAGGGGATATGAGCTATACATCTTTGTGGTTCCTTATATGAAATAAAAGTTTTCTTCCCTTCCCCCCACCCAAAAGAATCAGACTACATAGTTTACTTAGGGAAGTCTACTAAGAGTTACACTTTTGATTTTTGTTTTCAGATGCAAAGTTAGGAAAATAAAAATCATGCACATCAGCTGTCTTGGCTCCAGTTCCATCACAAACATATTTAAACAATGTAACCTAAATTTCTTCATCCATCATAATATAGCAAAAGATCCAACAATGGCTTTTTAAGGAATCCAGTAACCTTCTCTGGTGGCAGTGGGTTAGGCATAAGGTTGCTAACCTCACACTTGGCAGTTCAAACCCATCAAGTACTCCATGAGAGATAAGCATTTGAGAAACCTTATGGAGTTCTACTCTATTCTATATGGTTGCTATGCGTTAGAATCAACTTGACTGCAGTGTTTTTTACTTTTCTTTTTCTTTTTGGTTTGGTACAACCACAGAGTAATATTACAGACTTAAATTTTATAAACAGAATTAATTTTTTTTATTATAAAAGGTACTAATATTCCTAAAAGGAAATTTAGAAATCACATAAAAGTACAAAAAATTTAAAACAAAGTGCATCTGTAACAGTCCCGAAGAGAACCACATCACTATTTTGGTTATGTGTAAACTGGAATTTTAACACTAGATACTACATCTAGGCAGTATTTTCCTCTTCAGCTCACTGCAAGATCATATAATTTCAATAATGTTATTATTCGGAATATATGTAAAGTTCCTCACCTGGAACTGGGATCTGTGTCAGGTGACAATTTTGGTCTCATTGTTTTGTATGTATCTTTGATAATGAGACTGATTCAATTTAATGTCACTGAATTCTTACTGCACAAAAGATTCTGTAGTTCTATACAGAAATATAAAGATGAATACACTAAAGACTGTTCCTCGACTTAAATGGCTCACAATCTGCTCTAGACCGAACCAGAAAACAATCCCGTCCTGTTTCTTATTTTCTAACAAGTATACCCATGTAAATACTAATCGACAGCATTAAGGAGGGAATGGGAAATTCATAAAATTTCACAAAGGAAAGATCATCTAAGTGGGATTTTGAAGGACAAGGAATATTTTGGGAAGAGGAGGAACAGGAAAAAAAGTAGAATGCAATATAACACCAAGAGGTAAATGGTACGAATGTTTGTGAAATTTTCCGGCAAAATCAAGTAAAACTGGAGAAAAGGCTATAAAAAATGGAGTTGGACTGTTGAACACTTTAACTATCCTGCCAATCCATTTTTATTCATTAGACTTGAACTACCCACATGAGGGAGAAAAATTTGCCATTCCTGAGGAAATTCACAGAAATGTGTCAGAGACTTAGAAGGAAAACAGCCAAGATATTCCCATTGTTAACAATCTCTCCCATATTTAAGCTCAGTACTTTGTCTTGGAGTTATGGGGTCTTCCCAAATAGATTACAATATTTTAAACAAAGAAACGGAGAATTAAAAGCACACCTAACAGTTACCTAATTCTTTGTGCCATCCCCGCCCTTGAACTATGTATGGGGCAGTCTTACAAAGGGTGTTTACTTATCACACTGCTGTCTAAAGAGACCAGAGGCTGTCTGAACCATTCTCTCAGAAAGCTTTCTTATATTAAATCAAATTTTTCCTTCCTTGTAATTTCCAGTAATGGTTCTTGTGATGACTTCTAGTTAGACAGAATATCAAAGTCAATACTTATTGTAGCCCTTCAAATGGTTAAACTGTTCTCTTTCACCAGCTAACTGTCTAGAAGCTGTTGTGTGCTGCCCAGCTCGCTGACTTAGCGGCCACTGACACCGTGTGACAGAGGAGGACGGCCCCTGAGGTTTTAATGACTGCAATCTTGACAGGAGCAGATAGATCACTGTTCTTTCTCCTGTTTAGTCTCTGGGTGAGTGTGAGCCTACTGGTTTAACGCAATCTAAATGATATATTCTTCACTAGACATGACATTCAGCCTTGATTTGCATTTCTATTTCATTTGATCAGTCATGCAGCTTTGGGTTAATTTCCCTAAATGTAAAAAAAGGAGTAACAATAACTACAGCTCCAAATTGTGAGGATTAAATAAGTCAGCATGCATAAAATGCCTTGCACAATACTTGGCAGACAGAACCTGATCAAACAATGGTGTCTGTTTTATCAAACATGTGGTCCTACTTGGCCATATTCCAGTTTCTAAGAAAGCAAGAACTTCAGTATCATCATGTTTCTCTGTGAACTCAACATTGTGCTTCTCACAAACAGTGCTTCTAAGTATTGAACTAAAAAAATAAAAGAAAAAGAAAAACACTGGCCCCTTATAAAAATCATAAATGAAACAAAGAGTCAATGTAATAAACTGATTCTCAAAAGCAAAAACCAGTAAGTGAAAAGCATGGTATGAGGAAAAAACCACATTTCTGCTAACTTCATAGTTGGAAAAGTTTATCAATAAAATGTAATTGAAAGAGAATGAAAATATTCCACTAACTTTTAGAAGGCCCCCTTGCATATTGATAGTAGTCCTGGTGGCATAGTAGGTTACATGATGGGCTCCTAACCACAGGTAGGCAATTCAAAACCACCACCCTGCCCTAGAACTCAAACTAGCTGCCATGAAGTTGATTCCAACTCAGAGTTACTCTAAAGGCCAGGGTTGAACTGCCTCTGTGGGTTCCTGTAAATCTTTACAGGCGTAGAAAGCCTCATCTTTCTCCCAGAGTGGCTCCAGGTTTCAAAATACTAACCTTCCAGGGAGAGCTCAACGTATAACCTACTAGGCCATCAGGGCTCCTAACACTATCCTACAGGGTCACTATTAATCGGAATTGACTGAATGTCAGATGGTTTTGTATACTGATAAGAAGTCCATTTAAATTTAAACTGTCTTCTGATGGGTAAGAGAAAGATAAAGTAAAATGTATTTGATAGGATATGCGGAACTTAGCAAGATTAATGTGGTATCTTCAACCTCAAAAGTTTTTAAAGGAAGAAGCATGAAAATCTGCCCTGGCTAGCCTGGTGACACCACTCTCACTGCTAGGGTTGTGCACTGCCTCTTTAATGCTCGCTACAAAACCAATGGTAAATATCAATTTTGCTTTAAGGGAAAGCAAAATACTTTTCAGATTTCTTTTGGTTAGAGAAAACAGGTATTAATGCAGACCATTTGTAAAAGTGAAGTGGTATAAATCATTTTCAAAAAGCAGGAGATACATGTATTACATTTAATTCTATACAGCTGTTGTTGTTAGGCGCCATCTTACCCACAGCACCCCCACGCACAACAGAACGAAACAACACACAGTCCTGAGTCATCCTCACAATTGTCCCTATGCCTGAGCCCATTGATGCAGCCACTGTGTCAATCCGTCTTTCTCTTGTTTTTCGCCCCCCACCTCCACCCCCGCCCCCTTTGCCAAGCATGATGTCCTTCTCCGGGGACTGGTCTCTCCTGACATGTCCAGAATGTGTCAGACAAAGTCTTGCCATCCTTGCACTCTGGCCTTACTTCTTCCAATATAGACCACTTTGTCCTTTTAGCAGTCCAAGGCACTTTCAATATACTTCTCCAGCATCACAATTCAAATGCATCAGTTCTTCTACGGTCTTCCTTATTTAATGTTCAACTTTCACATGCATATGATGTGATGGACAATACCATGGTTTGGGTCAGCCGCACCTTAGTCCTCAAAATAATATCCTTGCTTTTCAACCCTCTAAAGAGGTCTTGGGCAGTGGATTTACCCAAGGCAAGACGTCTGTTGATCTCTAGACTGCTGCTTCCAATGAGCAATTATTGTGGATCCAAGTAAGACAAAATCCTTGACAGGTCTTTTTCTCCATTTATCATGATGCTACCTGTTTGTTCAGTTGTGAGGATTTTGGTCTTCTTTACATTGAGTTGTAATCCAAACTGAAGGCTACACACTTATCTTTTCAGCAAGTGCTTCAATTCCTCCTCATTTTCAGCAAGAAAGGTTTCATTATCTGCATACTGCAGGTTGTTAATAAGCCTTCCTCCAATCCTGATGTCTCACTCTTTATCTAATTCAGCTTCTCTGATGATTTGCTCAGCATATATATTGAACAAGTATGGTGAGAGGAAACAACCCTGACACACACCTTTCCTGATTTTAAAACATGCAGTGTTACCTTGGTTCTCTTCACACAACTGCCTCTTGATTCAGGTACAAGTTCTGAACGAGCACAATGAAGTGTTCTGGAATCCCCATTCTTTTCAAGGTTATTCACCACTTGTCTGTCACTTTGTCATACTGTGGTGGCTTGTGTGTTGCTGTGATGCTGGTATTTCAAATGTCAGCAGGGTCGCCAACAGTAAACGGTTGTCAGTGGAGATCCAGATTAAGAACAGACAACAAAGAAGGACTTGGCTCCCGAGTTTGGAGGAAGCTGCTGCTGAAAACGTTATGCGCAGCTTCGACACAGTTTCAAATACTGAAAGCCTAAACAAAGAAAACAGAACATTGTCAGAGATACTGCTGGCACAGGGATCCCTCAGGTCCGAAGACACTCGAAATGTGATTGAAGAGGAGCTGATTTCTCGACCATGGTGACGTGAGTTGGGTAAAGCCCGTGGAAGTAAAGCCTTCAGGATCTTCATTTGCTGATGGGACATGACTCAAGGTAAGGAAAAACAGCTGCAAAAATCTTCTAATGATTAGAACTTGTAATGTGCAAAGTATGAATTTAGGAAAATTGGAAGTGGTCAAAAATGAAATGGAACACATGAAGATCAGTATCTTATGCATTAGTTAGCTGAAATGGACTGGTATTGACCATTTTGAATCAGAAAATCGTTGATTTACTACTTTTGGGGGAATAACACTGTCAAGAGGAATGGTGTAGCATTCATTGTCAGAAAGGATCTTGCTAAAATCCACCATGAAGTACAATGCCATCTGTAATCGGATTATATCCCTCTTCAAAGAAACCCAATTAGTACAACTGTTATTAAGATTTATGCACCAATAACAAAAGGTACTGATGAAGAAATTCGACTTCAGTCAGAAATTGATCATGCATGCACTCAAGATTCATTGATAGTTATTAGTAATTAGAATGCAAAATTTGGAAACAAAGAGGAAGGAACAGTAGTTGGAAATATGGACTTGGTGACAGAAATTAAGCTGGAGAACACCTGATAGAATTCTGCAAAACCAACAACTTATTCATAGCAAATACCTTTTTTGAATAAAACAAAAGGTGACTAACACATGGGCTTTCCCAGACGGAATCCAAAAATTTAAATTGACATCTGTGGATGTAGAAACTCATTATCATCAACTAAAACCAAACCAGGGGCCGACTATCGAACGGGTCATCAATTGCTCAGGATAAGTTCAGGATAAAGCTGGAGAAAATTAAAATAGTCCACAGGAGCCAAAATACAACCTTGAGCATAGCCCCCCTGAATTTCGAGAAGACAGTGAACACTAATGACAGAAGACCTGATGAACTGTGGGAGGACATCAAAAACATCATTCATGAAGAAAGCAAAATGTCACTAAAAAGACAGGCAAAAAAGAAAAGATCAAACTGGATGGCAGAAGAGACTCCGAAACTTGCTCTCAATTGTCGTTAAAGCAAATAAAGGGTGAAGTTGAAAAGCTACCGTATATACTCGTGTATCAGCAGAGTTTTCCAACACATTTTTAATGCAGATTTTGTGGTAAAATTAGGTGCCTCAGCTGATATTTGGGTCAGTTTATACTCGAGTATATAGTATACAGAAAATTTCAAAGGGCAGTTCAAGAAGACAAAGCCAAACATTATAATGAAATGTGCAAGGACCTAGAATTAGAAAACCAGGAGGGAAAAACATGCTCAGCAGATCTGAAACCAAAATTAAAAAAAAAAAATCAAGCCTCGAATTGCAATTTTGAAAGATTCTATAGAAAAAACATTGAATGATGCAGGAAACATTAAGAGAAGATAGAAAGAAGATAGTAAAAATAATAACTATATCTGTATTTGAGAAATAATGAGGCTGAAGCACAAAGTGGCTTGCCCCTGCAGGGTCATTTAGTTAGCAAGTGTGGGAGCAGGAATTCCAAATCAGGCTATGAGGACTTTTAAGATTACCAAGCTTCCCACAGCACCTTTGAGCACATGAAAAATATGTACAAAAGGAAGTCCACATACAATGAAACTAACAAATGTGCTGAGGTCTCAGGTCAATAAAGAGTGAAAGGAAAAGGAAAAAATAATCCATTGTCAACAAGTCAACTCCCAGCCCCTAGTGACCAAGAGAACCGCTCCTTAGGGTTTCTGAGATTGAAAACCTTTATAGAAGCAGCCCGTCTCACCTTTTTCCTGGGGAGTAGCTAGTGGATTTGAAATATTTGAATTGTTGGCCTGTAGCTAGCAGCTCAACGATTAACCCTCTGTGCCACCAGGAAAGAAGGGGACCTGTAATAGCTAATGAAGAATATCATGAATCTAAGTCAGTGTTGATACAAATATGGAGTCACTTTTGGGTTCCAATTATAGCTTAACCTTATACTTGAGTGAGTATAAGCATGTTATTTAACAAAAGCTTTAATGTCCTCATTTTTAAAAAAGAGGGCAAATGATATCCCTTATCATAATAGATTGTTAGAAAGATAAAATCTTACGTGTGTGGGCTTCAAAAAGTTTGAAAAAAGTGGAATGATCCCACAACTTTTTGAAGCCCCCTTAAGTAATACATGGTATTTTAGCGTAGTATATCCCACACAATCAAACAAAAATGGTTACCGATTATTAAAACCAAAAGAGCAACATTTTACTATAAAGGATATTAAAATAGCTAACTAGTACACACAGAGATATTCAACCTCATTAGCCATTAATAGCTTGCTGTGGAGTTAGCTCCGACTTATACTGACTCTGTATAAGAGACTAAAACTACCCATAGGGCTTTCAAAGGCTGTAATCTTTATAGAAATAAACACATTATTCTCCCAAGGAGTAGCTGATGGATTTGAACTGCCAGCCTTTCAGTTACTAGCTGTGAGTACTAACTACTTTGCCACCAGGGCACCTCACTAGCCATTAAAGCACTGCTATCACATTGATTCTTGCACAGTGACCTCATATAGGCTGTCAATCTTTATAGCAGCATATAGCCTCTTTCTCCTGTGGAGCGACGGGTTTGAGGTGCTGGTCTTGCAACTAACAGGCCAATGCTTACTCATCAGTTCCTTCATTAACTATTATAAAAACAAACTCACTGCCATCAACTCAATTCTTTTTTTTTTAAATCATTTTATTAGGGGCTCATACAGCTCTTATCACAATCCATACACACACACACCAATTGTGTAAAGCGCATTTGTGCATTCATTGCCCTCATCATTCTCAAAACATTTTCTCTCCACTTAATCCCCCGGCATCAGGTCCTCATTTTTCCCCTCCTCCCCGCTCCCCCTTCCCTCATGAGCCCTTGATAGTTTATAAATTGGTATTTTCTCATATCTTGCCCTGTCCAACGTCTCCCTTCACCCCCTT
>NW_022111369.1:62943248-62954783 GCF_000313985.2 Echinops telfairi | reverse complement strand
CTGATGCCAGGGGCTTAAGTGGAGAGCAAATGTTTTGAGAATGATGAGGGCAATAATTGTACAAATGTGCTTTACACAATTGATGTATGTATGAATTGTGATAAGAGTTGTATGAGCACCTAATAAAACGATATATAAAAAAAAGACTTACCATATATACTCGTGGATAAGCTGAGCTTTTCAGTACATTTTTAATGCAGTTTTTGTGGTAAAATTAGGTGCCTTGGCTGATATTTGGTTTGGTTTATACTCGAGTATATACGGTATAGTCTCAGGAACTCATTGGGGTAGTTTTATCCTGTCCCATAGAGTCGCTAAGAATTGGCATGGACTCATGAATCCATGGAGTTTTTTTGTTTTTCCTCCTGTAGAGCTGCTCATGGTGTCAAACTATTGACCTTGAGGATCAAGGCCCAATGCTAGTCACCTCAGGCTCCATCAGGTAGATGCAAATGATAACCACAACGAGATACCATATCACTTCCATTGAAATGGGAATGGAAGAAAAAAAAAAGGAAAATAGCAGCTGTTGGTTAAGTTGTGGATAAACTGGAATCTTCCAGGGTTTGTAGGAATGTAAACTATAGCTCTGGAAAAGTTTAGCTGTTCTTCAAAAAGTTGAACAAAGAACTGCCACAGGAGCCAGCAATCCCAATCTAGACACCAATATTCACTGCAGCTATTTGCAGATCAAATGGTGGAAAAAGAAATGCCCATCAATAGATGAATGACTAAACAAAGAGTGGCTTACAGACAAATGAATACTATTCGGTTATATACAGAAAAAATGAAGTCATGATGCATTATTCTGAGTGAAATAATCACAAAAGGACAAATATACGACCTCACATGAAATAAACCAAGACTGTTAGCAACTGACAAGGTGGGAGGGAGGTAGAAAAGGAATTTTAGTTTAGGGGGCAGTGACTGCACAATGTGAATAATGTATCAATATCACTGAATCACACATGTAAAGATCACTAAATTGGTAAATATTTTATTGTAGATGTTTTAACCACAATTTTAGAAAAAATAACTCATCACAATCCATACTTACAAACAATTTTTAAAAAGCAATGAAAAAGCAATAGAATAAACTTCTAAAATCACATTAAAGATCCTTGTTCTTTTCATAACATTGTACTGGAGGTTCTAGCCAGGTAAGATGTAAAGGCAAGAAAATGAAATAAAAGGCATCCAGATTGGAAAACAAGTAAAACTGTCTTGAGTCACATATAACAAGATCTTCTACATATGAAAATTCTAAAGTAGTTCTCAACCTATGGGTTGAGAACCCTTTGGGGGTCGAACGACCCTTTCACAAGGGTCACCTAAGACCATCAGAAAGCACATATTTCCGATGGTCTTAGGAACTGAGACAACGCTCCTCTATCAGTCTCCAGGAGGGTCTGTCCACATGCAGATACACTCACATATTGAGAACCTGAAGACTGTTAGCCATGCTACACCATGCTTCAAGACAAAATTTCGTTTATTTTTAATTAGAAATAAATATTTCACAATATAAAATGACATATTGCTTTTGTGATGAATCACTATGCTTTAATTATGTTCCATTTGTAACAATGAAAATAACATCCTGTATATCAGATACTTACATGATGATTCATAACGGTAACAAAATTAGTTATGAAGTAGCAATGAAAATAATTTTATGGTTGGAGGCCACCACAACATGAGGAACTGTCTTAAAGGGTCACGGCAAAGGTTGAGAACCACCGCTTTAAAGGATATGCGTGCATGCACACACACACACACACACACACACACATATACACACTATGTATGCAGACATACACACACGCACCCCAAACACACACAAACTATTACTTCTATGGCCATCTAGCCATAATTCCTTCTATGATATGATACTTCTGAACTCTATGCCTTTGGTTATAAACCCATGTTGGGGACGTTCTGTGCTATGCAAATAGCCAGGATTACGGTGGGATTGAGTTTTGACTTTAGTAGAGAGTATGAATGAAGTCAACAGCCTTTGTTTCCTTAGGGGTATCTTTAGTCTCTACTAGAAGGTGTGACTTAAGACATCATCCTTGGGGGTACAGTCAGCTAGGCAAAAGCCACACCTCCATCAAGGTCACTCCTCTGTGCCTAAGAATCATCTCAACACAGAGAGAAGGTCCAGTCCATCAAAAGGGCACATTCCAGATCTGTCTAAAGTGGCAGAGACTTAGACCAGTGGCACCAGAGACTGGCGGGAAGACTACGAAGCAGGGCAAAAGAAGTAGTGCTGAGACCACTGGACTATGAGACATATCAACAGGTAGGTTTCCTTGTTCATGGCTGAGGGCTAAGGACCAGAGAGATTTGGCTGGGGAGAGGTGTTGCCACGGACCAATGATTGAATAAGTAAAAAAGGATGGGCATAAAATAAGTAAAAAAGGATGGAGCATAAAAATAAGTAAAAAAGGATGGAGCATAAAGGTAAGTATGTCTGACCCCTGCCTCGGGGCAATAGGGAAACCAGAGATCAGCTATAGCTCTCCAGGCCATTTATCACAAACATCAATAAGCAAAATTAAATTCTATGTCTGTACACAGTCGTTGTTAGGTGCCACTGCATCGGCTCCAACTCTTGGTGACCCTATGTGCAACAGAAGGAAACCCTTCAGGCTTGCGCCATCCTCACAATTGTTATGCTTGAGCCTATTTGTTGCCACCATCGTGTCAAACCAGTTGAGGGTCTTCCTGCATTGTGCTGAGGCTCCACTTCACCAAGCATAATGCCTTTCTCCAGCAACTGGTTTCTCCTAGTAACTTGTCCAAAGTACATGAAACAAGTCATCCTTGTTTCCAGTATCCCGGCTGTACTTCCAAGACTTGTTTATTCTTCTGGCAGTTCGTAATATTTTCAAGATTCTTTGCCAAAACCGTAATTTAAACACATCAATTCTCTACTCTTCCTTATTCATTCATTATCCAGCTATCATGTACACAAGAGGTGATTAAAATACCATAACTTGGATCAGGTGCATTTTAGTCTTAAAAGTGCCACCCTTGCTCTCAAACACTTTAAAAATGTCTTGTGTAGTAGACTTGCTCAAAGCAGTGAGTCACTTGTTTTCTTGACTGCTGCTTCCATAAAGCATTCAGTGTAAGTCCTAGTAAAATGAAAACCTTGACAGTTTGATCTTTTATAAAATAAAATTGAGAAATCAATTCTATTCACAATAGCATAAGTAGTTACGCTGAGTAGGAATTAACTTGATGGCAGTTATTTGAGGAATAAATGTAATAAAAGTAGTGTAAGACTTGCACACTGGAAATTACAAAATATAGTTAAGAATAAGGAAGACCTAAATAAATGTAAAAATTTATTCAGTGTCCATTAATTTAAAAAGTCAAAATTTTTAAGATGAAAACACTATCCAAAATTTTCTACAGATTTGATTACAAACCCTTACCAAAATCTGAAGGAACCCTAGTGGCATAGTGTTCACTGCAGTTAGGCTTTGATCTGCAAGATCCTGAGTTCAAAACCACCAGTCGCTCCAAGGGAGAGAGATGGGTTTTCTACTGCCATAAAGAGTTACAGTCTTGGAACCTAGAGAAGTAGTTTTACCTTGTCCTATAGGGTCACTATGGGCCACACTGACTCGATGGGCGTGAGTTACCAAAATCCCACTGTCTGTTTCTCAGAAATTTACACGCTGAACTTAAAATTCATGTGGAAATACAAGAAACTCAGAATAGTCAACAAATCTTGAAAAGTTGAAATCACACGTCCTAATTTCAGAACTTACCAAAAAAACTAGTCAACAAAGCTGTGTAGTATGTTATATTGTTGTGTGCCACTGAGCCAATTTTCAACCCATATATGTGACCGTAAGTGACAGAGTACAATTGCCTCATAGGGTTTTCTAGTCTGTACCCTTTATGAAAGCAGATCACCAATTTTCTTCTAAAGAGTCACAAGGTGAATATGAAATGCTAACCATTTGATTAGCAATGGAGTAAGTACCCACTGCACTACCAGGGCTTCCACCATACAGATGGACACACAGACCAATGGAATAAATCCATACACTTAGGGGTAACTGGCTTTTGTAAAAGTTGCCAAGACATTCAAGAGGAAAGGAACAGTCCTTTAATTAAATGGTGTTGGATTATCTACACTCAAAAAGAATGAAGCTAGACTCCCGACTGCACATTATATAAGAACACAAAATGGATCAAAGACCTAAATACAGGAGCTAAAAATATAAAACCCTAAGGAGAAAAGGAGTAAATCTTCATCACCTCCAATTAGGCGAGGTTTTTAAACTATGGCACCAAAATCATAAGCAACAAAAGAAATGTATAGATGAATGGTACATCATCAAAATTAGCAACTTTGTGTTTTGAAGGATACCATCCAAAAAGTGAGAAGACAGCCCACAGAATGACAGAAAATATTTACAAATGTATTATATCTAATGAAGGCCTAGTATTCAGAATACATAAAGAACATACAACTTGACAATATAGACAATCAGTCCAATTAGAAAATGGGCAATGTGTTTTAAAAGACATTTCTCTAAAGAAGATATACAAATGGCCAATTAAAAGATGTTCCACATCATGTCATTAAAAAACACAAAAAACCAAACTCACTGCCATCGAGTTAATTTTGACTCACAGCAACCCCAAAGAACAAGGTAGAATTGCCCCCATGGGTTTCTGAGACTGTAACTCTTTACCAGAGTGGAAAGCCTCCTCTTTCTCCAGAAGAGTTACTGGTAGTTTTGAACGGTGATCCTGTGGTTAGAAGTTCAATGATGCCACTTGTGGGCATGCAAATCCAAGTCAAAATTTCATAGGACCACTTCACATCCACTAGGATGGTTGTGATCAAAATCACATTCAATAACAACAAGAACTGTTTTAATTTGTTTTAACTTTCACATGGTGAATTCTCTGGCTTTTGGGCAACCACCTTTCCCTATTCTAACGTCTGCTGGCAAGAATGAAGAGACTAGAAATGCCCTACTGGTAGTAAGGTAGAATTATACCGCAATTATGGAAGAGAATCTAGCAGCTTCTCGAAAAGTTTACCTAGCAATTCCACTTGACATAGTAATTCCAGTACTAACTATAGAGCCAAGAGAAACGAAAATATGTGTACACAGAAACTTGATTCGGAGCATCTCATAATTGCTCCAAAGTAGGAACAACCTAAATGATGACTGGATAAACAAATGCAGTACGTATAGCCACACAATGGGATAGTGTTCAGACATAAAACAAACATACAGCAATAAAGAACGGACACATGCTACAATAGGAATGTTCCTTGAAAACATTATGCTAAGTGAGAGGCCAGAAACAAAAGCTACATGTGGTTCTATTTATCAGAAATGACTGGAGTAGGCAATTTCATAGCCACCAGAGTAGATTGGTGGAGCTGGGGCAGGGAGCAGTGGGGAGTGACTTCTAATGGGTTGGTGTTTCTTTTTCAGGTCATAAATATGATCTGGAAGTATGCTAATGGCTACACAACTATATGACTATAACCCAGTGAATTGTACTTTCAAAGCGTAAAACATTTTGGCATGTAAATTATAGCTCACTTACCAAAAACCAAAAAACCCAACAACCAACCTTTGAAAAAAATCACATTGACAGCCTACAAAGCTGAGGGAAATATGCGTAAGAGAGAAGCACAGGGATTGTTAATTATTTGATGCTGTTGGTCTGCAAAATTGTCCAAATCAAGAGAGCAGAAACAGCATTCTTGAAAGAAAACTAAAGTTCAGGTGAAACAAGGTGACAGGAAGCTGGCATTATTGGGTTCAGGTCTATTCTTCTAAACTGAAATTTTTATCATAGAATCATTTTAAATAATCCAAAAACTTCATAGAAAACAGGGACATGATTAAAAGCCTGGATAAAGGGAAACACAATAACATCTAAAGGGAGAATTTAGTACTCTGTAGAAATAAAAATTTTTAAATCATCCACTGCAAACCTTCAGTATCACAGTTTTACTCAGACAGACATGGGGCTGCCACGAGTTGGAATCAACTTGAGGGCAACTAGTAGCTTAAAATGTATTACAAATGTATTTCTTGCAAAATTATAGTTTTGCTTTAAACTGAGAGTTAGAAAAGGGAAAAATGATTACCCAAGTCAAAACATTCACCATAAACAAGTTAAAATAAATTAATGACCATTTGTATTTTGACAAGTTTATATGGCTATAGGTGAGAACCCCATGGACACCAAACCCAAACCAAACTCACTGGCAGAGCAAGTTGATTCTGACTCATAGTAGCCACTCTACAGGGCAGAGCAGAACTGCCCCTGTGGGTTTCTGAAGCTATAAAGAACCTTTATGAGAGTAGATAGCCTCATCTTTCTCCCATAGTGTGGCTGGTGGTTTTGAACTGTTGACCCTGTGGTTAGTATCTCAACATGCAACTCACTGTGCCACTAGGGATCCTACCGTGAGCACAGTGTACCTTAATTAGAGGCCCTTGGCAAAATCTTTCATAATACTGACACAGACAAGAAGTTAGTCTTATAAGAACAGTTGGAATTAATAGCTATCAAACCACCACAATGTGTTGATTAATGAACTGATGTTAACCTGAGAGGAATCTAGTCAAGTTGTAGACTTCAGAGTCCTTTGTCTAATTTACTACTTTTATCAACAACTTGAATAATCTAGTAGGCATGACCACCAAATATGAAAATGACCAAACTAAAATCAGCCACTGCAAACCCTAAGTATTACAATTCTAAAGATTATAAAGAACAAATCGTGTTAAATAGCTAAATGGAGACCAACAAAACAAAATGCAAATCGTAATACTTTCACATAAGTAACAGAAGCTGAAAATTGTTGATTTCTTTTGTGTGTGTAAGTAGTAGCATTTAATTCAAGCAAGGCATACCTCCTACTCTTTGGCCAAGTAGAATCTAAGATATACTGAATACAGTTCTGGGTACTACGGTTAACAACAGTCAGTAGCTGAAGTTCATTGAGAAAAATGACCATGAGATGAGGTTGAAGGTGCAGAGGATGACATTATCTACAGAACAGTTAAGTAGCCTGGAGTTATTACCGCTATAAGAAGACAGAATGCGAAACTGTATGTGACCTCCTCCCTGGGGGACGGACAACAGAAAAGTGGGTGATGGGAGACATCGGACAGGGCAAGATATGACAAAATAGTGATTTATAAATTATCAAGGCTCATGAGGGAGGGGGGAGCGAGGAGGGAGGGGAAAAATGAGGACCTAATGCCGGGGACTTAAGTGGAGAGGAAATGTTTTGAGAATGATGAGGGCAATGAATGTACAAATGCGCTTTACACAATTGATGTGTGTATGGATTGTGATGAGTTGTATGAGCCCCTAATAAAATTATTAAAAAAAAAAAAAGAGAGAGAATGCTTAGAGTGTGTGGTAGGGGGAAAATCAGGGGTTAACTCTCTCACTGCCATTGAGTCCATTCCAATTTACAGCAACCCTCATAGGACAGGGTACAATTAGAACAGCCTCCATGGTAACTGAAACTGTTTACAGGAGTAGAAAGCCTCAACTTTCTCCCAGCGAGAACTGGTGGTTTCTACTATGCCTGGGTTCCAGGAGTTGGGGAGAGGGGCAGTTATATATTCAAAAATCCAACCCTCTTATCAATCTGACTGGACTCGTAGTGCCCTATATAGGGTTTCCACGATGGTAAATCCTTACAGGAGCAGACGGCTTGTGGTTAGCAGTGCAATCCTTAACCCAACACTTTCTGGGGTTATTCATGCAGAAAGAGGTTAAAGACTTGGGGGAAAAGCAAAATATAGTGGGAACTGCATAGGCTTTGGAGAGCAGAATGAACTGGACTGAAATCCTAGCTCCATCATTTCTGTGTATTTGACACTCCAAGAGAGATTCAGTTTCCTTAACTATAAAATGTGCCTTACCTCATAAAAGATAAAAATTAAGTGCAATTAAATACAAAAATATTTATAAGCTGCCTAGCACTGCCTGACACACTAGGATGCACAACACTGTTACCTCCCATTCCTAGACTTTTGTTTTGCTCTAGAGCAGTCTTTTCCAACTGAGTTGCAATCCACTAATGGGTCAAGAAATCAGCTTAGTGGGTTGTCACCAGAGATTTTCCCCTGGTGAAACAGTACAAAATATCAATGCATGCCCTGTAGTGAAAGCAACCAGTTTTGTGACACTTTTGTTTCGATTGTACATATATATACTCGGTTGTGATGTAAAATCTGTTTCTTACCATGGGAGCTGGGTCCAAAAAAGAAAATAAATGAGAAAGTCACTGATTTAAGATCACTGTTTTCTAAATGTTCTAAATGAAAGGGAGCTCTCGTTAAGTCTAGAAAACACGACTTCTTAGAGAATGGCAATACTGAGTACACATTAGCATATTAGAAAAGGTCAGCATTGAAGAAATATTTTTCTTGAATTTTGGTTTTTACACATTTATTTGATCCTCAAACCCCACAACTATTATTCAGATAGTACCTACTGACTACAATTGTGAGGATGGCCACTGGAATGGGCAGTGTTTTGTTGTGTTGTACATCGAGCTGCTGTGAGTCAGAACCGACCACACCTAACAAACATCTACTGACCCATTCTGAATTAGCACTGTGTGACACATACTTGGGAAAAGACATTCCTCTGGATAAAAAAGGAAGGTATAATATGTAGAAAATATAAAAGGGGAGGCATTTAGCTTTCAAAGAAAGAAAATAGTCTTGACTGTGAACTTACCTTCCATTGATACCCATCCCCTGCTGAACTATACCCTAAACACATACCCCAAATCAAATGTGAGTTCTCAAAATTTCAATTCACACTAAACTCGTCAAGAAAATATTAAAACATCTATAGTAGCCACTATGAAGCTGGAATCAAATTAGTAAGGATGACTTTAAAAAGAAAAGCCTCTTGCCATAGTAGCTAGAACTTGCTTTATCCTAATGAACCTTATGCTTGGAAATCAAAGCAGCCAAATCCTTAATCAGCTTCTCCAAGTGGAGTGAATGTTTTCTAATAATACAAAATCTAAAATGGGCCGATGAGTGCAGCGAGTCCACATTACTAAGAGCACCATTATCAACATCGTTTGGAAAAAGCAGGTGACGACATTCAGAGGATTCTGGGTTCTCTTAAAGTGTATACAATCCCCAGGATTCCTCTGGGCGGACATAATTTCACACAAAGATGATAAACTCATGACAGTCAGATCTAATAATATTTGGTGTCACTTGGCAATTCAACAAAGCTTGATATCATATAATCAAGGGTACCTGTCATTCAAGTTGCCTTAACTGGGAGTTCTACAAAGACCTCTAGCTCTCTTCTTGCAGTTTTCAAATCAGAACAAAAAATGCCCTTTTGCCACTCTTCCCCAACCCCAGGCTCCAATGCCACCGCCTCGCTAAAGTTTGTCCAAACTACTGTGAATTATTCTCTTCCCACTTTCTGAATTATTGGTCTTTTCTGTTCCCAGCCACTCCCATGAAGAGCTACTTTCTTGGAAAATCACAGGGGCAGTTCTACCCTGTCCTGCAGGGTCACTGAGCTGGGATAAACTTAATGGCAGTGTGCTATGGTTTGTGCTAACCATTCTTTTGGCAAGTCATTGTATATATCCAATCTTATCTAACTGCATAAGCTTTGCTCTCCCCAACTCTAACTACCTTTTAAACTGGGATCAACACTTACAAATGCTTAGAACCTCCCAAGAGAATCTGTACAAGCTTCCTAAGTTTTATGTTTTGATTTAAATGACTCCGTTTTGGTGTAATAACAGCCTCCCTGAGCTTAACACAAGACATGCCAGACCCAGAGTTAAAAGGCACACCCAGATTACCTCACTTAATCTTCACAACTCTGTAGAGATAACTTTGTTTTGTTTTGTTTTTTTCTTTCCCCCATCAATGACAGGGAGAAAGAAGGCTCCGAGTAACTCCCCAAGGTCATGGGGCTAGTAAGCCAAAGCCAGGGCCTGAATCCAGGTCTGTATGAACGCAAAGCTCTCAACTATCTCCCAGTAAAGTTTGAACCCTGCGATACACCCAAGTGCTTATGAAGGCTTTTTCTTTCACTAAACCAGAAGTTTCAACCTCGACAAAGAAACTGTAGCCAAAAAGTAAAACCTCCAGAAGAGATAAATGAAGACAATTTCCCAATGGTTATCTTTATATTCAGCGACAGTAAAATACGATGGAAAGGGTCTTCCCTAGCTCTTCCATTGGGGAAAGCGATATTGTGGTTTGGGCCACAATTTCATCAAAAAGGGCTTGTGACAAGACAGATGTCCAAATACGGTTCCTTTCTCTGGCCCCAGGACGACGTGGAGAGGTTGCTGTGACAACTGTCACTTCCCAGCCCTGAATCCCAAAGCTGATTCTTAAAAAAAAAACAAAAAACCCCAGCATAAATGCTAAGACGCATTCCACCCTTGACTGCACACAAAGCAGCACCTTCTTCGGCCCTCTCTACACAAAGCAAGCTTTGCCCCGCTGCCGGTCGGGGAGGGCGGATTCGCACGCTCTCCACATCCCCGCCAAAAAGGCATCCACCTCACACCGGCCCAAGGCACTGGCCACTGAAATAGAGGTAACCGACTCCGCTCGGTCCCCCGGACTCGACCCCTCCCTGCCACCCAAATTCCCAGGCCGCCGTCCGAAAGCCAGCGTTTCACACAAAGCAAGGCGCCTTCCCACCTCGGACTCTTCCCACGGCGAGGCCAACCCCCCAAACCCAACAGGGGACAGCACCTGGAGTCCCCAGCCTGGCGGAGAACCAACTACCAGCCCTGGTCCCCCGCAGCCAAAGCCAGACCCCGAGTCAGCCGCCCGGGCACGGATCCGGCCCCACAAAGCGAGGCGTTCCGGCCCGGAGACCCTCGGCGGGCGCCCTGCGCCCCCGGGGCCCATCCCCGCCCCGCCCGGCACGGCCCAGCGCCCCGCGCTTACCAGCTCTCCTCCTCCTCGTCGCAGCCTGACAGGCGCTCCAGCTCCTCGGGCCGCAGCGGCTCCACCTCGTCCAGCAAGCCGCCCTCGCCCGCCGCCAGCAAGGAGGTGGCGTCCCGCAGCTCCTCGCTGCTTGTCCGCTTCGGGCCCGAGCTCGCCCCGCAGCCCGACTTGGCGTTGAGGCCCAAGGGGAAGCCCCGCGGGGACGCGGCGCCCGAGGAGGGAGTGGACACGCCGGCCCGCACCGGGCTGCCGGGCCCCAGCGAGCCGGCGCTCTGCACGGCCCCGGAGCGGCTCCTCAGCTGTTCATTCTGCTTCTCCAGCTTCTTCACCAGCTCCTGCAGCTTCCGCACCTCCTGGTCCGCGTTCACATTGGAGTTAACGTCCTCCATCCCCTTCACGCCGCCCGCCGCCCTCTCGGACTCGCTGCGACTGGGAAAGAGCCCGAGGCAAGAGGCGTCGCCGTCGCCGCTCACTCTAGCCGAGGCACCGGCATATAGCAGGGCCAGGCCCCACCGCCAGGGTCCCCCCAGCTCGTGTTCCGAAGCGCCGCTGGCCC
>NW_022111369.1:62935125-62942734 GCF_000313985.2 Echinops telfairi | reverse complement strand
ACCTCTGAGCCCAGCTCCTGGAAAGTCAATTTGCTTGGTCTGTTCCGCAAATATTTATGCGACATCTACTTGAAACAGGAGATTGTCAGGGCTGACAGGCGCCTGAAAGACCATCTGTGACTCGTTTCATCCATTCGAAGTGAGAAAACCAAATACCAAAAGGTTATGAGGTCTAAGATCAAATAACCATCATTTGTTGAGTGTTTCCTATGAGCCACTCAGCTAAGTACTTTCAAGGCATTACCTCATCGATTAGAACATAGTTTTTCCGAATTAAAGTTTACGGTTGCAACCCAGCATGGAAACGAGGAGGGAGAGATGCTTGGAAAACAGCCTCTCCTGGACTTTCCCGTTAATTAATTAATGGGAAAGACGAGGCTTGTGACTCCTGTAAAGAGCTGCAGCCTCAAACCCACAGGGCCAGTTCTACCCTTGAGTCAGTATGGAGTTAATGGCTGTGAGTTTCTGCTCGTTGGAAGGAGGCCTGGTGGCTAGTTAGTTACGGATTGGGCTGTGAACTGCAGTTAGAGCCCACCAGCTGCTCCACGGGAGGAAGATGAGTCTTTCTGCACCCCTGAAGATTTACAGATGAGTGTTAAAAGTATTTGTGGACAATACTGAAGAATGCTGAGAGATGTATGAATATACAAAGCTGGCTCACTACTGGTGACAAACCAGGCAAACAAAACCTCTAATTGCTTTGTTTTGATCACGTTCATTTCCCTTCAGCTGTCAATTGTGAACTACTTGGCTGGAGTGGGCAGCTCCCCTGCCAATTGCCTCCTCCCACCCTTAGCTAACAATGATACAGCTGCTTTGTTGCCCAGCCTTCTTAACACCAGGGTGTGGACCTGTATGACGGGACTGACTTGCTTTTACCCTAAACTTTTCTATGCTATATTTTCCTTTAGTGGAATATTTTACCTGCCAAATCAGATTCCTTAATACCCATGCTTACCTACCTAGGAAAACTCTCTTGACAATTCCACAAAGATCTGTTTAGTAGGTTGACTCTAGCATTACTTGATCAATCGTTTTCAACAGATGCTTGAAGGTTTTTTTAATGCTCCTTTTCCTAAGAAGTATTTTCTGTTTGTTTCTGCCCGTATACATGGTGAAAAGGTATCATTCATTTTGTTTACCATGTCTAATATAAGGTCTGACACAGTAGATATTCAATACCTGGTTTGCTGAAAGTTCAATAGCATGTATGTTCTTACATGTCAAGAACCAGATGTTTGTTCAAAGCAAGAGACATATTGCATATTTTAAGTTTACTGACAAAACTATAAAGAGTGTTTTCTTACTTATGTAGTCCTAGTCCAAGTATGTCTTTGTTGGCTAACACAGAAGAATTGTGAAGTGATGGGTATTTAAGGAGCCCTGGTGGCTTAAAGCTTAAGCACTTGGCTGCTAGCTGAGAAGCTGAGAGGTTAGTAGTTCAGACCCACCGGCAGCTCCTCAAGAGAAAGATGTAGCAATCTGCTTTCTTATGGTTTTAAACCCCCGGGAAACCCCATGGGTTTTTCACTCTTGTCACGTGAGGTCTCTATGAATCAAAAACACCTTGATAGAACCTAACAGCAACCACAACCTGTGTAGTGCACATCTAAATAGTGTCTCTGGTGGGTCTGAACTAGTTGGCACCATAACTTCACACGTAAGTTTTTATGTACATTCCATGGTCTGTGAAAGCGACTCCAACTAGCGAGGTCTGTAGGGAGAATTCTTCAAATACATTTCTTGACAAGAATTTTTTAAAAACCTCACTGCCATCAAAGCAATTCTGACTCAGCAACTCGATAAGGACAGAGTAGAACTGCCCCTTTGAGTGCCCGAGACTTTGGTGGCATGGTGGTTACGAGTTGGGCTGCTGACTGTAAGGCCAGCAGTTCGATACCACCATCTTCTCTGTGGGAGAAAGACCAGGCTTTCAACGTTCATAAAGACTTACAATCTTGGAAACCCACGGGGACAGTACTATCCTGCCCTATAAGGTCCCTATGAGTCAGAATTGACTCCATGGTAGCAGTTTTTTCATTTTTATGGGATTAAAAAGCCTCATCTTTCTCTCATGGAGCGAATAGTGGTTTTGAACTGCTAACTTTGTGATTAGCAGCCCAATCGGAATCCACTACACCACCAGGTCTCCTTGTTAAATAAGGCATTCAATATTATGAACCTAAGCAATAAAAACAGGGAAGCAAGAAGCAGCTTGAAATAGTGAACTAATTAATGGTCACGAGGCCTGGCTACAGGTTCATAAATGTGTCTCTGGGCCATGATCTGATGACCAACTGTAGATCTTGACCTTTTTTAAGAGTGAGGGAGTCAGAGAGTCTCCAATATCCTGGTGAATCTTCACTAGTGGAAATACACTTAGATACATACATAGATATATGTAGTAGATTACCTGGGTTTTTATATTTGTATTTTGCATTTGCCTTACTCTGTGGCTTTTTCTTTCCTTTCCCCCCCGCCCCAAACAATACCAAGTCACTAGGATGTAGCAAGCACTATTTTAGGCACTTGGATATTTCATTGTTTTCCCATACAAGTCCAAAACTAAACTTTGGATTCACACACACAAGCACTCACAAACACACACACACACCCTGTTTCTCTATTATTCTAGCTGCTCAATCCAAAAACTTTGGGATAATCTTCTGCAAGTATCTCCCATAGTAACACACTTCACTTTAACCACACTGGCTTTCTTGGTATTCTTGATTCATGCCCAGCATGTTTCTACCTCAGTGACTTTGCATTTGCTCTTCCTGCCATCCAGGATCAATGTAGTCTTCCCCATTCCCACATTACCAACCTCATTACTTCATCCATGTCTCTGCTTACATATCACCTCTGGAGTTCACGTTCCTCATGATTGCAATCATAAGAAAATAGCAAGCATTCCTATTGGGCTGCTAACCACATGGTCAGCAGTTCTAAGCCACAGCCATGTCAAATAAAGATCTACAGTCTTGGAAACCCAGAGGGACCACTCACTCTGTTCATGAGGGTCCCTCTGAAGCACAGTTACCCCGCTGTCCATGAGTTTGGTTTACGTTTTTGTCATTCTCTTTTCTTTTTCATCAGATACACGGTGCCTTTCTTTCTTTGTTGCCTAACTTTCCCACGTAAAATGTGAACAATATGCTCCTGTGCCTACAACAGCACCTGGTACATAGGAGGTGCTCAATCAATGTTGAATGGATGACGAGCGAATGGGTGTTGGTCAAGTGAAGTCTCTTAAAGAAAGGTTCCATCAGTGTGTCAGGTCTCGATTCACTGAAATGGAAAGTCTTAATCATTTTGAATGGCTGATTTTTAAAACTGCCTGTTTTCTTCTTCCAGAAAAGCAACATGTCATCCTCTATATGTCATCCTCCAAACTAGGGCAGTCTCCACCCCGAGTGCCAGCAGCCCTCAGGAATTGCTGAGGAGAGAAAGTCTTAGAGTTTCACTGAAGAGGATGAAGACAAACATATTTCCTTCTCATCCTAAACCCTGCCAGGAGCTCCCTCTTTCAGGTTACTTATAATACTAGCTTCTCTGGTGACTCAGAAGAAGTTGCACAAAAAAAAGAAAAAAAGTACACTCTAAAAAAGACTGTAATGTCGACATGCTCATAGATGTCCCCTGTGTGTGTCACGTTCATCCTAACTTGCTTTTCAGATGTTATATTTCACAATAAGCTTACTTGGTGGCTGAAACGGAGCTGCTGCTTCTTGCAGCAGGTGTGGCACTTCTTTTAACTTGCTCCTACTTGCAAGTTCGCTCTTAGAGAAAACTCCTGACTATATGGAAAATATCACAGACATCTAAAATGATTAAGAGTAGACAATTATTGCTCGATAGCTTCGAGGCATTCAGCAGTCGTAAAATGTGTGTGCGTGTGTGTGTGTCTGTGCGTGTGTGTGTGTGTGTGTGTGTGTGTGTGTGTGTGTGTGAAATCATATACTCGAAAGTGGTACATGATGAACCATTCCGAATGTCCCTGGTGGTCTAGAGAATGTACCATTAAGAGATGAGAGAAAGCATATTAGGGATTACCCAAATACCTAAGTTCAAAAAGCTAAATCCCACAAAAATCTAAAATTTAAAACATTATTTTGAGTTCTCACTAAAAGATGCTCTAGAGATAGGGGACTTTGGCTATAGATTTATATTCAGCTACAGTAAATTAAGCTGTCATTGTGATATTTATGTACTCTTCTAGCTAATAAGAACTGGGCAGTGTTTCCTTCTGTTCCATGTAGGCTCTCTACAAATCAGAACCCATTGACGGTATCTAACAATAACAATGTAACTGTCTAATAAATCACAGAGAATCCCATTGCTGAGTCTTTGGGATATTCCTGGAGTACACAGATTGAAGGCCATTACCAGCTGTCCAATTTTTCCAAGTATTATGAATTGAATTGTATTGTGTCCACAGATAAAGATTGAAACCCTGGCCACATGCTGTTGTGATTGAATCACATGATTAAATCAACTGACCTTATGTAGTGATTGCCTTCCATAATGTAATATAATGAAACAACTTCTTAGGGTGTAATCAATCAGTTGAGGTCAAACTAGTTCATGATGTAGATCCTAAACCTAATAATCACCTCTGAGTTATGAAAAGACCAGGATCGACACTGACACATCCTTGTAGGAAGACGTCAGACACCATGGGACGATTGTCTTTAAGCCCAGGAATCCAGGATTGCCTGGCAGGGCCTGCAAGGATCGAATGAACATGTCTGGCTGCAGAACTGTGAGAAACTAAATTTCTGGTCTTCACTTGTTGTATTTCTGTTAGAGTAGCCCTGGGAAGCTACATAGCAAATGTATCTAGACATTTCAATTATCATTTTTCATGTTTAGACAAAGTTGTCTTCGCTGTTGTTGCTGTTAGGTGCCATCTAGTCTATGTTGACTTATAGTAACCTTGTCTGCAACAGAATAAAACACTACCCCGTTCTGTACTGTGGGCGGAGGTCAGCTCACAAACATCCTCCCTGCTGCCAGACCGCTGTCTCCCCACACCATAGGGGACATAGTGTCTCCCCACTCCCTGCTGCTGGGGACAAGGACAGGCTCCAGTAGGAGGAGTTCATATCCTACTGATAATGGTTGAGCCAGGAACAAGTCATCCATGTGACATCCAAAGTTAAGGTGCCATCCTAATTCTAGGATCCACCCATCTTGTCACATGTATGCCCCCAATCCCTCCTCTTCCTATTGGGTGTATGTCCCTAGACCACCCCCTCCAGATTACTGTAATGCCTATAGCACAACCCTTTTCTGTGTCTTCACCTGTAATTAGTGGGCTTGCATGCCCCAAAGGTATATAGGCATGGGTCAGCAATAAAGATGCTCCTCTCTTCCCCCTCTCCTCTCCTGTCTCCCTTGTTCCCTTTCCGTCCTCCTTCCCTTCCCCCTCTCTCCACGTGGACCACCAAGCTGGGCTGAGGTGAGCAATGCTACCATGTAATATGTCTGACTGCATTATTGGAATATCTCTCATGCTCTCGATGACTTTAATATAATACTTATATGTCTCAACCATACAATTGTGCATTATTGAACCTGTGGGTAGTAGTAGTGGTGGGGGCCGGCCCCCCACCTCCCTATAACTTAATACTACACTGTACCATCCTCACAATTGTTATGTTTGAATTCATCATTTAAGTCACTGTGCTGTTCCATCTTGCTCATTTAAACTGACTCTCTACCAGCACCATATCCTTCTCCAGGGACTGGTCTCTTCTGACAACATGTCAAAATTCCTGAGGTGAAGGCTCGCCATCCTTGCTTCTAAGGAGCATTCTGGCTATACTTCCACGACAAATTTGTTTGTTCCCCTTCTGGCAGTTTATAATACTTTCAATAATCTTTGCCAACACCCTAATTCAAATGTATCAATCTTTCAGTCTTCTTTATTCATTGTCCAAATTTCACGTGCATATGAGGTGATCAAAATATCATGCCTTCGGAAAGACGCACCTTAGTCCTCAAAGTGACGTCTTTGCTCTTTGACAATTTAAAAAGATCTTGTGCAGGAAATTGTTCAATAAAGTACATTGCTTAATTTATTAACTACTGCTTCCATGAGCGTTGATTGTGGATCCAAGCAAAATAGCATCCTTGGCAACTTCAGTTTTTCTCCATCTAGCACAAAGTTGGTCCAGTTACGAGGGTTTTCCATTTGTTTGTTTTACATCGAGCTATAATCCATGTTAAAGGCGTCCGTCCATGGTCTTCATTAACAAATGCATCAAGACCTCTTTTCCTTCAGAAAGCAAGGTGAATCATCTGCACCCCCCAAAAAACTGAAAATTTCCCCCCAAAGCTATGTATTTAAATTTATTTTAGAAAACAACCTTGTCACCTGCAACGAACTCTCCATCACACTTCATCCATTTGTCAAATCTATAATTCCATTCTTGGAAACATTTCTCAAACTCATCTGTTTGGATGGCTAACAGCACCTCCCTTGTTTTTTTCTTCACCTCTTCTATGTCGTTAAATCACTGTTCTTTCATGTCCCTCTGCATTCGCAGACACAAAAAGAAGTCACACCGAGCTAGGTCAGGTGAGTCAGGTGCATGGGGCAAGGGAGGCATGCTGTCTTTTGCCAAAAACTGGAGCACTGAGATGGCTACGTGAGCAGGTACATTGTCGTTTTGGCAAAACCAGTCCCGTCTGCCACAAATCAGGCCTTTTTTTGTCTCACACTGTTATGCTATCTTTTCAGAACCTCTAAATGAAAAGCTTGATTAACATTCTGACCTGGTGGAACGAACTCCAAATGCACTACTAGTCGACATTTTCATACATTTGGGAAGTTGATGGATGTCCAGAAAGAGGTTTGTCATCAATCAACATTTCACTTTTTTTGAAACAAGAAAACCGCTTGTACACTTGGGTTTTCCCCATAGTGCTGTCCTTGTAAGCTATGCTCAATATCACAACAGTTTCTGTGGCATTTTTCCTGAGCAGGAAACAAAATTTCACAGCTGCAAGCTATTCTCTTAAATTGGCCATCACAAAAAATGAGGTTTGAGTGAAACTACTTTTATGAAAAAATCCACTGTGACCAGAGAGAACCTTCCCAGGAGATGCCACTGGGTGCACTAACTCAGAGTGAGTTGCTGAATGCTCGCCAAGTGGGTAAAATGTGTACTATAAAAACTCTGCCCAGCAGGGTCTTTTTTGTGTGTGGGGGTGGGGTACAAGGTATGCCCACATATATTGCAGATTGTTAATAAGCCTTCTTCCAATCCTGACGTATTTTTCTTCATATATTCTAGCTTCTCAGATTCTTTCCTCAGCAAACAGATTAAGTACAACCATGATACAATCTTTCCTGATTTTATTTATTTATTTTTAATAAACCATTTTATTGGGGGCTCTTACAGCTCTTATAACAATCCATACATCAATTGTATCAAACACATTTGTACATATGTTGACTTTTCTTGATTTTAAACCATACAATACTCCTTTGCTCTGTTCGAAAGACTGCCTGTTAGTCTGTGCACAAGTTTCATGTAAGTACAATGAAATATTCTCAAATTTTTATGTATCCTGAAAGGAAGTGTTCTGCAATCATTTTTTT
>NW_022111369.1:62933881-62934767 GCF_000313985.2 Echinops telfairi | reverse complement strand
CCCACAGTGAAAGGCAGGACTAGGGTCATGATAGTGGGGGGTGAGAAAGCCTCAAGGAACAAGAGGAATATTGTATTGTGTGTTTCATCATTGCTTTACTTCACCCTGGTTGACTTATCCCTTCCTTGTGACCATTCTGTAAGGGGATGTCCCATTATCTACAGATGGGATTTGAGTCTCTGCTCCAAGCCCCCTCATTCTCAACAATATTGTTTTTTGTTTGTCTTGGGTCTTCTGAGTCCCAATGTCCATCTGCTACCTTAATACTAAACCTATAAATATATGCACATAGATCCATTTCCCTATCATCATACATAAATATATTTACATAGATATATACCTGTATTTAGACCTCTATACATGCCCTGTGCCTCCTAGTTCTTTCCTCTGTTTCCTTTTACTTTCCTCTTTTCCAACTATCATGTTCAGCATTCATTTGGATTTCAATAATTCCTCTCGGTTACATTGCCCTTGATCAAGCCCTACCAAGCCTCCTATACCCTCCTTGCTACCGATTTTGGATCACTTGTTGTTCCCTTGTCCCTGGGTTTCAAAATGTTTTTTAATCAGAAAGCAAGACCACAAGCACTTTTCCGCGATAAAAGTGAACTGCAGAAAATAGCTTACTTGGTTGACCTCTTTGCCATCTTGAATGAGTTAAATGTATCACTGCAAGGACCAAATGTCACATGTCTCAATTTGTCTGAAAAGATCCAACCATTCCAAATGATACTTCAGCTTTGGCAAAAATTTGGATGAAAATAAAATTTACATGTTGCCTACCTTATCTGCTTTCTTTGAGGAACATGACGTTGAACCAGACAAAAGGACTAAGATGATAATTTCTGTGAAAGAACACTTGCACATGCTTGCAGACAAAATTTCA
>NW_022111369.1:62930417-62933420 GCF_000313985.2 Echinops telfairi | reverse complement strand
TAAGACTGTTACCCATGTTACACCATGCTTCAAGACAAAATTTCATTTACTTGTCATTAGAAATAAATATTTCACAATATATAATTACATAGTTTTTGTGATTAATCACTATACTTTAATTGTGTTCAATTTGTAACAATGAAAATACATCCTACATATCATATATTTACATTACAATTCATAACATTAGCAAAATTATAGTTAGGAAGTAGCAACAAAAAGAATTGTATGGTTGGAGGTCACCACAACATGAGGAACTGTATTAAAGGGTTGCAGCATTAGGAAGATTGAGAACCACTGCTCCACATCCTCCTCATTGTTGATTTTAATTCCCTAGTTGTGGGATTATAAAGATATTTTTCCCCAGTTTTGTCTCCCCCAAAGATATGCTAAACATTAAAGGCAATTTGCCAGAATATAGTGGGAGGTCAGATGCTTAGAGATATGCTCCCAGAAGGCAGTCAGTTGCCAGACAACTATCTGGGTCCACCACAGGTAGGGCCAACTCCCTGCTGTTAAGGACAATGGGCTACTTCTCCCTAAAGGCTGTGGCCATCAATTTTGTTCACAGTAGGTGGGGTTCACACCCTGATAATGGTTTCCATAGAGATCCAGAGACCAGGTCAAACCTGCTCAGTGACATCCAAAGTTAGGCTGCCATCCTGAATCTAGGATCCACCCATCTTGTCACATGTGTACTCCCAGTCCTCCCCTTCCTATTGCATGTATATCCCTAGATTGTCCCCCTCTCGTTGCTGTATAACTTATAGTACAACCCCTTCCTGTGATGTATGTCTTTACCTGTAATTAGGGGGCTTGCACACCCCTCAAAGATATATAAGCCTTGGTTAGCAATAAAGAAGCTCGGCTCTTCTCATCCTCTCTCCCCCAGTCCTTGCTCCCTGTTCCCTTTCTCCTTGTCCTCCTTCCTCTTACCCTCTCTCCTGCCCTCTGGTCTCCCATCTCCATGTGGACCACCAAGCGGGGCTGAGGTGAGCATGCTACCATGGAATGTGTCTGACTCCATTATTTCAATTTGTCTTCTATCTCTCATGCGCTCTATGATTTTATTATAATCTGTATACATATTTTAACTGTACAATTGTGCCTATCAAACCTGAAATTATTTGTTGGGGGCTGACCTTTCCCCCACAAATAGGCCTTTCCCCCTAGTTGTTCCCCTGTCCAGGGCGTTGCTTGCTTACTGATCCTTTCCCCCACCTTCTCCTCCCTGAAAGTCCCTCCGGAACTTTAGGTCCCATTGCTTCTGGAAGTCTTATGTGCCATGAATTCCCCGGCCTCTCTGAATGGGTCCAATAAAAATGATAGCTAACACGTTTTTTGTTTTTTTCATTTTTGTGTCATTTAATAATGTGAAACAACAATCAGCTGTGAGTTTGTTGTTAGTTGACTTCAAGGTAGCTCTGACTCCTGGTCACCTCAGATCTAACAGACTGAAACCTTGACCTGTCCTGCACCATCTTCGTGATGTTGGATAGATACTTTGAGGTCGCTGGGACTATCACCCTCTCCATCTGACAGAAGAGGAATCTGAGATACAGTGAGAGTAAGTAATTTACCAACATCGCATGGCCAGGGAGTAGGAGAGTGAGATTTGAATCCATGTGGTCTGGTTTCAGAATCCGTATGCCTAATTCCCAATGGCATTACCAGTAAGAATTCTTCATTCTTTTTCTTATATAACATACAAATATTTTAGTCAGCTCCTAAGGAGGACCATATTTTTAATTTTTATGATACCTAATGATTCAATTATCTTGTTCTAAGAGTAAATTTGTCAATTTTCATGTCTCAGCATCTCTGGACACCAACCTATTGCAGCAATCAATTCATTAGTTCTTTATCAGGGTAGACCAGTCCCTAACACATCATCACGGGTCCAGTAGGTGCAATTGTACACTGATAATAAGTAAAGATTATAGTAAAGTCACAGAGAGCATGAGAGATACAAGAGATTGAAATAATGAAGTCACACATTTCATGGTAGCATGCTCACCTCAGCCTCACTTGGTAGTCCACGTGGGGAGAGAGAGAGAGAGAGAGAGAGAGAGAGAGAGAGAGACCTTTATTGCTAACCAAGACTTTTATGTTCTCTGCAGATGGTCAAGCCCCCTAATTACAGGTGAAGGCATACATCACAGGAAGGGGTTGGGGGTGATTTAGGGGTTCATATGCTATTAGAAGAGGAGGGAATAAGGGTATATATGTGACAAGATGGGCGGACCTTAGATGGCGGCCTAACTTTGGATGTCACTGAGCAGGTTTGACCTGTTCTCTGGCTCAGTGTAGAAACCATTATCAGTAGGGTGTAAACCCACCCTACAGGTACCCAACTGATGGCTGCAAGCCTTTAGGGAGAAGTAGTAGCCCATTGTCCTTAACAGCAGGGAGTGGGCCCTACTTGTGGTGGGATCAGACAGTAGTCTGGCAACTGACTGCCTTCAGGGAGGTAACTTGAAGAACATTTACCATTAGCTGCAAGCAGTGTCCTAAGTCTAACATATATTTGGGAGAAATCTTTGTTTCCCACAGTTCTTGTTATGTGCCCTCAAGTCAGTTCTGACCCAGAGTGACTCTGCACAACAGAAGGAAACACTGCCTGGTCCTGCAGCATCTTCACGATTTTTCCTATGCTTAAGCTCCTTGTAGGATTCATTAGGGATAGGGGGAAATTCCTGAAAGATTTTTTTTTTAACGATCTATATTTTTATAAATCATTTTATTGGGGGCTATTACAGCTCATAACAATCCATATATCAATTGTATCAGGCACATTTATACCTATGTTTCCATCATCAATTTCAAAATATTTTCTCTCTGTTTAAGCCCTTTGTGTCAGCTCCTCTTTTTTCCATGTCCCTCCCCGACCCACCCACCCCCACAGACCCCTGATAAGTTAGAAATTATTTTAATTTTCATATTTCACACTGCCTACAGTCTCCTTTTGTCTGAGTTACTGTTGTTCATCCCCCTGTGGAGGGG
>NW_022111369.1:62927909-62930317 GCF_000313985.2 Echinops telfairi | reverse complement strand
CTGTGGAGGGGAGGTAGTTATATGTCATTGTAGTCAGTTTCCATTTCTCCCCCTTCTCCCACCTTCTCCCTACCCTCATGGTATGGTCACTCCCAGTGCTGTTCCTGAGAGGTTTATCTGTCCTGGATTCCATGTGTTGAAAGTTCATATCTGTACCAGTGTACATGTTCCAGTCTAGCCAAATTTGTAAGGTAGAAATGGGGTCATGATAGTGGGGGTTGGGGGGGGACAGAAGCATTAAAGAACTAGAGGAATGTTGTGTGTGTTGTAGGTGCTATGCCTCACCCTGGCGGACTTGTTCCTTCCTTGTGACCCTTCTGTGAAGGAATGTCCAATTGTCTACAGAGGGGCTTTGCATCTCCACTCCTACTCCCATCATTTGTATTGATATATTTGTTTGTTTGGGATCTTCTGATGACTGATACCTTATCCAGTCAACACCTCGTGATCACATAGGCTGTTACACTTCTTCCATGTGGGCTTTGTTGCTTCCCTGCTAGATGGCCGCTTGTTTAGCTTCAAGTCTTTAAGAATCCCAAATGCTATATCTTTTAATAGCTGGGCACCATCAGCTTTCTTCACCACAATTGCTTATGCACCCATTTTGTCTTCAGCGATCATGTCGGGAAGGTGAGCACCACAGAATGACAGGTTATTAGAACAAAGTGTTCTTGCATTTAGGGAGTACTTGAGTAGAGACCCAATGCCTGTCTGCTACCTTAATGCTTAACCTTTAAATATATGCACATAGACCTATATCCCTATTATTTTATATTAATGTATTTACATATATGCATGCCTAAATTTATGCCTTTTGCCTCCTTGTTCTTTCCTCTATTTATTTTTACTTTCTTCCTGTCCCACTATCATGTTCGACCTTCATTCGGCTCTCAGTACTTTCTCTTGGCTACATTGCACTTGATCCAACCCCATCAGGTCCTCTATATCCTCCTTGCCATCAATTTTAGATTTCCTCCAGGGTTTCTTAGTAGACCATTCCCTTGGACAGTGTTTTAGGTACATGTGCAGTAAGTGAGGATGCCTGAAGATCTGCCAACCAGCAATTCTCTGAGATAACTTCAGCACCTGAGCTTCTCACTGGAAATTTTATTTAGGCCCTATTTTATGGGGCAGAAGTTAGTTGAGGGAGTCTCTTACCAGGACAAAACCTAAGCAATCTCACTGCCGCTGAGTAGCCTCTGGCTCATTGAGACCCTATAGGACAGGGTAGAACTGCCCCCGTGGGTTTCCAAGACTGTAACTCTCTATGGAAGTAGAAACCCTCAACTTCCTCCTCAGAGGGATTGGTGGTGTTGAGCTGCCATGTTGTGGTTAGAAGCCCAACATGTAAACAGTATATCACCAGGGCACCTTTGTCAGGACAATAGACCACGAAGACCACAAAGCGTGAAGAAATAAGATTCAGACTTTAATGGCTGCATCTTACACCTGAATACTTAGGATGGACAGAAGAACAGGTCTTGAAAATAAGGAAGGCTAAGAGAAGTATCCAAAGTCAAAGTATAGAGCCAGGGAAATATGAGAACAAGGAGTTTGGGCTTCGGGAGTAGATGTGAGGGTGACTTTTGACAAATACTTAACCAAATAGTTATGGGCGGTAGCCTTTCCAGGCCGTTCCTGTCTATAGTGCAGTATGTGGGAGGGACAGCCGCCTTTAAAGTGCTAGGGATGCTGCTACCTGGCAAGGCAGTGAGTTTCTATCCTTGAGAAAATTGGTAACAAGATCTGCAAAGCTCTCTGATGAATGAGAGTTCACTGTTGTGTAGATCTATAAGCAGATTCTGTCTCCCTGGAGTTCGTGGAAACCAGATACCTCTTATCTAACATCTGAACTGTCATAGAGAAATGAGGGTAGGGTATTAGGAGAGATGAGTGGTAGAGCCTGGCACAGATGGAATCCTGTTATCAGTGAATATGGTTCATCTGATAGGCCACTTACAGGGGAAGTGGTGGCCCACAATCGAGACAGAGCAGCTCTGTTGGCAGAGCAGAGCAGCTCTCTTTTCTATCACCACCACACTTTTAAATTGTTTGAGTTTTCTTGATGACTGTTTTAGGAGACCAAGTCAGTTGATCAAGAGAGATAGGGCCCTGTACTTCATCAGCCATGAGTCAGCTCAACTGGCAGGTAGTCCTTCTGTGTAAGCATCCTCTGTGTCCTTGAACATTACATCCAAGTCATGATGTGACATGAACTTTGGCATTTCTTGACAAACCATAAAAGTGTCCTTTGTCTTGGCAGCAGGACAGATCATAGTGCTGTCTGTGGTCAGTCTCACAGGAAGAGTGTATGATTACTATCAAAACCCAAACCAAACCCATCAGATTGATTCAGATGCAGAGCACCCATAGAAGACTAAGAACTGTCCCATAAGATTTCCAAGGCT
>NW_022111369.1:62922812-62927122 GCF_000313985.2 Echinops telfairi | reverse complement strand
AGGAGGTTATATGTAGATCCTTATAGTCGGTTCCCCCTCTCTACCCCTACCCTCCCTCCACCCTCCTTGTATCACCATTCTCACCCCTGGGCCTGGCTGTAGATCCTTTAAGGAGCAGACAGCCCTAACTTTCTCCTGTGGAGTGGCTGTGGGATTTGAACTGATGACCTTGTGGTTAGCAGACCAATGCTTACATATGACAGTGCTACCAGAGGTACTTATACTGTCAAGTTGGTTCTGGCTTATGGTGACCCAATGTGCATCAGAGCAGAACCGTGTGCCATGGTGTCTTCAATGGCTCGTTGTTATGTGAGTAGATCACCAGGCTTTTCATTTGGGTGTACTCAAATCTTCACCCTTTCAGTTAGCGGCCAGGTGCGTTGACTGCGCCATCCAGGGACGAGCTAGGAAACATGGTGCATTCAAAGATGGAGATGCAGATTTGTATCTGTTCAACAGACAAACAAAACCCCAATGAATGCAGGCCGACTCGTAGTGATCCTGCAGGACTGGGGAGAGTTATCTCTGGGAGTTTCTGAGACTGTTACTCTTTACAGGAGTAAAGCCCTGTCTTTCTCCCTTTCAACAGGCAAGATCCAAAAAACAAAAGATTTCTATGTCTCTCCCTCCCATGCGTTCAAACGACACTGTAACAGTGTAGACAGTCCTGTCCAGGAGTAGGTGTGGCCTATTAAAGTCCAGCCAGGTTCAGAGAACAGGGAACAAACAACTCCTCCTACACGCAGTCAAAAGGCTGTAGGTCGCCCGCTCCACGCAGAAACTGATGTCTCCCTGCCACAATAGTGCAGCTGCAGGATCTTTCTCACCACTGTGACAATGGGCTCGGCTCTGGTGCCTTTGATTTATGCAAGAGTATCCAATCCTTTCTCAAAGGACTACCCCAGCCAAGGGACCGACCAGGAGCAGTACCATGAACAGAGACTAAGGACTGTGTGAGACGATTCAAAATCCTGTGCTAGAGAGCTCTCAGCTTATTTTTATTGTGTCAGCCTACTTCAAAGGCACATGGTCTAGACATTCCTTCCTAGACAAATAATAAAGATCACTTTTATTTTTCTTACAGCTTCTAATTAGGCTTTTTGTTTGTTTTGTACATTCAAATCTCTAGCTCACTTGGAACTTACTCTGTTCCCTGGGTCACTTTTACCTGAGGCACAAGCAAGGGCCAGTTATTCAAACAGGACAAGCAGCTATGGGATGGTTCAAACGAGAAAAGGTGGGTGTCAGTGTGCATAATGTCACTGTCCTTATTCCATCTGGCTGCTAAGAAGTTGGGCCATATGGAGAAGAAGGCAGCATTGGGATTGGAGGCAGGCTCACAAACAACTGTGGAATGACACAACCTTGTTTGGTGACAGTGAAAAGGACCGGAAGCCCTTATTCATAAAGGTCAAAGACTACAACCTTCAGTATGGATTGCAACTCAATGCAACAGAAAACCCAAATCCTCTTAATTGGACCAAGAAACCACATCTTGATGAACTGAGAAAATATTGAAGCTGTCAAGGATTTTAGTTGACTTGAACCCACCATCAACATTCATGGAAGTAGCAGTCAGATAATCAAATGATATATTACATTGGGCAAATCTGCTACACAAGACCTCTTTAAAAGGTTGAATAATAAAAATTTTACTTTGAGGCTTGAGGTATGCTTGACCCAAGCCATGGTATTTTCAACCTCTTCATAAGTGTGTAAAAATTGGACACTGAATAAGGAAGACTGAAGAAGAATTGATGTATTTGAATTATGGTGTTGGGCTCGGAAAAATGAACATACCTGTCTTGGAAGAAGTACAGCCAGAATGCTCCTTATAATATACTGTCTCATGTACTTTGGGCATGGTGTCAGGAGGGACTAGTCCTTGGAGAAGTACATCATGCTTGGTAAAGAAGAGGGCCAACAAAAAACGAGAAAGACTGCCAAGAAGATGGATTGACACGGGGGCTGCAACCTAACAGTAACTGTGAGGATGGTGCAGGATTGGGCAGTGTTTCATTCTGTTAGACACAAGTTCAATATGAGCTGGCATATTGAACACAAGTTCAATATGAGCTGGCACCAACTGCGCTGCACCCAACAACACAAGACACTGCGCTGTGCTGGGTTTCTCTGCTGTCTTTATTTACTTCCTTATTCATCTCTAGTTCAAGATAAACTGTTGGGACAAGGGATGATCAAGCCATAAGAAACGCAATCCTTGATCTGCAGCACCTCATTGTCCATTTAAGGAGATATATTTAAATATACAGATAAATACCTGTTCGAAGCATCATGTGGTGAGTTCCATGTGAACAATATGGACAACTGAGAATAAAGGGGTTTGTTTCCTTCTCTCTCTGACCTTGTTTCTTTCTATCTCTCACACACTTTGTCTTTTTGAGGGTGTACTAGAATAATAGAAGTAGATTCCTTCTGCCTGGGATAATCAGAGAGAATGTTCCAGAGGAATTGGCATGTAAAATGAAACTTACTGGTAAGTAGCTATCTTAGCATGAGTTGTTGGTTGCAATGAACAGTAAACCACTTGAATCTTCTCTATTAAAAAGGGGACTATCTGCTAATCTTACTTCTAAAATCTATTCAAAAAAGAATCTGGCAAAATGTTGAAATAAGCTCCTCACAGGCTGTTTAGTCTCACGTTGGCTGCAATAGTAAAAGGCGGAACAATCCAAAGACTTTTGTGGTTATCAGGTGCCACTGAATTACTTCTGACTCACAGCGACTCCATACACTACCATTGTTCTGAGGTTCGAGTCCATTCATTGCAGGCCCTGTGTTGGTTCATCTCCTTAAGGGTTTTCCTCCTTTTCACCGCCCCTGCGTTTTGCCGGGCATGATGTCCTCCAGGGACTGATCCCTCCTGATACCATGACCAAGTACCTGAATCGAAGTCTTGCCATCCTTGCCTCTAAGGAGCATTCTGGCTGTACCTTTTCTAAGGCAGCTTTGTTTTTTCTTTGGCACTTTGAATGCTCTTCCAAAGCACCATAATTCAAACACATTGATTCTTCTTCAGTGTTCCTTATTCGAGGTTCCACTTTCACATGCACATGAAGCAATTGAAAATAGTATGGCTTGGGTCAAAGGCACCTAAGTCTCAAAGTAACATGCTTGCTTTTTCAACATTCTAAAGAGGTGTGTGCACCAGATTTACCCAATGCAATGTGTCATTTGTTCTCTTGACTGCTGCTTCCATGAGCATTGCTTGTGGATCTAAGCAAGAGGAAATCCTTGACAACTTCAATCTCTTCTCCATTTATCATGATGTTACCTATTGGTCCAGTTGTGAGGCTTTTGGTTTTCTTTATATTGAGTTGTAATCTGCACTGAAGGCTGCAATTCTTGATCTTCATCAGCAAGTGCTTCAAGTCCTCCTCACTTCCAGCAAGCAAGGCTTAATCATCTGCATATCACAGGTTGTTAATAAGCCTTCTTCCAATCCTGATGCCATATTCTATATAGTGGAGTACTATGCACCAATAAGAAGGAAAGCAAAAATTGTATATTAATCTACAGAATAACTGATTCCATTATAGTGTGGCTTTTTAATGTAAGAAAGATGGGACGTTAAAAAATGTACACACATGCTTATATTTATAAAAAATGAATCAATAAACCCCAACTCAATAAAAATAGTGACCAAGTGGTAAGGGAGGGAAGAGACTAGAGGGCAAAAGTAGAGAATTCATGTTGAGTGTATTTTGTAGCATGCTGTGACTTTGGAATCAAACTTATCTACATAATTGAAAAACAAAAGCCAAAGGTCAGAGGTTCAAGATCACCAGTCCCCCAGCAGCTAACTGAATGTGCTAGTTTCCTAGGCCTGAAGTAACCAAGTACCACAAAGCAGGGCCCTTAAAACAACAGAAACTTACCTACTCATAGTTCTTCAGGCTAGAAGTCTGAACCCAAATGATAACAGGGGAAGATTTTTCCTTGCTTCTTCCTGCTTTTGGTGGTTCCTGGCAGTACTTGCGATTCCTTGACCCATTACTCCAATCTCGGCCTCCATATCCACGAGCTGCATCCCTCTCTGACTCTGTCTCTGCTTTATAAGGATGCCATTCCCATTGGATTATACCTCAACCCTACTCTATCTAGTAGGAGTCCTAGTGGTACTATTAGGTAAGTGTTGGACTGGTAACCAGAAGGTTGATGGTTCAAAACCACCAGCTGCTCTTTGAGAAAAAGTTGAGTCTGTCTGCTCCTATAAAGATTTGTTGTTCTGGGGAGGAGGTGGGGAAAGGGAACAAAAAAAGAGATGAAAATAAGGAAGAAATGGGTAG
>NW_022111369.1:62914865-62919855 GCF_000313985.2 Echinops telfairi | reverse complement strand
CTCAACCTGTGGGTTGCGACCCTGTGGCGGTCGAACGCCACAGGGGTTTCCTAATATATCCTGCATATCATATTTACATTATGATTCATAACAGTAGCAAAATTACAGTTATGAAATAGCAATGAAAATAATTTTATCGTTAGGGGTCACCACAACATGAGGAACTGTATTAGGAAGGTTGAGAACTACTGATATATAATAATATAATGTAAGATATATTATATATATTAGACTTACTATACGTTGCATATGTAGTAAATGTATGTTACTATATGTAGTAAAACCTACTTACCATGCATACTTCATATATATGATAAATATATATATCCTTATCCAATATTTATATAAATATAAATGTATTTGCCTACCCAGAAGCAAAGATATCATTTGGAGGACAAAGGTCTTCCTGACCCAAGCCATGCTATTTTCAATCAACTCATCTGCATGTGAAAGCCAGACAATGAATAAAGGAAACTGGGGGAAAAAATGGATGCATTTGCATTACCGTGTTGATGAAGAATATTGAAAGCATCATGGAGTGCCAGAAGAAGAAACAAACTTGCTTTGGAAGAAGTCTAGTCAAAATGGTGAGACATCATGTTGTACTTTGGACATAGACATCATGCGTGGTAAAATAGAAGATCAACTTCAAAGAAGACCTACAATTAGATGAACTGACACAGAGCCGGCAACAATGCGCTCAAACATAATGATTTTGAGATCAATGCAGGACTGGGCAGCATTTTGTTCAGTTGTATTTAGGGTCACTGTGAGTTTAGTTTACTGATAGCACCTTACAACAATAGCAACAATACTGTATAGTTTTCAGATTGTATACATGTTGTATTAGAACTAATGATGGTGCTTTTATTTGCACACTATAGTACTAAATCATTGAAGTTCCTATAATAATCATATGAAGGCCTTTCCCTCACTTTATAGATATGAAAACTGAAACTAATTCGCTGAATTGCTCAAGGTCACACAGTTGGTATAGCAGAGACAGGGCTGGAATCCAGTGGGTCTGATTCAGGAGTATATGCATCACTGTGCCACCCTATTTCAAATGTTGCTTCATTGCTTGAGTTCTTTGCAATCTGATGAAGCTGTGTGCTCCTGTAAAGATTCACAGTATCAGAAACCTTAAGGAACAACTCTACTCTGTCCTAGAGGGTTGCCAGGAGCCAGAATAGACATTATGAAGAGTTATTCCCTTCAACTTTATGTTTGTGGTGTGCACTCAGGTTAATGCATATAGTCCTAGTATTCTCATTTTGATAACTGCATAGTATTCCGTTTAATGAATATATTATAATTCATTTATCCATTCTCCTGTGGGTAGAAGTTTTAGAAAAACATGAAGCTATTGTTTCTTAACATCCCCTCCACCTACAGCTGTACACTTCATGAAGGCGGTGCTTTCGTCTCTCCTGCCTTTCCCTGAAGAAGGCTACAAGCTCACGGCCTTGAGTTGGTGTGACTCACAGTGACTCTGTGAGTGTCTGAGACTGTAACTAGTTACAGAAATAGAAAGCTCCCTTTCTCTCCCAGGAGCAGCTGATGGTGTTGAATTGCAGACCTTGCAGAATGACAGGCAACTAGTAATCACTAGGCCACCAGAGCTGCTTTCTATCTACACCCATCAAAACAGAGATGTGAGCAGTCTTGAGGGATTCAAATGGTATTCCTTTGAATTATTCTTTGAGTTTTGGTGATAAAGCCAAGTTGGAAGGGGAAATATCATGGCTGTAGGGAGGATGGGGTGAGGTTGCCCAATGAAATGCTCCTAGGATGCCCTTGCTACCTATGAAGAATTACCAAGTGCATTGTTGTGATAAAAGGAAAAAAAAAATACTGCGTTTCCACCTCACTAATACAATTTGCAATGAAAATAAACAAAAAGATTCTTCCTAATAAGCTCCCATGATTGTCCTATGTCTTGAGAAACTCTACCAAGATTACCTTCAAGTAGCTGCTGGATCTGTCCACACTGACCTCCACCTTGAATTTAATGGGCCCAGGAGAGTCCTGGGGAAGTCACTGTTTGGATTGGATCTCTTTCGTAGAAGCCCCCTATTAAGACTAGAACAATTGTATGACTGAGACAACTTGTCTGCAGCCAACCACTGACCACAGAGACACATTTAAAGAAGTTTGGTTGGGAATAAACCTGTGCGTGTGTGAACTTATTTTTTTGATGGGCCTTATATTGCTTATTGTTCTCCACAATGGTTATATTATCTTACATACTATGAATAAGTTCATTCAAAACTCTGCTGTCCGGGTTTGCCATGAGCTGAATGACAAAATACGATCAGAAAAGAGAAAAAAATTCTATGAAAATTGACAGGAAATGGGAAGCTAAAATGCAATAGGAAAGTAACTTAAATCTGCCATTCATAAATCCTCTTTTTTGTCTGTTTGTTTTACATTAAATTTATTAAACTAAATTATATACAACACAATGGAATATTAAAGAAGACACATGAAGTGAAGCCTTTAAACAAAACAAAACAAATTAGTAAAATGTATTTCAATTTCGTGTAGCATTAAATTAAATTAGATATATATAAGAAACTGAAAATAATTGGAGATTAAACTTATTTTAAATCAATGTCGAATGACAGTAAATAAATTTAGATAGTGAATTCACTTTAAAATACAATAATACAATATAATTAGAATTATTATAATGCAATAGCAATGTATTTAATATATAATTAAATGACGGTAATAAAACTGAGTAAAATTATATTAAATTTAACAAAAATACATGAATTGAAAATTAATGAATAAATGTCATTTCCAAACTGGTTGTAAGATTGTGCTGACAACATTTCTGAATCTCCATGATGGTGCTCTTTTAAGAAATAATACATGCTATTTATTGTAAAAATGTGGTGTGCCTGCTCTGCCTGAGGTCCGCATTGTGCCCTCTAGGACCTCTCGCCAGGTGAACCGTCTGGGAATCTGGAGGTGCGTGAACTCCGTCTCAGCAGGGTTGATAGTGCAGGGTACCTTGCTACCTACCCCTGGACTGGCAAGAAATCCTCCCTTAACTATCCATTCGGTCCCCAACTTCTTTCTGGGCCTGGCACAGTTCCTTCCAAAACCCTGAACTTAACTGCACTCTCAGCCTGCAGAAATGACCTCTGAATTAGATGCCTTGTCCCCAGACAGCATATACGCTGGCAAGAACCCATCTAGGACACAGCATCTGTCTTACCTCTTACTCACCCCGCTCCCTACCCTGTGAACTCCTTGACCTGCAGAAGGCGCTGACTCATTCTGGGTGCTTGCACCTCCCAGTTTTCCTCTGTTGCTTTTCCTTTTCTTTCTTTAATAATTTTATTGGGGGTTCATACAACTCTTATCACAATTTATACATACATCAATTGTGTACAGCACACATAAATCCTCTTTTTTTAAGCATCCGCAACAGAGGTGAAACGCAGCATTGCTCCACTCTTAAAGTTTCTGTACTTCTTCCTTTCCGAGTAATATGGAGCTCAAAGATGAGATATGTGGTAAAGTGATATGCTAGCAATATTAAATTTTTCCCCCAGAGGGGCGAATTTTACCAATCCAGTTGATATGACTTTTCTCTTACATAAACATAATCTTGTATTTCTTCTCCTCTAGATTGCAATTCACTAAACTTATTTTCACTGACTATAGATTTTTGAGTTTGGTTTTAGAGATCATTAAAGAGCCAAATTTCTCTAATTCATAGCTGAAATGATATATAATTTCTGATTTTTCCTTAGTGAAGATTCATGACAAGGTTGTAAAAAAAAAGGGCACAAAATTTTAGTCCAACTTTTGACAATACAGATACCCTTAACTTCAAACATCTCTAAAATTACATATGGAAATCAAACAAACCAAGTTCAGTGCCTTTGAGTTTATTCCAGCTCATAGTAACTTACAGAGCAGATTATCCGTTTTACATTGACTGATTCATACATATTCTGTTTCATCTCCTTCATTTCAATTTCCTTAATGTAACAACACCTACCCCTCTCTTTCCTGTGTCTCTTGTCCACATTCTCTCTTCTGTCCTAACCCTTCTGAACTCTGTCCATAGGTAAATGCTGCCCCTTGATTCCAGATGCTCTTACTAATCTGAGATGTACACACCTCAATAGTGTGATTGTTCTCCTGATAAACCTGACAATTTTTTAGATAAATTTGAGTCACATTGGTGACCAAGGGCTATTGTCTCTATATGACCAGCTAGTCTAGTCTCTTATATGATTTTGAGTCTTGTTCCACATTTCCCTCCCACTCTATCCAGGACCTTCTAATGCGATCCCTTTCAAAGTGGTTCATAGGGGTAGTCAGGTACCGTCTGGGTATTTTGGATTTAAGGTCAGGCACAAGGTCCTTTTGTCCATGTGGACTCATTGTTCCCATATGTCTTTTGATTTCCATCCCTTTTTGTTCCTCCATACAGGGAAATAACAATAGTTGCCCCCTCAATGACTGCTTCCAAGCTTTGAAGACCCTCATCACTACTCACCACAATAGGATGCAGAACATTGTCTTTGTGGACTGGGTTATGCCAATTGACCTTGAAGTCCCAAGACTATAGTTCTGAGTGCTCAAGCCCTAAATGCAGTTGGCTATATCTAAGAAGTTTTTATAGCTTTGTTCCCTATATGTGTTACCACAATTATGATACAGATTCAGAAAAAGTAAATAACTAGGTCTAAACATCTCTGGCAAACGTATAATATTTATTTGTCTCACTCTTGTTCAACCTGTGTGTCTCTCCATGCAGCTCCTTGTAGATCACTGTTATTGTGGGATTGTGTGCATCACAATATTTACCCTGCTGTCTTTTTTAAAAAGTAATTTTATTGGGGGCTTGTACAACTCTTATCACAATCCATTAATTCATCCATTGTGCCAAGCACATTTGTACATTTGTTGCTATCATCATTCTGAAAACATTTTCTTTCTACTTGAGCACTTGGTATCAGCTCCT
>NW_022111369.1:62901190-62913175 GCF_000313985.2 Echinops telfairi | reverse complement strand
CTGTCCTCTGAAGTGAATTCGTCTGCAGGGATCGGGGCTGGCCCCTACCTCTGCTGTCTTTAACACCTAAATATCTTCCATTGTCTTCCCCTGCCTCTATCATTTCTTGCCAACCTCCCTCTTATGGTATTTCATCTTTCCTTTTTCTTAAGCTAGCATGTGCAAATCTCCTTGACTTCCTCTCTCTCTGGTAGCTCTGTAACTATACTATTTCCTCTTTTTACTTTGTAATTGTCTTCATTACAAATTGATATCTCTGGTTCCCTATTTTCAGTCTGATAGGTTTATCTTCAGGTATGCCTATACCTGGGTAGACTTCTGGTATTGTTGTCAGTGATGTTAATCTCAGGCTGTTGCTTCCATGTCTAAAGGATTCCTTTTAGTATATCTTGTAAAAACAATTGGTCTGATAGTTACAAACCCCTTTAATTTCTCCCCTTGTAATGTGTTTTTCTCCCCTGTCAGAATAAGGCGTCGTAGTGGCACATCCTTGGCATCCTTGTTCTGGCGCAGTCACCCATCTGACCAGCTTAAACTAGCTGGAGGAGCAGGGGCAGGCCAGACACCTGTGATCTTGAGTTGAACCCAAGAGAACAAAGAACATCTGGCACAGGACGCAAACCTGAAGAACTCGCTGCCCGGTGCATGCGTGCCATTCTCTAATAAGTGATGGCATTCTACCCAGAAGCCTTTAACTTGGACTTCATTTGTGAACAACTGTTACATGTACACCCAATTGCCATAACCACACCCATGTATACCCAATACTTAGAATTTTCCACTTCTGCTCATGAATAAACATAGCATCTATCCCATCTTAAAAAAATAATAATAATGGGGAGGAAAGAGAAAGCAGGCAGGGAAAAACAAGTAAACAATAGCAAAAAGTGAATTAATAGCTAAAAGGAAAATAAGAAAAAGGGAAGAGAAGAAGAAAGAAATACAATAAGCAAAACTAAGGAGAGAAAGAGAAAGGTTAATAAAAGAACTAAGAGAAAAAACAAAGATTGGAAGAAAAAAATAAAAGAAAGATAGGAGAAAAGATAGGGGAAAAGTAAAAAGGATGCAGCCAAATAAAGGACAAAAATTAAAAGAAGGGAAAGAATAAAGAAAAAATAATAAAGGAATGAAAGAACTGTGTGTAGGGGAGCAGGGTACCTGCTACGGGTCAGCACTCTCTGTCAATCAAGGAGCTCATTGAGGTAGGGGTGAGGGATGGGACACTTGGTCCTAGATGGTGTCCCTGCAGGCTCAGATATTGTCTTGTGTCAAGGACCTGATCAAAAAGTAGTATGTGCTGACTCAGATGGTGGCTGAGGTCAGACTCATAGCAAAGAAGTGTTTCAGGTCCAGTGGCCACTGTGGGCAGAGTGGCTGGTTCTTGAAGGAGTTCATGATCACCCAGGGTTGGCCAGAGACCCAGCCCTGCATGTTCTGCTGCTCTGCTGAGGAGTTCACGCACTTCCAGATGCAGGAGTGGTACACCCTGTACCATGAGGGTATGGCTCTAATGGCAGGCAGAGCAAAAGATGCATAGGCATTGGAAGCGGGGTATCCTTAATCTCCAGCTGGGTGAGGTTCGGGGTTGACCACATTTGTGGGCACAAGGAGGGAACAGGAAGGATCCCATCTTTATTGTCACTAGCCACTGATATACCAAGCAGCTATCTCTATCCAAGGATGCTTACAAAAGTTCAAGGTGACTGCCATGTCAGGGCAGCTAGCAATGTCACCATCTGTTTCCTCTGTGGCTACTTTTGTTCAGCTTCTTCTTCTAGTCAGTGTTCAATCACTTCACTATCTTTTCCTTTTGAACCCAGGGTTCCAGGATTATTGTCTTTATCTATTGCCTTTGGTCTCCTGTGTCTTTGTTGTATATCTGAGGTGAGGAACCGTTCTTTTCTGCCAATGTTATCTGGATATTTGTAACATCCTTCTGAGACCAATCAAAATGATCAACTTGAAAATTAGCTGCCAACCGGGGCACAGCATAGCACCAATGAAACACACAACATTCCTCTGGGTCTGTGAGGCTTCCCCACCCCCCACTATCATGACCCCAGCCCTGCCTTTCAGGTCTGGCTAGACCGGAGCATGTATACTGGTACAGATAAGAGCTCATGACACACGGAATCTGGGTCAGATAAACCCCTCAGGAACAGAAAAGGGAGTAGTGATAAGAGGAGGGTGGGGGGAAGATGGGGGGAAGGTGGAACTGATTGCAATGATTGACACAAACCTCCACCCCCCAGGGGGATGAACAACAGAAACGTGGGTGAAGGGAGACAGCGGTCCATGTAAGATATGAAAACTAATAATTTATGATTTATCAAGAGGTCACAAGGGTGGGAGGGTAGGCGAGGGAGGGAAAAAGAGGAGCTGATACCAAGGGCTCAAATAGAAAGTACATGTTTAGAAAATGATGATGGCAACATATGTACAAAATATGCTTGAGACTATTGATGTACAGAATGTTTTAAGAACTGTAAGAGCCCCAATAAAATGATTTAAAACATTGGCTGGCTATCTTTGGTCAAATATTTAATGAACTCACTCCTAATGTGATGGCTGGAGCTGCTTCTCTGGGGAGGCGCATGCGGTTAGTTGGTATTGATGATCTCACAGCCCTTACATAGCCCACAGGCCGCCGGCTGTTCCCCACCCATGTTGTAGGGGCTCTGTGCCATGTGTCTGCCCCATTTGCCATCTGGCCAGAAGTCTCCTGTTGCTGCTGTTGCTCAGTGCCATCGAGTTGGTTCCATAGTGACCCAACCAAGCAGAACACTGCCCGGTCCTGTGCCAGCCTCACAGTGGCTCATATGTTTGAGCCCTTTGTTGCAGTCACCGTGTTAAAAGCCACATTTTATAGAACTGAATAGAACGGCCTGGTGGGGTTTCCAGGGCTGTACTCTTCACAGAGGCCAACTAGCACGTGGTCTTTCTTTGGAAGGGCTGAGGGTTGGAGCCATTAAGTGCTCAACACTGCGCCATCCAGGCCTCCTTGTATAAAACCTAGGATTCACAAAAAGGTAATCTTTTAAAAGTACATAGTGACTTCGCCATATTTTACCTTATGATCCTTCTTGAAACTTTCTCTGCCCATACATCTGAAGGGGACCTAATTACATTTTGCTTCCAGATTCTGAGCAACACTCTTCCTTGGGTAAAACACATCCCTCTGCTCTGTGGAGTGGCTGGGTGGTCAAGGTTGGTGCTTTGCAGATGTAGCTCTTGGGCCGGGTTGGCAGGAGTGGAGAGTAGGAAGCAGAGACCACCCGCGCCTCTAAAATATAACCTCATGGAAGGTCGTACAACATTACACTTTAATTCTTTGCTCACGTTTGAACTTAGGCAATACCAACAACAGAAACCTGTAGCCGAGTTGATTCGGACTCTTGGCGACCCTAGGTCTTTCAGAGTAGAAGCGCTCCATAGGCTTTCTTTAGCTGTCATCATTACAGAAGCAAGTCGCCAGGCCTTTCCTCAGCAGTACCACTGGATGGGTTTGAATAGCTAACCTTTAAAATAAATGGTTGTGTGCAAACCATTTGCACTGCCCAGGGACCTCCCCATCTAGGCTCTTTGATTCATGTCCCCTGCGCCCATACTTTTTGAAGCTGCCTTCCTTTCCCCTTCCTTTCATCCATCTCTCCTACTTTTGTCCTATTGCGATAGGTCAGGAATTACACTGTGTAAGTATTTCTTTCTTATATTCTTCCCTTTACTCTCTGCTCTTATAAATGGGCCTACTTTCCTCTACATATTTCTTGCCGTAGCAGAGGAACATGTGACAGCCCAGAACAGAACCAGATAGCACAACGGAAGAGTCTGCTCATCCGGTCACTATGAGACATTCACCGTGACACCCTTGACCCATCTCTCACTGCTGTCACTCCACTGGACACTGGTGCTGCCACCAGCACCAGAACTGGTACTCCACTGCATACCCGTTCCTGCTTCTCTGTCTCGGCCGCGCAATCTCTCCTACTTTAGCTGCAATCTTCACGGAAGCACGTTGCCAGGACTTCCCTCGGCAGTTCCACGGAATGGTTTTGAATTGAAACCTTCTTTGTGTTGAAACTGTGCCCTCTTATGTCCTCGCTTTTACTCTGTGCTCCCATCTCTAAAGAAAATGTGCACTTTATCCTTTCAGGTGATTTCTATTCCCCAAGCCTCTACCTTATGGAGAAGGGATCTCAAATTCATATGTCTGTGGAAGCTAGAAAGGTATTTTAACTAAGTGAGGAGGGATGGGCCGGGGTTGTAGAGACAGCAGTGATGCCATGTTTATAGGAAGTAACTACTACTAAACTCTTAACGCAGTGGTTCTCACCTGTTGGCCGAGACCCCTTTGGGGGTCGAATGACCCTTTCACAGGGGTAACCTGTGAAATATGTGTTTTCCGATGGTCTTAGCAACCAAGACACCGCTCCCCTATCAGTCTCCAGGCGGGTCCGCCCACATGCAGATACACTCACATACGAGTACCTGGAGTGAAGACTGTTACCCATGCTACACCATGCTTCAAGACAAATTTTCATTTATTTGTCATTAGAAATAAATATTTCACAATATATAATTACATATTGTTTTTGTGAAAAATCACTATGCCTTAATTATGCTCCATTTGTAACAATGAAAATACATCCTGCATGTCAGATATTTACATGATGATTCATAACAGTAGCAAAATTGCAGTTATGAAGTAGCACCGAAAATAATCTTATGGTTGGAGGTCACCACAACATGAGGAGCTGTATAAAGGGTCGCAGCCTTAGGAAGGTTAAGAACCACTGCTCTAACAGATTCGTTCCACAGGAAGTAGGAAGGATACCAATGTTGCCAGATCTTCTGATACTTCAGAAGATCTAGAAATGTATTGAAGTGGAATTGTTCTACTTTTAAATGTGGGCAATACTCAAAAATTAGAACAACATGCTTCAGCGTCAACAAACTAAGTTGGTCAATTAGATATGGCTTGTGGGATGACGGTCGCTGTTGCGACCATGTTGTCCCTCTGCATGAAAGGGATACTCGCCTTGGCAAATTGGATTCCAAGACCTTTTGCTGAATTGCTGATGCAGAATTGAGAAAATGCATAGAGAGAAACAAGATATCCACAATAGAATCTTTTGAAAAGACCAAGCCAGACAAGGAAAGATGATCAGCCCTATAATGCCTGAATTTTAAATTTCAGGAAAAAAATTTTTTTGTTTTTATTCTTTACTTTCATAGTTATCAATATATATATTAATATATACATTTTAACTAAACGTTACAAAAACGTCACGCTCAGTGTTATAGGGCTAGATAATAAAGAGCTGGAAGACAGAAGGGGTAAGAGGCAAAGGGATGCGGAATTGAATAACCGAGTTAGAGAGAGTTGGGTGGGGACGCTGTGAGTGTGAGGCTCTCAAATAGTTCTAAGCAAGACAGACCTGCTTGGGCATTGATGGAGGATGAGGAAAGAGGACAAGTAAATGTGGATGAATATGGATAATGAAAAAATTCCTTTTAGTATTCTTTAGAAGACGTAGGTAAATATTGTCATTTTTTTATTGTTGTGGAGAAACTAAAAAAAAGTTCACCAATTCAAAATTTCTACCTGTATAATTCCATGACATTGATTATCTTCGTCCTGTAGTACAACTCTTATCACTATTTTTTCCTAAATCCTTCCACCACCATGAACATAAACTCAATGTCAACCCACAGCAAAAACTTCCCCAGATCCCTGGTAATTACTAGTAATTTTTGGTTTCTGTGTGTTTTCTTAGGAGCTCTGGTAGCATAATGGTTACAAGTTGACCTCTTAACTACCAGATCAGCAGTTCAAAACCACCAGCTGCTCCTCAGGAGGAAGATGAGGCTTTCTACTCTCGTAAAGTGTTACAGTTGTGGAACCCAGGGGACAGTTTGGCCCTGTCCTGTAGGATCCCTATGAGTCAAAATCAACTCGATGGCAGTGGTACTATTACACTATATGTATTTACCACATTTGATTCATCTCATTATTTGACGATGGTCACTGTGGCTATTGTAAAATGTACTGCAGTGAACACTGGTGGGTAGTGTCATTGTTTTGAGATCTACTTTTTGAATGCAGGACTGGGTTTAAAAATATTATTCCATTGGGGAGATAAGGTCCTTGGGGCCCTGGGGACTACTAGGAATAGGGACAATTTGGTTGCAAACAACAGAAAACAACTGGGTAATTTAAGAAGAAAATAGATTGATCCAAAGGATATTCCATACCTCAAAGTATCTTTTTTAAAAAAAAATCATTTTATTAGGGGCTCATACAACTCATCACAATCCATACATACATCAATTGTGTAAAGCACATTTGTACATTCATTGCCCTCATCATTCTCAAAACATTTGCTCTCTACTTAAGCCCCTGACATCAGCTCCTCATCTTTTCCCCTTCCTCCTCCCCCCTCCCTCATGAGCCCTTGATAATTTAGAAATTATTTTGTCATATCTTGCCCTGTCCGACGTCTCCCTTCACCTACTCTTCTGCTGTCTGTCCCCCAGGGAGGAGATCACATGTAGATCCTTGCACTCGGTTCCCCCTTTCCAACCCACCCTCCCTCTACCCTCCCAGTATCGCCACTCACACCACTGGTCCTGAAGGGATCATCTGCCCTGGATTCCCTGTGTTTCCAGTTCCTTTCTGTACCAGTGTACATCCTCTGGTCTACCCGGACTTGCAAGGTACAATTGGGATCATGATAGTGGGGGGAGGAGAGGAGGAAACATCTAGGAACTAGAGGAAAATTGTATTTTTCATCGTTGCTACATTGCACCCTGACTGGCTCGTCTTCTCCCCAAGACCCTTCTGTAAGGGGATCTCCAGTGGCCTACAAATGGGCTTTGGGTCTCCACTCCGCACTCCCCCCATCATTCACTATGGTAAGATTTTTTGTTCTGATGATGCCTAATACCTGATCCCTTCGACACCTCATGATTGCACAAAGTATCTTATGGAAAACTGGGGAAGTTGGCCCCGTAAAGAGCAGTCACTGAGGGGAAGAGGCAGCCTAGAACACAGCCACAGCCAAAGGACACCACCGGAACAAGCTGCTTATCTGCTCACTACTTACTAGTCCCTCACTGTTACACCCCTTGACTCAGCGATCACTGCTGTCACTCCACTGGACACTGGACGTTGACATCAACTGCAGAATTAATGCTGTACAGCACAGATGGTTTTGTCTTTGCTACAAACCCAAATGTTGTTTGTTTGAACCACCCAATGACATTGGGGAAGAAAGGCCTGGGGATTTGCTTCCATAAGATTACAGCCTAGAAAACACTGCAAAGTGTGTTCTACTCTGAACTCTATCGGGTCACCATGAGCTGGAATCAACTCGATGGAAATGTGTTGGGCTTTTTTTTTTTTGTATTTAGTAGGAGGGAGAGCCTGCCTTCTGCCCACATTGCTACAGTGGGGGCCTTCCCAAATAGAAAGTCTATTTGTATCATCAAGTATTGGGGATCCAATCCTATCCGAAAGAATAGCATCTGTGGTCTTAACGACTTGTCTTCAAACAAGCAGCCATCTGAATAAAATGTCAACCAAGTCCACATGGTAGAAACCCACCAGCCTGTGTTATCCAAGGATTGTAAATAATATAATACAGAGCCGAATGGTATCAGCTAAATTCTGAATACACAGTTTGCAGAAGGCTATAGATGACCGTGGAAGACCAAAATCCATTTTCAAGGTCTACACATAGATTAAGCCTCTGGTGAACACCCTCTAACCTTAATCAAGGGATGTGAATAGCCTTGTTATCAGACAGAGTGTTGTAGAGTTGATTATAGCACATATAATTAGGTTAAAATATAACATCTATGTGATCCCCCTTTTTTGACTCATTTAAATTGTGTATCAGTTAAAAAAAAAGTGAAGGAGAAATAGTCGAGGGTTAACCTCTTGTGAATTCTGTCTGAGCATAGACCAGCAATGTGAATAGTCCTGTTATCATGCAGAGTGCAGTGGAAAGTGTAGTATGGCAGGTTAAAATTTAATACCTTATTGTTTGATCTCCCTTTTGCCCATTTTAAAGTTGTTCTAATTTTTAATATTTTCTACTTTCTTTTCTATTGGGGCTTTTCTCTATTTTACTTTGTTAGTGTTAGCTTTTTTGTTTCATTGTTTTGTAGGTTTTCACTATGTGAAATTCAAGGTGGATCAATCTATATCGACAATAACTGGATTAATAGTTTCTTGGAGCACAAGGAAGTAGAAAATGTTCTAAAATTGATTGTGGTAATGATTGTACAACTTTTCTTGATATGATTGAATTGTATGATATGTGAATTGTGTCCAAATAAAACTTAAAAAAAAAAAAAGCACAACAAAACCAAAACCAACTGATTATGGTACTGATTGTTTTAAAAAAAGTACTGGGCATTCATACATCTACTATAAAATCTCACTAGATTTTCTCACTAGAGGGTACTTCTTGGAGTTTCAAGAGAGTGAGAGCAGCAATCCAAGATGCAACCATTGCTCTCTATCTTCCTGGAACAGCAGAGGAAGACGATGACACAGGAAATGGAGAATAAACCAGATGGCAGGATCTAACTGCTCACTTGAAGTCTTTTGTGTGGAGACCAGAAAAACCCAATGGCATGTCAGCTACCATTGCTTAATTTAAGGGGTGCCCTCCTAAAACGGGAACTGCACTGGGAAGATCGGGGCTGTCATAGTACACATTTTTCCCACTAGGTGACCATCAATCCAGCAACTCACTCTAACAGTGCACCCAGTGGCGTCCCCTGGGAAGGTTCTCTCTGGTTACTGTGATTTTGTTTTGTAAAAGCAGTTTCGCTCGAATATCGTTTTTTTTGTGATGGCCAATGTAAGAGAACAGTGTCTGGCTGGAGAATTTTGTTTCTGGTTTTGGGAAAATGCTACAGAAGCAGTTGTGATGTTGAACACAGCTTACAAGGACAGCACTATGGGAAAAACTCAAGTGTATGAGTGGTTTTCTCCTTTCAAAACAGGTAAAATGCTGATTGATGACAAACCTCGTTCTGGACATCCATCAGCTTCCTGAATGGACAAAAATGTCCACTCGTAGCTCATTTTTGGCAGACAGGGTACTGGTTTTGCCACCAGGACAATGCACCTGGTCACACAGTGCTCCTGTTTTGGGCAAAAAACAGCATGCCACTCTTATCCCACACACTTTCCTCACCTGACCTTGCTCCATGCAATTTCTTCTTTGTTTCCTCAAATGAAGAGGGACATGAAAGGACAGCAATTTAACGACACAGAAGAGGTGAAGAAAAACGAGGGAGGAGCTGTTTGAAAAATGTTTCCAAGGATGGAATCACAGATTTGACAAATGTATTAAGTGTAATGGACAGTACTTTAAGGTGATAAAGTTGTTTTGTAAAAAAAGTTAAATATATAGCTTTGAAAAATAAATTCCCTTTTTGGAGGGGCACCCACCTGGTAATTTGATTAAATACTCAATAGATGAATCCGAATCTAAAGGAAGGGAAAGGGAAACAATATTAAATTTGTACATCTAGATTTAGTGGGCTCCTTGAGAATGGAGAACTCAAGCCTATTGCCCTGAAACCCCAAACCAAACTCACTACTGTCGAGTTAATTCCAAATCAAAGCAATCCTATGGGACACCGTAGAACTGGCCCTGTGGGATTCCTAGATTGTACATCTTAAGGGAGTAGAAAGTCTCATCTTTCTCCTTCAGAGTGACTGGTGGTTTAGAACTGCTTAGTTTGGGGTTCACAGCCTGTGGTAGTTACATGATTTCATGTCAACTTGAAGATACAAAGAAGTGTTGGGGTAGAGTTTAAACTGTGCCCGATGGTGCCTCCTTGTGGTCATGGCCTTCCCATAAGGAGGTCCCCGGGGACCTCCCTGTGTCTGTCTGTCTGTCTCCCTTCACCTTCCTGCTGGCTGACCCTTGTTGTTGCCAGAGTCCTGTGATGCTTCCACCACCATTGGATCCACAAGACTTTGCACCCATGTGTTAGACAGGGTTCTCTAGAGAAACAAAATCAGAATGCTAAAAATTATATATATATATATATATAGTTATAGTTATATATAGTTATACAGATAGATATATAACATAAGAAATAAACAATTAAATTATAAAGCAGTACAAATGTCTCAGTGCAACTCACTCCTGTGAGACAGTTGTGAGACACTGGCAGTCCTTCAAATCTTGAGGGCCTCCGGGTAGTCCTTTGTGGAACAAATCAGGCTATTCGTGCACAGGCAGCAAACGGCCAGGCAGGTAACCAACCGTCAGCCAGATGACAGGGTCCTTCAGCCCCCAACTCAAGAGATGTAAATTCCAATGGTGTGGCGAAGCAGGTCATGAAGAAACTTCAAATTACAGCAACACAGTCTGCGGGTTAGGTGTCCCACAGATAGTGTAGCTTGCAAATTGAGGCAAAGAACAAGCAAGGCTTGTTCAAAGAGCAAGAGACAAAAAAGGCAAGGCTCACTGAGCCATTTATCTCTCTGTCCTTCAATTAATCCCACATGTGTTTATCGGCCAGATTGGCACAATAAACTAACTACCTCAACCCACCGGCCTGTGATCTTCCTGCATTCTGCATCATTGCATGTGCTGCATGAGTCTGAAGAGGAACTTATGGACTAATATCAGTCTGATGGAATTGAGTTGGACTGACCTGGGATGCTTTCTTGGTTTGTAATTATTTCTTGATATAAATCTCTTTCTTACACATATATGGGTATCACTGGATTTATTTCTCTAGTCAACTGGGCCCCAAGTATCAGTGGCTTGCCAAATGTAAGTGTATTTCTTACTATGTCTGTTGCAGCCCACCCATATTAGCTTCACTTTAGGACCAAGGCTAATGCAGCAACCTATACCTGGAACATTACCAATCTTGTAGTAAGAAATAATTAATAATAATAAAGACCACAGCAAGTTAACCTCTAGTTCTTAAAACTACTTGGAAGTGACAAACCTAACTTCTGCTCACACTTCACTGGTCAAAACAAATCATGCAGACCAGTCTGGTATCTATAGGTCAGGGAAGAATGCTGTGAACCCAGGAAGGGGCAATGGATACTTTTGAAAAACAAATAAGGGCCATATAATTAGTCATGTGGGAAGGGGAAAGACATATGAGGCCTAGGGCTTCAGACCCAGAATGGAAATGATAACGGAAGAAACAAAACAAAACAAAACTCTCAAAATTTTGCTAGAGTGAGACCAAAACCCAAATAACGAAAAACAACCCCCCACCCCCAAACAACAGCAACCAAAAACCAAAACAAAACTCACTGCCATTGAGTTGATGCAGATTCCTGCAGCAACCTTGTAGGAGAGGGTAGGCCTGTCCCTGTGTGTTTCTGAGACGGTAACTCTTGACAGGAGTACAAAACTCCCGAGGCGGAGCTGCGGACCATTTCAAACTACTGATTTTGCAGTTAGGAGGCCAACATGTAACCACGCGGGAGAAAAGTGTTTTTCTGAACCCAAACTGAAGCTTAAACCTGTTAAACCCACCCCTGCCTGTGGGATTATAAAGAGACTTTTCCCCAGCTTTGTCTCCCCAAAAGATATGCCAAACATTAGAGGCTATTTGCCAGCATATGGTGGGAGGTCAGATGCTTAGAGACATCCTCCCTGAAGGCAGTCAGTTGCCAGACAACTGTCTGGTCCCACTCCCTGCTGTTAAGGACAATGGGATACTTCTCCCTAAAGGCTTGCAACCATTAGCTTGGTTCCTGTAGGTGGGGTGTACACCCTACTGATAATGGTTTCCATGGTGGGGCAGAGAACAGGTCAAACCGGCTCAGTGACATCCAAAGTGAGGCTGCCATCCTGTATCTAGGATCTGCCCTTCTTGTCACATGTATACCCCAAATTCCTCCTCTTCCTATTGTGTGTATACCCCTAGGTTGTCCCCCTCTCATTGCTGTATAACCTATAGTGCAACCCCTTCCTGTGACGT
>NW_022111369.1:62899478-62900980 GCF_000313985.2 Echinops telfairi | reverse complement strand
GGCTGAGGTGAGCATGCTACTATGAAATGTGTCTGACTCCATTATTTCACTCTCTTTTCTATCTCTCATGCACATGACTTTATTATAATCTTTATATATATCGACCGTACAATTGCGCCTATTGAACCGACGATTAGTTGTGGGGGGCTGGCTTAAGCCATGGCTCGTGTCCTCGAGTCCTCAGGTGCTTAACTACGTGCACGTCTTGGTCAAGAGCCTCGACAAAATAAATTACAAAGTATTTATTTACAAGGTATACGCAAAGGGACGTTCCCAGTTCTTCCCCCCCCCCCACCCCCACCATCAATCCACTGATTGGCTGATTTGAGGTAGAATGGCAGTCTGGTCCTTTGTGTAGTTCCCGCGCTGGCCGTGTTGTCCTCCCATTGGCGGTTGGGCCTGTCGTCTAGCTCCCGGGTTGGCTAGCCTCAGTTTCCGGGTATGTCCTACTTTGCACTGCTAGGAAACATGAAACATGATCGCGGAACCAGTCACGGGGGCAATCTGGCTTTACACACCCCCACCCCTGCCCAATATTTTTGATTCGGTGATCATTTTTAAGTTGTTATCAAGACCACTGGACCATTGATGTTTGATTCACCCTTGGTGCCCATGTGTGCCGAGTGCTTCTCTGACACAAGGCCGACAGCAGGGGAGGGGGGCAGCAGCTCCTGGTGGGCATTGCTGTGAGAGAGATGATTCACAACACCTCGAGCTGCGCCTATGGAAGGCTTGAGAAACGTATGTTCAGGATTCTGAAAGAGCTGGTTAAACTACATCCGTTTCTGATTAGGGTTTCAATTGAGCAAAACACTCTCAGGTTTGCCAGGAGAGTGTAAATATTTTAAGCCCCATGTGCCACGGAACCGACTCCGACTCATCACAGCCTCAGGGACAGAGTAGAACTGCTCTGTAGCTCATGAGGATGTGAATTGTTGATAGAAACACACACAGCCTTATCATTCTCCCATAGAGCAGCATGTGGGCTCCAACAGGCGACCTTTGTAGCCCAATGCTGAACCCAATCACACTGAAAAAGTATGTCATTTACATCCAAGAAATAGAAAACAGTGTGTAAGTGTTTGATGATTCCATCCTTACATTCAATCCTGGTTAAAACATAGGTGGGTGGTTCACATCCATCAGCTGCTTCTGGGGAGAAGAATGAGGCTATCTAGTCCAATAGTGAGACCTTCCAAGGGGGTTTCGGGAGCAAACAATGAATGCGGAGGGGGAGGGAGCACTAGAATTAACTGTGATTACACAACTCATTTTAAATGTGATTTAACCGTGTGTGTGCGCGCGCGCGCGCGCGTTCTGCAATTGATAGTGATAGTGATTGTGCAATTAAACGATTGTGCTTTTGAATTGTTTGATGTGTAGATTAAGTGCCAATAAAAATGTTTAAAAATGTTAAAAAAGAAAGAAACCGCCATCTAGCTCAGAAGCAACCAAGCCCACATGGAAGAAGCACACCAGCCTGTGTGACCACAAGGTGTCCT
>NW_022111369.1:62896647-62899284 GCF_000313985.2 Echinops telfairi | reverse complement strand
GAACCAATTACAAGGATCTACATATAACCCCCTCCCTGGGGGATGGACAACAGAAAAGTGGGTGAAGGGAGACATCGGTCAGTGTAAGACATGAAAAAAAAAATTATAAATTATCAAGGGTTTATGAGGGGGGGATTAGGGAGGGAGGGGGAAAAATGAGGAGCTGATACCAAGGGCTCAAGTAGAAAGAAATTGTTTTGAGAATGATGATGGCAACAAATGTACAAATGTGCTTGACACAATGGATGGATTGATGGATTGTGATAAGAGTTGTATGAGCCCCCAATAAAATGATTTTTAAAAAAAGAGAGAGAGAAACCTTCCTTAGGACCACTAGGGGTCAGAGTCCACTTGGTGGCAGTGTTTTCTTTGTTTTAAATTTTATATATCACACATTGTACTTATGTGTTTAAATTCGATTATTATCTCATAAATAAAAATGTTAACAAAGACCAGAACTAGCACAAATATAATGTTTCAATTGTGACTGACTAACAATTAGATGGCTTCATTGGCAAGTGAGACTTTTCTTCTAAAGATGCTGGGTCAATGGAGACGGTGGAGAATGTCGCCAAGTGGAACTTTGAATGAAGAAATTGGCAAACCCTGTGGATAGAAGGACCAAAGTTATTCCAGATGTTGTAGTGTACTATTGATATTTATGAGACATAGCTATGTATCATTAGAACATTAGAAAATTCCAATAACTTTGATATAGCAGTGTGGCATGGCTGTGAACACTGGGCTGCTAACTATATAGTTAGCAATTCTAAACCACCAGCTGCTCGATGGGAGAAAGCTGAGGCTCTCTACTCCCGCAAAGAGCACTTTATGGAAACCCAAGGGCAGTTCGACCCTGTCTTTTAGGGTTGCTCTGAGTAGGAATTGACCCAGGGCTGTGTGATTGCATTTTAGTGCTACTGAGTCAAATTCATGTCTACGGATGTATTTATGCATTCTTTTCTTCTTGTATTATCTTGTATAAGAGTTCCGTTGAGGCTGAGTTTTCTAGAAAGAAAAAAAATGACACTCATATATGTATAAGGAAGAATTTTATATCAAGACAAATTTATATCAAGAAAGCAGCCCATGGAGACTCATTATGGAAACAACCATACAAAGCTGTTTGATGTGATTGAACTGTGGACTGACAGGACATATATAGCAAAAAAAAAAAAGAAGCATAGACCCAGGAATGGGTTTTGTGCTCGCACTAAATCCTAGCTCCAGCTTAAGAACAACTAGTCCTTACAGCATGGTCCTGCTCGATACTCGCCTTCAGGGGAACACAGAAGATTTGCTAGCGGGTGCTATAGCAAAATATGGTGAAGAATTTCGATGGTGCCCGGCTATCAGATAAAATGGCATCTGGGGTCTTAAAGGCTTATCTTCAAACAAGCAGCCATCTAAGAGAAATGTCAACTAAGTCCACGTGGAAGAAGTACACCATCATCAGTCACTGAAGGATTGGAATCCATGTAATCAGAAGTTGAAGGAGGGATCAATATCAGAGCCTAAATTGTGAGAATCTACTGTGCGGATGGGCGATGGATGGCAGTGGGAGTGCAAGATGCATCAGTGGATCTACATAGGAAATACACCTCTGGAGAATTCCCCCTCTCTAAAATTGAGGTATGGGAGGAAAGTGGTCACTAAACAGAGTGCTTGGGAGAGCGGGGTATAGAAAATCAAAGGCTCAAATCTCACCTGAAGAGTTAAAATTTTGTCAGTAGATCCCCCTATGATGTGGGATCTGGTTTCCAAACTTTCCTGTATTTTTGGTTTGTATAGTTTTGTTTGTTCATATTAGAGTGTATCTCAGAGTTATGTCAATGGAGGTCACCCTCTTGAAGCTGTGTTATATGTTTTTCTGTTTTTTGGTATATGAAACCCTGGAATGATGAACCTATAGGGACAGCAAGTAGAATAAGGGGTTCAGAGTTCGGGGGGTACAGTGGTGGTGGTGGTGGGGTAAAAGGGAGACGACCTCAAGGAGTCCATGTAGAAAAAGAATGTCTGAAAACTGATTGTGGCAACAATTGTACAATTCTACTTGATGTAATTGAAATAGGAATTCCAACTAATTAAAATCAAAAGAAAAAGAAAAGAAAGCAGCCAACTGTCTAACTTAAGCCTTTGGATCAGGTGCTAGCTGGAAGGCCCTCCGGATGCCCCCAGCTGCGGGCAGATGGAGCAGGAAGGGAAAGTGGGGAGCGGGGATCACAAGTGGTGAGTACACAGTTGCGTGGGTCCAGGGTTGGTAGAAATATGGCAAGGCACCTACAGCACCCAGGGATGGTAGGCCACCTGGCTGCCAGTTCCAGAAGCAGGAGGAGAAGGGCAAGACAGACAGAGAGACCAATTTTTCGGTCTTATAAATAGGCCACATCTCCAGGGAGACATCATTAGGCTGTGACTTGACTGATAGGTCAGACTCTAGTCTTCTTAAGGTGCAACAACTTTTTAAAAAAATCATTTTATTAGGGGCTCATACAACTCTTATCACAATCCACACACACATCAATTGTGTAAAGCGCATTTGCACATTCATTGCCCTCATCATTCTCAAAACATTTGCTCTCCACTTAAACCCCTGGCATTAGGTCCTCATTTTCCCCCTCCCTCTCCGCTTCCCCC
>NW_022111369.1:62894168-62895529 GCF_000313985.2 Echinops telfairi | reverse complement strand
CTTTGCCTCCCAGCTCTTTCCTCTATTTCCCTTGATTCTCCTCCTGTCCCACTATCATGCTCAGTCCCCACCAGGATTTCATTACTTCCTCTTTGTTACATTCCCCTTGATCATGCCCTACCAGGTACTTAATAGAAAAAAACGAAAGCGCACAAGTTGTTTTTACTGCAATGTCATGTAAAACCAAACCAAACAAACCCATTGCCATCAAGTCATCCAGGCTAATATAGGTACCCTTTATAGGGTTTCCGAGGCTGTAAATCGTTAATAGCCACAGTCTGATCTTTCACCCTCTGAATCACTGGTGAGTTTGAACCTCTGAGTTTGTGGTTAGCAGTCTAACCTTTACTTGAAAGCTCAACCAGGACATTATTAACATTATTTTGTATCCCTTGGATTCTAGGATGAGAAGAACCAGAGAAAAATGCAGGTGGAAAAATTTCAAGTATGAAAAGATTGAAGGTGAACGCACATGTGAAATTTACAACCCAGGTTTGGTGGAAACTTTTCATGCTGAAAAGAAAGAGGCATCTGAAGCCCCATCATATGGGTGAGTATGCTAACACAGCGCAGTGCAAAAGAAGGCGACAAGGAAGACTGGAGGAAGTTGGAAGTGTTCCAAATTAAGCAAATGTAACCATTTGACAAGTTTCCCTTTCCAAAATACCTTCAGGTAAAATTAGACAATCAGTCTTGGTACCCGTGTTGAATTAGTTGCTGTTAACAATACCTTGTTTGTCTTAGTCAGAAGTCTATGAAAATTGACATCCAACTTTTGCTTCAAGCAGTCAAAAAAGTTTAATCAACTCAGAGAACATTAGGGAAAATACACTTCCTTTGTTCTTATGCAAAAGGGGCATAGGGAAAAAGCTACTGCATACAAACATTCTTGGGGTGAGGACTGGGTAGTATGGCAGGGACCAGATCAAATGCAGGAATGCACATGGTAGACAACAACTGGGGAGGAGGCGGGGAAGGGGGAAAAATGATGAAAATAGGGACGAAATGGGTAGCCGGGGCACAGGGCGCTAACCCACCCAAGGGGAGGGTATTGTTTATATCTCCACAGGGAAAGAGGGACCATACTTCAACCCAGTGCTCCAAGTGTGAATTCAACATGCTGGCATGGAATAGGGAACCAATGGAGAGATCTGTGGGACTGGCCCCAGTCCCAAATACTAAGTGGATGCCTGGCCCTCCCCCCAGAAGAATTTATTTCAAAGGATGGCACTGAATCCGCAGCTCCGGGAGAGGGACATATTTGACCAGAGCACACAGGAGCAGATGACGGGGGAGGAGGAGAGACTGGAGCACATCCTGGCCCACCAGGCCTTGAGGACGATGACCCCAATTAGAGCAGC
>NW_022111369.1:62878098-62892417 GCF_000313985.2 Echinops telfairi | reverse complement strand
AGTGGAGAGCAAATGTTTTGAGAATGATGAGGGCAATGAATGTACGAATGTGCTTTACACAATTGATGTATGTGTGGATTGTGATAAGAGTTGTATGAGCCCCTAATAAAACGATTAAAAAAAACAACAACAAAATTTAACTTAAAACTTACCGTATATATTCTTGTATAAGCCGAGTTTATCAGCACATTTTAAATTCAGTTTTTGTGGTAAAATTCGGTGCCTCAGCTGTTATTCAGGTCGGCTTATCCTCAAGTATATGCGGTAACTTTAAAATTAATCTAGAAAAACAATTATTCTCTTGGAAAGTGGATGTTGCAAGGGGCAACTGCTAGCCTCTCCCAGTCTCCAGCAAAGAAGTGTGAAGACAATGAAAGACGGATGGGAACAAGTAGAAGGTCCTGTGTAGAAGGGGAGCAAACTGTGGAACAAAACTCAAAACATTGAAAGAAGACCAGACTTCTAGGTCTGTTAGCCTCTGAGGAGATCCTCAGATGATGACTCTTAGTCACCCTGTAAGGCTAGAACTGAACTCCTCCCCATGGCCCAGTTGTCAGCTAACTTAACAGTAGGCCTCTCCGGTGAACTGTAGCACCTCTTGAAGAGCCCCCGTACAAGAGAAGGAGGGGACCATTTGCCCAGGGATAAAGCGCACATGGCAGGAAGGGATAGAACGGAAGGACGAACGGACACAGTGAAAGAGAGGTGAATTAAGACGAGTGCTTTCACATTGTACTCCGTGTCATGAAACAAAATGGGTAAAAAACAAGCAATTTATTCTGTCAACATTTATCCAAACTACAATAAAAAGTTAAAAGAAAGCAAGGGGATGTTGCCAGTCGATGGAGTTGATCAATTCTAGGAGTGAACACTCAGTTTACACAAGACAGTGATACACATCTCAACAGTACTTATGAGAGGATTAAAGGAACACACGCACAAAAGGCACTGGGGACTACATTTTAGAGAAGTGAAAAGTTGATCTGCAACTGATTTACACTAACCCTGGATAATGACTCTAACACGATGAGGCATTTGCTCAGAAGTTACATGAAATCAAGTGGCAAATGCCAGGGCAGAAAGACAAGGTGAGGCTTCCACTCAGTGCACGCCAACTGGAAGGCAGTGATCACTGCAGCAGCAGAGCAAAGTGACAAGGTTTATAAAAAGCGATTGACTTGTATAAAGTGTTACAACACACTTTAGTTATGAAAGACACAATACAGATGATGAACTAGAAGACCTTTTAGAGGGATGTCATGAACTCTTTCTAATACTCTGGCATTGTCTACTATATTTTTGGAAAATAATTTAAGGAAACCTTAATTATTTGGAAAAGAATGCAAGGAAACAAGACCAACAAGATGATACAGGCTACACACCATCTGAGAAATGTTCATGGAATGCAAAAATCTCTGTGATGCATTAGTTTAGAACAATGGGAAATAATTACTTTTCTAACGACAAATTGGCAAATGGCAACCTAGTTTCAGAAAATTAAGAGCCTTTAAAGAAAGTTACGGTAAGATTGAAAAGCAAACGGTCAACCACGAGTGAGGTATTTAATATATGGGTGGCAACCGAGCTAAAATGAAAATCTCTTAATAATATATTTGGAAACACATTGATTGAAAAATCTAATGTCAGAGAAAAAAGTTATTTAAAATGAAAGTCTCTAAAAATAATAGTGTATTAGGAGCAGTTTTCTAGACCCTTTTAATTAAATTTTAATTCATTCTGAACTTAAGGTGACAACCATATTACATTTAAAAATGCTTTTGTGAAATGATGGAAATTCCAAAAAGTATAATAAAGAAAGCAATTCATTCAGCAATTCACATATATCTATGAACTAAAGACTCCAAGTCCATTTCACTTTGAGTTTTCCTCATATGTATATATGTTTTAGTCACTCACACCAATATTTAAATAAATGTGGTTCTCTTTCTTTTTTCTTCTTTTCAGGAAATATTCTTGTTTCAATTGATGGTGTTAATGAGATGGAGTGGTTTCTCAAAACAAAAGGGGGAAAAAGTGAAATTGAGATAAAAAGATATTCTGTTAATATTGACTCTATCTCAACAAGTTCTGATGGTGTACAGAGAATTGAGAGAGAGAAAAAAGTATTAAATTTTGGGAAGAAAACAGTTCACGATATCCCCCATTTACATCATCATGATAGTTTTGAGTGGCCAGCTACTCAGGTCAGTTTTGAGAGAGTTTTCTCAGCTTTGAAATTCACCTTGTGAATCAATCAGGGATCATTTAAAAGAAAGAAAATTAGAAGATATTCTTTTAAGTAGGTGTAATTGTGATTTATGGGAGAAAGACGGGGCTTACTACTCCCATAAAGAGTTACAGTCTTGGAAACTCACAGGGGCAATTCTTCTTTGTCCTATAGAGTCACTGTGAATCTACATCACATCAATGCCAGTGAGTTTGGTTTGGTTTGGAATTATGGTTTACAGCAATGACGTTTTCGTAATGAACTGTATAACTGTGTCTGAATTAAATCTGTATTTGTAATAAAATGTTTATTTCATGAAATATTAGAGGAACTCTTTAGCTTAGAAGTAGGGTGCATATAAAGATGTTAAATATTTCATATTTTGCCTATCTGTATTACTGCTGAATTAGGTATGACAGCTTACTTTGACTTTCTAATATGTTATAAAATAATTCTTATCAATTTTCCTTGACTTTTAAGTGCTGGTAATGAAATGTCACCTATATCAAAATTAAGTTTGTTCTCACTGCACTTTGTGATGTTAAGTTGAGAATTTCCTTCTAAAAAAGTATTTTGCACCTTCAATTTAATATTTACATAGTATTAGGAATTTTAAAAAATCACAATACTATTTTTACAGTGACACAGCACTGCAGTGAATTCTAGCATAGTTAAAAAAATAAAATTTGGTTATAATGAATATGTAGGAAAATAGATCATATTACTACTCCTAAAACTAGAGAATCTTGGGATGACCAAAATTTGATTTAATATAAAAATGCAATATTAATCACAATTTAAGGAACCAACTTGATATACATATTTCTTCAGGTGAAATTGCTCCAGGTTATCCATTTGTAGAATAAAATATTGAGTTCTGAGAGTATAGATCAGACTCACAGTGATCAGAATCAGTTTGAACCTGCTCAGTCATGGTCAGTGAAGCTAAGTCAGAACAGAATCAATTTTTCAGTATTTTAGTGAACTAGAATAATAATTATAATTGGAATGGAAAATGTATGGTTTGAAACCCTGTCAAATAGTGGAACTGAGAAAAGCAGAGGGCAGAAATAGAATGGCGTTTGCTCAGTAACTATAAGTAAATTGCTATTAATAGAATATAAAGTTCAAAGTAGGAAAAAAGTAAGAAAGGCAGCAATAGAGACAGGTGGGGACTAGGTCAAGTGGCCCTTGTCTTCAAGACATGAAGTCCAGACCTTTTCATGTCGGCAATGAGAGCTCCTTGAAGGGATTGAAACGGTGCAAGGAGATGGCTAGCTTGCACGTTATACAGATTGTTCTGTGCAGGATGGATTTGAGGAAGGAGAGAGGATGGAAATCTGTTAGGAGGCTACTGTGGTTATTTAGGTGAAGGACGATGACAGCCTGAACTAGAGAAGCTGATAGGAGTGGAAAGGTGGTGACAGAGACAGGGAGAGTGCCTGGATTTGTTGTCTTCTCGGATTGAAGGGTGAGAGAAAGAGGGAGGCTGTTCTGAAGGTCTAACCTGGGCAATGCAATTTCCTTCACCTTCTGACCAAGAGATAAAGCTCAATTTCCTTTTCCTTCTGAACAAGAGATAAAGTTGAGTGTCCAGCATCAACTAAGCAGCTTTGATTTTAGGCGCTTCTGTTTCCCTAGATGTGGTAGTTACATAATTTCATGTCAACTTGATAAATAAATATAGGGGTGGAGTCTAGCCTGTCTTCAGGTCATAACCTGATGTTGCCTTTTGTTGTCATGGCCTTCTCATGAGGATTCTGGGAACTTCCTCTCTTTCTCCCTGAAGGTGGTCCACACTTTCTCTTAGCTTCACTTTCCTGCTGTTGAGACATTTGGAGAGATGGAGGAGCCACATGGAAACCCTCACCAGTGCTGAGATGTTTCCACCATTACTGGATTCACAAGACTTTTCACCCACCAGCCTGTGATCTTCCTTCATTTGGCATCATTGCATATGCTGTGTGAGTCTGAAGAGGAATTTTTAGACGAGTATCAGACCTATGGGCTAATATCAGACTTAGGGACTTGATCTTGACTGGGCTGGATGGTTTCTCAATATACAGTTACTCTTGGATGTAAAGCTCTCTTACACACAATTGAGCGTCTCTGGATTTGTTTCTCTTGTTGACCCCGTCTTATACCCTATATGTGCACACTGGATGAAGCTAAATGCTCCCAAGAAATTAGAAAGCCTAAATATCACCAGCATACTTAACATAGAAAAATAGGGCAAGTTAGAAATGAATGTTCTCTCATGTGATTACATTTACCTTGCTTTTTCATCCTGTTCAGGCTTTTCTCCCTGCCCCTTAGGGTGCAGTACTGTTGGAGCGAGATGGGTACCCACTCTCATACTTGGCTGATGACAGTGTAAATTTCAGCAAGCACTGTGGAAAACAATCTAGCAGTACGCACCAGGAGCTTCGATGTGCTCATGAACCATGAATAGATCATTCTACCTGAAAGATATGCAATTTGAACGCGCGTAGATGGCCTGACTGGCTGCTTAGGGAACACTGCAGACTTGAAAAGCCTAGGGAGCAGGTCTACTCTGCCCGCTTGGGGTCATCACGAGTCAGATGGCCACTAACAACATCCCTGGTACCTTCACCTCAGAAAAAGATGATCAAGATGGAAAAAGATTATGTACATAAATGTTTATCCCCAACAATATTTATAATCATAAAAATGGAAACAATCTGTGTAAGAAAGTAGACTATTGTTAAATTGTGACACTTTTATACTTCCATTAATTATAGTTTCAAACTATTTTAAATGAAACATAAAAATGCTCATATGAGCATCTTATTGTTGAGGGGGGAGAAAGCAAAATGTATGATTGAATGTTATATCAGTTTTGTTTTATAAAAGCATAGGGAAAGCAGAAAAAAACTGTATTGAGGAGTTGTGGTATTATGGGCGATTAAGTTTCCTTCATTTTACTTTCATTTTCTCCAGACTTCTAGAATGTAATGACTTAATTTATAAAGGGGAGACAAGATGCTGCTCCCAGTCTGATTTTATCCCACTTTTAGAGGCCAACTCTATCCGTTCAATCTAATTGGCAGTGTTCTATCTTCTATCTTTCACCATCAACTTCTAAAGCTCACTCCCAAAGCTCACAGCTTCTCTTGATGTTCTTGCAGGTATTAAATTCAGCATTAGTGGTGCCATTGGTTAAGGGTTGGACTGCAGCTAACTGCAAGCTTGCCAGTTCAATCCTACCAGCTTATCCTGGAGAGAAAGATGAGGCTATCTGTTTTGTAAGAAGTTACCACTTTAGGGATTGTATGTAGGCTTCTGTGAGTCAGAATCAACTTGATGGCAGTGGGTTTGGGTATGTGGAGGTAAGTATAACTCAAGTTAATGTGGTGCTTTCTTGAGTACAGTTGGCTCTACTTGCCTGGCAGCCAATTTGCGTGGCCAATGACCTTGTGCTATCACCTCATAGTTGACCTAAGAGTGGAGGGCGAGCCAATGGCTAGCCTTGAAAATAGAGTATTTCATACATGTCTGGTCACTGATAGTCAGAAATGATGGTAACTAACAACATAAAATATTTACTAGTTACCTTCACAGTACAAGACATACAATGAGAAAGGGTAATGTTTCCAGTAAGGGAACAAATGCACAACGTGTACATTCTGAACAGATGCACTGAGAACAGCACAGCATTGCTTTTGTGATATTCCTTTATCCAAAGACCACAACTTGAATCTACTCATGGAAAATCCCAAACAAGAACTGTCAAATTGTACAAGCACGATGGAAATCAGTATGGCGCTTCCTGAAACAAATGCAAATACAAGTAATTTATAATCCAGCAATCTTTTTGTTGGGTGTATACCCTAGAGAAACAAAGTATATAACACAGATGTATGCACACTTATGCTTATAGCAGCAGTATCTATAATGCCAAAAAAATGGAAACAATAGAAACCCCCTATTACAGAGGAATGGATAAACAAACTCTGGTACATCCATACAATGGGCTATTATGCATAAATAAAAACAATGACAACTCTCTTCAACACCACAAGACATGGACAAAACTAGAGAACATTATGCTTAGCAAACTTGGTCAATCTTACAAGGATAAATATTTAATAGCACCATCATTATAAGAAAAAGAAATGTGGTTTATACACCAGAAGACAAGACTTCAGTAACTGAGAAGGCCAGGACCAGGGGCAGGGACAGGGAGAGGGGAGGAATAGGATATTGAGGCAGGGGGAGGGGTGTAGGAACGCTGGCCAAGGGTAGGGTTGAGGGAGCAAGAAAGAGAACCACATTTATGGAAGCTTTAACAGGATATCGTTGTTGATTTCCATTCTTGAGATGGCCTGTGTAAACATATGCAGTGTGTTTCTTTAATTAAAAACAAACACAAAAAATCCCTCCAGATTCCTTCTCTCTCAAACCGAAATAGTAGTGTGAGTGCCTAAAAAAAAAAGAAAGAAAGTAAGAAGGGAGGGAAAGTAAAGTTGAAATGGACAAAGAAATTCATTTCAAACAAACTAACGGGAAAAAACCAAAAACACAAAGTGAGGGCCACACCAAGCTTCCAGCCTTGGAAGATCTAAAGATCATCAATGACAAGGAAAGTCTGAGGAAACGTCCAGATTGAAGGAGACTGAAAATGTGTGCTTGATCCCTGGACTATAGTACAGAATGAAACAAAGAGAAAGATTTTTTGTTTGTGTTTTGGATGGCTGGTTTTTAAATTTTTTCTCATTTTGTTTTATTTTAGAATGTCTATAAAGAACACTGGGGAGCCATAGCGGTGTTGTCAGATACGCAATGTGCTGCTAACTGCAAGATCAGTGGTTCACACCCACCAGGGGCTCCCTGGATGAAAGATGAAGCTACCTGCTCCCATAAAGCTATGTTGTGGTTAGGTGTGGCTGAGTTGGTTCCAACGCATAGTGGCCTTATGCAGAACAGAACAGGTACCGCCTGTCCCTGTGCCATCCTCCCAGTTCTTCCTAAACTTGAGCCCACTGTTGCATCCGTGACGGCAACTCATCCCCCGAGGGCCTTCCTCGCCTTCACCGCTGCCCGACAGGATGGCCTTCTCCAGGGACTGGTCTCTGCTAATAACATGTCCAACGTTGTGATCTTGCTGGCATTAAAAATACCCCCGACATAGCTTCCAGTATCACGGCAATAGACAAGCCACTGTAGAGTGATAAACCGACAGACAAGTGGTCGTGAAGATACACAGCCTTGGAAACTCAATACAGGGTCCCATCTGAGTCAGAATGGGGAAAAGAGGAGGCTTTCTACTCTAAGATATGTAGTCTCAGGAACCTAAAGGGGTTCTTCTACGCTGTCCTATAGGGTTGCTAAGAATCAGAATGGACTCAGTGGCAGTGTGGTTGCGTGTGAATCTGAATCAACTCCATGTCAGAGGGCTGCCATAAAGGATATTCTTGGGTCGGTGGATTGGGTAGTACATGAATCCTGTGAGAGTGGGAACTTGCCGTGTCTTGCTAGGTCTCCCATTTTTCTCCTTGGACAAGCTATAAGCTTATCAATCACTTTCTACCACTCTCTATTAGTGGGAAATAGTTCTGCTCTCCCTCTCTGACAGGTTTCTGCCTTAGGTTCTAGCTTTTTCTCAAGTTTCATTGTGTTCTATTAATGCCTATTTCCTGATTTTGATAGGTTTGCCATAGTTTTATAGGATACTGCCCTGGTTTTTATGATGAACAGGCATCATGTTCAAGACACTAGGAACAAGGCAGTCTGTCCACAAATGGTTTACAAAATGATTTTGAAAATTATGTGTAGTATAACACATTTTGTTTACACACCCAAACACCACATTTATATAAAAGAGAAAAAATGAGAGAGGAGAGAGAAAAAGAATGGTAAGATGTTAGTAAATAGGGAATTTGAGTGAAAGGTATATAGGAGTTCTCTGTACCATTTTCTATAATTTCAAAATTATCTCAAAATTTTGAAAATTAAATGGAGAGTACAGAGATTATATGAAAACATGAGAAGCCATAAGAGATTGAGAATATTGAGAAATAAATCATTCAGAAAAATACTGCGATCTCAGAGGGCAACAATTCTCAAGCTGTGTGCCCAGTGCTGTCACAGTGCAATAGTCTGAGGGCAGACTAATCCTCAGCAGGACTCTCGTGAGTAGTACTAGCCCTACAGTGATCCGCCAGGAGTAATGAGAAACACAGCAATGTGTTAGAGGACAATAAACTACTCGGAAGCCAATAAGCACCATCTAGTGGCAAGACTCATGGGCTTTGGACATGTTAGCAGGACAGACCAGTCCCTGGAATAGGACATCATGCTTGGTAACGTATAAGGGAAGAGAAAAAGAAGAAGGTTCTCTACAAGATGGATTGATGCAGTGGCTACAACAAAGAATGAAAACGTAACAATTGTGATGGTGGTGTAGGACTGGACAATGTTTCATTCTGCTGTGAACAGAGTTGCTACGAGGCCGAACCAAGTTGCCGGCACCTAACAAACAAACTTAGAAATACAAGCTGGATTGCTCCTTGGAAGAAAGACTGGTGAGATGTCATCTCTCATACTGTGGACATGGAGAAGACATCATGCTTGTTAGAGGGTCAACGGAAAGGAGGAAGAGCAGCAAGGAGGTGGATTGACACGGTGGCTGCAACAATGGGCTCAATCATAGGGATGATTGTAAGGATGGAGTAGGATCAGGCAATATTTCTTTCCCTTGTGCATCGGGTTGCTCTGAGTTAGAAATAACATGATGGCACTCCACAAAGGCAACAGTGGCTAGGTGGTGTTATTTTTCATTCTTATTTTCCACTGGATGGTATTCTGCCCTGTAGAGTCATTTTGAATTTGAATTGTCTTGATGGAAATGGGGTTTTTGTGGTTTTAAAAAATACATATTTGTATGCATACACATGTGCACATGTGTATATGTGAGAGAGACAGAGGAGGAGGAGAGAAAGAAAACCCTATGGGGCAGTTTGACTCTATCACATGGGGGTCACTGAGCAGAAACTTCTCAATGGCACACGATAGTTAGACGAGAGACTTCGAGAGATTTCTGGAAGAATGTCATTGTCTGTTAATTCCTTTTTTTCCCTATAAACTTTTTGAATCCCCATCTTATGTATAGAATATATGGATGTATTATTTTAAAAACTGTTCCAAAATAGCAACCTCACTATTGTGTAATTGACAATAGAACTTCTAAATACTGGTTAAGATTCTTTATGATTTTCTTGTATTTTAGAATATATCACAGGAAAAATGTAAAACCAAAATACTGGTTTCACAGTAACTTGAAATAACTCTTCTCTGTTTGGTTATATTCCTTCTTGATATACAATTAAATATACTTACTTCCATTTGCTTTAGATTTTTAAGAAATTTCTGTTCTTTTAAAATGAATCTTGTGTTTCAGGGCCCTGAATAACTATATTTGTATGCTTTAAAGTCAAGGCCCTGTAACAAGTTTTACCTAGGAAAAGTTATTTCTATCCCTGTCTCCTGCCTCTCATTATTTTCCTTCCACTCTCCCCAAACCCCAAAGTCACATGCTGCGGGGTTGATTCTGTCAACACCACGTGCTCCAGAACGGAGCTGCCCTCCGCCACGCTTTTTTGTGGCTGGGACCTTCTAGGAGCAGATCACCAGGCCTTTCTTCAAAGTGCCACTGGTGGATTCAAACCGTCAAACTTTCGATTAATAGCTCCTGGCTCAACTATTTCAAACCCAAGGACTTACAATATAGGCAGTATACAATACAAAACAATTACAATAATTTTTGTTAGCTTTACGTTTGTCCTTCCATTGTTAATCTCTTAAAAATATAATACATAAACACACTCCTATTCACAGTCCCCCTTTCTTACTGCACACACTCTATAGTATTGTATAGAGTATTTTTACAGCAGGACGGTACATTTTTTAGGTTGAGTTTTCTAGAGAAACAAAACCACTTCTAGAGAGAGAGCAACAGAGAGCTTTCTGTCAAGAAAATGGCTCTCACAATTGTAGAAGCAGCTAAGTCAGTCTAATTAAATTCTTTGGGTCACATTTTCCAAGCTGCGGGGTCTGACAACCCAAGAAGCAAGAGGAAGAGTCAGAAAGGAGGACGACAAAGTAGGAAGGCCAGGCTAGTGGATGTCGTGGCTGATGAATCCACCGTCAGCAGGTTGGGTTTATGACTAGAAAGGCAAATGCGTTCGAGGTTGCCAGGTCAAATGGCAGGCTACTGATGGCACCCAGGTTTGGCAGGCAATATGGCGGGTCATTGGCTCGAGTCCAAAGAAGCAGGGGTTGATGAGCCAGATGCAGGATCCAAGAAGCAAACTAGCTTCCCCCACAGTCCTCACCACCCAAGGAAACTTCCTTTCAATTACATCAGGCTGTGACCTAAGCAAGGGGTTGCGCTCGCTAACTCATTCGCTCACTCACTCACTCACTCACTCACTCACTGTCATTGGTTAATTCTGATCCATGGGGGTCCTCTAGGACAGAGTAGAACTGCCCCAGTGAATTTCCCAGACTGTAATTTTCTATGGTAGTAGACAGCTTTATCTTTCTCCTGTGCAACAGTTGGTGGTCTTGAACTGTTAAACTTGTGGACGAAGGCCCAATGAGTAACCACTATGCCACCAGGAGTTGTGCTCCACCCTAATCTCCCTGCAACAGTTTGGCTGCTCACAGAAGATCCCATGTGCGGTTGATTACATAATGTTAGGTCATTATGATTACATTATCATGGGGTTGGCCTCAACTGCCAAGCTACGGAGAATCCTGACCCGGCCAAGTGGACACAAAACCTAACTATCACGTACATCATATGGATATTGTACTGTTTCTTCAAATAATCCTTTAGTGATGGAAAGTTTGGTTATTTTCAATCTTTTGCTATTACTGATAGCACTACAGTGAATAGCCTTATGCATATATCTTTGATACAGATTTCTAAAAGTGTATTTGTGGGACTCAAAGCTAATATGCATATATAATTTTTCTAGGTATTGCCAAATTCCCTTCTGAGGTATTATATATCACGTTTGCATTCCCACAGCGTATGAAAGTACCGGTTTCTCTGAAACCTTGCCAGGACATTTGGATTTTGGCCAACATGATAGGCGAGAAATAGTAATGTTCCATATTTTAGCTGGGTGGCGGGGTGTTTGCTCTCATCTTAATTTCACATTTTTATGCATCTAAAATAAGCATGCCTAAAGAATCAGTCTTAAAGAACGTTGGTTTTTTACTTTTGTCTTGCAAGTATCACAATGCTTTTATAAATAACCATTGAATAAAAAACTGGAATTACCCACTGGAAATAATCTCAGGAACAAGAGAGTGTGAAGCTACCATTTAACAAAGCTCTTGGGCTCAAAAAAGGCAAGTAATCTCAAGTCAAATGGCTAATGAAAAATAGGCTCATTCTTAACGAAAGCTAAAATCTTGTAGTCCATATATGAACAATCTGAAGGCCACTATCCAAGAAATGAGGATGGTAGCATCCATCCAACAGGGAAGGCACTAGCGAGTAAGTTCTGGCCCATAGCAACACTGTGTGCAACAGAAGGACACCCTGCCCCGCCCTGCGCGGTCCCCATTGTTCTATGCTTGAGCCATTGTTGCAGCCACTGTGCTAATCCACCTTGTCTAGGGACGTCGTCCTCTTTTTCACTTCCTCTGCACGTTAACAAGCACAAAAAGATCAAAGTGGACGGCAGAAATGACTCTGAAACTTCATTTTCCCCCTCAAAAATACATTTTTTTTTACAAATGAAATCGTCTTTTATTCAATTTTAACAAGAAGCATATATTTTATTTTCTGCTTGAACTCTTGACATTTAAAACCAATTAAATAAGGTGCAGCTTTGGAATGTCCTGAGCCATCACTAATATCCAAGTCTGGGCAGTTAAGATCTAAAATAAAATTTCATCCAAGTTGCTGAAGACTCTTCACTTGGGCTTTCTTGGGATCGTATTTTCTCTCCTCTGTCCGTGGGTTAGTTCTGCACCCTAGAAATATTTCAACTACAGTTAAAAGTCTGTCTGATAGCCACTCAAAACACATCGAGTTAGCTGTTAACAAAAATACATTTCTAATAAAAAAAAATCAGACAGATTATAATTTATAGAGTCAAAGTAACTTTCCAGAGACAAACCAGAGTTTGGATTCAGGCTTCAAGTCAAAGTTAAGCATAATTAAACTCACCCCAAAGCAGTCCTCACTGCAAGAAGCAAGCATTTTGAACTCGATTCTCTAAACCCTGTTTGTACTCCTGTCAGCATTTCGGTCCATCCCAGGGCTTTGGCATACAAACTTCATGCCTACCTCCAAAATTCAAAATTCTCAAACGGAAATGAATGATTGTTGGGCTTTGGTTGGGGTTGATAGCCACTTCGATCATTAATCATTTGTTCTCAGTTTGGGGGTGTCAAGGTTGAGCCCAAAGGCTCCTTCTCCATCACGGCCTCTCACACTTCAATATCTTCTTTTGTTTCTTCCGCGTCTCCAGGTCCTTTCTAATGTTCTCAAATTCCCTGATGTCATTGAGCTTCCGCTCCAATCGGGTTGCTGTTACAGCATCATAAAATCAACACCAAGGGCTGGAACTGTGAACTGCTAACCTGGAGGTTTTTTCCCTCCGGGTCTAAATGGCTAAGTCATTTATTCAGCAAACACTTTGTGAGTTCCACCTATGAAACTGCAAGGCACCCCCTCCTTTTAAAGCCTGTTCAGCTCAGTCCCTTCCCGGAACTTCAGGGTCCGTCACAAATCTCTGAAACTTGCTCTTGATCACAGAGTAGTTAAAGCAAATGGAAGAAAGGATGAAATCAAGGAGTTGAATAAAAAATTTCAAAGGACAGCTAAAGAAGACAATGTAAAATATTATAACAAAATATACAGGAACCTAGAATTAGAAAACCAAAAGGGAAGAACACTGTTATCATATCTGAGACGGAAATAACTCAAGAAAAATTTCCAGCCTTGAATTTGCAATTGTGAAAGATTCTATTGAATGACACAGGAAGTATCAGGAGAAGATGGAACGAATACACATAGTCATTGTACTAAAAAGATCTAGTCAGGAGGTAGCATATGAACAAGAACCAATGGTGCTGAAAGAAGTTCAAACTGCACTGAAACATTAGCCAAAAACAAGGCCCCAGGATTTGACAGAATACCCATTAAAATGTTTCAGAAAGCTGAAGAAGCACTGAAAACACTCACGTGTCGATGCCAAGAAATTTGGAAGACAGTTACCTGGACAACTGACTGGAAGAGCTCCATCTTTATGCCCATTCCAAAGAAAGGTGACCCAACAGAGTGCTCAAACTACAGAACAAGTTCATTGATATCATATACAAGTAAAATTTTGCTTAAGATCATCCAACAATGGTTTGAGCAGCACATGGACAGAGAACTGTCAGAAATTCAGGCTGGATTCAGAAGAGGATGTGAAACAAGGGATATGACTGCTGATGTCAGATGGATCTTGACTCAAATCCAGAAAGATGTTTACTTGGGTTTCATTGACTATGCAAAGGCGCTTGATTGTGTGGACCTTAATAAACTGTCGATAATCTTGGGAGTAATGAGAATTCTGGAACACTTCATTGCGCTCATTCAGAACTTGTACATGGATCCAAGGCAGTTGTGTGAACAGAATAAGGGAATACTGCATGGCTTAAAATCAGAGAAGGTGTGAATTAGGCTTGTATCCTCCCACCAAATTTATTCAAGCTATATGCTGACCAAATCACCAGAGGATCTGGGTTGTATGAGGAAGGATGCAGCATCAAGATTGGAGGAAGGCTTATTGACAATCTTCAGCATGCAGACGACACAACCTTGCTTGCTGAAAGTGAGGAGGAATTGAAGCACTTGCTGATGAAGATCAAGGATTGTAGCCTTCAGTGTGTATTACAACTCAATGTAAGGAAGACCAAAGTCCTCACAACTGGACAGATAGGTAACATCATGATAAATGGAGACAATGTTGAAGTTGTCAAAAATTTTGTTTTACTTGGATCCAAAACCAATGCTCATGGAAGCAGCGGTCAAGAGATAAAAAATAAAAAACAGGGGAGGGAGG
>NW_022111369.1:62866779-62877112 GCF_000313985.2 Echinops telfairi | reverse complement strand
GCAGACCGTGTGCACAAAGATTCCAGTCTTGGAAACCCTGCGGGGCAGTTCTACTCTGTTGTCCACGCTCACCACGAGACGGAATCAACTCAATGGCACCAAGTTTCCTTTTAGTTTTATAATAATTTTGAGTTCTGAGACTTCTTAACAAAAGCAACCAGTCTGAGCCAATTACTCCAAATCACCAGTTATCCAAATGATGTCATTCAAAACAAAAGAAAAATAACTTTTTGGTCCGGGATCTAATCCAATGCAGGCTCACCTAGAGCATTTGGTTGCCAAGTCTCCTTGTTTTTGTTTTTTAATTTGGAGCAATCCCCAGAGACTTCTTTTTCTTTGATGACTTTGAAGCACACAGGCTACTTGTTCTTGCCTGGGTCTCTCTGAAGCTCCTTCATGCACACACTTCCATATTATGCATTTGGGGCAGACGAGCCCTAACACGAAGTGTTCTTTTTGTGCGTTGTGTCAGTCAATGGTACGATCAGCTTATCATTGGATCATACAAGCACCAGTTCACATGATGTGACTTAGCGCTGGTAGTCATGCAGCTTTGATGCCTGTCATGTTTCTCCACCAGTAAGTTATTATTTTCCCCCCTTTACGGTGGAAAAAGTGGGGCACAGCCAGAGATCCTATCCACTTTCTCACCAAACTTTCACTCCCCAGTTTCAGCAGGTATCGATGACTCTTGTCTGTATTAGCTGTTCCACTGGCGGTCACCAAATGGTGCGTAGAGTTATTGCTGAGTTTGGATTTCCAGAAAATACGTTTGTGAGCATGTTCTTAAAGTGCACCTAAGGCCAGAGAAAACAACAACAGCTCAAATAAGCCACCAAAGCAGCAGAAGAGTGGCAGTTACAAAATTTGCACAAATATCTGATTTAATATTTATTATGAAGAAATAGTGTGTGGGCCATGTTCAACCTCATCTCGCTTCAGGTGTGAGAAGGAGAATCCAACTCTACACCACAAGGCAGAGGTCAAACACGCCTCCACCCTTCATGCTTCTTCACCCAGCTCGGACACCAACCATTCCGCCCAAGGCATTCCACTTCTCTGCTGAGTTTGATCATCTGTGCCAGTGGATACACAGAACCCACAGACAACACTCATGATTATGAGGGGTCATTAAAGAAGTTAGAGGTTACCACAAAGAGCAGAAACATGAAGGATACCCTCTTTTGTCCACAGTAGAACCTCTTCTGAGCCACCAGCCATGTCGCCTTTGGGTCCTCAGCCTCTCCGCAATGTGGTCCCTTGGCTTCTGCCTTGCTCTCTGGGCAGGAAGTCCATTGCTCTCTCCATCATAGGGGGGTGCTCCCCTGTGCTACAGCATGGACTCAGCAGGGATCCCCTGCTTTGCAGAGCTCTTCGAATCGCTTCTCTGGTGGTTCTTCTTTCTTGATGGTCACGGATTCTTCCACCCTGCTTCTGAAATGGCTCACTTTTATATATCCAGGGAATAGTAGAATTGACCAATTTCCTCCATTAATGTTTCACACGCCCTGGTTAGACTGTTCCACCTGAACCAAAATTTACTACCATCAAGTCTCTTCTGCTTACAGTGACACAGATGGAAGAGCCATATTTAAATAATTTCACTCTACCAAGTAATTTCACTTCAAATCCTGCCCCCCCACCCCACCCCAAAAAACAAACCTCTTGCTTTGTGTCACATTGCTTAGTAATATGAAAGAGAAACCCTCTCCCTGTCTTTAAATGTTTGTGTGTGTGTGGTGGTACAATATTTATAACCAAAATTGGCCATTTCTTTTTATGACTGAGTAATAATCCGTTGCTTCAATGTATCATATATTGGTTACCTATTCATTGATTAGGAGTCCTGGTGGTGTAGTGGGCTTTGTGTTGGGCTTCCAACTACTAGGTCAGCAGTTTCAAAAACCAGCTCCTTCACCAGAAAAAGATGAGGTTTTTAGTGAAGAGTGACAGCCCTAAAAACAGAGTTCCAGCGGGAAGTTCTGCTCTGTCCTACCACAGCACCATCAAGCCCTTTGGCTCAATGGCAGTGAGTTTGGTTTTAGTTTTTTTGATTCACCAATTGACATACACTTGCATTGTTTCACCCTTCGACGGTCTGAATAATGCTGCAATGAACACTGATTTTGAACATTGATTTTGAACACTCTATTTGAGTTACTGCTTTCAAGTCTTTGGGGGTATGTATCCAAGTGCTATTGGGTCCTGCCATAATTCTATGCTTAACTTTTTGAAGAACTGTTTTCCACAATGGCCTCACCATTTTACATTTCCATCAGCAATGGATGAGGATTCCAGTTTTTTGTGGTTGTCAACACTTGCTATTTCCATACTGATTGATGATGCTGAGGGTTTTTTCATGTGCTTATCGGCCATTTGTATATATCTGTTAGAGAAATGTCTATTCAAGTCATATGCTTATTGTTTACTTGAGTTGTTTGTCTTTTAGTTGTTCTTTATATAGTCTGGATACTAAACCCACATTACATAAATGATTCCCAACTATTTTCTCTCATTCATTAGATTATCTCTTGTCTTTTTGATGAAGTTGTTTGATGCATGACTCTTTAATTTTTTAGTTTTTAATTTTGATGAAGTTCAATTGATCTATTTTGTGTTGTTATTTGTATGTCATGCTATATCTAAATATTTATTGCTGAAAACAAAATCTTGAAACACCACCTTTGTTTTTTTCTAAGAATTTTATGGTTTGGGCTTTTATATTTAGACCATTGATCCATTTTGCGCTAACTTGCATATACGGTGTGAGGTATGGATCTAACTTCACTGTTTTGCATGTGGACATCCATTTCTCTCAGCAGCAGTTGTTGAAGTGACTACTTTTTCTTCATTGGATGGACTTGGAACTTGTAAATCAGCTGGCCACAGAGAGAGAGGCTTATTTCTATGCTTTCAATTCTATTGCATTAGTCTTAGTGCCATTTTACCCATATATGTAATACCGAAAGGAAAAAAACCAACCCAAAACAACAACAACCAAAAAAACAGGAAACACTTTTCAATGTAGTCATCAAACATATTTGGAGGATAAATAAAAGTTTCCTCCATTCAAAACAAATTTACATAAAGATGGCTTTCCCAATTTAATTGGGACTGACTGTTATATCAAGATGTATCTTCAAAAATGAAATAAAAAACAATGAAACATAACAAAAAAGATGTATCGTCGTTTCCTAACACGTCGTTTCCTAACACAATAACACAAAAAGGGTTGTTTTAAAGAAAAGAAATGTATTTTTTTAAAAAATCATTTCGCTGGGGGCTCTTACAACTCCTACACATCCATTGTGTCAAGCCCACCCGTACATATGTTGCCATAATCATCCTCAAAGCACCTTCTTTCTACCTGAGATCTTGGCACCAGCCCCCTTCCTCCTTCCCCTCTCCGCTCCCTCCCCTAGGAACCCTTGATAATCTACAAATTATTATTATTTTTCCATGTCCCACACGGTTCGATGTCTCCCTCCACCCCCCTGTTCGCTGTTACATCCCCCTGGGAGGGGACCACAAACAGGTCGCTGTGATTGGCCCCCCCTTTTGTACCTCACTTTCCCCCAATCTTCCTGGTATGGCCACTCTCAATATTGGTCCCAAGGAGTTTATCTGTCCTGTATTCTTTTATCTGTGCCCATGTACATGCTCTGGTCTAGCCAGATTTGTAAGGTAGAATTAGGGTCATGGTAGTGGTGGGGAGGAAGCATTAAAGAACCAGAGGAGAGCTGTTATGTTTCATCAGTGTTATGCTGCACCCTGCCTGTCCCGTCTTCTCCGCACGACCCTTCTGTAAGGGAACAGAAATGTATGTTGCCTCACAGTTCTAGAAGTAGAGACCATGTTCTACGCATCCGGCTATTGGGCCGTGTTGATTCCTTCTGAAGACTCCGAGAGAGGAAGGGTCTTTTTAGTTTTGGTGGCTGCTGCTGATCCCTGACATTCCTTTGATGCTTATAGAAGCATCTGCCTCAAGTGCCACGTGGCCTCAGTCCTTCCACTGTGTGTGGCCTTGTGTCATTGACTGGTCTCCTCTTTCAGAAAACACTACTCAAGGGATTAGGATTAGGACCCACCTACTCCTGTGTCTAATTTAATGACAAAAGAAGATTTCATTTTCTTTTCTTTCTTTCTATTTTTTTTAAAACCAAAGCTTTGAGGCATTTTATTATAAAAAGCCAGACTCATATATAAACTAATAGGCACTTCAAAATTCATCATACATTTACTTCATTTTTTAGCTTGGCCTTCTAGTAAATCTTTAGCTTCGTTGATTTTGGCTGCTATGTACAGAGATCCTCCCTTATCTGGGTGATTTAAGAACATAATTTGTCAATGAGCATCTCTTATTTTTCCTTTATTGGCAGTAGGACTTACACCCAGAATTATTGCTGCCTCCCAATGCTGCCATGGGCCCCTGCCCCACATCTCTACCGGAAAGCGACAGGTACCAACTGAAGATTTCATTTTCAAAGGAGGTCATATGGACAGGTTCAGGAGTCAGGACTTCAGCATATCTTTTTGAGGGACAAAATTTAATCCACACCCAGAAGTTATACAGGCACATTTGAATTCACTCATGAGCTTCAGCGTTATTGGATTTCTTATGTATGCCTAGCTTTTGAGTTTCTCTAATTTTGTGTGCTGCTCTTATTAACAACAATTTAAATAATTTTTTAATTATTAAAAATCTTCAATGTAGAGAAAACAATATTATAGAGACCCATGTGTCCATCATCTGAATGTAGAAGAGATTTCCGCTTTGCCAATTGCTTCAGAATTGTTTTCCTCAATAAATAAAACACTATGGCTAAAACTAAGCCAAGCTTTCTCTCTTTTCTCCGCAGGCTTAACTGTTGTGCTCCCATGGTATGACGCAAGAGTTTACGGTGTGACGAAGAATATTGAAAGTACGACTGCCAAAGGAGAGTCTAGTCTACCGTGGAAGAAGTACAGCCAGAGTGCTTCTTAGAGGCAAGGGTGGCGAGACTTTTGCTAACATACTTTGGACATGTTGTCAGGAGAGACCAGTTCCTGGAGAAGGACAGCATGCTTGGTAAATTAAAAAAAACCAACCAAACAAACAAAAAACAAGCTCGCTGCCCTTGAGTCTTTTTTTTTTTTTTTTTAAGTTTACTTACAGAGCAACTGGTAGTTTTGAACTGCAGACTTTGTGGATTCAACCCAATGTGTAACCACGGCACTCCCAGGGCTCCTCTGGTGAAGGAGAGGGGCAGTGACAAAGAGGAAGGCCCGTCACAGCACGGACAACACCGGGGCTGCAGCCATGGGCTCAGGCACAGGAACAGCTGTGAGGCTGGCGCAGGACCCGGCATTGGTTTGGCTTGTTGTGTATCGTGTTACTCTGGGTCCGAATGGACTTGGTGGCACCAAGCAACAACATGCACGTACTGGACTGGAGCTTTGAAGGCGCCCTGGTGGCCTAGTGGGTTACGCTTGAGGCCGCTGACCACAAAGTTAGCACTTGGAAACCACTAGCTGTTCCACAAGAGAAAGTTACGGTTTTCTATTCCTGTAATGAGCTACCGTCTCAGAACGCCCCAAGAGCAGTTCCATCCACCCTGTCCTATGAGGGTCGCTAGGGGTCTGAACTTACTTGATGGCAGTGATGTTTGGGGGTATTTTTGGTATTGGAGCTTTAAATTCTTTCTAACCATTGACCAGCAATGTGAAAAGCTTTGCCCTCAGGCAGAGCATGTTTGAAAGTGGACTGCTATAACTCCCGAGGGCCAGCCAGTCACACTTCCCTAACTGTGATCTTGATGGACTGAGAGGACAGAGTTGTGGTCATGGGTCATACCCTGACCCAGGCGGCCCCAGAACCAATTCTGTGAGCTTTTCTCATTTACAATTTTCTATGTGTCCCAATCATGGGCCTTTTCCTGCTGCCAGCGTCTTGCCTATGGCTGGGAGGAATTGTCCTGCCACCCGTTAGGATTTTGTCTTCCGTGCTGACAGTTTAGTCACGTGGCAGTGAGTCCTTTAAACACCATAATGACCTCATACAACTGATCTCTCTCATCTGTACGGTTTGTGTTTGTTTTTGTCTTCATCTTATTTGGAATTTAATAAAGGCATTTTCTATAAAAATATTTGAGGTAAAAAAAATTTTTTTGGAGCTAAAATATTTGAGGTTAAAAAAAAAACCCAACTTCTAGTATATGTGGCTTTAAGCATGTAAAATTATACCAAATGGTATAATTTGTATCAGAATGCATCTTACTGAGACTTGCTCTCATTTTTACTTAATTGAATAAGTAAAGATTTTTGAAAATCATGTGCATGCATCCATATACATAGAATTCATGTGTTTTATCTAGGTGGGGAATCATTGCATGAATATTGCTTCCGTATTTGCAAACTCATGGAGAATGAAACTGGTTTGATTTTATTGTTCTTTATTGCTGCCTGAAAGTGATGTCATTAAAAAAATGTTAACATGTCACTGAATAATATGTATGGAAATTGTCAAATGGGATCCTAGTTTACTCTATCAACTTTCACCAACAAGCCAATAAAATATTATTTTATAAAATGGACGTAACACACATCCTTGTACATTCATCCTTGCCACACACGGGCATGCTTCTCTGGATTACAAACACCTATGTGTGGCATGGCTGAGTGAATCCAGCTAGTTAGGGATTTTTCCAAGTAATAAAAACATCGCTAGACATGCCTAATCAGTTGACCTTGACTAGCTCTCCCCACTTTCGGCTAATTGTACTCCTAGCTCATTTTCCCACTTTTTCAGTCAGTAGACTCCTGAACCAGTTCTCTGCAGGGAAGTTCAGAGGTGTGCTCAAGAGACTTAACTGTGCCCATAAGTGATCAGCCCCCAACGTTAAGCCTCAGCTCAAGGAAGCGAAATCTCCAGATCTCCAGAACCCTGTCATTTGGATAGGTCAGTCGATTAGGGACAACGGGGGTTGTCTTCCCTCAGGACTGCGCTGAATGAAAAGTAGCTGTCCATGCCACAATAAGGGGGTTGCAAAGATATCAGGCACACTAAGTAGACACCTATGGGTAAATCCAGAACTGAGCATGCTCAGATCCAAGCCACCTATCCCTAGGCCGGAAGTCAACACGGGCACACCCATATTAGGCACCAGCAATATGACATCACCCTAAACTTAGCCAATAAGGTGGGCAAATACCCTCAACCATGTCTCCCCAGCCAGTGGGGCTGGGAGGGGATCAAAGCAGGCCTCAGGCCCCCTCCTCACTCTCTTCTTGTTCCCGTGTGCTTTGCCTTGGGCCTGCTCACTCTTTTGGGATTTCCTGCTCTTGGATCCTGTTCCCAGCACCACAAGCTGGTCCATGCGCCTGTTCCAGTATTCATTCCACGCTCCTCCCGTTTCTCCACACCCCCCTGAAACGGCCATTTTCAGTTGCAAACTTTCCCACGGCACCCACTACGCAGCCCTGCATGCTTTCCAGAGATAGCGTGTACTTTTTGGGACTGTAAGACCTGAAGCTTTCCTATCCCTCATAAAAATCACTTGCGTTTACAAATGTACTTCTGCCGCATGAATTCTTTCTGTGTAGTGAAGCAAGAATGGAAGGATACGACTCCAGAAATCTAACACAGTTCAAAAGTCCTTTGGCTACTCCATCCCAACCTGACCCCATCCCGTATGAACAAAGTATAACCCTCTCCCAGATACACCTTGAATATGTGTAATCTCTCTTTCTTTCTTCTTAAATATTTCCTCAGAGGCTTTGTTCAACAGGACTATTTTTATGAGAAAGATCTCTCCATCTTCTTATTTGGAGGAGTAAGATAATAAATGATGCTAAACTCAGAAAAAAAGAGGCCTGGTGGTATAGTGGGCTACTCAGGAGAGGTGATCACAGGATCACTGATTCTAACCCACAGTGGGATCCACGGGAGAAGGGCGCGGGCTTCTGCTCCCATCAAGGTTTAAAGTCTCAGAAAGCCAAAGAAGCAGTTCTTTCCCACAGGGACGACTAAGAGTTGGAATCAACTCGATGGCAGTGAGTTTTTAAACTCATAAGTGACCATATATAGTTGAGTATAGCCAACCAGAATATCAGCCGAGGCACCTAATTTTACCACAAAAAATGCATTAAAAATGTGCTGAAAAACTTGGCTTATACTCGAGTATATACGGTATTCTTGAACTAGAGGACAAGCAGCGAACACATTGCATTTGGCAACATAAGGATGTCAATCTTCACTAGGTATTGCTTTTCAACATGGTTGATTGATACCAGGGCTTCTCAAACTGCGGGTCGTGATCCCTTTGGGGATCAAACGACCCTTTCACAAGGGTTACCCGATTCATAACAGTAGCAACATTACAGTGATGAAGTTGCAACGAAAATAACTTTATGTTTGGGGTTCACCACAACATGAGGAACTGTGTTAAAGGGTTGCATTAGGAAGGTTGAGAACCACTGATTTATACTCTTAGCAGTAGCTCTTATCACATCCTACACCGAGTCAAGATCCATTTGGCTGTTTCCAAATGGAAGGACAAGAACTATATTTACCTTATTGCTTAAATTTGTATTTCCTTAATGAGTAGTAAGCTGAGCTTCTTTTCTTGTGTCTATAAGTACTGGGTTTGCTTCCTCTGGAATATACCTGTTTATATCCTCTGCCCATTTTTAATAGGGTTCTTTTGCATGTGTCATTTTCTTATTTTTCCATAAGAGCTCTTTGTTTATTATATTCATTGCTGTTGGTTGAATTCTGACTCATAGTGACAGTGGACAGAATGGAACTGTCTTACAGGCTTTTCAATAATGTTGTCATTATGTGAAGAAACTGCCATCTCTTTCTCCCCTGGCAGGAGGCTGGGTGGACTTGAACCGCCAACCTTCTGATTAGCAGCTGAGTGCTTCATCACTGTTCTGCCACAATACCTTCCTTTCTTTGATGGAATGGAATCTTTTGTTGGTTTTGTGCTTTGCAAACACTTTCACCCACTAGTGAAAGCTGGTCACTTTGCTGCAAGTGCTTTGGATAAACAGAAATTTAAAATTGAATGTAGCTAAAATAGCAAACCACATGGTTTCATTTATTTTGTGTATTGCCTTAGAAATGCTTACAGCTTACCTTTGGGACTAAAAATGGAAGTGTTTTGTTAAGAAGCTGAAAAGCCTTAAGAATACCACAAGTTTTAAGTTTGGAGGCTTGTAGTAGTATTTGTATAGAACTGATTAAGAATAAAAGATAACTCACTACTAACAAGATAAACTAGTTCCCAAGCTAAAACTTAAGGATTCTCATATATCATGAAGAATTAGAAACCTCTAGCTTTTTATTGATAAGGCCCATGAGAGTAAGCTGGAAATACTAATGTTAGGGGTAAATGGACATTGTTTTGGAAATGAATGAGACATTCTCAGTGGGTTCAACTTTTCATCAAAAGTAAGAGAGGACTTCTGGCGAGATGTCAGGCTATGCTGACTGACCCCCTACAGCAAAGACACGAGAGACCAAGTGTACAGATACAGATGATAATCCTGGTACCCTGAGCTTCAGAGAAAACCCTAGAGAAGGGGACTGAATGCTGACTCGGAGAAGAAGTCGAGGGAAAGCAGCAAGCGAGAACACAGACGAGTAAACTGTGGGCTAAATTGGCGCCTCGCGGCTATCTTGAACTTTTGCAAGTAGCATTCTATTGAGAGAGTAGCCTCAAACACCAGTGGGGTGACAAGAAAGGTGGGATCCTTCCTTACTCCTTACACCCCCCCTGGGCCAGCCCTCACTCTTATCCCCCCAGCAGTTGGTAACACCCCTCCCTCTCAGGCGGGTCCCTGCAAAGCCCCTGCCTAGCTGAGGTCAGAACCACTCCCTGATGGATTGGTGCTGGCTGTGTACCTCCTCTGTGTTGGCAAGCATGCAGATTGCCCATCATTCAGATCAGCAGAACACAAAGAGCCGGGTCCCTGGCCAGCCCTAGATAGGCACAAAGTCCTTTCATAGCCAGGAACTAATTGTCTCTCCCTGTCAGGAGAAAAGAAGAGTTCTTGAACTTTTGTAAGTAGCATTCTTAATTGCTGAAATAATTTAATTGCTGAAAATTAAAGCCACATGGAAACCACTCCGAAAGGGGTGGCATTAGAATATCCTGGGTAGAGTAGGAGGAATGTGAGGCTCAAACTCAGAACAATGGAGTAAACTAGACTTGTTGGCCAAACAAAGAGCCAAACTTGAGATTATGGTCTTTGATCACTGTGAGATTATGAAATTTTGAGATTACGGTCTTTGATCACTGTGTTAGTCCAGGTAGCCTAGAGAAATAAATCCAGGGAGACTCATATATGT
>NW_022111369.1:62849303-62866255 GCF_000313985.2 Echinops telfairi | reverse complement strand
TTGAACTCGCCATTTTCAGCCAAACAATAGATAGGTCTATAAGTAGAATAATCACACTATTGATATGTGCACACCTTAGACTAATTGACCATTTGGGATCAAGGAGACAGTGCTTAGCCCAAAGTTCATAAGGGTTGGGAAAGAAGACAGGAATGGAGATGGACACAGAGAAGAGGCAGGGTGAGTGAGGTTATGTTGAGGAGATGTCAATCAATGAGATGAAACTAATTGTGTATGAATTGTTATTGTTGAATGCAAAACTGATGATCTGTTCTATAAACCATCACTCAGTGCACAATTTGAAAAATTAAATAAAAAAGCACACACACACACACAAACACACACAAGAAGGAGCCCAAACCCCATCATCAACATGGAACACTTATAGAAAAAAGAGTAAGCTGAAAATGTATAGTCTTAGAAACTGTAAGAAGCACTTCTACTCTGTCCTCTAGGATCATTATGAGTTGTAATCAGCTTGCTGGTGGGTTTGGTTTGGCTTAAGGTAGTGTGGGGAGCAGGGAGATACTCCAGGTAGTTTGAAGTGGTGAAAGACCTTAAATAACCTATCAGGGATTTTTTTCCCCAGGTTTCAGAGTAGCTTAGGAGGGCATCTACATATTTTCTGTGCCCTAAGAATGAACAGGCCAAATAAAAATGAAAGATGGAAGAAGAATCAACACAGTTAATTGTGGTGTTGGTGGCGAATTTTGAACATACCATTTACTATCAGAAGAACAAATAATTTGATTTGACCATTTGGGATCAAGGAGACAGCATTTAGCCCAGTCAAAGTTCATAAGTCAAAGTTCTGTAGGATGCAACATTCTACAGAAAAATATTGTGGTAGTTACAAAATCTGGTGTCAATTTGAAAGGATTACGAGTTAAGGGGTGGAGTCTGGCCTGTCAATCAAGATAATCGATGAGGCCTCAGTGTGGGAATGGCCTCCTGAGAATTCTGGGAACTCCTGTATTTCCTCCTGGGAGGCGGGAGACACTTCTCTCTCTCTGCTCACTCCCTTGGAGATGCTCTACTGACAAGATACAAGGCACAAAGCTGATAGAGCCCGGGCCCTGGGAACTAGAGACACCACGTGGAGACCCCAGCCAGTGCTGAGATGCTTACAATGCCACTGGGTCCAAAGACTGTCTACCCGCTGGCCTGTGATTGTCCTGAATTTGGCATCATTGCATGTATTTCATGAGTCAGAAGAGGATTGTATAGATTGGTATAGGACATTTTTTTAATGCCAACTTTGGCTGTTAAAAATCATTAATAAAGACTGGGGGGTGGCAGCGGAACAGCAGGGGAGGGGAGTAGAATAAAGACATTGAGAGTGAACATTTAAGGCATGCTGATGAGTTGGAATTGACTCAATGGTGGTGAGTTTGGCTTTTGAATTTTAAATTCTATTCATTTCCGCACTTTTCATAAGAAATTAAATTCTTTTCTGCCTTCTCACTTGGTGTGGCTGAATTGGCTTTGTGCTGCACCCACAGGAACTCATATCCAGGAAACAGAATCAGTCTTAGAAGCAATGCAACCAGACTGTTCCTGAGACATGAGGATGCAGACATTCGAGGTTGCTTACTTTGGATATGATATCTGGATATGCTATCACTAAAAAGGAACGAACCGTCTTGGCAGAAGTACAGCCAGAATGCTCCCTAGATGCAAGGATGGTGAGACTGTCTCACATATTTTGGATATGGATCAGGAATGACCAGTCCCTGGAGAGGGACATCATGCTCGGTAAAGTTGAGGGCACTGAAAATGAGGAAGATCCTGAACAAGACGGACTAAGACAATGTCTCCACAGCGGCTATGCGGATGGAGTAGTGTTTCAATCTGTTGTACGTAGCATTGCTGTGAGTCAGCGTCAACTCAAGGGCACCTACCAATAGTGTTTGGTAAAGCAGAGGGTCAGCCAAAAGGAGGGAAACCCTCCATTAGATGGATTGACACAATAGCTGTTGCAACAATGGACTTAAACATACCAATTGTTGTCAGGATGACCCATGAGGGGGCAATGTTTTGTTCAGCTGCCCAGAAAATCACCATGTGTCAGAGTAGATTTGACAGTCACAAGGAGAAGAAGTGTTCAGATAGTAGCGCCAGCCAGCCCTAAAGGAACTCTGAAAGTCCTATAAAGGGATGTGAAGAATGAGACTCAGCAATTTGCATCTATGGGTATTGCAACAGATTTGCAGCATTTGCAACAGATGACCAGATTGAAATGATAATTATACTACTTTATATTCCTGTGCCTATACCATATATACTCAAGTAAAAGCCAACGTGAATATCCGCCGAGGCATCTAATTTTACCACAAAAACTGCATTAAAAATGTGCTGAAAAACTCAGCTTATATTCACGTATGTACAGTATATGTAAGAAGCCCTGGTGGCACTGTTGGTTAGGCACTGGGCAGCAGCCTAGCTACAAGGTTGGAAGTTCAAACCCACCAGCTAATCCATAGGAGGAAGCCATGGCTCTATTTGCTCCCATAACACTGTACAGTTTCTATAGGGACACTTTGAGCTAGAATCAACTTTATGGCAGTGGGCTTTGGGTTTAGATTAATACATAAACTCAAAAGCTCCCTGCCATCTAGTTGATACATACGCAGAGCATCCCCACAGGATGACAGAACTGTTCCTGTGAGTTCCTGGGACTGTAATTCTTTACGAGAGTAGAGAGCCCAGTCTTTCTCTCAAGGAATGGTTCACAGCCCAATACATAATCACTACGCTACTTAGACTCCTTTATGAACATATGCGTATACGTCTGTGTAAGTAAATATATGCCTGCAATGGAGCCCTGGTGACAGACAAAGCACTTAGCTATTCCGTGAATGGTCGGCCACTGGAACCTACCCCACGCCTCCATGAGATAAAGACGTGGGAATCTGCTTCTGTCAAGATTCCAAAACCAAAGCAAAAGGAAACCGCCCTAAAAACCAAACCCGGAAAACGTTCTGACTTACAGAAACCCAGCGGACAGAGTAGAAATGCTGCTTAGGATTCCTTAGACTGCAAACCTCTGTGAGAGCAGGCAGTTTCTTCTTTCTCCTAGACAACAAAGCTGACAAGATTAGAAAGCCCTTGGGGGGTGGAGGGAGTTCCACTCCATCACATGGGGTCACTATGGGTTGGAAACTTAATTGTCAATACCACCACCAACATATTCTTTTAAGTACACTACTGAGTAACATGTAGATAGCTGATTCCATACTTCTCCACAAATTTCTGCTTCAAATGAAAGAGTTATATTGTCTGAAGATCTAAGCCCAGTGGATTTATCTGCTGAGATTCCAGGACCAGGAGTGGGAAAACCAGACTGGCAGCATTACTTAGAGATCGGATGAGCCCTGCCCAGCTGTGCGGTGCATTCCTGGGTCCACAGACCTCCGACGTCTGGGGAGACAGGACAAATGGAGACAACATCTCTCACTTTGAACACTGATGGAAATCAGAATGCTGACTACAGGAAGCTACACTGTAGGCACATGATTTCCTTGGGCTAAGTGCAGCAGGCGTTCACCAACTCACAATTTTCTTATCAGTTTGTGTTTGGTGTTTTATCTCATTTTTGAGGGTGGTGGAGCTTCAACCAACAAAATGAGCTTTTGTTACTTAACAGTGATTATCATGCAGGTCTTTCTAATTAAAAACAAAACCAAATAAAAAATCCCCAAAGCCCTTGAAGGAGATGGGGAATAGTCTGGAATATGCTACTCTTAAAAAAAGCCATGAGTCACATCACTCGATAGGAACTGCCAAGCCATTTCTCATAACACCCTGCTAGTTCCGTGGATGACAGATGGAGTTTTGTAATACCTGCCCAGTGTGAGGATAGTTCTTTCCTGGAAGGATTAGGTGGGTGGCTTCTTTTCAAACTCAACATGAAACAGCTCACACTCAACTCCACCTTGCCGAGCGTTCGTTGAACAGTAGGATGTAGACAAAGCTGATATAATGCGCACGTACCTGCTGTCTACCAGGAAGAACAAAGGTAACGCAGCTTCCTTTATGACGACTATGGGAACTAGAAAAGATTACTTTCTTCCTAATACTAACCACCTGACTCAACTCAAGCTCTAATACCCTTGGTGAATTTAATGTCTGTTTGTCTGTTTGTCTCTCATAATGCCTATATAAAAGCAGAATAAAAGAAATCTATTTGTTGTTGTTGTTATGGCGCAGTACGAACCTAGGTACACGAGAAGGAAATACCGCCTGGCTCTGCACCACGCTCACCACTGTTCTTATGCGTGAGCCCGCTGTTGCAGCCACTGCGTCAACCCCTCTTGTCAAGGGCCTTCCTCTCTGCCCGTCTGCTTAATAAACATGATGCCCTTCTCTAGAGATTGGCCTCTCCTGACAATATGTCCAAAGTATGTGAGACAAAGTCTCACCATCCTTGTTTCTAAGGAGCATTCTTGCTGTACTTCTTCCAAGACAGATTTATTTGTTCATTGGGCAACCTACGGTGTGTACTTTCAAAAATCTTCACCAGCACCACAATTCAAATGCATCGATTCTTCTTCCACCTTCCTATTCAATGTCCAACTTTCACATGCATATGAAGCAAGTGAAAATATTACGGCTTGGGTCAGAGTCCACAACGTAACACCCATGCTTCTCAACACTTCAAAGAGGTCTTGTGCAGCAGATTTCCCTAATGCAATGATGCAGCCTTTGATCTCTTAACAGCTGCTTCTGTGAGCACGGATTGTGGATCCAAACAAGACAACAAAATCTTTGACAACTTCAATCTTTTTCCCCCCGCTTACCATGATGTTACCTACCGGCCCAGTTCCATAACGAAGGCTGCAATCTTGGATCTTCATCAGCATATGCCTCAAGTTCTTCTCACTTTCAGCAAGTAAGGTTGTATCAACTGCATGTTGCAGGTGGTTTATAAGCCTTCCTCCAGTCTGGATACTACATTCTTCGTTATGTACTCCAGCTTCTCTGGTGAGTTCTCAGCATACAGACTGAATAAGTAGAGTGGGAAGATACAACCCTAACACACACCTTTCTTTATTTTAAATCATGAAGTATTCTTTTGTTCTGTTTGCACAACTGCTTTTGGATCCATGTACAAGTTCTGCATGAGCACAATGAAGTGTTCTGGAGTCCCTGTGCAATACTCAACATTATCCCCTCACTTCACTGGCTTGTCCTTCGTAGACGGCTTAACTTTCAGAGAGGTGGGGCCGAGAAGGAACTTGTTTCAAGTGATCACATCCTTTTAATGTTTTCCTTCATGTTTGCTTGTGACAATTTCTGCATGATAATTTCTCTAACTCATATTTCAGAAACCCCAACCCACTGTAATTGAGTTGATTCTGACTCCTGGATACCCTTATTATTCTTAAATTATTGCATTTTTATTATGTTAAGTTAGAGGCACCTGGGTAGTGCAAGTCAATGGCTGTCAAGGTTAGGGTTCAAACCCACCCTGCAGACCCTTTGGAGAGAGCCCTGGCAAACTGTCCATAAAAGTGACGGCTGGGGAAACGCTACGAATCGGTCTGTTTTGTAACACCAGGAGTCACCGTGACTTGATGTTGCCTCAGTGGTAAAGGGTTATACAAAATCATTACTTCAAATTCAAGTACAACTGCTAGCCAAAGATAGCTTTGTTTTGTTTTTAAAATAATAACTTTAAAAAACTGATCCTCATACAGAAACTCATTGTAAAAAATACTTCCCACTCTAAAAGGCATAAAAGTGTATGGTGACCCTTTCCTACGAATATGTAGCCATGAATATGAAAGCAATTTTAGCATGACATGAAGATAGAAAGTAAACCTACAAACATATCCATGAGTTGCTTCAAATGTATTCAGAAAAATAAGATTTTGTTGTTGTTGTTGCTGCTTGCAAACTGCCATATAATTGGAGGATGAGTAAAAGATATTAAAGAAGCAGTTTTTGAACAGAAACATATCTCTGCATCATAATATATTTAGAAATTGTTCTCCCAAAAGATTTGCCAGAAACTATACTAGAAACAAGAACAGATTTAGATAAATTCATGGATAATGGGCAGTAATTAGATCTTAAAATTGAGATTAAATATATAAACTTATTTCACAGAGCAACACTTTTCAACAAAGCGAATTCATCATAGATGTTAGGTAGCCTGTTAATCTGATGCCAAATGGAATGGTATTTTATTATTCATATATTTATTCATTCAACTAACACGTTCAACATATATTTGATTGTTTCTGTCTTTGTTTTGAGTGATGGGGAGTGAATTGGCTTCTCAGAAGATATGTATTTTCAAATCTTCCTTAATAGCCTTAAGAAGCATACATTTCTTTGGAATTTAGAAAATTGAACCTCATTGACTTTATTCTCTCACCCAGAGCTGATCACTTCCTGCCTCACCTAGGTGCTGGCCTCTTTGCCTGGTTCTTGAGAAGACCAGGGGGGTTGTCATGGATAATGTGGGCAATCAAATATGTGAGCTGGTAGCTCTCAGGATCATCCTACTATCTATTCTTATGAACATTATCTTTTCTATGAAGAAATAGAACTCAGTGTTATGAATTGACTTGTATTCTCCTGAAAAATATATTAATGCACCCTAGTGGCTCAGTTGGAGTCATGGGCTTCTAACTGCAAGGTCAGCAGTTCAAAACCACCAGCCTCTCTTTAGGAGAAAGACAGAGCTTTCTACTCTCAGAAAGAGTTACAGTCTCAGAAACTCACAGGAGCCATTGTACCTGTCCTACAGGGTCACTATGAGTCAGCGTTGACTCACTGGCAGAAAATTGTTGTTGCTCAGTGGTTAAGCTATATGAGCCTCCAATAAAATGATTAAAAAAAAAAAAGCACCAGGGACTCCAAGGGAGGAAGAAAGCCGTGGCAGTCTGTTCCTGTGAAGGCTGCAGCCTAGGGAAACTGTTGGGGCAGTTCTGTTCTCTCCTTTGGGATTGCTATGAGTTGGAATCAGAATTGGTTTAGACTTAAAGGCACAGAACAACAACAAGGACATATGTGTTGTCATCCTAACCACTGTACTTAGGACGTAATTCTGTTGGAAGTAGGTGATTCCTTGTTATCACAATTCAATAATACTTAAGTAGGCTGAGCCCTGAATCTAATCCCTTCTGAGTTATACAAAGACCAGAATGGGCACAGAGGCAGCACACATGGAGTCTCACCAAGAAATCAAAGAATATCGGAGACGATCTACCAGGAAGAACTTGACACAGCCACAATACCAATTTGGACTTTTAGCTTCCAGAACTATGAGAAAATAAAATCCTATTCTCGAACGCCACTAACCTGTGGTATTTGTGTTACAGCAGGACCAGGCTACTAAGACACACAACCAAAGGAAACCCAATGCACAGCCATCGAGTTGATTCCAACTCACAAAGTCCCTCATGTAGGGCTTCCGAGACTATAAATCTGTCTCCTGTGAAGCAGTTGACTGGTTTGAACAGCTGACCTTGCAGTTAGCAGTCCAACAATTAACCCACAGTAGCATCAGAACTCCTGAAGACACACAGTGAGTGAAAAGAACAGAACCTCCCCTGCTTTTCTGCCATGATTAGAACTATCTCAGTTGACGCTGTCTGGACAGACAGTAGGTTAGTTCAGGGGGGAAGTGAAGGGTCCTGGGTAATACAAATGGTTTGTACTGGACGACTAATCTGAAGGCTGCAAGTTCAATCCTACTCAGCAGGACTGTGATCTGCTTCTGGAAGATTACAGCCCAGCGATCCCTATGGAGTGGTTCTACACGGGGTCACCATGATTTGGAACAGATTCTATGGCGACACATTTAGTTTGATTGGTTTTTAAAACAGTGGGATTATAGGTAAGATTTCTATCTTTGTCTTCTCCAAAACTCTTATGAATACTTTCATAGGTAGGAAAAATCTGAGTTACCAAAACAAAGCGATAAAATGTTTTCCATAGCATGCAGGAACATTTCTTGGACTACACTTTAGATGACAAAGAAATCCGATATTTACAGGTAAAATGATCCCATTCTCCTGTAGTAAACACTACTTGAAAAAAATTTTTAAATAAACTTCTTAGGAGGGCTTTCTTCTGTTTCACATTGAATTGCTCCAGCTATGCTACCTAATGCTTCTTTTGTCTCTGGCTGAATTTTCAGTTTGTTGTTTACCCAATACAGCCACTGCAGTTTAACATACAACATGCAGAGGAAAAGTCGCTTTATGTCATTGTAAATGACAGTATGCTGGCTAAACTCTTAGATGTTTACTGAAAACATGAAAGATTATATGAACCTTCATCGTATTTTATCTTAACTATGAAGAAGAATCAAATAATTTGTCTTTATGTTCTTAGTATCTATCTGACTTTCTTAGTACATAGAGGCTCCCAATAGAGGATTGTGAAATTTTAAGATTTAAAAATTCTGATCAGTGTTTCATGGTCATCTCCTAAGAATATAAGTGATTTGCAGTCTCTTGATATTTGGAAAACCTGGTTTTAAATCCAAATCAAGTTTCATACATAGTTGAAAAGAAAACGGTCTTCCAACAAGGTCAATTGGCACAGCACAGATGTCAAAGACCATGTTCTATAGCCTGTGGCGAGTCGCCCCTGGAGTCTTAAAGCTAATGAGCAGCTATCTAAGATGCAACTATTGGTCTCTGCCCATCTGGAGTGACACAAGAGAGAAGAAATGAAAGGACTCAGGGCCATAATTAGTCCACAGGACTCATGGATTACACCCACCACAGCGTCCACTACTTGGAGGTCTGAAGAGCTAGATGGTGTCCAGCCACCTCTACCTACCACTAGGAGTGCGACCATAGAGGTTCTGGAAAGAATGGTAATACGCATGTGGAATTAAATGTAAAAGCATATAAAAGACTAGATATGGGAAACAGAAGGATTTCTCCCAAGTTGTCTCCCCCAAATATATGCCAAATTTAGCTGCTTGCGAATGACTATACACTTGGAGGTCATCAGGAGTAGATCAGGGGTCATTCTCCCTAAGAGCTATCAGCCATCTAGACCAAGCAGACACCACTGTTTATCCCACAACAAGTAGGGCCCACTCCCTTCTGATAAGGATAGTAGTTGTCTGTGTCCTTATAGGAGACACCAGAGAGGTCAAACCTGACCAAGGCTGACCAAGGTTAGGCCGCCATCATGAATCTACTGTCTGCCCATCTTGTCACATGTATACCCCTAGACCTTCCCATTCTTATGGGCATACCCCTAGCCCATCCCCTTCCTGTTACGCTTATGCCTATCATACATCCCCTTCCTACAATGTGTATGCCTATTGTACTGCCCCTTCCTGTGATGTGTGGTTACCTGTAATCATGTCCCCCTAATGAGAGATAACCCTTGGTTAGCAATAAAGTGGGGGCTCTACTGCTCTCACTCTCAAGGCTCTCTCCTGCTCTTGTGGCTGGGGGTCTCCCCACGAGGACCACCAAGCGGGGCTGAGGTGAGCATGCTACCATGAATTGTGTCTGTCTCCATTATTCCAATCGCTTCTCTACCTCTCATGCTCTCTATGACTTTACTATAATCCTTATTATCGCTGTACAATTGCGCCTACCAGGCTTGTAATGATTTGTTGGGGACTCCCCTCTCCCTAAAACTAGATCTAAGAAGTCTGGTAGAGACTGATGGAATCCCGAAATTGTGGCTCTTAGACACCCGTCAAACCTGGGCCTGAGTCCACCCCATGGATTGCCTATCAGCCAAATACCAGAAAAGCCTATAAAGTCAACAGAAACACAGGAGGAACATGCCCACCTGAGCATTCAACCATACCAGACGAAAAGGCAGCATTGCTCCGAAACGAAGGGCAGAAGGCAGAAAGGGTGCAAGGAAATGGGGATGAGAGGGTGTGGAAAGAGTGCTGCTCATACTGAGGGGATCGCAAAACGAGTGCTACAAGCCCAGCCAGTGCAAACTGGAGTGGAAGATCAACTTGCCCTGGTAACCTTCACCCCCAAACATAATCCTTTCTTTAAAAAGGGAAAACTCTCCTCATCTACAGAATGAAAGGTTTTGTCTGGAAAGACTCTAAGCCTTTCATCATCTCTCCAAGTATGTAGTTCTGTTTTATGATTCCTGGGCCCACAAATGGCAAAAAAATTCAAAATTTGTTATTTTCTATATTGAAATATAATTTCCTTAACTTTCAGGGGAAAAATAAAAACCGAACTGGCATATTTAGGCCAAACCTATATAGTCAATGGCAGGCAGAAGTGAGTAACTGTCTAGTCTAGTAGATTCAGCAGCAGAGCTGTCTGACTAACTGTTGCTTAAGATGACAGAATGTAGGTTATTTTTACATGGAGTGAGGACAATTTTTTAAAAAAGGCTATATGTTTTAAACAGTCTTTTTCACACTCCATGTTGACTATGCACATGGTCTGAATAAAATAGAATTAGTGCACAACAGGAATACTACAAAATAGCTAGTTTACTGTCCAACAGCTTTGAAAGCTTGGACTGTAAAATTTCAGAAGACCTTCTGAGTTAGTTAATTGTGCCAGCCTGGCCGATAATCACATGTGGGTCTGGTTGAAAGGCGGAGGGATAAATGGGTGGTGAAGCCTCGCCTTTCTAGTTCTTGGGTCTCTTGTTTTGTGATGGTTGCATCGGGTGCAGCTGCCTTAGCAGTTCCTTGCTTCGGCTTGCAAGATGGATTTCCTACAAGACATCCCCAAGGAGAAGCCGCATGGATCTATCCCGATGCAGCCCTGGGTGCTGGAGCAGCCATGTGGAGACCCCTGCCAGTGCTGAAATGCTTACACGTTCACTGACGCAGCTTTCCTCCTGCAGTCGGCATTATTGCCTCTGTTTTGAGGTGAAGGACTTTGTGGACTGGTGTTGGGTATGGGTTAATGTTGGACTTGTGGGCTTGGGCAGCATTGGGTTGGGATGTTTTCGTGATGCACATTTTCTTTGCATAGAACTCTCTCTTATACGTGAGTTGCTGTGGATTTGTTTCTCCAAAGTACCTAGACTAATACACCTTCCTAGGTGACCAAAGGAAAAACAAAACCCATCTTCTAACAAAGTGCTTCTTCAGCTTACAGCCAGTCTGGAGTTTTACCTAGTTCCAACAATAGCCCACAGGAGTGGCAGTTTCCCATGGTGCTCCAGATGGGTGGTCTGTTCCTATGTGAAGTGAATTATTCTTACAGAGAAAAGACTGAAGTTTTCGGGATTTTGTTTTGTTTGCATCCACAATCAATTCTCATGGAAGCTGCAGTCAAGAGATCAAAAGACGAATTGCATTAGGGAAATCTGCTACAGAAGACCTCTTTAGAGTGTTTAAAACCACGGAGGCTGAGGACTAAGGTGCACCTGACCCAAGCCTTGGCATTGTATTGCCTCATGTGCATGTGAAAATTGGGCATTGAAAAAGGAAGAATTGATGCATTTGAATTATAGTGCTGGCAAAGAGTATTGAAGGTACCATGGACTGCTGAAAGGACAAGCAAATCTGTCTTGGAAGAAGTATGGCCAGAGTGCTCCTTAGAGGCAAGGAGGGTGAGACTGTCTTGCATATTTTTGATACGCTGTCAGGAGAGACTAGATCTGCAGAAGGACGTCACACGTGGGAAGCACGGTACCAGCAGAAGCGAGGAAGCCCCTCAACAAATGGATCGGCACAGTGGCGGCAACAATGAGCTTAAGCAGGGGAACAATTGTGAGGCTGGCACAGGCCCAAGCAGTGTGTCGTGGCTCAGAGCTTCTCCAACCATAGTCTTTATAACTCCCACTAAACGACTCTTTCCTGATTGCTCGGGGTAAGAGCAGATAGGGGGAAGATGCTTTTAGGATTGTCTGGTTCAGTTGTGAGTAGTTTTAGGACAAAACTAATTGTGATATTAAAAGCTTAGAACTCTAACATTGGTCCAGTTTGCCATGCTGCTGTATATGAAATGACCCATCTTAGCAGCAGAAAGGGGATCTCACTACCATCAAGAAGGAAGAACCTGGAGCCAGACTCTTTCCTCTGGACACTGAGGTCCAGGCCATCCAGGAGAGAGCTACAATGCCAGCCTTGTGACCTCAGCAGAACCATGAGACAGAGCTGAGGGTTTCCTGGACCACAGAGTGAATAATGTTGAGTACGTTCAGGTAGGCATGCCTTTATTTCAACAAAGTGGGTCATACAGGTATAGAAGTAGGTAAGCCTAGGCCTGGTTCAATCTGTGGGTCACATGTTAAGCTGTGAGTCGGAAACGACTCACCCATCTGCTGAGGATGAAAAAGCCGCAAACAGGAAGGCACGCAAGGAAGCTGGTTGAGGTAGAAGTGGATGAATCCCAGGTCAGCAGGTTGTACTTCAGGCTATATCGAAGGCTTTTGATGAGACAGTTGCAGGATCCAGGCCAGCAAGAAAGGGCAGGCCTTCCCATCCAAACCAAAGCCAACCTCACTGTTATCGAGTCAATGTTGATTCACAGGGACTCTGTAGGACAGGGTAGAGCTGCCCCTTCATGTTTCTGAGACTGTAACAAGAGTAGAAAGCCCTGTCTGTCTCCTGAGGAGTGTGTGGTGGTTTCAAACTGCTGACCGTGAGGATCCCAGTCCAACATGTAACCTCCTTGCTTGCTGGGACTCTGCCTGCTTCCAAGGATTGCCCCATGTGGGCCACCTAGCCCTGGGAGCTCTTGACATCCTGCCACGTTTCCAGCCACTCTGCATGTGACTGCACCCACTGACCTGTAATCTTCCTGCCTCATGCTTCACTTTTCTGTGGCATTCGCCTGCAGCTATGTGAGTTTGAAGAGGGACTTACAACCTAGCATCGGACGAATGCACTTGAATTGGACTGGGCTGTGATGCCTTCTTGATACAGGACTACTTCTCAATATAAAGCTCTTTCTTATACATAAATGAATGTCATTGAATGTATTACTCTAGATGACTGGGCCTAACATAGCTTCCACTGACTCTTGAGTTCGGGGCTCATTGCTACCAGTGGGTGAAGGTGGAAGTCCAGCCTCCTCACAGACATTGCAGGAGAGAGGAGAGCTAAGCACAGAATGGATGAAAATCTGGAGCGTCTACTCAGCTTTCTTTGACACCACCGCAGACAGGGGTCGTGTGTTGGAGCACCTCATTACAGTCTTGCAAGTGAGGACTTTAGACTCCTCACTTTGCCTTTGCTGGTGTTGGTCAGAGGAGCCCTGGGAGTGTAATGAGTTATGTGTGTTGGGCCAATAACCTCAAGGTTAGCAGCTTGAAACCACCAGGTGCTCAATGGGAAAAAGTTGAGGCTTTCTACTCCCGTGAAGAGTTATAACCCCAGAAACCCACAGAGTGTGTTCCATCCAGTCTTATAGGGTCACTATGAGTTGGAATTGACTTGATGACCTTGAGTTTTGTTTGTTAAGGGCGGGGTCAGTACTTATTCTATAGTCTTTGGTTATAGTAGAGAAGTTATTGTATAAATATTTTCTGTCTTGCTAGGCCACCCTTTTTCGGTCTTCTGGCTAGGTGTCACGGGCTCCTGTTGGTTTCTACCACTCATCAGCTCATGCTCAAACCTGAAAGTTTGCTTTTACAATGTGTTGGATTAGTTATTTTTTTCCTCTACCTTTCTTGAAGTTTCTTTCTTCAATGTTCCTTTATGCATGATCTTTCCAAGTATAATTAGGTTACTTATCTGTAAGTTTGTTACAGTTGAATTATTCATGTCTTCACACACTGGCAGTACATGTCAGATGTGGATTTTTAAAATGCATTTCACATAGTTTATGTATTTCACTCAGTTACTATGGTGTTACATTTTTTGAATATAAAACACACATACATTCCTCCCAGTTCAAAATAAGCTATAATAAGGAGGAGGAGATGTTTGAAATGAACATAATTTTATTGAACAAAAATATAAAAGACGTGAAACAATTTTCCTTTGATATACCTCCATCTGTGTCAATATATTCTGAAGGTAGTGTTCCCATGTATTTAATCCTTCCCTGAAGAATTCTGCACTCTTTGATTTACACCCCATCAAAATGGCAGTTTGGGTGCATTACGATATTCTATGGTCTTCCTCTCCAATGTTCTTTGAGTTTGAGGGTGAAAAGAAGTCCAAGAGGGTGAGGTCAGGCCAGACGGTTTGATGAAGCTTCCCAGTGAAATTGTATAGGATAGGTCCTGCTTCTTTCAAGATGGGATAAAAATCCCTAGTCACAATGTTCCTGGTGTTTTTCTCACTTTTCCAGTTTTAATTTTCTTAAAACTTCTGCCTAAGAAGAGCCCGTGATCATCCTGTGAGCTTTCAGAAAAGATCTCAAGATTCCCCTTTTGGAATTCTAAGCAGTCACCATAACCTTCCAAGCTTACCTCTCTGCCTTGGATTTAGCCACCTGGTAACTTTTTCTTTAGTGGATCATATATGTTGGGTCAGGTACTGGTCGAGGACATTAGAAAAAGCCTGCTTGCTCCTATTGGACCAAGACAGATAATTCCAAAGGGCTGCAGAGCAATGAGCCATCTGCCTCAGTGTCAAACGCAATAATCAAAGCACCACCCTACCTTGGACTTTTCATGGATGGAGAAGGCTTACAGCCCCCACACCTGCAACCCCTCCCCCCTTCCTCCTTGTTTGCCCACCTGAGGTTTCTACCCCCTCCCTTTATTGTTTTACCCTCCCCTCCTGAGTTAGTTAATTGTGCCAACCTGGCCGATAAACACATGTGGTGCTGGTTGAAGGGCGGAGGGATAAATGGCTTGGTGAGCCTCGCCTTTCTAGTTCTCCGGTCTCTCGCTTTGTGACGGTCGCACCAGGTGCAGCTACCTTAGCAGTTTCCTGCTTCAGCTTATAAGATTGACTTCATACAAGACATCCCCAAGGTGAAGCTACATGGACCTATCCCGATGCAGCCCTGGGTGCTGGAGCAGCCGTGTGGAGACCCCTGCTAGTGCTGAGATGCTTGTTCGTTCACTGACTCAGCTTTCCTCCTGCAGTTGGCATCATTGCCTCTGTTTTGTGAGGTGGAGGACTTTGTGGACTGGTGTTGGGTTAATGGGTTAATGTTGGACTTGTGGGCTTGGGCAGCATTGGGTTGGGATTTTTTCGTGATGCACATTTTCTTTACATAAAACTCTCTCTTATCCATGAGTTGCTGTGGATTTGTTTCTCCAAAGTACCCAGACTAATACACCTCCTGACCAGCTTAAAACTCACTCTCCACCACAGACAAGCACTACTGCCCTGGAGTTCGCCGGGGGTTCAGGGCTTCCTTTTCACATCTCTCCACTCCCTCTCCAGCTTTGAGGATTCTTGGACTCCTTGCTGGAGTCCGTGGATCTCACCAGGGAAGCGCAGAATAAACTTCTCCTTTTCCTTCTCTCTGACCTGGTCTTGGTTTATATTTGCGGCAAACTTAATAATATATATAGATATTAAATTATACCAAATGTATTACTGAGAGAACTTGTCTTCAGTCAGCCATCGATTGCCCAGACGTGCTTTGTTTAGAATAAACTGGTGCATGTCTGAACTGGAACCTTAGTTACAGTACTTTTTGGCTTACTCTCATACACCAGTTACATTTGTAGCTATGCATCTATTGATCTATTCAATGCTTAATCAAATTATATTACATAAAAACTGAAGTGAATACTCTGAAAATGATAGGGGCTATCATCTATTTACTTATGCTTGAAGTTTTAACTCATTGTACTGGGATTATTTGAGACATCAGGGCAAAACTGAGTTCTGTCTACAAGCTCGCTTTAGTCTTGCGACAGAGATCATCAGTTTCCTATCTATAATTTACAATCTTTTATTACTAACAGATCCTTGTCTTATGGAGTCGGCAGATTGTTCAGTATTAGAGATGCATGTCTCAGCATCTCTGAGCTTCCCTTGCAGCTAGATGTGGCTAGAAGACAAAGTTCCGGCTGATGAGATGTAAGCAATTTTTGGAAGTAAATTTACTAATTTGGGATGCATGCCCCTTCTTTATTCCTGTTGCTGGTGTTGTGGATGCAACATCTAGGCTCTAGCAGCCATATTGAACATAAGAGACCTCATAGAAGCTGGAGCTAAGGTTGTGGAGAATAAAGATGGAGAGGAACTATGTTTACAATGATGATTACAGAACCTTGGGAACAGCTCTGGACTACTTATCTCCATATGCATGTGAGAAAGAACTAAAGCACAATTATTACATATATATGATTATATCTATATATATGACTATATGTTATATTACTTTATGGGGGAAAGACAGGGCTTTCTACTCACATAAAAAGTTCTAGTCTAAAAAAAAAAAAGAAGTTCTAGTCTACAGTTAAGAACTGGAAACACAGGCAATCCAGGACAGATAAACCCCTCAGGACCAATAATGAGAGTGGCGATACCAGGAGGGTAATGGGACAGTGAGGTAGAAAAGGGGAACTGATCACAAGTATCTACACATAACCCCCTCCCTGGGGGACGGAAAACGGAAAAGTGGGTGAAGGGAGACGTCAGACAGTGTAAGACATGACAAAATAATAATTTATAAATTACCAAGGGTTTGTGAGGGAGGGGAAAAATGAGGAGCTGATACCAAAGGCTCAAGTAGAAAGCAAATGTTTGAGAATGATGATGGCAACAAATGTACAATGGATCTATGTATGCATTGTGATAAGAGTTGTATGAGCCCTCAATAAAATGATTTAAAAAAGAAAAAAAGTTCCAGTCTTGGAAACTCCCAGGGCAGCTCTACTCTGCCTATAGGGTCACTATGAATCATAATCAACTTCATGGCAGTGAGTTTAGGTTTTCTGTTACATGTAGTTGAATCTAATCTTCAATGATGTGGTTCTCTAGGTCTTTCCTGTATGGTTTTCTGGTTCCTGTGATGACACAGCTAGCAACCCTGGGTCTGATAGGATGAATGAAATACAGTGAACCCTCGTTTATCACGGTTCATCGGTTCTAGACCCTACCGTGATAAATG
>NW_022111369.1:62845738-62848759 GCF_000313985.2 Echinops telfairi | reverse complement strand
GGAAGTCGACGCGCGAAGTGGCGAGGGTTCACTGTAGAAGCAAATGATGTGCTCTATCACGTGTTTCTAATGTGCGCACATTTGATGGAAGGGTGCGGATGATCTTTCAGAGGCTAGGTGAGAGGGCTGAATGAGATGTGCATTTTCATTCGGAGACTATTCAAATCTCATTCGCTACAGTTCTCTCAACGTACTAACACTTATCGTCCCTCTCCCTGTCTGTGTCTCCTGTTTCCATTCCTGTTTTTGTATTAATCCTTCTGAACTTCGTCCTTGGGCAAATGCTGCCCTTTTGACTGAAATTGTTGATTATGCTACGATGTGTGTGCCACACTAGTGCTGTTATTCTCTTTGAATTGAAAAATGAGCCATGGAAGTAAATTCAGTTCCAACCTGAAGGGTGAGTGAGGACCATTGTCTTGGGGGTTCCACCACTTTCTATCTGACCAGTTAGCCTGGTCTCCGTAGTGATTTGGAGTTTGGTTGCACATTTTCAACCACTCCACCCAGAGCTTTGTAATGTGGTCATTTTCAGAGCAGTTGGCAGTGGTAACTGGGAACCCTTTAGTTCCTATGGTTTCGGAGCCATGTAGACTGGTGTTTGTGTGGTCCATTAATCAATTTGGATTATTTGTTTACATGAGTCTTTCAATTTTCCTCACTCCTTTTTCCTCCGGATGGGGAGAGATCAATAGTTATCCCTTAGATGGCTTTTAAAGCCCCATTTGACACTCACCAAAGTAGGATATAGAACATTGTCTTTGTGGACTATATTTGTGGATGTTAGTACCCTCTTAGACTGTGGTCCTGTGCCCTCATGATTTCTAAGTATTTATTTGATTGATTCTTGGGCACAAAACAAAGGGTTGCCACAGCAGGTTTGGCACTGAAACCCTGTACATTGCAAAGGAAGATCTGGTTCTTGACCAACTTCTGGAAGCTAACATCTGATCCATTGAAATATACTGTCTAATACCAATGTCTTTGTTTACCTGGTTCCTTGGTTGATACCAGATAGTTTGGCCTAATGATGTGATTTATGGTCCCATGGTATCAACTTCATTTCTGGGGAGCCTAGAGACTGGATAATGACATCACCTATTTGGGGGTGCCAGGCCTCCGTGACCTGCTATCAAAAGTCTGGACACCAAGCTTGCCAGGAGTTGGCATTGCTTGTGCATATTATCGCAAATCATTTTCTGGGCGAATGAAGCACTGGAAGAGGACAACTGAAAAATAGTCATTGGCTTCTCCTGTACTCTGAACCTTTTGCCTTTGCTGACCATATCCCTGGTATGCAATAAACTATAGCTGCCAATGTAACAACTTTTCTGATTCTATGAGTCTTTCTAGCAAATCTTTGAGCCGGAGAGTGGTCTTAGGATACCTAACCATGATGGGATAAACTTAATCTCTAAAGTTATAAAGAAAATGAATGGAAAACAATTTTTATGCATGAGATTTTAGAATTACATCTGATGCATAAAATAAGATAAACCTGCATACCTAATCAGAACAAAACACTGAACGGTCCTGAGCCATCCTCACAATTGTCCCTGTGCCTGGGCCAATTGATGCAGCCACTGTGTCAACCCATCCAGGGCCTTCCTCTGGTACACCGCCCCTCCACTTTACCAAACATGGTGTCCCTCTCCAGGGACTGGTCTCTCCTGACAATATGTCAAAGTATGTAAGACAAAGTCTCTCCATCTTTGCATTTAAGGAACACTCTGACCATACTTCCTCCAAGACAGATCAGTTTTCTCTTTTACCAGTCCATGGGACTTTCAATATTCTTCTCCAGCACCACAATTCAAATGCATCTCTTCTTCTATGGTCTTCCTTATTCAATGTCCAAAGCCATAAGCCCCCCAAGAGACCCCCCAAATAGACTTCACGCTAGGCGTGACTGTTTCCGGAACCTCCCCAACCAGTGGGGAGATAGTCAAAAAGGTCAGTGGTCAGACCTAGAATTATGTATACATTTTCATTGTTGTTGTTGTTTGTAAAGTATTTTTCTTTTTTTCTCTTATTATTCAATCTTATGTTTTCTTTCTGTTTTGTCTATGTTCTTGGTGTTTTGCCCATCCTGCATTTCATATAAAGAAAATCATATAAAAAATAAAATAAATCCAATAACAAAACATGCAAAAACTTAATCCAAATAAAGCAGAATAATAAAATCTAAAACAAATTTTAAAGAGGCCAAAGGACAAAACAAATGATGAGGTGTTAAACTTTAACCTAAGTGGGCTTTCCAATGCACTGTGCAATGTGCCCCTACCGTTTGAAACGCTTCCTTCCAAAGAAACGAATCATTTCCATTCGTGATGACAAGAGAGTCAGTCCTACTTGTCCTGTCATCATGAGGAAGTCATCCTGTGTCCAAAGCCGGGCTTTGCCACTCACCAGCTGTGTGACTTTGGGCAAATTCCTTGGGCTTCCGTTCCTCAATTTCCTCATCTGTAAAAGGAAGATAACAGGAGACCTATCTCATGCAGTTGTTTGAATTAGGTGAATTTAATGCTCTTAGAGAAGAATCTGGCACTTGGGAACCTCCTGTTGTCACTGGTTGGCATGCATAGTTCAGACCACAGGCTGCTGACAGGTTCACGTCCATCTAGTGCATAGGTTCCCAAACTTAGTTGGCCCTCTGCCTCCTTGTCAGAAGAGAAAGAGAATGTAACTCAGCAGTTCCCTGGCAATTAAAAATGTCTGTACTATAGCCACAGTCCAGGATAAGGTGTAGGTATCTGTTTTTGCAGTCTCTCTCGACACCCACAGCATTTCAGCCCCGAAGGGGTGGTATTGCTCACTTTGGGAAACACTGATCTAGAGGTACCTCAGAATAAAGGCCCGATACTCTACTTCTCAAAAACCAACTACTGAAAACCCCCTTGAAACAAACACAGTTCTACTCTGACACAGATGAGTTCACTGTACATTGTCATTGACTCCGTAGCAACTGGTGTGGCTCTGTCTGCCTCCATACTGTGAACGTCAACACCTATTTGCAATCCT
>NW_022111369.1:62841763-62844090 GCF_000313985.2 Echinops telfairi | reverse complement strand
ACACAGCGGCTGCACCAATTGGCCCAGGCAGAGGGTCAATTGTGAGGATGGCTCAGGGCCGTTCAGCGTTTTGTGCTGTTGTGTGTGCATAGGATCACTATGGGTCAGAGCCCACTCAATGGCACCTAACAACAACAACACTGAAATCCTACATTTTCCCCCACATAATTTTAATTTAGTTGCCATCAGAGGATACATAAAGTACTGTGTTTTATTTTTTTATTTATGTCTGTCCTTGATGTCCCTCTACATTTCTGTTTAGTTGACATCCAAAAAAAACAAACTCCCTGCCATCAAGTCAATGCCTGCAGGACAGGGTAAAACTGCCCTTGTGAGTTTCTGAGACGGCAATGTTCTTTTTTTAAGGATGTATTACTTTACTTTATTTCACACTAGGTGGTGGGCATAAGCAAGCTGCCTTAATAAAGTTGACAATTAGCTTCGCTCAGAACATTTTTAATAATGCACATTTTAAAAAGTATTCATCTTCCAAATGGTTTTGCAATGCAAATAGACAAGAGCATGGAAAAATACGGTTAGAAAACAAAAGGCAGTGTAAAAAGAGGAATCGTGGCAGGTTGGCTATGGCTCAGATGTGAGCTTTCTGACTGCATCACTGAGGTCAGAAATCTGTTCCTTCAGCTAACTCCACTGCTCAGGGTTTGAAGAACCACCTTTCTTCCTGGTTTCACTTCACCTTGTTGATCCATCCAATACCCTCTAATACCAACTGGGACTTTGCTTTGAAGTCTCTCACGCTGATGACTGCCTTCCCCCAATCTGGAACATGCTGCCTATCTGCTCTGCTGCTGCTGCTCTGCTTGGAGGACGACGGGGTTCTGGAAGTTTCCTCCGGCTTTAGCTTTTGCCTGGAGCAACCTGCTTTTTTGTCTTCACCATCAGAATCACTGCCAGATGAGCTTGAAGAAACAAGTTCCTTTGACTTTGACCTTGCTCTGTTCCTGCAGACGAATGGTCTCCTGCTTGCTTGCTCACGATTCCTGAGACTGTAATGAGAGTAGAAAGGCCTGTTTTTGCCCTGAGGAGGGACTGGTGGTTTCGAACTGCTGACCTTTCTGATTGCAGCCTGACATAGATAATATGTTTTCATGTCAGCTTGACATTTCATACTATTGCTATATTTTGTCTAAGCATTTTCTTATGACTAGACATTTAATTACAGTATTATTATGAAGGATATTACAGACATGTTTTAGAAATGATGCTTTTTCTTTCCTTTGAGTCATCTATTTCACAACTATTCCAAGGAATATGATACTTGATTGCATGTTCGACATTTTGAACTCTTCCTTTTCTTCTCTGTCATTCCAGAGAAGCGAACTGTTTCCGTAAGTGATGGGAAGAGAGACAGACTGGCCATGCCACCGTGATGAAGTCATCCTCACATACAATGGCTTTCAGTGTAACACTGATAGAGCCTGCATTCTTATCATCAAGGTCTGCCGCATTCAGACAGTCAGTGCACACTTATTAATCACCTAAAAGGAGTGTGAGAACCTCCAGAGACAAACACCATTTTCTTTACAGATGCTCCAAGTGGATTCTGTGTCTTCCTGTACACAGGGTGGAATCTATACTTTTTTTAAAAGGAACTAAAATGTTAATATGATAATGATCATCTAAGCTTGGAAATTTTACAGAAGCTACCACACTATTCTGGTAAGACGGGAGATCCCTGTAGTCTCTGAGAAGTCTGCAGGGTATTACTTGCTGGCTGCTATCAAGTTGCCTCTAACTCATGTTGTACATGATTGCATGCACAACACATAAAATGTTACCCGTTCCTGTGTCATCTACACAATTGCTGGTGTGTGTGAATGGCGGCCTCTGCATCAACCCATCTCACCCAGTAACCAAGTATCTCCCTTCTCTGTTAGTTCTCTCCTTTGCTAAATGTGATGTTCTTCTCTCCAGTGATGGATCCTTCTTAAGGACGCGTCCACAACAAGTGAATCAGACTCTGTTCTGTGGGACCCAGGAGGTTTTCATGGGGGACTTTTCAGAAGCAGATTTCCAGGCCTTTCTCTCTAGTAGATCTCAGTCTGGAAGCTCCACAGAAACTTCTCTACCACAGGTGATCCTGCGGGTGTTTGAAAGACAGGAAACAAGCTCCCAGTATCACCAAAAAACCAAACAAAAAAAACTAGCCAAACTTACTGCAGCCAAGTTGATTGCAACTCTTGGTAAGCCTATAGGTTAGGGTAGAAATGCCCCTGTGAGTTCCCCAGACGTGTCTTTTTTTTTTTTAACATTTTATTAGGGGCTCATACAACTTATATCCCAATCCATACACACATCAATTGTGT
>NW_022111369.1:62837677-62841511 GCF_000313985.2 Echinops telfairi | reverse complement strand
AAAATAAAGAAGGCAGTCATAGTATCACTCGACTCTTCTCCCTGGAAGCAGTGGAGAAATCTTCACTCCCACTAGATTTCTTCTTCTGACCAGGACCTAATGTACAAGTTTGAATCTTGGAGGCACAAAAATTATGTTGCTTTCTATGAAAGCTGTTGATCTTTTCATGTAAGAAAAAATAAGGAAAATGATAAACACTTTCATTTATTCTTTTTGCCAATGACATTCTGAGTTTAGTTCTTATGCCTTTTCATTTAACACACTTGAAATTCTCTAATGGTGTTTTTTTCTAATATTATTATTTTCAATAATTGCCAATACTACATGCTCAGTGAATGATATAGACATATGATCTATAATGATATATTTATATCTACACACACTTACATATACATATCTGTGGAAACCACCTACATAAGGTGTTTGTTTGATTGATAGTGTAATGAGTGCTTCCTTGGGAAACAATGTAACCTTATGGAAATTACCCTAATTGTCAGTGATCAGAGCTACATTGATCTGAATGTTTTATTTACAGATCAATCATATGCCATTTTTAGTAGAATTAAAAAGGGCAACATACATAATTTCCCCTCATTTAATGCTTATATGAAGAGATTGCTTGGGGTCCTGCATTTGCTGCCCTTTTGGTCAACTTCATAAACCGTGACAGTCCCCTATCCATGAAGTCAAGGGTATTTTAAAACAATAAAGAATATGAGTCTACCAGCATTAGCTACTGCAGCAAAAGGAGTGATAGACATACATTTTTTCTTGATAGACTTTTATTTTCAACTCTATTACCATAGTTATAGAACTAGTTCTTTCTGTCTTGGAAGAAGTACAGCCATCGTGCTCCTTAGAGACAAGGCTGGCAAGACATTGTCTTCCATACTTTGGACGTGCCAGGAGAGACGAGTCCCTGGAGAGAGACATCATGCTTGGTAAATTAGAGGGGTATCAATAAAAGGACCTCAAAGAGACGGATCGACACAACGGCTACAACAATGGGCTCAAGCATGGGAACAATTGTGAGGACGGCACAGGTTCCTGCAGTGTTTCAAGGTTTCTAAGGGCTGAAACCAACTAGGTGGCATCTAACAACAATGTATACGCAATTTCAGAACCTAACAACAATGCATACACAATTTCAGAAGGTTCATTACTTACAGCCTGTTCCTTTGTCCTATTAGTCAGTCAGCCAAAACAAGTATCTGGGAGCTAAGCCAGAGGAGACCGGGGCAGGGAAGAGATAGGTCACAAAAGAGAAGTTTCTACTAGATTCATTCTGAATAAAATTAGACTGATGATCTTAACAGACAAAGGGGATTTGGAATCAGAGACTCTTGGTTCAAAAATCTCTTTCTATCCTTTGTCCTTTATAATCCTAATTGGTTGTGTGGCTTTGAACAAGTCACTAAACCTCTCCGATTCTCAATTTTTTTTTTTTTTGTAAAATGGAATCTTGTCAGCCTTCTTCACAGGTATGTTGTACCCGTGAAAGGTGATATAGTGAAAGAAGGAACTACTTTTATGTCCCCAAATTCATGAAACATGGCAATTATTATTTGTTATTTTCATGTAACCATTCTAGGAGGATGGTTAATCTTGAGCTCCATTGTTCCCTGTTGGGGGGGGGCTCTGGCATCATCTCCTATCACCCTCAATCCTTCACCCAGATTTGTTTTAATCAAGAGATTTCTCCCACATAAAGTGAGAGCATTTCTGCATGCTTACTGGTTAGTGATCGTCTTGCTCCTCACACGGGAATAAAAACTGCTGCGTGTTCCTGAGGTCAGTAACAGTTCTCAGTCCAAGGTGAATGCGCACCTTTTTGAGGAGTCGCGGTGGCAGGATTAGGAGAGCAGATTCTGGAGTAGAACTACCTGGATTTGAATCACAGCGTCTCCATTTACTGGTTGGGCTACCTTAAACATGCAACCAAACCAACAATTAAACAAGCAAGCACACAAAACACACTCACACAAAAAGAAAAGAAAACAAAAAAACTCCAACAAAACCCAAACCGGGATCCATCCCAATGCCCGGAAGTCCATTCGCTGTATGCCTCCTCAGGAGTTACAGAGCAGAACTGCCCCGCAGGTTTTTGGGCGCTCAAATCTTTATGGAAGCGATCACCAGGTTTTTCCTCTGCGGTGCCACGAAGCCATTCTGGAGTTGATGTTCACGCCTAGCAACGCTGCAGGACAGAGGGCAGCTGCCTGGCAGAGTTCCCCAGGCTGAAAGCAACGATGTGACTTTGGGGACTAAGGGGCGCCTGACCCAAGAGCTGGCATTTTCTATCCTCTCATTATGTATGTGAAACAGGACCCTGAATAAGGAAACCCAAAGAAAATGTGGCCCAATGGAACTGTGGGGTGTGAAAGAATATTGAAAGTGCCAGAAGAACAAACCTCTATCTTGGAAGAACAGTTCCTTAGAGGGAAGGAGGGTGCAACTTCACGTCTGACACCCTTTGGGCATGTCGGCAGGAGAGTCCAGTCCTTGGGAAAGAACAACATGCTTGGTAAAGTGGAGGGGCCGTGAAGGCTGTCGAGGAGATGGGCTGACACAGTGGCTGCTGCACCCATGGGCTCAAAAAATAAAGATTGTGAAGATGGCGGTTCTGTTACACATAGGGTCGCTATGGCTAGAACCTACTAGAAGCACCTAACAACAACAATAACAATAACCCTTTCTGAAGCAAGCCGCCACATCTTTCTCCCAAGCTGGGTTCATACCTTTCTGTTAGCAGCCCTGTTCTTAACCCCTGAGCCACCAGGGTGGCCTGGGCAGGCACCTCCACCAGCCTTTCAGTGAGATGCGTGCAGCTGTTTTTTGGCGGCATCCTGGGACCTTCCCGTAGACCGGTTATTTGCCGTCTCAGTTTCATCATCTGCGAAAATGCGATGATGAGAATATTTACCTTAGAGAACTGCTGGGTTCATGTTCAGTACGCAGAAGCCCGGCACAAAGCGAGTCTTGCGTTACCTGGTTTCAGTGAGTGAATCAAGACGTATAAAAACGTCACCTGGGATCAGTCAGGCTCTGTTGCCTTACGTTCGACAGTCAATGGCTTATTCCTTTGCTAAACCTAGACGCTGCGCTCCGCTGCCCAGTCACCGCTTTGCGGAAAGGGCGGGGCGTTTGCGAATTCGGACAGGGCCTCCAGTCACCCACAGGTGGCACTGCACCGGGGACTGCCCGGCCGGCTGGGGATGTCTGCGCGAGCCCTGGTGGGCGGTTCTTAGACGAGGAAGCTGGGGCCTCCGGAGGTCCAGAGCCTCGCCGAGGGACACAAGGACGCCCCTGCGACTCCCCGGACGCCTAGGGCAGGCTGGCGGGAGCCGAGCCCAGCACTGAGGCCCTGCTCCACCTGGTCGGTTTCGCTCGCGCCAGACCCGCCAGGGGAACCTCGAAACCGCCGAAAGGCGTGGGAGCCCGCAGCCGCCCCTGGCCGCGGCGCGAGGGGGCGGGGCGATCCATAGGGCGGGGCGAGCTATGGAGGCGGGCCTGCGGACTTGGGGCTCCGGACACTCAGACCCCGCGGCTCGGGCCGGACTTCACTCCTTGCGGTGCTGGGCGCAGCCGCCACGCTCCGACCAGGTAAGGGTGTTGCGGGACGGCGGAGGGGCTGGGCCGTTGCGGGACTCCAGGTGAGGAAGATTCCCGGACAGGGACGCGCTTGGTGGCTTTGACTATTCTAAAGACTGACCCTCGTGGAACGAGGGCGATTTCCCCCTTTCTCGTCTTAGTGAAGCAGCCCCGGTGGCTCAGTGGTTAAGCACTTAGCTGCTCCCTGAAAGGTCCGTGGTTGGAAGCCACCAGCATCTTCAG
>NW_022111369.1:62834830-62836232 GCF_000313985.2 Echinops telfairi | reverse complement strand
CTGGAGCGCAGTGAGTTTGGATTTTGGTTTGGCGTGGCAGGTTTGGAAACAATCTGAGTGATTGCAGTTCTTTCGCTGCCGGGATGTTTGATTAGAAAGCGAACTCGGCCCAACAGGATGGCCCGTGGCTCAGGGGGGTTGAAGATGGCCCAACATCGAGAGGCGTTTTGCAGCCATGCCATGTGTTTTTCCAGTGGGTGACCATTTTCCTCTGAGACGTCACTCCCTCTAGAAGCTTGCCCCCTGAAAGCAAACTGCAGGGAGAAAAAAACCCCCAAACTGCCAGGTTCCCAAAGAGCTTGGAGGGAAGTTTCCCTGGTTATTTTGTGGCACCTGTAGCTCCTTGGCCCACTAAAATCATATGGAATGTCCTGTTTCTACGAAGAATATATAGTGTGTATAATCTTCTTACTTAAATGTTTTTTTCCCCAGTATAGTTACATTTTCATTGTTTCAGAAGGACCTATGATTTCCCCCTCCTCCAGGTACTGTCTTACTCCTTTTGTCGACTCAGGATGCTTCCTTACTATACAATGTGTGTATGTTAAGGATCTTGATTCTCCCAAGGGTGTGTGCAATTCCGGTTTGTGGAACTGTATAGGGCAAGTGTTGTAAACACATGCAAATCATGTTCTAGTTGACAGTACCTTTGCCCCACATCCTACCATACCTGCGTCCTCATCTTACAATGCTCACATCTCCCCAAGCAGGAGAGAAAATGAATGTTTACTCAAACCCATTCCAGCTGTATTTAGATAGTCATCCTGTTTCCTCAGCAGCCAGATCCTCCAGGGGCAGAGGCTGTGTTTCAGACCGTGGTGATCGGAGACTAGCTACCTTTGTTCCCTGAAGCTGACACTTGACAGGGGAGTTGTGGGCAATGTTGGCTCACTTTGGGGCTTGGAGAAGAATTGCTGGTCTCTCTGCCTTGCTCAGCTCACTCTCCTGCACTGACAGCCTCTGTGTATCCGGAGTGCCGGGAGCCTGGGCTTTGGGCCTCCTGCTGCCACACCTTCAGCCTACAGGTTCCTCCAGGTTGACAGGGTTGGTGCCTCCCCTCTCCACCCCAGATCTTTCAGCTCCTTGGCTTCCACCCCAGTCCACCCCGCCTGGGATTCCCGCCCCCAGGGAGAAGCACCTTACTGTGCAGGGTAGGCAGACTTGGCAGGTGCCTGCTGGTGGCAGTGTCCCTTGTCTCATAGCCCCTGCAGCGCTCCTGTCTTGTCTAGTCTCCATGTGCAAAGTGGAGTCACTGAAGCTGAACTCAGCACCCTCAGGAACCAGCTGCCTTGGTTGAACTCGGGGCATAAACTGGGCACGGAGGAGAGGTCAAGAAACAACACACATGCACACATGTATACATATATATATTTCATAAAGATTTATATGATTTCTTTTTTTT
>NW_022111369.1:62812280-62833347 GCF_000313985.2 Echinops telfairi | reverse complement strand
CTTTACATTGGGTATGGTTTTATTCTGGTTCTTAGATGCCTGATACCTGATCCCTTCGACACCTCATGATCACACAGGCTAGTGTGCTTCTTCCATATGGGCTTTGCTGCTTCTCAGCTTGATGGCCCCTTGTTTATCTTCAAACCTTTAAGACCCCAGATGCTATATCTTCCTTCCATTGATTTTAGTTCACTTGTTGTTCCCTTGTCTCTGGGTTGGTTCCCACCCACCCCCATTTCCTTTCTCCCGTATTCCACTCCCCCTGCTGCTCGCCCCACCCAGTAGATTCCATGGACCCGGGAGCTCTCCGAAACTTCCCATCTAAAACGGATAGTAATTGCTTCTTCCCTTTGCTACATTTTTTATTACAACAGGTTTCACAGCAACACCCTGCTTTCATATAGCTGGGGAAACTTTGTGTCTCTGTGTGTAAACATATATGCACACCCCTGGGCTGCTAACCGAAAGGTCAGCTGTTTGAAACCACCAGCCTCTCTGAGGGAGAAAGATGAGACTTTCTGTTCCTGTAAAGAAGCGCACAGTCTCAAAAGCCCACAGGTGCAGTTCTGCTCTGCTCTATGGGGCTGAGTTTATACTCTGCTCTGCTCTATGGGGTTGAGTTTATACTCGATGGCAGTGCGCTTTCTGAGTACACGTACATGCATACCTACATATATATACATATGTGGTGTTGTTGTTGCAAAATTTTAGAAAACGTGGTTGTTAGGTGCCTTTGGGTGGGTTCTGACTCATAGTGATCCTATATACAACAAAAGGCACGCCGCCCAGCCTTGTGTCACCTTCACAATTGTATTGGAGCCTATTGTGGCAGTCCCTGTGTTAATCTATCTTGTACAATACCTTTCTTCTTTTTTTGCTGCTCCTCTACTTTGCCAAGCATGATATCTTTCTTTCTTCAGGGACTGGTCTCTCCTGATAAAATGTTCAAAGAAAGTCTTGCCAATCTTGCCTGTAAGGAACATTTTGGCTATACTTCTTCCAAGACAGATCTATTTGTGTTTTTGGCAGTCCACGGTACTTTCAATGTTCTTCGCCAGCACTATAAATCAAATGCATGAATTCTTCATTGGTTTTCCTTATTCAGTGTCCAACTTTTACATGCACATGAGGCAAATGAAAACACCATGGCTTGGGTCAGGTGCACCTTAATCCTCAAAGGAATATCCTTGCTTTTCAACACTTTAAAGAGGTCTCGTGCAGATTTACCCAGTGGAATGTGGGCTTTGATATCTTTACTGCTGCTTCCATGAGCATTGATTGTGGCTCCAAGTTAGATGGAATCCTTGACAAGTTCAATCTTTTCTTCTTTGTCATGGTGTTATCTGTTGGTTCAATAGTAAAGCTTTTGGGTATCTTTACTAAAAGATGAGTTTTAATCCATGTTAAAGGCTGCAATCCTTGATTTTCACCAGGTAAGTGCTTCAGGTCTTCCTCACTTTCAACAAGCAAGGTTGTTTTATCTGCATATCTCAGGTTGTAAATAGGTCTTTCTCCAATCCTGATAGCACATTCTTCTTCATATAATCCAGATTCTCTGGTGATTTTTTGAACCTCCAGATATAATAAATATGGTGAGTTGATGCAATCCAGACACACACATTTCCTGATTTTAGACCATACAATATTCCTTTGTTCTGTTTGTACGACTGCCTTTTGAGCCATAGACAGGTTCATCATGAGCACAATGTAGTGTTCTGGAATTCCCATTCTTCTCAAGGTTATCCATAGCTTGTTATGGTCTACACAGTCAAATGCTTTGCATAGTCATTAACCAAAGCATTTGTGTGTGTGTGTGTGTATAGCAAATGTGTAATATATCACTGACCAAAACATCTTTATGTGTGTGTGTGTGTATGTGTGTAGCTAAAGGTATCTGTTACTTTGGTTAAGGTGTACATACCTCTCCCATGAAAATGAAAAGTGACTGGTAGCTCTCTCGGGTAAGCACTGGGCTGCTAACTACAAGGTGGGAGGTTCAAACCCACAAGCTGCTTCTTGGGAGAAAGATGAGGCTTTGTTCACTCATCAAGATCTACAACTTCAGAAACAATAAAGAATAGTTCTACTCTGTCTTCTAGGACACTATGAGTCGGAATCAACTTGATAGCAGTGGGTTTGGTTTGATGTGTGTGTGTGCACGCGGCGTGCGTGTATGTGTGTGTGTGTGTGTAGAGATTGAGTGTCCCTCCTACTTCTCCCACCCCTACTCTTGATAACCACCAATGAACTCATTGGTCTCTGTGTATACAGCTATTCTTATCAATTTATAAAAGTGAGCTCAAAGAACCTTCGTCTTTCTGTGATTGGCTGATTTGTATTCAGTGTAGGTACTGCTGGCTTAAACCATAAGTTTTGTGAACTCATCTTTATTTCTCCAACTTGTGCCTTAATTTGGTGGAGGACATCCTCCAACAGCTTCCTGAAAGGGAGCCGTGGGAGTTCTATTGTTGGTGACCGTGAATACCTGATAATTTTGCTGAATATGGAATTTTCGGAGGAGAATTATTTCCTTTAGAGTTTTTAAGGCACTGCTCCATTCACTGCTTTCAAACTATGGTCTTGCAAGTTAGAAACTCAAAGCTATTCTGACTCCTCATTTTTACGGTTGGTAACTTGTGTTTCAACCTCTGGATACACAAGTATATCCTTGTGTATATCCTCTGGAAGGCTATAGCATTTTTGTCTTTGCTGCCACAAGTCTGAAGTTTTAGGATGCTCTGCATGAAGGTGGGTCTGTTTTCATTTGTGGGGCTCAGCTCTTTGCATCTGGAAACTCACATCCTTAATTAGGGAAATTTCCTTAGATTATTTTACTGGTGATGTCTTCCTCTCTATTTTCTGGATGGTCTCTTTTAACAATTCATTTTATAAGTTCAGATATTGAATATCTTGGGCTGGGACTCCACTTTTCTTACCTTTACGTTCTTGTTTCCAGTTTTAGGGAGGTGTTTTTCAACCTTATGATTCAAACTTTCCAATGAGATTTTCATGAATGTAATCATATTTTTAACATTTTAAATTAAAAACTCTCTTTTGTTCTCTGTATACATATGCAGAAAGTAGCCCTGTTGGCACGATGGGTTAAGTGTTGGGCTGCTAGTCAAAAGTGTGGCCGTTAGAACCCCCAGCCACTCCCCAAGAGAATGATGCCAGAGTCAGAACGATTCACAGAAACCCCATGAAGCAGCTCTACTCTGCCCTGTGGAGTGTGACTTGGAACAGGGTTGATGACAATAGGTTTTGGCTATATTCGTGTCTGTCTGTCTGTTGTTTTTTTTAATGGCTTCAGTGTCTTTCCCCCAAGTTGAAGTTTTGTACATTAGTTAGAGTTTCTGTCTTTCAGGCTGGAGGGTTTTCTTGTATTTCGGATGCCTCTGGTTTCCTGCTGATGTTTCAGTCAGGGAGTAACAGCAGGAAGTGAGCTTACTGATTGGAAACTCCACTGCAGCATGATCTGGTTAGGCCCTATATTTGGTGATTCTCTTCTATTATTTGGATTTTAGTTGTGTTCTCATGGGTGGGTAGGAGGCCTCTGAGACGCCTTCTCAAATTTCCTTCCAGGAGGGTGAAAGAGATCCCATCTGTTAGCCATCACTTGAGGAAGTAAACGGAGAAAGCTGAATGACGGCTTAGCATCTAATAAGTGGATGTTCACACAACCCCTCTATAACAACTTGATGGCTTTTTCCAGAACCTCCCACCCTCAATTAAGTATACCTGATGCACCCCAATTTGGAGACACTCTTTGATTCAAACCCACCAACCTCTGTGAGGGAGAAAGTAAGGCTTTCTGCTCTAGTAAAGATTTACAGCGTCAGAAACCCAGAGGGGCTGTTCTACACTGTCCTGTAGGCTCTCTCGGTGAGTTGGGAATAGCTGGAGTGCAGGGAGTTTGAGTTGGTTTTGTTGTTTAGTTCAGTTATGGTCTAGCTCAAGTTGTTTCTCATTTCCCTCACTCCGCCAACTTTGGATTTACGTTTGCAGTTTTGCTAAGTCATTTACCATCGGCGCGTATTTTTAGCACATTGCTGTTGACTGTCTGCTCGCTCATGCTTTCCATGCTTGCGGCAGGCTTTCCAGGGGGCTGGGAAAACCCTTTACTGTCCTTCTAGTTGACTTTTCGGAAGAAGAAAAAGTTCAGTTTTGTTCAGTCACTCATGAATGCCTGGAACCCAGATTGCTTAACCACCTTCTACCCCGTGATTCCTGTGGGTCCACATTGGTCAAGTGGCTAAAGCTTAGCTTGGATGGTACAGAGTGTTTATAAGTCTAATATTAATTTAATCTGCAAATATTAATTTAATCTGCAAGATAGGCTGGGTGTCATTGTTGGACATTGTAGCCTCAGTGGACATTACCATTGTTTCCGTTTGGAAGCCAGTTGATCCTCCTTATTTCCAAGCTTCTGTCTTTCTTGGAATGGGCATCAACTCTTGGTTCTGGCTGCTCTCAGTAGAGGTGACTGACCTACGCTGCTTCTCCAAGATGGCAACTATTTCCCCAATCTCATTTTTCCACGCGAGTCATTTCCCACAGCCACTTCAGATAGTCTGCCCTTGTTGCATTGGATCCCAAGAGCTCTAGCATCTACATTACTTTATGCTTGCCCACAAAAGACTGATGACAAGATTCAACTTCCACCAAAGTAAGGAGAACATTTCCCCCAAACTACCTTAACTGCACAGAGAAAGCAGAGCTCTGTACTTCCATGATGGTACCTGTGCATTGGGAATACAGAACACAGCACTGCAAGTGGCTGCTCTTGGCGAGCTGCTGTCATGCTGTTCTTTGGAGGATGATCATAAAGGACCAGATAGTTCTAAGGTCTGGAATCTGCTAGCTTCCATTATGAGCTGAGCTTGCCCAATGGACATTAGATGGAGTGCCTTTTGCTATCAATGTTCTTCCATCGGCAGCTTTTCTTCTCTAAGTGGAACTTAAAAAAAAAAAGTTTTATTGCCACAGAATTCACATATCATAAATTCAATAGTTCAATCATATGAAGAAGAATTGTATATTCACAAATGTGCTTGACACAATGGATGTATGTATGGATTGTGATAAAAGCTGTAAGAGCCTTCAATAAAATGATTAAAAAAAAGAGTTGTACATTCATCCCCACCGTCGACTTTAGAATATTTTCTCCTTTCTTGTGTTCATTGTTGTTAGCTCCCTATTTGCCCCCATCTCCTCTGCCATACTCTCAAGAAACCATCAATCCAGTTAATCTCTAGAAACTCACTTATCCTGGATTCCATATATAGAAAAACACTCAGAAACAACAACAATGAAAACCCAACAACACAAACAAAGTAAAATAGAGAACAACCTCCATCGAAAAGAAAGCAGAAAATATTTAAAACTAGAAGAGATTTTAAATGGGCTAAAAGGGGATCTAATCATAACATGTTCCACTTTAACCCCAATGCACCCGCAGTAATTCTGTAAGTGAAACTTTACAAGTCATCACAGTCTCTCATTTAATGAGGAACAACTCCTGTTGCACAGTGGGCTAAGCATTTGGCTACTAACAGTAAGGTCGGTGGTTCAAACCCACCAGCCATTCATTCATTCTACAGGAAAGCGGTGAAGCTTTCTGTTTATAGTCTTAGAAACCCAAAGGAGAAGTTCTACTCTCTCCTATTGGATCATTCTGAGTCTGAATTGGTCCCAGAGCAGTGATTTTACTGAGGAATGGTTTTCTTTCTAATGTGTTAAGGATTTTACATACGTTCTTTATGTCTTCTCAGCAGGATTGTAAGTTTTCTATTGGAAAATGTATTGAATGAAATTCTAGGTAATTTCGGATACCTCTTTAAAAAATAATTTTATTGGCATATAATTCACATATCATTCAATTTAATCATTCAATCATATTAAGAAAAGTTGTATAATCATCACCACGATCAATTTCAGAACATTTTCTTCTCGTATTCATTGTTGTTAGCTCTTTGTTTACCTCAACCTCTCCTGTTACCCCTAGGTAATTGTTAATTCAGTTGCTGTCTCCGTAGATTTACCTATCCTGGATTTCAGATACAGAAAATCATACAATACATAAACAAGAAGCAAAGAAAAAACCCAGCAACAATGACAAAACAAAACAGACAGTACTCAAATGAAAAGAAAGCAGACAATATTAAAAAACTGAAGCAACTTTATAAAGGGTCAAAAGGGAGATCAAATGATAAGGTTTTATATTTTAGCTTAACTACAACTGCCATAATTGATTTCACAATGCTCCTGTCTAGTAGTAATTCACAATCCTGGCCTATGGTCAGAGAGAATTCACTGGAGTCTTGATCTATGTGAGGACCCTGCAAATGGATTTGAACTTTCATTGTCGTGTGTCATACATATCCTTCTGCAAATTGAGTGTTCAGAATTTAAGTTCTGATACCATTCCCTCTTTCAGATTAAGATTTTAATATTTAGAATCCTGGGATCACACAGTCTGGTGTGCATCTACTATGTGGATTTAGTTGATGCCTCACTTAGAGGGCTCTTTGTGTGAAAACAATCCTTTAAGACCCCAAACACTATTTTTCTGGGCCCCATCTGGTTTCTTCACCACACTTTGCTATAGAACCTGTATCTTTAGTGATCTCTCTCTTTTTTTTAAATAGACATTATATAAATAGTTTATGTACAAAAACACCAGGGGTCCAAAAGCTAGAAGAATGGAGGTGACAGACAATTCCTCACAGAGAATAAACATGACAACCTTATGAAGCAAGTATGTCCATTAGAGAATTTTAGAGAAATGCAGAATGCAGATAACAATAGTATCATTCAACTGTAAAGTCATAAATATTTTAAATATATTTAATCCACAGACATTTTATATGATATAGTATCCATTCTCATAAGTTTCTGTTTTAAAAAATATTTATTTATTAAGCATTTTATTAGGGACTCATACAACAACTCTTATCTTTAGTAATCTCTTGTGAAGGTGAATATCAAGTAGGGCCATGTCATAAGAACTAATTTTTCTTGGATTGGGGCTAGAATTAAGTGTGAACACCAAATCCATTAATATATTTATGGTTTGTATACATCTCTGACTTACTTTAGTGATATCATTTTCATTTTATGATAGAACATCATAAATTATCCACCTAGGGCATAAGGTGATTTTATTGATATGGTCATTAATTTAGCCAATGGTATAGAATTTATAACACTGTTGATAAAAGGAAATGATACATGTAAAGGCTGGCTTTTCAGACTGCAGTCCATGAATTGTTGACTTGTACAGACCAAAGGCTTAAATGATTGGACACTATTTACACAAACAATGGGGGGCGGTGATAAGAGAAAACTTTCAACAACACTCATTCCCAGAGGCAGACCCATGTCTATCAGACTAGCACATGTTGTAAGAAAGCAAGGAGAGATTTTAAATAGTAAATATATGACAGTCCCAAGCCACCTTTCTTTCACTGGGCACCCTCAAAGCAAGAGATCTAAACCAAAGTCTAGGGATCACCAACCCATCCTTGGGGATGGCACTCCTCTGCTTCTTCTTAGGCCTAGGGACTGGGTCAGTTCCTTAAGTCTGCTGCACGTGAGTTTGAGGTGAAGCCCAGTTCCCTTAGTAGAGTTTCCACATAGAATCCTTCTGGTAGATACCTCTTTTTAAGAAAATAAAAGATAGTTGGTCATAATTATCCAAGGTGTGGCCAATAGCCTAAATTCGTGATTTTCTGGATTAACTGTTCCATGCCCTTTGGGTATATAGGCTGAGTCATCGAACATTCAATTTGAGCCTATGGAAACCTTATGTTTCTCAGATTATTTAGAAATATTAGTGGAAGCACTCTTGAAAGGATCACCTAAGATATATTTTTAGTTTTTCCACTCATACACATCTTTTTAGCACAGTACTGCAATTGTCTTGGTCTTCATGACTCAAAAGAATGGCTTTTGGGGAGGGGAGGGAAACGTGTCAATTAGATTGTCTAGCCCAGTGAGTATTAAGTTTTAAACCTCTGCTTTGGATTTCAACACACACACACACACACCCTTTTGTAACTGCATGGCATTTACTTTGGGAACACCGGTAGAATATCAAAATGGTAGATTAAATTTTCACATACTTTAAGAGCCCTGGTGGTGTCGTGGTTACGAGTTAGGCCACTAACTACAAAATCAGCCCTTCAAACCACGAACTGTTCTGAAGTAGAAGGATGAAGGTCTCTGCTTTTGGAAAGATCCATAGAAACCCGGGGCAGCTGTGGTCTGCTCTTTAGAGTCACCGTGGGCTGAAATCCACTCGATGGCAATGAGCTTGGTGAGTTATACTGTGAAACTCCCCGCCAAATTGATGAGAAAATGTCAAAATATGGTGGGGAAATGGAATTGAAAGGTAATGAAATTTTCCCGCCAACTCTGAAGCCCCGTTGTATTTCTCTTTTTGCCCTTAATTTTTGCAAAGTTCCAACCTGGTTCAATAGGAGCAAGCTTTAGCTTTTTCTTGTCCCCAGGCACAGCATCTCTGCGTGTTAGTCCCGTACACATACCAAGTATTTTCACTTCATTGCAATGTGCAATTGCTTGTGTAACTCTACATTTTATAATCCTTGTTTATGGGCATGCCATTAGGACATTATAATTAGCTCATGCCTAATGTTTTGGGGGTAGCAGTTTATCACAGAAGTGATAATCATTTTTTAAAATCTGCATGGCTTTGGATCATGTTACTAAAGAATGGTATTTTGGGCCTTCCCCCAATTGTTGGACATATGGGTTATTTTTCAAAAAAAAAAATTTAAGTTTGTGTTGTTGTCATGCATTTTACCCCTTTGGCAAGTTTGTTTCCCTTGAGGGATATCTCTCAAAATATCACTCTGAAATCAAGATGTTTCTAGCTTCTATTCATCACTGTCCATCCAAGTCAAACTCACTGCCATCAAGTCAATTCTGGCCCATAGCACCCCTATAGGACAGGCCAGCACGGCCCTTGAGGGTTTCCAGGAACGTAACTCTTTATGGGATTAGAAAGCTTCCTCTTTCTGTCAGGGAGCGCTGGTGGTTTTGAACTGTTGACTTGTAGTCACTAAATCGCCAGGTCTTCTTACTGATCAGTTAGAAGGATTTAGAGTAATACCTTTAAAAAAAACTCACCAGCAACCTGACAGCATGTTGAACTGGCGAACGTTGTGTTGTGAATATTTTTTTAACCATTAAATGGGAAAAGAATTGAAAAATCAACTTCTCAGTTATGTAAAGTTTTCATTCTCCTTGCTCCTTTGTGTAAGGAAGGACAGAAAGTATATCTGGACCTATTGAGGCCATTTATGGCTTCAGTTGTAGTGGTTACAATTCGGGCTGTTAACTACGAGGTCTGCAGTTTGAAACCACCATCCACTCTGTGGGAGAAAGATGAGGCTTTCTACTTCCACAAAGATGTACAGTTTTGGGGAGACATTGCAGAAGACAAGCCACATGGATGCAACTAGACCTTGGAAGCCGGAGAAGCCACAGAGAGACCCCTGCCAGCACTGAGATGCTTACAACTCCACTGGACCCAAAGACTTCCTACCCACGGGCTTGTGATCATCCTGCATCTGGCTTCATTGCATGTGTTTTGTGAGTCTGAAGAGGACTTTATGGATTGGTTTTGGATTCAGGAAGACTGAAAGAATATGATGAGCCATATGTTTTGCTGCAAAATAAAGAGAGCCTCTTTTACAAGATGGTGCAACAACTTGGCAAGGCAGAAGCTGCTGCCCTCACCGAAACAGCAAAACAGGAATACTTCCGAAGAAACTACCCAGCTATTACTCACAATGGCCCTGTGGTGGTGAACACTTCCAATGGACAGCCCTCAGCCTTCGCCATTTTTGAGACAGCACTGGGTTCACACCAACATGTCCTAATGGCGTTCTCCAATCCTGTTTGAATGATGTAAACTGTGTATTTTGTTGCTATTGTTGTTGTAAACTCTTGAGACAAATAGCTATGCATACAAGGGATTCATTTGTTTAGATTGTCTCTCAACTTCCCCCAATGGTTTCAAACTCTTGCAGGATTATTTCTATTTTTATTTACATGTTACATATTATGTTCCTTTTTTCATTTTAAAAAATCCCAATCACAGATACAGGCCACGAAGCAAAGCTGTTTTGTGCCTTAAGACTCCAGGGTCCCAGCTTGTTTGGTAGGGATAAGTCAGACAAAACTGCCCTAGAATTTTCTTCTTTACAACATCGCCCTTTCCAGATACATCAGGGATTCTGTTTACCTGAAGACTGTGTGAAGCTGCCGTGTTGCCTCCCCACTTTCCTCAACACGACCTGAAGTCCTTGCTTTTCCTGAGGACGTTTTATAAACATCGTATGGCTGAAGCGGATAGAACAAGAACAAAATAATAATCATACATGTGCGTTCATGTGAGATCAGAGGAGAGTGTGTGCCTATTCCCCTAGAAAAGGGCATGGTCAAACATGAAAGGACAGTGTTTTTATTTTATGTTCTAACAGAAAAAGAAAATAATGCTTTCTCAATACAGGATCACTTATAGATAGATGATCTAATCATCTATCATGAGCCCCGAACGTCTTTTAGATGGGCCTGACTCTGACATGGGAGCCATGTGGCAGTTTTAGACTCAGAGTGGTGGGACTGGGGGTCAGGAAGAGACCAAATACAATAAAACCTTTAATTCCTGAGAAATGTGGTGGTTTTCCTACTTGGATTTCTGGTTTACTGCGGAGTAACCCTCTGTGGCCTGTAGGCTTTCTGGTTTAGTCATTGTAGGAATTTCTCCTAAGTTTCATTCAAAGGCTCGCCTGATGTGGTCAGATAACTGGAAGTCATTGTGACCCTGGTGTGTGATAACTCAGCCCACTCTCAGGATGGGTCCAGGGAGGTCACCTCTGGGATTCTGCCCCACCTATTTTGCTTCTGACTATTGATAGCCCTTTCCCTGGGTCCTTCTGATGAGGGAGTGGCTCAAAGCAAGCACTCCCTAGGGCTGATCAAGGTTGTGTGAACTATGGGTTGTTTTTGTTTTGCTTGGTGGTGGCCGCTATGAGGTCTTGAGATGAAGTGTTTAAAGGTTCTATTGTCAGAGTTTCAAGTGGACGCTCATGACTAAGAATAAGGTGTAACTGCCCCCAGATCGCAGATGAACATATATACACACAAGTTCACGGATGTCTGTATGCCTATATGCTTTTGTGTGGCAGGTTTTGGGACTTTTCAACAGAAAGAAAGATGTTTTATAGAATCAAGTCTCTTAAAAGCACACAGCAAGCTACCAAAATTCATTGAATGTAGTAGGGGTTGACTCTTTTTGTATTTAGAATCTTTACTGTTTTCTTCAATAAGCCATACCAAGTAAGTTGTTTATTAATAATGGGTAGTATTTCTGGAGACAGAAATGACAGCAATGATGATAATAAAGTTTGTTAAAACAGTTTAAAAAAAGATGTATAGTTTTGGAAACCCATTTGGGCAGTTCTACCTTGTCCTGTAGGGTCGCCAGGAGTTGGAATCCACTCAATGGCAATGATTTTTGTGTGTGTGTGTGTGTGGTTATGGTGGGAAAAGTTCCTAGGAATCAGTAACAAAAGGTGTTGAGGGGGTTATGATCTCCCCGAAATGAAATTTGACCTTTGTGTTTAGACAAGGGTTCATGAACCGCCCTGTGTATCAGGATGGCATCATACATCCTTAGGAGACTAGCGTCCTCACCCATTTCCCTCTTCTGGACTGCGTGAGTAATCAGGCCCAGCTGCATGAGCCTGGCAAACCAACGTCAGAAAATGTTGCATTCATGTGATTTCTTGATTTAAAAAACAGGAGCAGAGTGAATGCTTATTCAGAGTTTTTCTTTGACTTCTCTTTTGGACCTCTTATCCAAATGTTTCAGCCTTGGAAAGTCTGGGCTGGATTTCTAAGTTAGCTATTAAGTGGAATTATATTCCTATGCCTCAGGTTTTCCAGCTCTTAAACATAGTATAATGACACATAATTAACAGTCCACTTCAGAAAGATTCTTGGCTTAATGCTTGTAAAGGACTCTGAGTTTTCCTGCAAGTGTTTTATGCACATTCATGAATAATGAGACGGCTTGCTGCTGTGTTTGGCAAGGAACACATGTAATATGCCCATTTTATAGATGAGAAAAGTGAGCCTCAGAGATAGCTTGCTGAGAATTAAAAGGAAAATTAACTTATGAATTTTTTCCCTTGAACTTTGTGGAGCAGTGGAATATAAAATAAATCTTGCATGGATGTGCATACGGAGGAATGTGGATTTTTATCATTTTTAGCAAACATACCCAATTTGGGGAGGCTAGACTACTCCTTTGTAAAGGAAAATCGTATTTGAAGAATGTGCCACAGGTCTTAAAGGACACTAAACAAATATGGAAGCCAGTGATAACGTGATTTTCAAAGTTTTGAGAGCATTCCACATCAAAGGCTATTATTACATTACGTTGCGTTAGAGTGAGGCTGGAAGACATGTTTTGAAAAACAGGAGTATGGAGGGAACTGAAAGAACAAAGGTTAGGCACAAATGGACATTTCTCAGAAGCCAGATGTGATTGAACTAGTCTAATGATATCTCTTAAAATCAATGAAGCATAAGACAAAATACACAGTGCAAACTCCAAGTTTACAGTCAACAATGAATTTATTGGCACACTAAAAAGCCAAGCTGCTGATCTCCGGTCTACACAAAAATGGCCAGAAATTGATAAAGTGTAGGGAAATGAATTCACCTGAGCATGCAAAATATTGAGATTCCCTTCGGGGGCAGGGCTTGGCACCTCATCAGACTCGATCGAAAAACATCCATAAAGGTCAACAGACAGACCTGCAACTATTTATAGGCTTTTCTTTTGTTTTTGTTTTTTTTCATGTGTATTTATATAAGATAGGCAGGAGAAACATCCCAAGGAGAAAACAATGGGACTGATTGTTCCAGGGGGATATGGGAGGGAGGTGGAGGGGGGAGGAAGGGGGAAGCCAACAAACCCAGGGACAAGGGAATACCAAGTGATCTAAAATTGATGGCGAGGAGGGCGTAGAATTCATGGTGGGGCTTGATCAAGTGCAATGTAGCTGAGAGGAATGACTGAAACCCGAATGAAGGCTGAACATGATAGTGGGACAAGAGGAAAGTGAAAGGAAATAAAGGAAAGAACTAGGAAGCAAAATAAATTTATAGAGATCTAAACACAGGCATGTACATGTGTAAATATGTTACATGTTAGATATTTAGGTAGCACACAGACATTGGGCCTCTACTCAAGTACTCCCTCAACCCAAGAACACTTTTGTTTTAATAACCTGGCATTCTGTAATGCTCATTTTCCTGACATGATCATTGACCACAAAATGGGTGCATAAGCAAATGTGGTGAAGAAAGCTGATGGTGGCCAGCTATAGCGTCTGGGGTCTTGAAAGATTGAAGATAAACAAGCGGCCATCTAGCTGAGAAGCAAGAAAGCCCACATGGAAGAAGCACACCAGCCTGTGTGATCATGAGGTGTTGATGGGATCAGGTATCAGGCATCAGAAGACCCAGAATAAACAACCATAATGATGTGAACAGGGTCAGAGGGGAGGGCAAGTGGAGTAGAGACCCAAAGCCCATCTGTAGACAACTGGACATCCCTATTGCTTATGTGAGAAGGGTCACAAGGAAGAGAAGAACCAGTCAGGATGCAATATAGCACCGATGAAACAACTTTCCTCTAGTCCTTTAATGCTCCTCCACCCCTACTATCATGACCTCAATTCTACCTTACAAATCCAGCGAGACTGGAGGATGTATACTGGTACAGTTAAGAGCTCTGGACACCCGGAATCCAGGAGAGATAAACCCCTCAGGACCTATAATAGGAGTAACAATACCATGAAGGTAGGACGTAGGTGGGGTGAGAAAGGGGGAACCATTCACAATGATTGATATATCCCCCCCAAGCCTCCTTGAACAACAGAAACATGGGTGAAGGGAGACAATGGTTGGTGTAAGATATGAAAATAATAATAATTTATAAATTATCAAGAGTTCATGAGGGAAGGAGGAATAAAAACTGAGGAGCTGATACCAAGGGCTCAAATAGAAAGAAAATGTTTTGAAAAGGATGATGGCAACATATGTACAAATCTGCTTGACACAATGGAGGTATGGAGCCCCCAATAAAATGATTTTTTTAAGAAATTGAGATTCCTGTTTTTGATTCGAGAAATGGATGTAGGAATTTTTAAAAATATTTACTCCCCAACATTCACTAAGTGTGTGATTTGGAACAAAAAAGTACTATCTAAATCTTGACGCTTGTAAATGAGGTAGAAATGCCATGACACCCGTGGCCTTGATATTTCAGCATCTGAGATAGTTTCTGCATTTTCACCCTTGTTCCTTAAAGACATAGGGGCTTCAAGCAAAGCAACTCCAAACACTCATCTTCTCTCAGTAGGATAGAAGACTGAGTGCAACTCTTCCATCCAGCTCCTCAGTTTAGAAAACTAAATGCTAGCGTCTTATGCACCCTCTTGTAACATGTAAGCTAGATGATACAAGGGAGACCATTCGTTTTTCCTTTATTCTCAAATGCAGCCCTGGTGGTGTAGTGTTTACGCTTTGAGCCACTAACCCTAAGGTCAGACGTTCTAAATCACCAGCTAACCTGTGGGAGAAAGATGGGCTTTCTGCCCCCATCAAGAGTTCGTCTCGGCTTAAGTAGACATAGACCTAAATGTATAGTAGCCATGCAATAAAGAACTGTGTTGTTTCTAAAAATGAAACAGAAAGAACGAAAAGAAAAAAGTCTCAGAAACCCACGGGCAGTTCTACAGGGTCACTATGAGTCTTTGTCAACTCGATGACAATGAGTTTTTTGGTTTAGTTTTTATTCTCAAAGAGTGATACTCCAATATTATTGAGTACCTGTGGTGTGCCAGGCTCCATGCTAACCTTTCTACATGGATTATCTAATTTAATATAAGATCATCTTCATAATTTTATAGATAGCTGAGGAGACTGAAGGTCAGGGAGTTCTATACCACTTGGTCAATGATGGTAGCAATACACTTGGCGCCAGAGCTCCCTCTGAGCTCTGCTGAGCTCTGCTTCCTCAGCTGGGCACCTCTGGCTTTCCCTTTGGCAAACACACGTTCCCACTTGACAGTCAGTCTGTTAGACTGGGAAGTTTTTCATATTACTTGGGTCTACAGTCAATGTCCTCGGGAGCAGCAGTCAAGAAATCAAACGATGTATTGCATTGGAAAAATCTGCTCCACAAGCTAACTTTAAAGTGTTAAAAAGAACATAAGTCATTTTGAAAACTACGGTGTGCCTGATCCAAACGATGCTATTTTCAGTCACTTCATGTGCATACAAAAACTGGACAATGAATAAGGAAGACTGAAGAAGAACTGGTGCCTTTGAATTTTGATATTGGCAAAGAATAATAAAATATGCCCCAGATTGCCAGAAGAACAAACAAATTTGTCTTGGGAAAAGAACAGCCAGAATGCTTCTTAGAAACAAGGATGGTAAGACTTCGTTTTATGTCCTTTGGCCATGTTATCAGAAGGGACCAGTCCCTAGAGAGGGATGTCATGCTGGGTAAAGAAGAGGGTTCGTGAAAAAGAAGACCCTCAACGAGGTGGACTGACACAGTGCTGAAACAAGGAGCGCAGACATAGCAGCTTGTGAGGATGATGACACAGGCCCGGGTAGAGTAGTTTTGTTCTACATCGGATCACTGTGCATTCAAACTGACTTGCTGACACGTAACACCATTAAATAAACACCAAACCAAACTCACTGCTGTTGAGTTGATGCCAACTCAGCAATCCTATAGGGCAGAGGATAGCTGCCGCTCAGGGTTTCTGAGACTGTAACTATTTACGGGAGTAGAAAGTCCTGTCTTTCTCCCGTAGAGCGGCTGGTGGTTTCAGACTGCAGACTTTTTGGTTAGCAGCCCAATTGGTAATCACTCTGCCACCAGGGCTCCTAACAACAATACATTGGTTTGGGCATTCTCGAAGGAAATATGAAAGTCTGCTTTAAATAGAACTAAAGCAACTCATTTCTCGAAGCCTCATAACCCTGTAGACCCCAAGATATCTTCAGAGCAGCACTGTTAGATAGAAATATTCTGTGAGTCAGTGCAAATGATTTTCTTTTGGATACTAACCTAGAGGTTGACAGTTCAAATCCATCTAGCAATGCAGTAGCAGAAAGCCCTGGTGATCTACTTCTGTAAGATTAAAATCATCAATCCATTTTGCCACCTGGCTAATTTAGACTGTGTGTCAGAATGGCACGGTGCCTCATAGCCTTTTAAATGGCTGATTTTGTGGAAGTCAATTGCTTAGCCTTTCTTTGAGGTGTCTCTGGATGGACTTGACTGGACCAGCCGTCTGCTCAGGGACTCTAAGGGGATGGAGGGGAGTTCTCCTCTGACATGGGTTATCATTTATTGGAATTGACTTGGCAGCAGTGGAGTAGGGGGTAAGTATGAGGAACACAGGTAATTTAAACTTCCCAGTGGCCACATGTTCTCAGGAGAGACCAGTCCCTGGAGAAGGATATCATTCTTGGTAGAGGGCAGCGAACGGGAGGACGATTCTCATTGAGAAGGATTGGCACAGTGGCTGCAATATGGGTTCAGACCCAGGAACTATCGTGAGGATGGTGCAGGACCAGGCAGTGGTTCGTTCTGCTGTGCTATAGGGTCGCTTTGAGTTGGAACTAACCTGATGGCACCTAACAACAGCACCAACCACAATAACAAGTATCCACAAATGTAGAAAGTGACCGTTGAAATACATTTTTATATTATAATGGTTCAAGCCCAATATGTTTTTAAGATATGATATTTTAACGATGTAACCTATAAAAATTACTAATGAGATACTAGAAACAGTTTATGAGCTTGACAAGTGCACTGCTTTATCTTGGGCAACACAGCGCACAAAGGAAATAGAGCCCTCCCCAAACAATGAGGTATGCTTAACAGAAAGATACTTTAGGCTACTTCAGCTTTAAAATGAACATTAGTGAAGATGGAGGATCTAGGGCTTCGGTCACACTGGCTGTACTTGGAGTGCTCCCTGTGGTGAGTGGCTGCCATATTGGAGAAGGCGCTCTTTGTCTCCAAAGGCCCAGGTTCTCTCAGCTGCTGACTCCTCCATCAACCCCAGGTCCTTCTTAGACCTTCCTTCTTTTGCCTGCCTGTGCCCAGTGCTCCCATGAACACTTACAGGGTTCACCCTGTGGAAAACACAATCAGATACTGGGCACCATTGACATGGCATACCTAGTAGGTTTGTGTATTTACTGCACCAGTTTTGAGGGGCGGTGAAAGTAGTCTTTAACGCCAGGGGAGTTCTCATTTCTGCTACAGCTTTTTTTGTTTTGGATGGTGGTAGCTCTCCTTTGCCTTTCTAGCATTGTTAGACCTGTTGCCTTGTTCTCTTTGTTGTTAGCACTATCCACAGGCCATGGTTGAAAGTACGGAGACTGCCTCAACCAACTTTCCTTCCCTCAAAAGAGAGTATTCCAGAGCTGTGGGCACACTCCATGGCAGTTGGCCATGAAGCCATGTGAATCTCATCCGACGTTGAACTCCTGGTATCATTGAGCATTGACGCCCCACACTTGTAGCACTTTGAATTGTTACCTCAGTATTGACTTGGCTTCTGCATTGTGTCCTGAATGGCCTTTCACGGTACTGGAACCGGGCCTGATGGATCCAGACTCTGATAGAACTCCATCTTTCGCCACATCCCAGCTCCCCCTTCATGTGGTACCCTGTTCTCAGAAGAAGAGTAAGTGCCATTATCATGATTACTACTAACGACAGCTGCCATTTACTAGCCAGTTACTTTGGGGTCAGACCTGGTGTTCAGCAATCGTGTGCATTATTTGCTGGGATCCCTACAAACATCCCTAGGCTGTAGGTACTATGTTTATCCCCACCATCACACAGCGAGTGTTGAGGCTGAAATTTCAAGTTGGTTCTGTTTGACCACAAAGTCCTTCTGTGCTTCAGGTAGCAAGATTGGGTTTCTTCTTTTGGTTTCTGGGTCTTACTGACCACTGACCACACGGTACTTACTGATGTGGTGATTCATAGTGACAGGGTAGAATTGCTCGTGAGTTTCCAAGATGGTAATTCTTTATGGGAGTAGAAAGCCTTGTCTTTCTTCCATGGAGTGCCTGGTGATTTAGAACTGCTGACCATGTGGATGGCAGCCCACTGAACAGCCACTACGTCACCAGGGCTCCTGACCACACTGTAGTGGACATATATATGGTTTTTCTTTGCCCAGATTTTCTTCTTATGGGAAATCATTCTGTCCCCGGTTTGGTTTGGATGGAGTTGGAACTAATCCCAGGGCGGTCATTTGACTCAGCTTTAGTCAATCAAAGAAACCCCACTGCCTGGTGCAGTTAGCAGGGTAGAGGGTTATGTCTGACCTCTGGTGTCCCTATTTCCAAGATATGCCTCCACACTCCATTCTTCTTTTCCTACATTGACCCTACCCACTCCTCCCACGGCACTCCACTTCTAGGTTAGGGTTCAATACTTTGCTCTAAGGGCCACACAGAACTCAGACAATATTTGCAATCATGGGGGCTTATTAGGGAGGTGAATAGGGTATCACAAGTCGGAGTCAGTAAGCAGTGAGGTCACAATCATTGGTCCGTAGCAATACCTCCCCTCAGTCAGCAGTCGAGTCTTTTTCCAGCCCCCAGCCACATGGTCCCTTGGCTTCTGCCCACTTGTTGGTCTGTCTCAGTCCCATAGCCTCGGCACTGCTCCTCGCGCTATGTCCCATAGTCTCTGGGCCACAACTTCTGGTCTCTCTGCTCTCGGCCTCTGCCACAGCAGCAGAGATCTGGAATGTGTTCTTCTCACGGTCCCGGGCTTTCTCTCTGTTCCTCCTTCAAAGATGGCTTATCCTTATAGCCAGTGGCGCGGTAATGAAAACGGACCTATGTGTATAGCCTCACTCAATCATTTGATGGGCTACAGTGATGTAGGGGGAAGAGCCACATTTAAGAAATGCCATTCCACCGCACCTGGCTACGTGGTGCAGGCTCCAGCACATGACCCAAGCTGGCTGAATCAGGATCTTTTGCTGCTGGAGTTTAAGAAGGGAGGCATTCTTTTCCTCTGGGAATTTGTTGCTGGGAGTGTGATACAACTTGTAGCTCCTGGGCCCATCTTTCCCAGGGCCTTGGAGGAAGCTGTTGGCAACAGGTGAGCAGGAGGCAGTGATACAGAGAGAGGTATCACAGAGCAGGCCAGAGCACAGACGGCATCATTTGAACTCCAGCCTCAGCTGTGTCTGGAGTAGCCTGGCTTTCTTGATTGTGTAGGCCCATACAGTCTTTGCTGTTGATGCTTTTTGCTTACATCTAGTTCTTTGTGTTTGAAAAAAAAAATCCTGTCTAATATAGACTTTAAAGAATTGCTATTTTTTTTCTGGATTCTTATTTATTTTCTCTTTCTATTAGGCAAGCCCACCACTTCTTGGGCATTGGTATATATTGTTATATAGACTGTGAATAGAGGCTTTTGATCTCTGAGTGGTACCTATGATTAAGCATTCAACCAGCCAAAAGTTTGTCCATTTGAACCTTCCCAGAGGAGCCTGAGAAGACAGGTCTTAGCCTTGAAAACTACTGCACACATGAGTTTACCGTGAGTTGGAATTGACTCAACGCCCACACACCCACCAACACCGCCGTCTCATGGACTCTGTACTGTGTGCAGTGTCAGTTTTGCCTTTCAGATCTACAATCACTGCCTTAGGCCTTCCCTTCCACCCAACCCTCCCCTCCACTGCTGCCTCCCCATTCCACGGCACAGCCCACACACAGATCTGGGTGGGATGAGGTTTGGGCCGACAGTGTAGTATTAGAGAATCTGTTCTTCATCGGCATCTGAAACTGACTCACGCACCTACTGTTCAAATGCTCATCAAAGACTTTCCAACACTTAACTCGTCAGACCTCTGACATCACCTGGGACCCCAGCCAGCTTGGGCCAATGCCTTGCCTCTTATTTCCAGTTTCCTTGACAACTAGTATTTATGACCAGCTGTCTTCCTATGCACTGTCAACCCCCCCACCCCTCCCGCTGATTCTGAACTTCCATTCATCTTGCTGGCTTTCTGCCCAGATTTTCCCAGTGGCCCTCTGAGAGCATTGTTCCATTGTGAATCGACTCTCCCACACCCTGGCCCTCTCATAGAATGCAAGCACTCCCTTCCCTGAAAGCCTCGCTCCTGAATCCTTTCCTGGCTTTTTCCGAACCGCTCCAAGGCCCCCACCTTCAGCCCTCCTGCAAAAATCCTTTCTCCTTAACACCCTCCCACTTTCTTCTTTGCCCACCAAGCTCTTGGTCGTTCTCCTGGATAACTTCACCTGCTTCACTGTCTTCTCCCCCAACTCCCACATCTGTGATCCTTTGTACAACCCACCTTATGCCTCTCACAAGGATTAGCAGTGAAATTGCCTTGGGGACAGAAAAGGGAAAAGATAATTCTGACCCAAGTGAATTAAGAAGGGGATCTGCATACAAGTGATTTCAATTCCACCTAGCCGTGCCTACTCATATCAATCCTATAAGACAGGGGAGAATTGCCCCTTGTGAGTTTCTGAGACTGTAACACTTAAAAAAAAATCATTTTATTGGGGGTTCATACAACTCTTATCACAATCCATACATCATCCATCCATTGTGTCAAGCACATTTGTTACCATCATCATTTGCAAAACATTTTCTTTCTACTTGAGCCTTTGGTATCACCTCCTCATTTCCCCCCTCCCTTCCCCCTCCCTCATGAACCCTTGATAATTTATAAATTATTATTTTTTTATGTCTTACACTGACCAATGTCTCCCTTCATCCACTCTTCTGTTGTCTATCCCCTGGCAGAGGGTTATATGTAGATCATTGGGATCGGTTCCCTCTTTATTCTCACACCTCCCCCTACCCTCCTGGTATGGCTACTCTTAATATTGGTCCTGAGGTGTTTATCTGTCCTGGATTCCCTGT
>NW_022111369.1:62803691-62811144 GCF_000313985.2 Echinops telfairi | reverse complement strand
ATGTTGGACTTGTGGGCTTGGGCAGCATTGGGTTGGGATGTTTTCGTGATGCACACTTTCTTTACATAAAACTCTCTTATCCATGAGTTGCTGTGGATTTGTTTCTCTAAAGTACCTAGACTACTAATACACTACCCTTGATCAAGCCCTACCAGGCATCCTACGCCCACCTCACCATCAATTTTAGATCACTGTTGTTCCCTTGTCCCTGGGCTTGTTAACACCCACTTCCTTTCCCTTGCCTCTCCTTCTCCCATGTCCCCTCAGAACTGTCAGTCCCTTGTTTTCTCTTCCAGATTGTTAATCCTGCCAATCTTATCTAGATAGACATGCAGAGGCAATAATCAGCACAAAAACAAGACAGAGCAAAACAAAACAATAGAGACTGTAACTCTTTACAGGAGTACAAAGCCCTGTCGTTCTCCTGAGAAGTGGCTGGTGGTTTTGAACTACTGACCTTGCAGAGATTTCAATAGGTGGTTAAAGGGGGAAGAGCCTTCCATGTAAAGAACAGCATGAGCAAAGGCATGGAGATTTGAAAAGTCTTGATAATTGGGATATAAAATAGTGGGAAATGAAGATGGAGCTCAGATAGAAGTAGACATAAATATATCTACTTAAAGTTAAGGAATGATCCTAAAGAGAGTACAAGTTGGAAAATGTAAGAAAAAGAACTGCCTTATTACAAAATGAGAGGACGTACTTTGAAAAGTTTTCAGGAGTCGGATGATATTGCAAATGACAAGATTCAAACTTTATTGGGTGGTTTGTCAGGAACCCTGGTGGTGTAGTAGGCTATGTACTGAGCTACAAGTTCAAAGATTTAAGACTACCAGTTACTCCTTGGGAAAAAGATGTGACTTGAGTCTTGGGGACCCACAGGGGCTGTTCTACTCTGTCCCGTAGGGTCACTATGAATTAGAATCAATTGGATGGCAGTGAGTTTGGTTTGGTTTGGATTGATTGTAAAAGGGGAAGAAGAGTTATAGAGCAATTTTCATGTTAAGACTATGGGTGTAGATTGAAGAGAGGCAGAAGGATTTGCAGAGCAGGCTGGTTTTGCAGGAATAGAGAGTAGAGCAAAGAAACCAGGCAGGATATGGTGAGGTAGGAGAGATGGAGACCCTGTGTCGTGATGGAAGATTAAAAGGACAGGATGCTGGGGGGAAATGGTGGGGTTATCAGAGAACACTTAAATGAAAATCCATTAGCTGCATTCTAGATATGAGTCAAATTACTCGACCTTTTAATTATACATATTATATGTAAAATTAAATAAATAATATAAACAAATAAATATACAAATATTCTTTATATGTGTATGTATGTATATATAATATTAATTGTGTGTGTGTATATAGATACACACAGATAATAAGGTAATTTGTATATTTTATTTTAGTAAAGATGTATGTAGACTTAAGATGTTTTCCAAACTGTGCATTATAGAATACTACAATTATGTGAGAGGTTAATAAGGATCAAGGGAAATAGAGTTCTGTGATCAAATAAGATTGGGAAATGCTGCATTCCGCATGATCCACAGAGTCTGCTCACACATTAAAGGCTCTGAGAAATGCACACAGGAACCAGTCTGGCATTTTTTGACCCTGTTTCCCCAGATACTATGTGTTGGGCCATTGCATTGGGTATATCTGTGACATAAAATCTCCTCAAAGTGTCAGTAAACAAGGAGGTTACTGTGAGGACTAAGGCGCCCCTGACCCAAGCCATGCATTTTCAGTTGCCTCAAATGCATGTGAAAGTTGGACATTGAATAAGGAAGTGTTTGGATTGTGGTTTTGGAGAAGAATTTCCAAAGTACCCTGGGCTGCCAAAAGGATAAACAAATCTGTTTTGGAAGAAATAAGTCAGAATACTCCTTAGAGGCAAGGATGGCGAGACTTCAATTTACATACTTTGGACATGTTTTCAGGAGAGAGCAGTCCCTGGAGAAGGACATCGTGTCTGGTAACGTGGAGGGGCCGTGAAAAGGAGGAAGGCCCTCAAGGAGGTGGAGTGACATTGTGACTGCAGCAGTGGGCTCAGACATAAAGATAATCGTGAGAATGGTGCAGGGCCAAGCTGTGTTTTGTTCATTTGCAGATAGGGTCACTGTGAGTTGAAGCTGCCTCAATGGTTTATAACCATAATAGCATCATGTGTTGGACGTTGTGCTGGCCACGGATCTATAGTAGAGAATAAAGTCAGTCAGTCAGTCAGTCATCTAAACCCTCTGGTTGATTCTGATTCATTGTGAGCCTAGAAGACAGAGAACCATCCCAGACTGTTAAATGTTCACAGAAGAAGACTGTCACATCTCCCACCAACCCCTCCTCCCTGGTCCCCCAGTAGCTGGTGGGTTCAATCCATTGACCTTTGGTTACTAGCTCAGCGTCTTACCTACTGTGCCACCAGGGCTCCTTCTTTTGACATGATGGTCTATTAAAAGTAGATGTTCCCATTTGACAGGCCCTAATGTTCCACCATCTTGTCAGGAAAGACCAGTCCCTGGAGAAGGACATCATGCTTGGCAAAGTGGAGGGGCAGCAAAACAGGGGAAGGCCCTTGATGAGATAGATGGACACAGTGGGTGCATCAAGGGGCTCAGGCACAGGAACCATTGTGAGGATGGCACGGGACTGTTGCACTCAGGTCACTATGGGTGGGAGCCAACTTGATGGCACCTAATACAGTGTTCTACGAAACATCATTTGGGAAACATTGCCTTAGAGTGTTGACATGTTACTCTACGTGTTCTGGCACGAGGTTGTCCGTTCCATCTGCATGTCACTCTTTCTCCATCTCTCTTCTATCAACTTCTCTTGCGCATCACTGAATATTTCCTGTGCCTCTTTCAGCACATAGGAGGAGCTGCTGACAAGGTAATTTTCAGACCATGGAGGCTGGTGACTTCCCAAGCTCACCCCATTGGTTACTGGGAGAACAAAGGGCAGAGCCCCAATATTCTCATTCCAGATCCTGGGATTATTCCATTCTTGGGAGAAGTGTCATTTTGGAAATGGGTGAAAATTGAAAAATAAAATTAGGTGGAGTGAGAGTCTAGAGATTTATACCAATTTAATGTATAATGGTTGGGTTGCCCTCAGGCACCATCACTGACATCAGCACCATCAGCACATAATGTTTAATTAATGACTGATGCAGGTAGGAACACTGGTGGTGGTGTGGGTTACAAATTAAATTTCTAATTATAAAGTCAGTAGTTCAAACCCACTAGCTTCTCTGAGGGAGCAATACGAGGCTGTCAACTCCCATAAAGATTTATAGCCTCAAAACCCATATAAAACAGTTTTTCTCTGACCTCTAAGGGTCATCTATGAGTCAGGATTGACCTGATGGCAATAGGTTCTTATCTTTGTTTTTGGTGATCCAGGCACCACACTAAACACTTTATATAAAATTTCCAGTTTAATTTGTACAAAAACTCTAAGAAGTTAGCCCATTTTATAGATGAAGAAACTGAAGCTGAAAGAGGTGAGTAGCATGTTCATATTTGCACAGCTACTGAAGAGCAGAGGCAAGCTTCATTTTAAGTTGTGTGTTAGGCCTGGTGGACTAGAGAAACTAATCCAGAGGCACTCCTATATGTAAAAGAAAGAGCTTTATATTGAGAAGTACTTATATATCAAGCAAAACATCCCAGTCCAGTCCAGTCCAGATCAAGTCCACAAGTCCGATACTAGTCCATAAGTTCGATTCTAGTCCATGAATCCCTCTTCAGACTCACACAGCCAACTGCAACGATGCAGAATGCAGGAACATCACTGACTGGTGGATGCAAAGTCTTGTGGATCCAATGGTGGTGGAAGCTACACAGGGCTCTCAGGCCTCCAGCATGGCTCCAGCAGCTCGCTGAGTGTCTCAACAACAGGAAAGTGAAGCAGTGGGGGGATGGGGGTTGGGAGGCATCCTCAGGCTGTGACCTAATTGATAGGCTAGGCTCTACCTCTTCCTTCAAGGTGGCATGAAATTATGTAACTGCCTCAGGTTGTTTCAAGAATCTGAACTCTTAGTGTCCTGCTAAACCTGGTGACATATTCCTTCTCCTTCTAAACTTTTCACTCAGATTAGTTTGCATTTCCCTTTCCCTTTTCAGCTTGTTAGCTCCTTCATCATACAAACCTGATCTCAGAAAGTTTCCAAGTCATCCATCTGTTCTATAAGTCAGATAGCATTCATTCAATATTTAGTGGGTATCTATGTAAGGAAACAGTTTTAGGAGCTGGTTACCTAGCAATCTAGCAGTGAATAGACAAACAAGATGCCCATTTTCCTGGAATTTAAAGCTAGTCGGAAGATCAGAAAATGAACCAGCTATCCAAAAAAAAAAAAAGTCACATGATGCTACTAGGTACCATGCAAATAATTAAAACAGGGTATCTATTCATTTAGATTGTGTGATTGCGGTAAGACTTCTTTGAGACAGTGTTTTTTTTAAGCTGAAAAATGAGTTACAATAAGGAGCCAACTTAGTGTGTAAAAGAGCTTTGGAGCTAGGTTTGCTAAACCATGGAGCTAGAGCTAAGTAACCCATAGAACTTGGCCAGAAGCTGACTAGTGGAGTGGGTGCCTCTTGGTGCTTAATTGGTAGCACTATAAGAGCTCTTAACACTTGCCTGAGCAAGGCAGAGGCCAAAGGAGCCATGACTGAGATGCCAAGGGCCTGAGAGGGGTGTGCCTTGTGGACATGACTGAGAAGAGACTGTTCTGATTAAACAATTGTATCCTGCGTAGTTTCTCCTCCTGGATTGTAATGTTACTTCCCCAATAAAACCTATAATTAAGAGTTTTAGAAAGGAGCCAGTTACAAAGAAAGTAGGTGGATGGTTTTCCAGGCAGACTGTGTGCAAAGACCTCTGCCGTCAGTTTGTTGCGTTTGAAGAATAGGAAGGCTCCTCTGGTTGCCTCATAGTGGCCTATGGGGAAGGTGGTCCTAGATGAGGCTGGGGAAGTCGTGAGTATGCCGAGTAAAGAGTTTGGGTTTTAGTCTAAGTACATTGGGATGCCATGACAAGTTTAAGAAGGCTGAGAACATGAACTCATCTAGGTGTTTATAAGATCATGTTGACTGATGAGGGAACCTTGGTTGTACAGTGGGCTATATATTGGGTTATTAACTGAAAAGTCATTAGTTTGAACCCACCAGGTGCTCCATGGGAGGAAAATGAGGCTGTCTGCTTCTCTAAAGGTTTATAGCCTCTGAATCCCAACTCTGGTCATAGGGTTGCTATGAATCAGAATCAACATAACGGCAGTGGGTTTTCTTCTTTTCTGGTTGACCGATGAGTGAAGGAAGAATGATAAGAAGGTAAGACAGGAAGTAGGGAGACTTATTAGGAGCCTTTTGCAGTACTCTTGATAAGAGATAATGGTGACTAGTCATTATGACAGTAATGGCATATATCAAACATCTTAAATGTAGCAAATGACAATCAGTATTTACTTTTGTGCATGAGTTTGGATAGGTCTGATGATCTGGTTTAAGCTTGGTTGACGTGGACTTCTCTAGTCCATGAGACTGTTAACTGTGGATCAGGCAGCTGATCCACAGGCAGCTCTGTGAACTTGGCTGGATTCTCTAATATCCTTCCTGTGGAAGCTGACTGTTGGCTGGTCTAGGATGGCCTTAGCTCAGATGTTTGGGGGTAACTCTGTTCTCTTCCATGTATTGTTCACATCTCTTTAACAGGATTGCTGTTGTTATTAGTAGCCATCTATTGCCCTGCATCTTGCAGTGACTCATGTACAATAGAATGAAACATTGCCTAATCTTTTGCCATCTTCAGAAGTGTTGATTTGGCCGTTCCAACCAAGGGAACGCACTTTCCAACGCTGTATCAGACATATTCTATTGTGTCAAGTTGGCTATCAAATTGAGTCACATGGACTTATCCAGAGTCAGTGTGAGAGATCATCATCACCGAAGGCCAGGGACATAGGAGGTATGAAAAGGTACAGGAAGCCACGCAAACTATTTAATGGGAGCAGAGTGAAGTCTGATCCCTAGACTCTTGACAGCGGCAGACTTTGCAAATATTTTCTCCCATATTTTTTTTAGCTTTTATGAGAGTGTCCTTTGATAAAGAAAAGCTCTGTGATTTTGATGAAATCCAATGTATGTATTCTTTTAGTACTTAGTCTGGGTTCTGTAGAGAAGAAAAACCACGCATGCACACACACACGCACACACACTTTTTTATATCAAGAAAACAGCTCACACAGTTGTACAAGTGGGTCCATCTTGTCCAAGTTTTGTGGGTCAAATGTTAAACTGGAGGCTTCTTTTGACTGATAGCTCATGAGCCCCAGGTGAGGAGGAGCACCCCCAAGGCTGATATCAGGTTATGGAGGTGAATGGATCACAGCTCAATAAGCCAGGCTTATGATTGAGGAGGCAACTGACTCCCCTGAACAGTTTCAGTCTTGGAAACTCACAGGGGCTATGAGTCGGCATTGACTTGAGTTAACTTGAGCTGTTGTTTTAAGATGATTGCAGGAGGCATTTTTGGTTTAAGATTGAAACGTGATCTCGGGGCACCTTTTGTGCTTTATTTTGTGTTCCTGGGCCTGGTAGTATCCCGGGAACGGAGTGGATGTTCAGTTCACAATGGTGTTTTTATTAGTTTCCCTCAAGTTGCTTCCAACTCATGGCAACACCAGGTGCGACACAATCAAATATTGCTCTCCCTGAGCCATTCTTATAATAAACAACAATGGCAAAAATCCATCAAAACTCCAAACTAAATTCACTCCCATCATGTCAATTCCGACAATTCTGTCAATTCCGACAGAATTCCATCATGTCAGTGGCCTACAGTGTCAATTCCATCATGTCAGTGGTCTACAGAACAGGCTAGAAATGCCCCTGTGGGTTTCTGAGATAGTAGAAAACCTCATCTCCCTCCCGAGGTGGTTTCAAAAAATGCCCTTCAGTTCCGAATAAAGATGCAGCAACCACAATGACAAGGAGTAATTGACCCATCACTTTCCTGAGCGCCAGCTCCGTGTGCTTTCTCGCTCCTCATGACAGACACTGTTTGATGGCTATCATCTTCCTCATTTTGCAGATAAGGAAGCCAGCTCAGAGGAAGTAAGCCTCTTGCATAAAGTTATACAGGTAATAAAGAGCAAAGCCAAGGTTTAGAACCAGGTCTGGCAGACTAAAGAGTCCAGACTCTTTCCACTAAAAGATGCTACTTAGCTAGAACTTTCCAGGTAAATGGTTGGTGAAATAAGATTATCAGGATGATGTGGGGAAAGACACCTATAGGATAATTTGTACAGAACCATTGCTTATGTCTTTTCCTGCTTAGTTATGAAACAAGTTAAAATTTGGGTCTTTTGATATCAAAATCTACATACCTACATGTACCCACTTGCTTTATAGATGACTGTATTACAAGGGAGCTTCTAGAACAGTGGTTCTTTT
>NW_022111369.1:62783165-62802778 GCF_000313985.2 Echinops telfairi | reverse complement strand
TGGTGACTCCCAACCATAAAATTATTTTCGTTGCTACTTCATAACGGTAATTTTGCTATCGTTAAGAATCGTCATGTAAATATCTGATATGCAGGATATATTTTCATTGTTACAAATTGAACATAATTAAGTGTAGTGATTAATCACAACACAATATATAATTATATATTGTGAAATATTTATTTCTAATGACAAATAAATGAAATTTTGTCTTGAAGCATGGTGTAGCATGGGTAACAGTCTTCACGCTGGGTACTTGTATGTGGGCGTATCTGCATGTGGATGGACCCACGTGGAAATGGATAGAGGAGTGGTGTCGTTCCTAAGACCATCAGAAATATGTGTTCTCCGGTGGTCTTAGGCGACCCCTGTGAAAGAGTCCTTCGACCCTCAAAGTGGTTGTGACCCACAAGTTGAGAACCACTGTTCTAGAATGTCAAGTTATATAGAACAGCTGTATTTTAGGGCTTAAGGCAAGGCTAGAGTTCCCCAGTTTCAGCCCATTACCCTTAGAGATAATAGCACAAGGTCCTCATTGTTTGTGATTGTACTACCAGTTGTATTGTTGGTTAAAAGGCAGGTGGGGTTGAGGAGAGATTTCCTTGACACCATGAGGCTCACTTTATTAATTAACAAGAGACTTAGAAGGATGATGGATAAATGAAAACCTGTCATAGTGAGGAGAGGTTGGCTGAAATAATATCATTTCACACATCAGAGATACACGAGACTCCAGACTAGGCCTCTCATGATTAAACTCTAAGCTCTCGGCCTCTTCAGGAAAAACAAACAAACAAACGAACGAACGAACGAACAAACGAACAAATGAACGGACAAACAAAAACCCTCCTGCATAGGACAGGAGACCTGGTGGCATAGTGGTTACACATTGGGCTGCTGATCTCAGGGGGAGCGGCTCTAAACCAACAGCTGCTCTGAGGGAGAAAGATCAGGCTTTCTATTGCTGTAAAGAGTTGACAATCTATAGGCTCCATGGCAGTGAGTTTGGTTTGGTTTGGTTTGGTTTGGTTTTCCCTCAAAAGAAAGAATTGATCCTCAGGTCCATTTCAGAACAGAAAAGGATCCTCTTAGTTATGTGTTAATTTATGATTCCAAGATCCTGTTGATTCAAAATGCAAATGGATGTACCGGGTTTCCATCACATCTGTACAGTGACAGTAAGAAGACTAAAAATGGTGAAGTAAGGGTTTGAAGTAAACGTTTTCGTTATCTTTGAGGTTTAGTTTCTGAAGTGACTATTATCAAAGTTAAAATAAAGCGGGTTCCTTAAGTCATCTAATAAATACTGAATTCCTATTAGGTTTCAGGCAGTGGTCATGTAAAATAGGACATTTTCTTTTGCTGGATCAGTGAAAGACTGAATGGGGTGGGCGTGAAGCAGGAAGGACAAAAGCTTAGAAATACACCTTTGAGACAAGGCTGTGGGACAGAAGGGAGAATTATACATATGTATACATGTGATCTCCTCACTTTAGACAACCAAGGCTGTGTCATCTACACATCAAAGGTTGTTAGTAAGCTTCACACCATCCTGATGGCACATTCTTCTTCATATCATCCAGCTTCCCTGATGATTTGCTCAGCAGACAGAAGGAATAAGTATGGTGAGAGGATGCACCCTGACTCATACCTTTCCTGATTTTAAACCATGCAGTATGCCCTTGTTCTGTTCACACAACTGCCTCAAGATCCATATCTAGGTTCCGAGCGAGCACAGTGTGTTGTTCTGGAAGTCTCCTTCTTCTCAAGCTGTCCAGGATTGGGCAGTGTTTCCTTCTGTTGTACATGGGGTCGCTATGACTTGGAACCGACTCACCAGCACCTAGCAACAACAACATGCATCTATTCCATTGAGAAAGATGGAGCAGCCTGCTCCTGTAAAGATCACAGCCGTGGAAACCCTGTGGGGTAGTTCTACTCTGTCCTAAAGAGTCTCTACAAGTTGGAATCGACTCAGTCGCTCTAGGTTTGGTTTACTCTTATCTTCCCAGGTGGTAGAAGTGGTTTAACATGCTGTCTACTAACCAAAAGGTTGGAAGCTCGAGTCCATCTAGAGGCAGATGAAAGACCTGGGCATCTACTTCTGAAAAACCAACCATTGCACCATTGGAGCACCATTCTACCTGACAGGCATGGCTTGGCCATCAGCCTTACAAGTGGCCACTTAACATGGTTTGGGTTTATATATATTTTAACATATATTTGTATGAACTATTCTGTGATGGTGATCAATTTGTCAGCATCACTTATTTAAGTACACTTCACATGCAGCATTTCCTATGTACAGCACTGGAAGAATCACACAGGTTTATATATTTATTTTTTGGTACAGAACATGATTTCTCAAACAGACTATATTAGTAAGCATGGTGTTGAGCTCTTACTGCAGGAGAACTACCTAGCTAGAGAAGCTTTAACTGGGTGGTCAGGGTATGGTTAAGAGTGAGAAAAACTAGTTTTGTAGTTAAGTGTTAAGAGTAGTAGGGTGGTAATAAAGGGTATGTTATGGAAAATAGTAGATTTTTGTTCAAATGTTTGAAAATATTGGAAGGTCTATGGAACTATTCCTTAATTATTTAGCTCTCAGGTCACCTGGATGCCAATATCATTTGCCTTGGTTCATTATATGTTTGAACCAATTTTTTTCCCCTGTGAAAATGTGCTTTTGATTCTATAATTGAGTGCACATAGAAAATTGCTCGGGTTGAGATATTTGGAGTGCAGTGAAAATATGGATAATTTTTAAAAGGAACTATTCTATAACTAAAGATGCATTCTGTTTAACTGCTTCTGCCCTAAGCTAATAAAATGTCCAAAATTAGAACTCATGATTGAGAACCATTATAAAACGTTTGGAAAGGATATAGTGAACACACGGTCATATTTTACTTTCATTTCCAGAGACTCATCTGTTTATTATCCTGATTAAAATCAAACAAGTTAAACATTTTTATTTCTCCATGCATTATTTGCGGAAGTGGTTGTAAAGATCCGAGCATTAACGTCTACTTCCAGTCATGTGCTGTGTATCTTTGTCGTCTGCCACGGTCCTGCTCACAGGTCACTTCCTCATCGAGGTCCCTAACACTTGGAACAGGGTGACTGTTTTGTCTTTGTGATTATGCTTTAGTGATTACTAGAGGACACTAAGGCCTTGAAAGCACTTTTATATCTGACCTCCTGTCTCTCCCTTAGCAGATTTTATTGTAGCCCCTTGTTTTGAGTCCTGTCTCTTGTGCCTTTCTAGAGCCAGGAACATCTCTGTCCATCTTTATGATCACCTCAGTGTCTCACGCGTTAGCACATTTAGGCTGTCCATTCAATGCCATAAGAAATGATCACATCAACCCCTGGAGTAATTCCTGTGGACAAATTGACTCATGAGCTGTAAGTAAGGCCCGGGAAGCATTTGAGTGAGCGAAGGAAGGTTGATCAGAAGTAGAGATGAAAGAAATGAGAGCAGGGCAGACAAACGGGCTACCGTATAGCATAGGTTCCAATGAGCTCTTCTCGGTAACAATCCACTCCAGACTTAAAGGCATACAAGAGCAGCTGTTTTATTATGATCATGGATTCGGCAGGTCAAGATTTAGGGGGAGTATCTATCTCTGTTCCAAATGTCTGGGGTTTCATCTGAGAAATTCAAATGCCTGAGGGTGACTGAAAGCCTAGGGAATGGAATGAGCTGAAAGCGCCCTTACTCATATTGGGCACCAAGGCTGAGTTGATTTGAAAGCTGGGCTCGGACAGGTCTCTGAGCTAGGACACCTTTACTTGACTTCTTCATCTGCTGTGGGCTTCTCTCCGTAGGTGACTGGATGCCAGGGAGAGTCCAAAGAGCTACCAAAACTAAACCAGTTGCTGTCACTTCTGACTCATGACGAGTCAGTGTGTGCAGAGTAGACCTGCGTTCCACAGGGCTTTCATGACGGTGATCTTGAAACACAACCATTGGCACCTCCCAAGGGTTGCCTCCCAAAAACAAATGGTCCCAAAGAAACAAATGAAAGCGTCAAACATGTCAGAACCTAGTCTCAGAGGTCAAGCAGTGCCGCTTCTATTGTAATGTAATCAAGTGACAAGGCCCTCCAGAGCGAGAGGAGGGAGAACAGATCCTGAGACAAGACCGGTGTCTGTGAATTAGCAGCTCTCCCTCTCTCTCTCTCGTTTGATGAGTGTAAATACAGCCAAATATCCATCATTTTCATTTTACATGTGTACTTCTGTGACTTTGGTCACATTTAAAGAAAAGTTTTGCTTAAAACCATCCTTGCAATGCTGTTTCACCTTGTTCTTCAACTATTTTCTTAAAACTCACTGCCCCGCTAAGCTTCCCATCCAGTCTCTCAGTGTCAGGTTGATAGCACAGACAATTCTTTCAAAGAGCGTGATGCGGAGAGCAGGCATACTCTACGAATGTAGAGCAGTCCCAGTCTATCAACATGGACTAGATCGTGATAATGATAGGCAAGGAAAAGAACAGGCAACGCATGCTATCGACATCAGAAAAGGACACTGGACATTTCCAAAGAGTAGTTAAATTGTAACTTAGAGTCATGACACTTCTGAGTATAGTTCTATTTCTGGAGTCCTTGGGTGGTATGGACCATGTGCTTGGCTGCTAAGTGAATGCTTGATGGTTCGAGTTCACCTAGAGGCATTCAGGAGAAAGACCTGCAGATCGCCTTAGAAAAACCAGCCATTGACAACTCTCTGGAACACAGGGGGACTCTGATACACATAGGGCTTGCTAGGTATTGGAATCAGCTTGATAGCACCTCTTGGCTACAATTTCTCTTTGTTTTAGTGATGTATGAGATCTTTTCCATGAAAGGAGTATTTTAATCTGTTTTTTCCTTCTTCCTCTGAGATCTCAGGTATATAACAGCTGACATTTCAATTTTAGAAATTCGTCATTATCTGAGACCCAGAAACCTTCGAAGTAAAGAAGAGTATTTCCCTGGTTAGATTTTTCCATAATCCTTTTGTATACGCTGAAGTGCAGTCATTGATCTTTGGGAATCTTTCTAAGGATATATCTATATATTCATATGTATATGAATTCACACACACACACACACACACACGCTGCAATTTAGATATATCCATTTTGCCTTATGGCCCACCGTGCTTTGCTACCTTACTCACGCAATGCCACCAAGTGAATTCTGACTCATAGCAACCCTAGTGGGCAGGGTAGAGCTGTTCATGTGTGCTTTCGAGACTGTAAGTCTTTACAAGGAGTAGAAAGCCTCATCTTTCTCCTGCATTGGTACCTTATTAGTCTGTACCGAATTGTACCATGTTGTAAGCTTGAAAACCCAACCGTTGCCTCCTTGACATTTGACAGAGGAAAGAAAGAGAAATAAAGGGAAGAGAAGTTATAACACAGACAAATGCTTCATGACATTGTGGTTTTATCTGGGGCTTGTAGGAACCACATATTCCTGTGTTATGAGAAGAGGAAGTATCATCATACATAACCATGAGGCTCTTCTGATCTGCAGGAAGAGCTCAGTAGTTGGAGGAGAGTTAGTGAGGCAGTAAAGCAGTGCAGGTACTCAGGGAAGCAGAGCCCCACCCTTTGGGACTCAAATAAGAGGCCCTGTTCCTGTTCACTTGCCTCTGTTCTTTCAGGCCTGCCTTCCCTTCTAATCCTTTCACCAGCTTTCAATCCTCTTTCTTTCATAAAACAAACAAACAAAACCCTTTTTATTGTGAATTGGGTGAAGGTTTACAGAAAAAGTAGTTTGTTTTTCTTCAATAGTTCATGCATTTTGTTTTATGCCATTGATTGCACCCCCCCACAGTGTAATAGCACTTACCCCACGGACCCCCTCTGTTTCCCATTTCCTTCCCTCTTTGTTTCCCAATCTCTCTGAATGTTGTCATTGGGTAAGTGCTACCCTTATGATCACAGATAGTTGATTATTCTAAGACATGCTTATCCCCATGTATTTTTCCCTTATAGACCTGTCTATGGTTTGTCTGAAAATTGAGCCATGGGAGGGAATTCAGTTCCAGATCTGAAGTATGATAGGGCCATGCCAACAGCCTCAAATCACTGTTTTTTTTATGATATATTTGGGTAACTCATGGTCATCTCTGTTTTTATCTGTCATCTTAGTTAGCAATTTGTTCTCTCCCTTGAAGATGTTCAGAAAGGTCTTTTGGGGTCTAGGCTTCCCCAAGAGTTACTTATTTTGGGAAAAAAAAAATTCCTATGGGGGAAAGTGCTGAAAAAAGATAGGCTCTAAGGCTGTCATAAAACTGATGAGCACTGCTGTGAAACTCGGAACAATGTCCTGGACAGAGACCATCGCGTCTCGGTGGTTTGGGTCTCACACCCAATGACACAGCGACAGTTTCCCTCTTCAGACTGTTCGTGTCAGACTAGTGTGCTAATGATCAAACTTTTTAAAAGTGTCGTCTGGGGAAAAGGAAATGATATTCTATTGTCTAGCTCCTCCAGTTAGGCATCAAGGAAAAGGGATTAAGTTACAGTTTAGAAAAGACAATTGTAATCCTGAATTGTAGGAAATCCTCAAATGGGTTGGGACAGAGTCTAACATTTATTTTCTGTGGTCTTAGAAGTGGAGAAATGTGCCTGGTATGATCTATGTATGACTTGAGGGAACGTAATTAACTTCATTTATCACCATAAGCTTTGATTCTAAGGAATGTCCAAAAGTGCTGAGGGAGCATATAACCTGCAAATTCTGTTGACAGGCACACATTCTCTAGGAGAAAAACACCCTTTCTCCCATCTGTGAAAGGAAATCCTCTCCGTCTCTCCTTAGGTCCCCATTTTTCTGTTCCCTTTCATGAAAAATGTTCCTGAAAGAGTTCAGTGAAATCCCACATCTTTTGCACAATCCCCTTCCTTCCAAACTTCTATTTACAAGAAGCCTCTTTCATTTCAGATGTGTTATGCTCATTTGTCAACTGTTTTCTCAGTCTCAACGTCAGCTACTTTTTCCTTTTACTTTTTTGTACTTTTAAAAGATCATTTTATTAGGGGGTGTACTTTCATATCTCTAAGTAAAAGGCTTAAGTTACGACTTCTTGATTTTTCAATGTAAGTAGTTATTTATTGACTTCCTTCTACTACCATGGAGGACATCGGTCTCTTTCACAACATGCTCCCCCCCACAAATAAGCACGCTTCCTGTTTTCACTTCCCCCGATGTGTTTCTATAAGAACAGTAGTCAGATTGTTGTTTATGTTATCCTGCAACTGGTATTTATGAACTCTATAGTGTGCCATGATTGTTTTTTCTTTTCTGTAAAATTTTTAGTTTTCCCTCATATAGTGGGCAAGGTAAGCAGTTCAAATCCACTAGCCAGTCCTCTTCAGAGGGGGATGAGCCTTTCTCCTTCTGTAAGATTTACAGTAATGGAAATCCGATAGCAGTCCCGTGTTATCTTTAGAGGGTCACTATAAGTCAGAATCGACAATGGGTTTGGTTTAGGGTAACGTATTGCAAATTTTCTTCTAATACATTCAACTGGATATTCTTTCCCATGAGCCTTCTAACCTGACCCCATGTAGATCAGTTGCTCTCTAACCCAGCTACTCACTGTCATCCAGGGATCCTGCTTTCCTTACTCTGCCTTAGAACTCCTATTTCCTGGAGTCCACGTGTAGTTTTAGTGTCCTCTTTTATCCTGCCACAGTAAATCCTTAAGTAGGTATTTGAGACAAGGTGAATAAGAGCTGAAAATTGAAAGCTTTGTGCATTTATAAATGACCTTATAACCTAGAGGGCACCCCTTCCAATGCCATATCATACATTCCGTCATGACTTGGAGCATTTCCCCCCCAAGTCATTGTACAATCTTTATTCTCTCTTTTTGCCAGCACCACGTACCCCTTGTTTTCTTCATTCGGTTCTTGCATTCCTTGTGTTGTGTTCCTGATGTCTTTTACGTCTCATACAGGCCATGTCTTGCAAGTCTGTGTTTAGGTTCAGTTTTCTTTGCATCATCCAAAGAATCATAAATCATGCCAAAGTCAGTAGTCTTGCATCACCAAAATGGGTGCTAAGTCCAAATAAAAAAATGACATCAGGTGTGGTCTTGTACATTTTGGCTAGTTTTTTTTAAATGAATTTTTGTCTTAGGCACTGTTGCTTTCCCAGGGTGAAGGACAGCAATGACCATTTGTGTTCATTGAGGTAGTTGGTAGTTGGTCATGAACTTGCTAGTCCAGGGAGTTTCTGGGTCATTCATGATGGTGGCGGGATGCTCAAGCAGCCAGAGACTGACTTATAGGAATTTTGTTGGTTAATTTTCTAGCAGGCATTTCTTCCTAGTCTGTAGTAGTCTGGAAACCTGCCACCGTGGGTGACCTGGCTGGTATCTGAGATGCTGGGATATAGATTCCAGCATCATAGCGCCGCTCAAAAGCCCCTGTTGATCACTGTGTAACTTGCTTTTCTCTGAGAAAAGTTTCCTTTTTAAAAAATATTTAAACTGTTTTATTGACATATATTTCATGAACAATACAGTTCAACCGTTTAAGTATATTTAAAAGGGTTGTGCAATCATCATCATAATCAAGTTTTGATCATTTTCTTCATCCTTTGATCCATTGTTACTAGCTCCCCAATGCCCCTCTGCTGCCTAACCTTCCCTGTCATAACTCTAAGGATCTCTTAGTCTAGTGATTGTCTCTATAGCTTTGCCTATCTTGTATTTCATACAAAGAAAATGATGCCATAAAACACACACACACACACACACACACACACACACACACACACCAAAAAAAACCCCATCCGCAATGTAGGTAGCTATTTTCACTATGCACTGAAAATTTGTTGCACAAAGATGAAATGATAGCTTCCAAAGAAGTGATTTTTATACGTTAGCATTTTCTCCAGACAACAAGAGTACCACAGTTTTAACTTTGAATACAGAGAGCCAACAGATGCAGCCAGAATATGAGCTATTCTCTGAGTACTCAGCTTAGGATGGTTAATGAGTTCATTGAGCCTTTGATTAGTATGTTTATTGAGAATCTACTTTGCGACCAGAAACCATGCTAGCTCAGTGGTTAAGTGCTCAATTGCTAACATAAAGGTTGGTGCTTCAAACTCACCAGTTGCTCTGTAGAAGAAAGGCACGACAATTGGATGCCGTAAAGATCTCTAGTCTTAGAAACCCAATGGGGCAGCTCTACTCTGCCCAACAGGGTCGCTAGGAGTTGGCATCAGCTTGGTAGCCCATATGTAAACACCCAAATACAGCTACAGAAGAACATTGTCTCATTGTTTGACATGGTGGCTCTCAATCCTATCTTCCTATCAAATAATGATGCCCAGGGCCCCACCCAAACCAACTGAATTAAAATATCTTGGGGTGGGGCAGTTACATTAATAACAAAACAAAATACAATGAAATTTTCTTTGGTATTTCTAATGTATAATTAAAGTTGAAAATTATTCCTCTGTGGTGGTTGTCCTTGAGTAAGTTCCAACCCAAAGTGACGCTATGTACCACAGAATGAAACACTGCCCAGGCCTGCACTAGTCTCACAATCATGGCCATGTTGTATCCCACTGTGGCAGCCTCTGTGTCAACCCTGCTCCCCGAGGGGCTTCCACTTTTTTGCAGACCTTCTTTACCAAGGATGATGATGACATTGTCCCTTCTGATGACATGTCCAAAGTACGTGAGATGAAGTCTCATCATCTTCCCTTCTAAGGAGTATTCTGGCTCGATTCTAAAACAGATTTAGTTTTTCTTTCAGCAGGCCACAGCATATTTAATATTTTTCATCAACCCTATATTAGTCACTGTCCAGCCTTCACAAGCATAGGAGGTGACTGAAAATACCATGGCGTGGGTCAGGTACAGCTTAGTCCTCAAAGTGCCGTCTCAGCCTTTTAACACTATGCAGAAGTCTTTTGCAGCAGATTTACCCAGTGAAACATGTTGTTTGATTTATTGACAGCTGCTTCCATGGGTATTGATTGTGGATTCAAGTAAAATGAAGTCCTTGCCAACTTTGATCTTCTGTTTATTGTAATGTTTTTATTGCTCCAAATGTGAGGATGTGTGTGTATGTGTTTTACTAGACCTATAATCCATACTGAGGGCTGCGTGTGGACTTTGATGTTCATCAAAGTATTTTTAGTCCTCTGTGCTTTCATCAAAGAAAATTGTGTCACCAGCCTATCACAGTTATTAGTGAGTCTTCGTCCAATCCTGATGTTCTTCCTATAGTCCATCTTCTCCCATTATTTGTCAGCATGCAAATTGAATAAGTACGGTGAAAGAATACAACCTTGATACACCCATTTCCTGACTTTATTTTATTTTAAAAATTTTTATAAGGAGCTAATTCCAGGAACCCAAGCAGAAAGCGAATTTTGAGAATGATGAGGGCAACAAATGTATAAGTGTGCTTTACACAATTGATGTATGTATGGATTGTGATGAATTGTATGAGCCCCACTAAAATGATTTAAAAATTTTTTTATTGAGCTATAATTGACACATGATGCAATTCAGTAGTTGAAATCCAGCATGGTTGCGCAATCATCGGCACAATCAACTTTGGAGCCTTTTCTTTCTTCTGGTACCCATCGATGCTGACTCTCCATTTCCCCCACCCATCCCTTCCATACCCCCCAGGGAATCATCAATCCAGCTACTGTCTTCACATTTCTACCCACCCCTGTTTCCCTATGTATATAAACATACGAAACAAGGGCAAACACAAACGAGGACCCTGCAACAATGACCTCAATCTAAAATGAAGCACAGACTATTAAAACTTTAGAATAAAGTCTTGGGTCCAGAGGGAGCTCAAATTACAAGTTGTTACCATCACAACCTAAGTACAGCCTCTAAAATCTACTTTACAGTACTTTTCCTGTCTGGTCCTAGGCTGTTACAGTCCTATCCTATGTGCATTGGGGATTCACTGGGGACTCGATCCACATAGGTACCTATGGATTTTGGGCTATTACTATCAGCCATCACTTCCTGCAAACCAGCTGTTTAGAATTTAGGCACGGGTACTGGTTCCTCCTCCAAGTTTAAGACTTATTAGTTGCAAGCCTTGGATCACATAGGCTGGTGTGCTTCTTCCATGGGGACTTAGCTGACTTCTCACTTAGATGGCTGCTTATTTTGGGACAAGCCTCTAATGCCTCATCTGATTTCTTCCACACACTTTGCTAGGACACCCATGTTCTCTGTGGGCTCCTGAGGGTGAGGACTAGGCAGGCTCATGCCATAAGAGCTAATTGTTCTTCTAATAGGGCTCTGATCAAGTGAGAGCTCAAACTTCATTCATATAACTATTGTTTCTATAGTTCCCTGGTTCCCTTTTGGAAACATCATTGTCATTTCATTGTAGGATATCATAGATTTTTCTCATGGGGCTTAAGGCAACTCTATTGATAGGAACATTATTTTAGTCATTGGCAAAACACCACTGAGCTAAGAATTTTCTACGTGTGTAGGACTTCTTCTCAGACTCCGGTACACGAATTGTTAACTTCTATCTTCAAATGTGGGTGACTGGATACCAGTTACACATGCTGCGAGGGTTGGAGATATGCCAATGCTTCCAGTAGCACTTAGTTTATGAGGTCAGAACCATGTCTGATAGACTCACATGTGAAAACAGCAAATATATGTTGGTCCTGGGCTGCCATTCATTGAGCTCTACCTTTCTTGACTTCAAACCACATCATATTCCCTTGTTCTGTTCTCAGGACTGCTGTGTGTAGGTTCCATATTGGCACAATTAAGTGTTCTAGAATTCCCATTCTCTGAAGTGTTGTCCATAATTTATTTTGATCCACAAAATTGTATACCTTTGCACAGTCAATAAAAATCTAGGTGAGAAGTAACTAGATTCGCATGTTGCCAAAGAATATAAAAATATAAAGGGAGGCACATAGCCTGGGTCTAGGAACTGAAAGGTTTATAATAATTGGAGTCACGATGAAAGGCTTCCTCCAGGAGATGAGTTTTGAGCCACTTTGCTTTTCGCTGGTGGAGACACAAGAAAAGGGGATTCTCCAGGCCAAGGGCATGAGTGCTGTGAGGGGTCCCTGCATGTTCAGGAGGCCGTTTGACGGGAGTGAGCAGTTGGCTGGTGAGCAGTAGCAGTAAAGGCAGGGCAGATGGTGGGCCACCTCCATGTTCTGCAGGTGGTGGGAGTCACTGGGGATTTCTAATGAATGGACCGCCATAATGAAAGTATTCCCTATAAGATGGACCAGTTGGGATAACATGCAGACAGAGCTTGGGGAAAGGAACTCCAAAAAGCTACTGTCGTGATGCAAATGTTAGGCTTCACTGCTCTCAGATAGGAAAATTAAAGTGAAATTGAAAAAATAATAATATCCATTTGCCTATAGTTTTTATAATGAACACATTTCCCCACATTTCATTTAAACCTAATAGTAACCTTGTGACATTTACCCTCATATTTTATAAATGAAGGGTCTAAGGCTCAGAGGTTGAGCTGTTTTTAAGTAACCTCACAAAACACTGGGGGCCTGAGTGGCTGAGACATACCAGTCATGGGGGGCTCTGAGGTAATTTCTGACAAGTTAGGCTGGGTGTGAAGATGGCAGACTCTCTCAGTGGGTTTCTTGGGGTCAGTGGCCTTGAGTAGCGAACACATTCATGTGCTGGGCTGATTAGAACATTAGATCCACGCATCGGAGCCACACAAGAAAGGGGTTACAATCGGCTTCCAAAACACCAGGCACTGAAACTGAGGGCGCACACTCCTTTACTGCCACCCGCCTGAGCGGGAGTTAGCGCCACGGCAAATGTTCGTTGACTGTTTTTCATCTCGGAGCCACATCCCTGGCTCTGGTTTCAGACAGCCATTCATGGGGCTCTTCTTGTCTCTGGAGGATGCATGTTACAAGCGTGTGATGGAGGGAAGGGAAGGGAAGACAATTGAGGATTCAAGTTGCTTCAAATAAGAGTGGTCAGGTTTGCTCGGAGTATCTTTGGGTTTTCAGACAGGTGAGTTTCGTTCCACTTTAAGAGGCTGAACCCAGGTGTGAATTGTTGTGAGGTGAGTGGCTGCTGGGCTGACTGACGCACGGAGGCCTTTTGTTTAACTGACGGAAATGATGCCAGGTACAGTGTCACTCACCTTCATGATCTGTGTTATATTTGGATCCCTTGCTGTAGCTGTTGTGTCAAGCCATCCCAGTGGGAGATTTCCTTATTTTTATCGGCCCTCTACTTTATCAAACCCGACATCCTTTGCTAGTATTAATCTTTCTTGATAATGTCTCCAATGTAAGTGACTTGAAGTTTCATCATGTTTGCTTCGAAGGAACATTCCGGTTGTAGCGTTTCTAAGACTGGCTTGTCTGTTCTTTTGTCTGTCCCTAGTGTGTTCAATACTGTTCATCAGCATCACCTCAATGCTTCTCTGGCTTCCTCTTTCCATTACCCAATTTTCTTGTGTGCAAAAATGGCCTGGGAGCCATGCCTGCCCTCTCAGGAGGATGAAGGAGAATCCAATTATGCCCTACTCTAGTGGTGGTTGCCTCAGGTAGAGTTTAGGCGGGCCTCCACCCTCCAACCACTGTTGCTCTATTCTGAGACCAGCCGTTCCTCTCACAGCACTCTGTTTCTCTCTTGGGTCCACTTATCTGTGGCAATGGCCACACGGAGCTCACAGACAATGTGAATAGGGAAGTTAACAGGTTATATCAAGTCAGGACCAGAAAGTGTTAAGGATACAGTTCTTTTGTCTGCAATGCCTCTTCTCAGCTGTGCTGGCTGCCATAGCTCTTTGGCTATTGTCCCATAAGCCACATGCCTGTTGGCCTCTGCCCTGGTTGGGAACGTTTTACAAGGCTCATGTACTGTGAAAAAAGACCCACAGACCACTCTACAAGCGTCCTACCCAAAGGTACCCAGCTTTACTTCTAGTGTCTGCTGCGTGGTACCTCTGCTGCTGCCGTCCCTTCTGCAGCTGGCTCTTCTTGGCGTTAGCAAGCGCCTCTCTTCCTGCTTCTCAGGTGGTTTACTTTATACCCTGTGGAATAGAAAAACTGACAAATCTCGAAGTTAGAGTCCTCTACACCATATTTGTATGCTCCCACCCAGTCTTTTGGAGCCTTAGTGACATCGTAGTTAAATGTTGGGCCACAATCTGCAAGATCAGCTCTTTGAAACCACCAGCCACTCCTTGGGAGAAAGACAGGTCTTTCTCCTCCTATAAAGTGTTACAGTTTCAGAAACGCACAGGGGCAGTTCTACCCTGTCCTATAGGGCTGCTATGAGTCAGCGTTAACTTGATGGCAGTGAGGTTGGTTTGGGTTTGGGTCCAGTCTTTTGGTGGGTGTCACGAGGACTATAGATAGGGGAGCTATTCCAAGTACTTTCGCTTCACTGCACCAAGCATACAAAGCAATGGAAAGACCATGTCTTAGGTCAAGTGCCCCTTAGTCTTCAAAGTGTTATCTTTGCTTTGTAAAGCTTCAAAGACATATTTTCCAGCAGATATCATTTGCCTGATGCAACATGATATATCCATCTTTCTGGCATTCTCTACTTTCAGTCAAGATCCATCTGATAACAGCCATGACCCCCCCCCATTGCACATCCTCTTCTGAATCCCGCTTGAACTTAAGGCAGCAGTCACTTTAGAATGATCTTTGGCACAGTTTTGCCAGCCTGTGATATTCGTGAAACTGTTAGAAAATGTCTACTTTCTATTTGCCTGTCTTTAGAATTGGAACATATGAGGGAACATACCATATATGAATCTCTTCCAGTCGGGTGACCAGGTACTTGTCTTGCATATTCCCTGATATAAATGAATAAGAATGTTTGGGCTCCTTCTTATCCAGACAGGCTCTGTCCTAAACAGGGTTAGCTGTGATGGAATGGATTTCCTTTCCTTGTGTGGTTCAAGCAGGCGCTCTGGGGCAGAGAATGGTAAAACAAGGTGGTATAGACCGCAGGGATTATCTTTGTCATTCTAGTGACTGGGATACTTCATCAAGATTGCATCCTTACCAGACCTGGAGTTTGAATGCTATCCGCCAGTGTGGCAGTTCACTTTGTTCCTAAGTCAAACCTTGTCCATACGGTCATCCACTCATTTTGTTGACTAAGATCCTGAGGCAAGCGCCACCCTAAAGCAGCCAAGCAGGTGATGCCATCTGCTTTTCTCTTTGAAGAGTGTGTTTCTCTGCAATCCAATAGAAGCCAAATGCCCTTGGAAGATAGAAAGTGCTGGGAGGTGCAAAGGCTTGGACCATCATCACGGCAGGCCTTGATTAGATTTTCTTTTTTCATTGTTAATATTTAAAAAAGTATAAATTAGGATGGGGTTTACATATCAGATCATCAACTTTGTACTCAGCAGTTTAAACTACTCATCAAACCCTCAATAGTTTATAATTTCCCCGCCCCTTGATTTCCCTTCTCCTCTTGTGGACTCCCATCTTCATTTCACCCAGTTGACAGCTGTCAGACATCTAGTTTCTTGAGCTATATTGCCTCCTTTTTCTTTCTCTCTTTGGCAAACCCCAAAGTCTATTCCCTTTGGTATGAAAGTGTGTATTTTATCTCCTTCCCCCATATGACAGGGGTCTCATGTAATATTTGACCTTTTGTTTTTTATTTTATTTTTAATATTTGCCCTTTGGTGATTGACTAATTTCACTCAGCATAATGCTCTCTAGGTCCACCCATTCTAGAAGTGCTTCATGGACTTGTCATTGTTTTTTTAGTGACACATAGTATCCCATTGTGTGTGCCGACCAGCGTATCTTTGTCCATTCTCCTACTGATGGGCATTTTGGTTGTTTCCATTGTCTTACTGCCGGGAACAGTGCTGTGATGAACATGGGCGTGCATGTGTCTCTTTGTGTCTGTGATTCTTACTTATCTAGGGTATGTACCCAGCGGATGGCTTGGGTGGCGAATGGGGAAGGAGAGCAGGTTGAGAATTGGTGGCCTCTGTAGTCTCAATCCAGGTGTGGAGAGTAACATTCACATCTCCAGCTGTGGTAAAGGTCAAGCCAATTTTAGTCATTTGAAGTGATAATGTCGTTGGAAAATTACAATGCCGCATGCTATTTTAACTCTTTTTCTCTCCTTAGAATACTGGGGGTTTCAATGGCAGGAGAAGGAGTGATCAGAAGACCGAGATGAGTTTGAACACTATCTTAGAAGAGATTCTTATTAAGAGGTCACAGCAGAAAAAGAAGACATCACCCTTAAACTACAAAGAAAGACTTTTTGTACTTAGCAAGTCCATGTTAACCTACTATGAAGGTCGGGCAGAGGTAGGACACAATCACGTTTTATTTTGCCACTTTCTGTGTTGATAACTGTTTTTGAATAATGTTCCGGCATGCCTTCATCTTCTCCAATTTTACAGAATAGGCTTTAGGCTAATGAAATTCGGATAATTTTCTGTTGTCATTTGGAACAAAAAGATTAAGTCTAGTTTATGTATAGAAACTCAAAATTTCATTGATGATAGGTTTAGTGTACTTAAGTATGTTTTACTTTTCTTTCAACCTACAAAATTAATCAGTTAAAGAAAATAAATGTTTACATTGCTGCTCCTTCCTCACAGACTTCCTTCAGTATATTGGGTGTATTAGACTCTGTCCCACAAACTACTATATTATGTAGTAGTCTTCTGTCAGGAGCTGTGTTGGCATTGCCTTTTATGCATCAGGCTGTGAACTACAAGGTTAGCACCAACCGGATGCTCCTTGAGAGAAACATGAGGCGTTCTGCTCCGGTAATCTCGGGAACCATAGGGGCAGTGCTGCCCTGTCCTGTAGGGTCTTTCTGAGTCAGATGTGCTTCAATGGCTGTGAGCTGTTGCTGTTGTCTTCTGTAGCACATCTAAACGATGTTGCTGTTCACCACTTTATGCGAATGTCATTGTTAGGTGCTAGTGAGCAGTCTTGACTACTAGTGACCCTATAGTCAACAGAATGAAACAGTGAGCGATCCCGAACCAGCCTCACGATTGTTGATGCCTGAGCCCACTGTTGCAGCCACTGTGTCCATCCATCTCATTGAATGCTTCCTCTTTTTCATTGACCTTTACTTCCAGGTACTGGTCCCTCCTCATAACATGTCCAAAGCACACGAGACAGTCTTGCTGTCTTTTCTCCTAAGGAGATTCTGGCTGTACTTTTTTCAAACCCAGGTTTGTTTATTCGACTGGAAGTCCATGATACGTTGTTCAATATTCTTTGCCATCACCACAATTCAGATGCATCAGTTCTTTTTGCTCCCTTAGTCAGTGGCCAGCTTCACGTGCCCAGAAGGTAATGGATGGCACCTTGGCTGCTGAGTCAGCTACACTGTAGTCTTCAAAGCGACTTTGCCTTTTTAAATGATTTTAAAAGATCTTTTGCAGCAGAGTTGCTCAGTGAGACACTTTGATTTCTTTTCTTTTTTCTTTTACTTTGTTTGATTTCTTGACACCTGCCTCAATGGGTGTTGATTATGGATCCAAGTGAAATGAAATCCTTGACAACTTCAACATTTCCCCCCTTTATGATGCTGCTGCTTATTGGTCTAGTTGTGAGGATTATGTTCTTTATGTTGAGGTCTAATTCATATTCAAACGATAGTCTTTGGTCTGCATCAGTAAGTGCTTCACTATGAACCTTTCTTCATGGTTAAGTGGAAATTAGTTGCAACTGGTGATTGATTTGATGAATCCAACACATCTTCAGACATGAAGTAAAGCTACTCAGCCCTTTTTGTGGTTAGTAGCACAGTTCTTCTGATAAAAACAGGGAAGAGCTCAGGATAAAAACAACTGGGCAGTGAGCACGTGGTTGTATCAGCCAGTCTGGCTTTTCAATTGTTTCAGCTTCTAGTTCTACCACACTATGAGGCATACAGATGGGCAGAGAATATGCGATAATATTTCATCCCCTTTGTTTTCTCCTGGCACGGGGTATCGCCTGGTACTGGAGACCATAGGATGTGCTCCTCTTTGCTAGAAGTACTTCAGGGTTTCAGGGAATTAATTGCTAGAAACTGGGTTGCCATTGGTTGATTATACATGATTGCATGCTTATTTATTGTTGCCGATCCTGATGCTTGGTTTTCATCCTATTTTCTTCCTAGAGCGCCCTCCTCAGAATTTAATTAATTGGTTATATTAACTAGCACTTATTTCTCTATGGTTTGGTTCAGGCATCCTTAAACTATGGCCCACCGGTCACATGCGGCCCCACTGAGGACATTTATCCAGCCCGCTGGGTGTGTTTGCCCCTTTTGTTTTTTTACTTCAAAATCAGATATGTGCAGTGTGCATAGGAATTTGTTCATAGCTTTTTATAAAACTATAGTCCAGCCCTCCGATGGGTCTGAGGAAAGTGAACTGGCCCCCTGTCTAAAAAGTTTGAGGACCCCTGATTTGGTTCCTCCTCTCCACCAATTCCAGCACAATGACCTGACTTCACACAGGAGGCTCTCAGCTCTGTTATTTTGTGCTGTGGGTGGCCACTGTGACTTGTGGAATTCTTCAAGTTCTTGTTATTTAGTACAACAATCCCTTGTCCACTATTTCTAAATCATCAGCGTACTGCAAGTCAAAACTTCAAAAACTCTTTAGCCACCAAAATCTGACATGGTGTGAGGCTACTTTTGGCCTAGCAGTGAATATTTATTTCCCCCCAGAAATAGAAATATATTTTTGGGGTCTGTACTATTCCTTGCATTGTGTCAGGTTATATATGGTGCATGTGCTGTATTTTATTTTTAAAATCTGGAAATTCCTGGATTCCAAGGCACATTTGATCCAAAGGGTTTGAAATCAGGATTATAGAAGAATAGTATTTTCATTCACCAAAAGAAGGAATCATTTAAAAAACCTAAAAACTGAAACAGCTTTTAAGATGGAATGTTGATACATTGGTGTGTGTGTGAAAACGTGTCCTAATTTGAATGTCATATAGTAACCCTAAGAGAAGACTAGACATGGAACAGCAGAAGTGGTAAAATGTGGTACATTAGTAACCCAAAGCCTCAGAAACCTGCTTTATCTGCTCAGAAACATGGATAGATGCGCTTGAGATAGGTTGCAATTGTTAACTCACTCTGCAGAAGATAAACATTGTCACACAATCAAAAGAGTGCAGACAGCTTTAGTTTTAACAGACTCCTCCTAAGGAAAACAATGGAATCTTCTTAATCTAGCCTTGCTTGGGAGCTGCTGACTCAGCCACTGGGAGGACCAGGAAGGTCAGATTGAGAAAGTCAGCGGTGGAAGCCCAGTCTCTGATACTCAACCCTCAGAAACCCTCTCCGCTCCTGCCGCTGCTGGCTGTCCTGCGCACCTGCTTGTGTTCGCTCAATCTGAGTTGAGTACGCACGCCTCTGATGGGCTTGATCCCTCCAGGCTTCCTTTCTCCTGGACGGCAGTCATCAACATCATGGGACCTGTGGGTCTTAGATCACACCTGCAAATGTGTGTGCCTGAAATAGCTGCTGATCTTTAAAACATGAGCAGATTTCAAAGGAGAATCAAAATTCTTCAAACACCGGGAATTCTGTGACAACACTGGCTAAATTCCCACACAGCTGTCTACCTGGCTTGT
>NW_022111369.1:62779925-62781871 GCF_000313985.2 Echinops telfairi | reverse complement strand
AAAAAAAAAGACTTGAGGTGGATGAAAAAGACTATGGGGATTTTGTTAGTCTGGGTTGACTAGAGAAACATTCATAGGCACTCATATGTGTATAAGAAAGAGCTTTATATACAAGAGCAGTTGAATATTGAGACATTCCAGCCCATTCGACATCAAGACCATAAGTCTGGTATTAGCCGATATGTCCCATACCAATCTATTAAGTCCTCTTCAGACTCACAAACACGTGCAATGACACCAAATGCAGGAAGATCACAGACTACTGGGTGGAAAGTCTTGTGGATCAGTAGTGATGAGAGCATCTCAGTGCTGGCATGTGTCTCCAAGGGGCTCCTCTGACTCCAGAGCTCTGGCTGCATCAGCGTAGCGCTATCAGGCTCGTTTTTGTTGTCAGTAATGTCTCACAGGGAGTGAGCATGTGTCCAGCCTCCAGCGAGCTATTTATCTCCTTAGCACCTCCAAATGAAGTCATCAAGCTGTGACCTGATTGACAGGCTAAACTCCACCCCTTTACTCTTAAGTCTCAAATTGACTACAGATTGCAACTGCCACAATAATAGGGATCAAATAAACAGCCTTTGTTGCTGCTGGTGGATGCCGTTGAACTGGTTTAGCCTCACTGCACTCTGTGCAATAGAACAAAGCACTTCCCAGTTTGGTACCATCCTCACAATTGTTCTTATGCTTGACATTGTATCAGTCCATCTCCTTGAGGGTCTGTCTCTTTTCTCCTCATCAAACAAGATGCCCTTCCCCAAGGTCTTAATAACATGGCCAAAGAACTTGAGTCAAAGTTTTACCATCTTTGCTTTCAAGGAACATTCTGGCTATAATTCTTCCAAAACAGACCTGTTTGTTCTTTTGGAAAGCCCTATTGTTAGGTGCTATCAAGCCAGTTCTGACTCTTGCAGCCCTGTGCACAACAGAAGGAAACCCCACAAGGTCCTGCCCCTTCCTCATAATTATCACGCTTGAGCCCATTGTTGCAGCTGCTGTGTCAATTCATCTTGTCAAGAGACTTCCTCTTTTCAGCTGTGCTTCTGTTTGAGGAAGCACGATCTCCTTCCAAGGACTGGTCACTCATGACAACATATCTCAACTACATGAAATGAAGTGTCACCATCCTTGTCTCTAAGGAGCATTCTGGCTGTGTTTTTTCCAAAATAGATTTGTTTGTTCTTTTGGCTGTCCATGGTACTTTCAATATTCTTCTCCAGCACCATAATTCAAATGCATCAATTCTTATTTGGGCTTCTTTATTTGGTGTTCAATGTTCACCTGCATATGAGGCTATTGAAAAGACCATGGCTCAGATCAGGCTTACCTTAACTCTCAAAGTAACGGTTTTGCTTTTCAATACTTTAAGGAGATCTTGTGCAGTCGATTTACCCATTGCAATGAATGCATCATTTGAACTCTTGACTGCCGCCTGTGTGAGTGTTGATTGTGGATCAAAGTAAGATAAAATCATTGACAACCTCAACCTCTTCTCCATTTATCCTGATGTTATCCATTGGTCCAGTTGTGAGGATTTTGGTCTTCCTTACATTGAGTTGTAATCCGTACTGAAGGCTGCAGTCTTTAATCTTCATCAGTAAGTGCATTAAATCATCTTTGCTTTCAGCAACCAAGGTTGTGTGATATGCAATGCACATATGGTTAATGAGTCTTCCTCCAATCTTGATACTACATTCTTCTTGGATTATTTGCTCAGTATGAAGATCCAATAAGTATAGTGAAAGGATAATTCCGATGTACACCTTTTCTGATATTAAACATGCAGTATCACCTTGTTCTGCCCAAAAGATTGTCTGTTAATCTATGTACAGTTTTCACATGAGCACAATTATGTGCTCTGGAATTTCCTTTCTTCACAGTGTTATCCACTATTGTTATGATCCACACAGTCAATGAGACACAAATAATTCTGCTTCTGTTTTTCACCT
>NW_022111369.1:62777205-62778300 GCF_000313985.2 Echinops telfairi | reverse complement strand
CCCCCCTCCCATCATTGTGAATCCTTGATCAATTCTATATTATTATTGTTACTTCATATCTTACACCATCTGTTGAATAACTCCTCTTTTTAGTCACTGATTGAGTGTTCCTTTCATCTTCTTTTCATGCTTCCAGCATCAGTCAATATTTTGCCCATAGAATTTTCAATTTTCCAAACTTGAGGCTTGAATTTCCTCTTTAGTTCCTTCTACTTGAGAAGTACTGCATGTGTTTTTTTGTTTTGACTTTTTAAACTCTATCTCTTTGCACATTTCATTATAGTGCTTTGTTTTGTCTTCTCGAGCTGCTTTTTGAAATATTCTGTTCAGCTCTTTTATTTCATTTATTCTTTCTGTTTGAGATATACTGAGCATAGTCGATACTAAATGCATCAGGTGCGTGAAATAACCCAAGATGAGAATATCAAGGACAGTGTCAAGATTGTAGCACCAAGAAACATCAGCATTAAGTAGCATGTGGTTAGATCATTATCTCTTATAGACGCTGACTTTTATTCATGGTCTGCTCTATCCTTTTGATTATATTATTTGTCTATTTTTCAACAGCATACACTATTTTCTTCCCTAAAAAGCTAAAATTTATGTAAGACACAATAGGAGATAATATCACCAGTATCCTTACATTTAAAAAAATTTAATCATTTTATTGGGGCTCATATAATTCATCACAATCCATACATACATCAATTGTGTAAAGCACACTTACACATTTGTTGCCCTCATCATTATCAAAATTCGCTTTTCTCTTGGGTTCCTGGAATTAGCTCCTCATTTTCCTTTTTTCCCTACCCCTCCCTCCCCACTCCCCTCTCCCTCATGAACCCTTAATAATTTATAAATTATTATTATATCTTATTTTACACTGCCCGGCGTTTCCCTTCACCCACCCTTCTGTTGCCCATCCCCCAGAGAGGAGGTTATATGTAGATCCTTGTAATCGATTCCCCCTTTCAACCCACCTTCCCTCCAACCTCCCAGTATTGCCACTTTCACCAGTCGTCCTGAAGGGTTCATCTGTCCTGGATTCCCTGTGTTTCCAGTTCTTATCTGTACCAGTATACATCCTCTGGCCTA
>NW_022111369.1:62772002-62776346 GCF_000313985.2 Echinops telfairi | reverse complement strand
GTCCCTGGGTTTGTTAACACCACTTCCTTTCCTCCCCTCCCCCTCTCCCATCTACTTTTATTCTTAAGACTTAACTCTCAGCAAATTTTGGTGATGCCAAAAAAGTCCATCAATGTTTTATTTAGCGATTTGTTCACACTGAATGTATTAGACACTGAAGGAAATCACATAAAGGGCACTTCCCAGAATGTGTTGCGAAATGGCATGATAGTTAAGTAAACATGATGTTTGTCTCCATACCTACATACCTGAAAATAAATGTGTCTCCATTGAATGTGTAACTTCTTGCAATTTTTCCTCGATCATTATATTTGACATCACAATGTGTGTGACAGGCCTTCTTTCCCTGCTCTTGTTGCATCATCAGCGACTGGCCTAGAGACCCTTAGAGATGGTTGAAGCCACTTCCTTGACACTGCTTTTGTTGTGTTTAGTTCCTCTTGAGTTGGCCCCACTGCATGGCAACCTGACGTGAAACAGGACACCGAGTGTGTGCTGGTGAGGGTGGTAGAACACTGCAAAGGAGGCCGTTGGAATAGACACTCAGTGATATGAGTGAGGGCACTTGGGTAGGAAAAGTATGGGTCTATATAGATGTATATTGGGGCTAATTGTAATGCTATCGCTGGTTGGTGTCCTGGGGCCTATTTTGATGACTCGCAGTTGTGTTTCAGAGCAGCTGGTAGATTTGAACTATGACTCTTTGGTTGGCAGCCAAATACCACCGGGGCTCCATGATAATTACCACGCAAGGGAATAATGGATTGAGCTAGGAATAGGAAGAATCAAACATAGGGAGAATCTAGAACTTAGAAGGAACTTTGAAAAATGACCTTCTGGGTTTTCAGAAACAGGCGGAGGAGAGGATTTGCTCCTCTCACTGCCATCGGGTCAATCCTGACTCATGCGACCGTGTGGCACAGGACAGAGCTGCCCCCGTGAGTCCTCTCCAGGTCAGTAACTCTTGGTTATTGCTAGGTGCCATCAAGTCGGTCCCGACCCACTGCATGCCTACGCACAGCATAATGGAGCACTGTCTGGTCCTGCACCATCCTCCCAATTGTTCCTGTATCCCAGCCCATTGTGTCAATCTCACTGAAGACCCTCCGTGAGATGGCTTGACCCAGATTGACACAGTGTGGCGCTTTACAGGAGTGGAAAGCCTCATCTTTCTCCCTTGGCACGGCTGGTGGTTTCGAATTGCTCACCTTGCAGTTAACAGCCCAATGCATAACCGTACACTGCTCCTAGATTTGCTCCCCATCCCCCAATAAGCCAGTTGTTAAGAACAAGGTCTGGACACTGCTGGGTCAGCCTTCCTCATTGTACTGCCTTCGTTCTGGATGAGAGGCATGTGCTTGGCAGGTAAGCACCCACTTTGCCAAATAGGCGAGGGCACTTACACAGCTTCATTTAACGATTGGTCACAGTAATAATCAATGGCACCTGGCGAGTCCTCAGACCCCGTTTGTTGAAAAATACTTGGTGCTTTGTGGCCTCTGAAGCTTTGCTTCTGTTGTCCCTCATCCTTTACTTATTCAAGCCTCGACTCCAGCCTCCCTTGCCATCCTCAGAGTTGTAAAGGTTTCCCCCTTTCTGAATTACTGTTCAATTGCTCTGTATTATTATTATTATCACCTCCCCCCTCTGTCCAACTAACAGAGTAATCTCCTAGGAGGCAGGGGCTTCACTAGATAACACACAGATATAACACAGTGCCTTACACTCAACAAAACCCCCAACTCCACTGCTGTGAAGTCAATTCCAATGGCCAGAGGCCTATCGGATCGAGGAGAGACTGCTCCACAGGCTTTCTGAGCCTGCACATCCCTGTGCCCTGCGTGGTTTTTACCCAGTCTGTACACCGCTCCTTGTACTCATTAGGCACTCAAAACAGTTTGTTGCTAATGGTTACAGAGAGGATGATCTCTTGGTATTTAGAGTAAGCACAAACTCTTTGGAGACATTTTGGGCCTTCTGTCCCATATCATTTTGTTTCATTTTATTTCTATTACTTAGATTTGGGGATAAAAGCTTATTTTAATTTAACAAGTATTAGTACAAATCCCTCTCCAGAATGTGAACCTGTTATAACTTTCCAGGAGATGCATGGGCAGAAGAAAGCTCAGGACAAATTGATAAAGGGAAGATACATGTTCAGTTGTCAATGACTAAGGACCCTGGGGCCTGGGTGGTGCTGTGGGTTAGGCATTGGGCCTCTCAGCATAAGGATGGCGGTTCGTTCGACTTTACCAGTCCCCCTCCGAGGAGAACGACGAGACTTCCTGATTCTGTGAAGAAGGACAGTCTTGGAAAGCCTACGAGTTGGACTTGCGAAGTGTTGGGATGGACTCAGACGCTGTGACTACCTTGCAGGAGGAAAGAGGCGCTGTCTGCTCTGGTCCAGACCACTGCCCTGGAAGCCCGAGGGGGCAGCTCTGCTCTGTTGCATCAGGTCACAATGAGAAAGCCCGATGTGGAGAAGTGCTCCTTTGAAGTGCTCCTTTGAGACTGTAGATCTTTACTGCAGTAGAAAGCCTTACCTTTTAGCCTTGGAGTGGTTGGGGGTTCAAACTGCTGACCTTATGGTCAGCAGCTCGGTGTGTAGCCCACCACCCCACCAGGGCCCTATATAGGGTTTCTGGGATTGTACATCTTTATGGGAGAGGACAGCGTCTTCTTTTTCCTGTGGTGAGGCTGGTGGATTTGAACCTCTAACCTTGTGGTCATCAGCGGAATGCCTAACCCATATCACCACTACTTCACAATTACAAATATTGTATTGTTTTTACCAAAGCTCTTCACTTGCCACCTTTATTTTTAATTTAAGAGAACTAAGATTTGTATGATACCACTTTGGTAAACCTGAAAAGGAAAATAATGCACAAAAATATATGCAGTAACATTGTTCAATAAAATTAAACGAGTGAGTCAAATACTTACTTAAATGAATTTGCTAGAGATATTTATAGTGTATGGGAAAAATAAAAATTTCACAGTGTTTTCTATTCTAGTGATTACATAGCTAGAGCTATTCCTTTATGTTGCCCTGTGAAAGTAACATGGATAGATGTGATAACTTGCTCATGAGATAATAGCTTATAAATTTGCTTCTTGTAGAGGAATAAATGTTATCTTTCCTTGAACAAGACTCCATATTGGCTTTGTTTGTTGTTGTTATTGTTGTTATATGAGACTTGGCTCATTTGTTTTAGTTTATTTGTTGTTTGCACATTATAGTGTAGGGAGCATATACGGTGTACTAGGGTGTTGTTAAGCGCCACTGTCAGTTCGGACTTATGTCCAATGTACATGAAACCAAGTCTCGCCATCCGTGTCTCTAAAGAGCATCCACACTGTACTTCTTACAGGGCAGATCCATTTGTTCTTCGGCTGTCCGTGGTGCCTTCAGCATTCTTCACCAGCACCATAGTCAGATGCATGCAGTGGTTCTTCTCGATCTTTCTTACTCGGTGTCCAACTTTCAAACACAGATGAGGTGCTTAAAAATACCATGGCTTGGATCAGGAGTACCCTAGTCCTCAAATGACATCCTTGCTCTTAATACTCTAAAGAGATCTTGTGCAGCAGATTTGCCCCGTGCAATATGTCCTTGGTCGGTCTACTGGTGCTCCTCTGAGAACTGCTTATGGATCCAAGCAAGAAGAAGTCTTTGATAGTTTCTGTCTTTTCTTCTTCTTCTTTTTTTATTTCTACTTCTTCTTCTTCTTCTCCTCCTCCTCCTCCTCCTCCTCCTCCTCCTCCTCCATTGGTCCACTTGTGAGGATATTGGTTTTCTTTACATTGAATTGCAGTCCATACCTGAATGAAAGCTGTGATCCTTGATCTTCATCAGCAAGTGCTTCATGTCTTCCTCACTGCTAGGGATGAAGGAGTTAAGTGATGAGTAATTCTGCCTTCATTAAGTTTGTAGTCTGACTAAGCTATAGATCTGCATTTATGGGCGCAGGGTGGCATTCATTCATACGCTGTGTCTTCTCTGTTGTGAAGGGAGTGTGGCTTTCTTATGCGCACATGCCTCTGTTGTCCCTGCTTGCCTGGGCCTTTCTGAAGCCCCAGCGACGACTGAAGTCCTTCACGGTGCTGTAACGTGGGGCACTTGGACTCAGGGCTTTCAGGGTTTCCTTCTGTGTTTAAATTGTATGTAGCACAGATTTCACAAATGTGTAGGGGCTTCCTGAATGCTTACATTGTCCTCTTCCCGCCAGCATTGTCTTACATACTTTGGACATGTTATCAGGAGGGACCAGTCCCTGGAGAAATGCTTGGTACAGTGGAGGAGCAGCAACACGGAGAAAGGCCTCCAATGGGGTAGACTGACCC
>NW_022111369.1:62766513-62770531 GCF_000313985.2 Echinops telfairi | reverse complement strand
TTAACGCACATTCTTCTTTTTCTCCCCCCTTCACTGAACTCCCATGAAGTTGTGGGAAAATATAAGTGTATAAATAAATTAAGAGATGCAGGAAAGAGGACCACAACAAGAAATATTTCTGTGGATGCTTCTATGAAAGAATCTGATAAGTTAACACGTAAGAGTGCCACCTTGGGTATGGTAGGAGAGTACAGTTGAAAAATAAATGATTCTTCAGTGAGAAATACAATATACATTAGTGTACTTGTGTTTGTTGTTTGCTCCCAGCAGCAGAGAAATGACGTGTCATACTTGACTCATAAATCTACAGTATTATAGTAGGTGACTTCATTTAATTTTGAAAATAGGAAAGGGAGCTGATTTTTTTAGAGTAATTTAGGATGGATTGTAATGGTGCTATCAAATGGCCTGGTAGTGACTGGAGTTTTCTGGTCGAAAGTTGAGTTGTGTGATGCTGAAGCTCAGATATACAATGCTGAATTGTTCAACCAGGAAACAAGAAGCTGTGCCCTTGCTTGACTACAATACGTCACACTTGATCGTTTTTGAAGAGCAGATGTTATGACTCAAACTGTCTTCAGGAAACAGAACCAACATTCAGTGGATGAGATAGCATGTCTCTTGACATTCCAGAATCAGCTTATCAGCAGTTTTCTGTTCCTTTTTAATTTTATAAAGTTTGCTTGCTCTTTTCATTTGTCAAAGTGTTCAGAAAGGTCTGGGGCCCTTCTTGGAGGTAACAATTTCTGTGCTCAAGACAGTTTCAGAGCGTGGGCCCAGGTGCTCGATTGTACTCTGATTCAAATCCTAAATTCATTCCTCACTTGCTGGATTGGCATGTGGAGTGGTGTTAACAGTTAATATGCTCAACTGCTAGTGGAAGACCAGAGGTTTGAGTCTGCTCAGAGGTACTTTGGAAGAATAAAAAAACTCCCTGTCTTCTAGTTGATAGGGACTTTTAGTGACCCTATCGGACAGGGTAGAACTGGCCCTGTGGGTTTCTGAGATTATAATTCTTGGCGGGAGTAGAAGCCTCAGCTTCCTCCCTTGGAATGTGTGCTAGTTTCAAACTGCTGACCTTGCAGTTAGCAGCCCAACACGTAACCACTATGCCACCAGGGCGCCTCCCTTGGAAGAAAGACCGGGTGATCTTCTGGACTATCAGTCATTGGAAAGCCTGTGGAGCAGAGTTCTACCTCTGACACGCCTGGGCCATCATGAGTTGAAATCGACCTGATAGCAGCTGTTTAATAGTTGTGTGTGACCTTGCTATTTAATCCCTCCGAGTCTCATTTTCCATTTCTTCAAAGCTGAGAAAATATGCCTTCCATCATAAGTCTCTTTACATACTCTGTTTTTGTGAGTGGTAAATGAACCAGCATTCGTTACTGGACAGCACTTGGCATGTAATAGGCGCTATGTAAGTTGCCTCACAAGCATGTGAAAGTAGGAAGCCCGGAGAAGAATCGATGCATCTGGATGCTGCCGCTGGTGCAGAGCATCGAAAGCATCATGGACTGCTGCAAGAGCAAACAAACCTGCTTTTGGAAGAAGTACCATCAGAAGGCTCATTAGCAGCAAGGATGGCGAGACTTCATCTCACATATTTTGGACACGTTATCAGGAGAGACTAATCCCTGGAGAAGGAGATCCGTCTTTGACAAGCGGAGGGCAGCAAAGCAGAGGGAAGACCTTCAGCGAGATGGATTGACGCAGTGGCTGCAACCACAGCGTAACCCTAAGCACCATTGTGAGGGTATGCAGTATCAGGCAGTGTTTTCTTCTGCTGTGTCTGAGTTGGGATTGACAACACCGCGCTGTCAGGTGCAGCAGTTATTATTGCTGGCGCTATATTCCAGGTTTGACGTGCTTTTGTGTCTTGCTTCCTTCACTCAGCACACCCAGACTCAACGTTTATTCATGATGCAGAATGTAAAGTTCAGTCAACTGGCTGTCCTTAAATTGATGCTGACTCATCGCAACCCTGTAGGATAGAGTATCCCTGCCCTGGTGGGTTTCAGAGGCTGTAATTCTGTATGGGAACAGAAAATGTCATTTTTTCTCCCACAGAGTGGTTGGTGGTTTTGAGATGCTGACTATGTGGTTAGCAGCCCCACACGTAACCTACACCACCACTAGGGCTCTGGTGTTGATGCGAGTATGTCAGCAACGAATTCCTTTATATCACCAACTAGCATGTCCTTGTCCGTGTAGACCACATTTGATTTAGCCACGTGTCAGGTGATGGATATTTGGGTTGTTTCCACGTTGATATAGTACCAATAAAAGCCATTATGAACATTTGTGTAAAAGTTCTTGCATGGATATATATTTTCATTTTTCTTAGGTACAGGACTAAAATTACCTTGGTCATACAAGGGACCTTCAAAAGGTTTATGGCAAAGATAATGCAACTTTTTGAAGATAATGAATTTATTTTGAAGCTCACGCTATGATCATTCTAGCTTTCACCTTTTGAGGAACGGCCACTTATCCCCCTGCAAAGAACCACCAGCTGTGTCTGAGGATTTCTGTCTTTTTGGATAAGAGCCAACCCAAAGGAGTCCTGATGGTGCAGTGGTTGGGCTGCTAACCACAACGACAGATGGAAGAAAGATCTGCAAGAAAGAGAAGAAAGATGGAGCTTTCTACTTCCATGAAGAGTTATGGTCTCGGAAACTCACAGAGGCAGTTCTACCCTTTCTTCCAGGCTTGCCATGTGTTGGCAGTGACTCGATGGCAATAAGGTTTTTTAATTTAATCTTGGCCAGTAGGGGTAAAGTGGAAGCTCATTGTGAATTTCATTTCCCTGATGGCTAACAATATTGACCTCATTTTCATGTGGTCTACTTCTTTTTAAAAGGTGGATGTGCTTGCTGTTTGGGTTATGCTGTAAGAACTTTGGTCAGGCATTGACTTCATCTTTTATTTTATTTTATTCTTTTGGGAAGAGTGGGATGATGTGCTAATACACATTTAGCAACCACCTCCCATGGGGGAAGAGGAAGAATCTCTCAAATTTGCTACCACTTCCAGTTCCTACCAGTGCCCACGGCAGGTTTCTAACCGCCAACATGATGGCATCGAACAGGAGCTGGGACCTGTGCACAGCGTCAGCTGACATGCCTTGGTAGGAGGGGAAGAATGGGTGGCGTGAGCCTCATCAGGACTGCCAGGTATTGGGCAAGCGGGGCACTGCACGAGGATAGGATGTGCTATTCACATAGAAGGCTAACAGGTCATTTTTCTTTTAGATCCTGAAATATTTAATATTTATTGAGCATCTCTCGGGAGCCCCAGTGGGGCTAACTGCTAGTTGCTTACTGAATGGTCAGCCACTCAAACCCATAGCCACTCCTCGGGAGAAGACTGTGGCAGTCAGCTTCCTTAAACGACGAAAGCCTGGGAAACACTATGGCCTTTCTACTCTGTCCTGTTGGATCACGAGGAGTTGGCATTGACTTGACGGAAGAGAGTTTGGTTTATTGGCCTGGAGTGTCTGCTGTATATTTACCTTTCTGAGGCAGATTGTGTTATGTTTTTCCCAGAGAAATGAAGGCTTGGGGACTTTAATTAGTTCAGTGATTCATAGCACGTAAGTGATGATGTCGGGATTGCAAAGAGGCCTTTCTTTGTCGTCTCAAAGCTCATTCCATGGGGGGTGGATTTGATGATTTGTAAGGATGCTCAGGACTCGGAATATAGTCTATGATTTATTGTGGTGAAATGATATGAGGGACAGAGCAAAAATCAACCAAGGGAGAAAGTGTGGAGCTAAGGCCAGGGACAGGCAGGCACAAGCTTCCAGTAGAGTCATACCGTAGGCGCTGGCTTCCACCAACAAGGAGCTGTGACAACCATGTGAAATGCTGCCCAGGAAAGGTCCCAAGAGACTGGCTAGCCCTGCCCAGAATCCAGATTTCCAGAAGGAACGCAGGTGTACAAGGAAAACTAGTCACCTGGTTTCTATCAACAGTTTAGGCACAAGGAAGCACTCTTAGAGTCAGGGAGCTTTGGG
>NW_022111369.1:62759861-62764411 GCF_000313985.2 Echinops telfairi | reverse complement strand
GATGGTGGGGATGATGGAACCGATGATGGTGGGGATGATGGAATTGATGGTGGGGATGATGGAACCGATGGTGGGGATGACAGCATTTTGTTCTGTCATGCCTGAGGCTGCCATGAGTGGGGGGGGGCTGACTCAGTGGCAATTAAAAACAACAACTGAATTTTAAAGGTTCTCTGGATTAACCCGAAACCATTGGCCCTTATATTTATAATCATGACGGTTTATCCCTGAAGTTCCTGGTAACTTCTAACTGCTCAGGGACTTTTCTCTTTTGTAAAGTCTTTGCCTGAGATACTGAGGTCAGCTATTTGTGTCTTTAGTGGAAATACTGATTAGTTTGTTCCAGAGCCTCAGACACCTGTGTACCTTGATGGAAAGTGGAACAGTTTGCTCCACCTGACCTCCTCTGTGTCTGGGTCACATGGTGGGGTGGGTGGGGGGTTGGTGACGTCTTCCTTCCTTCATGGGCAGAGGCTGACGGAACTGTCTGTCCCAGGTCACAGCGGTTGTCACAAGCCCATTCAAGGAGGCTGTGCAGGAGGGAAGCAGTCCTGGGAAGGAGCAACACAGTGTTACCACGAGCTCTCCACTACCTGGTGCCTTCGTTCTGGTTGCCAGGACCAACTGAGTAGTTGTCAGGTGCTGTCCAGTCAGTTCTGAGTCACAGCAACCGTATGTTCAGCAGAAGGAAACACTGTCTGTCTGGGGCCGTCCTCACTCTTGCTCTTAAGCGTGAGCCCATGATTGCAATCACGGGGTCAATCCATTTTGTTGAGGGTCTTCCTTCTTTTTGTCCCTGCCCCTCCATGTTACCAAGCATGATGCCCTTCTCCAGGGGCGGCCTCTCCTGACAGCATGCGTGAACAGGGTAACATGAGATCCAGTTAAAACAAACAAAACCTTCACCACCTATTGTTTGTTTGTTTGTTTTGACCAGGTCCTTCCATCCTCCAATGAAAGAAAAATGATTTTCTATTCTCTCAGTGCCCCAATGAAGGGAAAGCCAGGTTCCTGTCACAATTATTCTTGGCATTCAGTGTTTAGATATGAATGACTGGAAACCTTCACATTTAGAGTGAAGGGGAGCAAATCACCAGATAAGCAAGCTGTCTTGTTGTTAGATAACATGCGCTCAAAACCTGGGTACTGCCACTTTCCAGCTCCAGTGATCCCTGGCAAGTCAGTGCAACACTCTGCACCTCAGTTTTCCTATGGATGCAGCAGGGGTGAGAATAGTTACTTCCTCACAGGGTTGCAGTTGGGGTTCGATTGAGGTGATGCATCCAAAGCGCACACTAAATGAATTTGAAGCAAAACCTGGTTATCGGGACCCTTGCAGAAAGCCCATTAGTGCTGCCTCGGAAATGTCCCCTGCAGCCAGAAGAGCATTGGGTTAACTGAAGTGTGACCTAGCCCAAAGTTTGCATAACGGAATTAGGAGATAAGCTGCATCAGTGAGTGAGGAGTGGGTATATTCGTATAGTCATTTTTCAATCTCTGCCACCCACTAACTGGTCTGTAAGTTTCCATGAAGCAGGTGCCATCTATCTCACTTAATGACTGTCTCATCTCTTAGCCCAGAACTGGTTGGACAACTGTTGGAGTCAAGGTAGGAAAGGATTAGGGAGATTTGTTTTCAAACGTGTCAACGAGCTATAAATGGAAGAGGTAAGCTATATCTTGCTAGGGTCGTCAGAGATACAAAATTGGGGCACAAGTGAGAAGGTGAGGTTAATCAGAACCGAACTCCCTGCCTTGAGTCAGTTTCAACTCATAGCAACCTGATAGTGGGGTGTAAAACTGTCCCTGTGGGATTCCGAGGCTGTCAGTCTTTACAGGACTGGAAAGTCTCATCTCTCTCCCACAGAGTGGCTGGAGGTTTTGACCTAGCAGTTAGAAACCCAACACATAACCACTATGCCAGCCAGGCTCCTTCAAGTTGGGGGTTAGAGAGGTGAATACTGGAATCATTTGCTTGTTCTTCATCCTATAGGGAGGCAGCTTGCTGAAGGGAAATTCAGTAGTCTTAGAAACCAGACTGAGCTGCTCTGAGTCCCATGTCTGTCATTTGCCAGCCTGAGACTTTGGTGGTACATCAAACTCTTAAGTCTCTTGTCATGGTAAAGAGGAGCACTCCACTATAGAACTATGCTCCTATTTAGTGCTATAATGTGCCAAGTGTGGTCTTACATATTTTTTAGGTAGTAACTTCAAATTGTATGAGGCCGATAATATGTGTATTAGGCCTATTTTTCAAGTGATGGAACTCAGGAAGAGAGAAGTTGAGTACTTGGCACAAGATCACAGAGTCCAGAATCCAGCAGTCTGATTCTGTTGCTGTACTGTTAAAAACTGTCAAGTCAATTTTGACTTATAGCAATCCCACAGGAAAGATAGAACTGTCTCATAGTGTTTTCTGCAATGTATTCTTTAAGGATCCCTAGTAGCTCAGTGGGTAAGCATTGGGCTGCTATCTGAAAGGTCAGCAATTTGAAACCACAAGCTGCTCTGAGAGGAAAGATGAGGCTTTCTTCTCCTGTAAAGAGTTATAGTCGTCTGAGGGGCCAGCCCCAATCCCAACTACATGGACAGACTCCCCTTCCTGCAGAAGAATTCACTTCAAAGGACAGCACTGAAGCTACAGCTCAGGGAGAGGGACGTGTCTGATGAGAGCACACAGGAGCAAATGAAGGGAGAGGAAGAGAGAGTGGAACACATCCTGTCCCACCAAGCCGAGGACGATATTCCTGCTCAGAGCAGTCAATGCACAGAGAGGACCATAGGGTTGGCCCTACTATGAGACACAATGTCCCTCACTGACCCCTAGTGCTACGGGGGACAATACTGGAGACACAATGCTGGAATTGTGTCCAATCTGACCCCACCACACTGAGGCAAAAGACTAGAGGAGTGCAACAGAATAACAAGGGGAGCAGAGCAACAAAGTCCCCAGGGAACACCAAAAATAGACTGTGGGGCCAGGACGTGGCACCTCCTTAGACTTGATCAGAAAACACTCCTAAAAGTCAACAAGCGAACCTGGAATTATTTACAGGTTTTTCTTTTTATGTCCTTGATTTGTTGTTGTTGTTTTGTTTTGCTCTGTCTTGTTTTTTTGATGCATATTTTTATCTCTGCAGGTCTATCTAGATAAGATAGGCGGGATAAACCGTTTGGAGGAGAAAATGGGACCAACAGTTCCGGGGGGACATGGGAGAGGTGGTGGGGGGAAGGAAGTGAGTGTTAACAAACCCAGGGACAAGGGAACAACAAGTGATCTAAAATTGATGGCGAGGAGGTGTAGGAGGGCTGGTAGGGCTTGATCACGGGCAATGTAACCGCGAGGAATTACTGAAACCTGAATGAAGGCTGAATATGATAGTGGGACAAGAGGAAAGTGACAGGAAATAGAGGAAAGAACTAGGAGGCAAAGGGCATTTATAGACATCTAAATACAAGCATATACATATGTAAATATATTTATATATGATGATAGGGAAATAGATCTATGTGTATATATTTATAGGTTTAGTATTAAGGTAGCAGATGGACATTGGTCCTCTACTCAAGTACTCCCTCAATGCAAGAACACTTTGTTTTATTAACCTGGCATTCCCGACATGATAACTGAAGACAAAGCGGGTGCATAAGCAAATGCGGTGAAGAAAGCTGATTGGTGCTCAGCTATCAAAAGATATGGTGTCTGGGGTCTTAAAGGCTTGGAGATAAACAAGCAGCCATCTAGCTGAGAAGCAACAAAGCTCACATGGAAGAAGCACACCAGCCTGTGTGATCACGAAATGTCGATAGGATCAGGTATCAGGCATCAAAGAACAAAAAATCGTATCATTGTGAATGAGAGCGAGTGCGGAGTGGAGACCCAAAGCCCATCTGTAGGTAACTGAACATCCACTTACAGAAGGGTCGTGGGGAGGAGAGGAGTCAGTAAGGGTGCAGTATAGCACCAATGAAATATCCAACTTTCCTCTAGTTCTTTAACGCTTCTCCCCCCAACTACCATGATCCCAATTCTACCTTGCAGATCCGCCTAGACCAGAGTATGTACCTTGGTACAAATAAGAGCTCAAAGCCCAGGGAATTCAGGACAGATAAACCCCTCAGGACCAATAATGAGAGTGTTGATACCAGGAGGGTAAGGGTAAGGTAGGGGGAGAAAAGGGGAACCGATCACAATGATCTGCATATAACCCCCTCCCTGGGGGATGGGCAACAGAAACGTAGGTGAAGGGAGACATTGGTCAGTGTAAGACATGAAAAAAATAATAGTAAATTATAAATTACCAAGGGTTCATGGGTGAGGGAGGGTGGAGAAGGGAGAGGAGAATATGAGGAGCTGATACCAAGGGCTCAAGTAGAAAGAAAATATTTTGAAAATGACAATGGCAACAAATGTACAAATGTGCGATGCTCACCTTCCCGACACAACCGCTGAAGACAAAGCGGGTGAACAAGCAAATGTGGTGAAGAAAGCTGATGGTGCCCGGCTATCAAAAGATATAGCGTCTGGGGTCTTAAAAGCTTGAAGGTAA
>NW_022111369.1:62743992-62758848 GCF_000313985.2 Echinops telfairi | reverse complement strand
CCTGCCAATAAAACAATCTTTTAATAAAAAAAATGATATGAATTTTAAAAAAGAACCCATAGTATACCTAAAAACTTTGAGTACATGAACTCTAATTTATTCAAGATACATTTTTGTATTTGTGTCCTTTTATCTACTGGGTTACATACAAATATGAAATATTGTTTATTATTTTTATTTTTAAATCAAGGTTTAAAAGCTTAGGTAATATGTAGTCATCCCCATCAAGAACACTTTCAACTAAATACTTAACTCAAGTACGCTACTTTATGTTTTTGATTAAGGAGATGTTTTTGATTCATATTTTCATTACCAGAAATTATATACATTATTATATAAAGGCTGCTTTCATTGTTATCAGAAAAAAAAATGTACAAATGTGCTTGACACATTAGATAGATGTGTGGATTGTGATGAGTTGTACGAACCCCCAATAAAATGAGTTAATAAAAAAAGAAAGAAAAGAGGTACTGTCTTGAAAACCCACGGGGCAGTCCTATCGGGTCACGATGAGCTGTCATCAATGAGATGACGGTGAGTTTGGGTTTTTTCTTTTTAGTTCTTTCTGGGGGGCGGACAGCCAGGTCTTCCTCATGACTTGCTGCCGAGTGGGTTCAAATGAACAACATTTCAGTTAGCAGCCATGCATTTCATTTAGACACATCTGGATATCGTTGTCACTCTTTCTGGTCTGGTCAAATAGTGTATTTGCATAAGAATCAGACATATTTGAATCTTTCTGTTGGCCAGAATATGAGTTTGTCTCACACACACACACACACACACACACACACACACACCCACAAACTGATAAAAGTGTCATTTTGTAATATTACCATGATACCATAAAAGAAGAGAAATGTTGGCCAAAGGTGTCCACTTGCTTTTGTGTCTTAAAGGTTGTGAGTTGAAAGCTAGCAACTGTTTTAACACAAAACGGAAGTGCTCATGGAGTTGCTTGCTGATTCAGTGCTGGTTTCAGACTGTGACCAGAAATAAAATATCAGCCTCAACGGATAAAAATAGAGCAGTCACATGAAGGCCCACACATCCTTTGTACAAACAGACTTGCAAAGCCCACCAAAGTAAACTCGACTCTCTCTCTGGTCGAAGAGAAATGAAAAATGATGGATCTTGGTCATTTCTACATGTCCTCCTTGAGTTTTAGGGCAATGATGCGAGGGATCTTCAAAAAGTTCACGGAAAAAGTGGAATGGAAAGATAATATTTTTTGAAACCCCTTCATGTTTGTCATGATCTGAGGAAGAATCTCGTACATGCAATTTTGTTCTTACAACATACATTTGACTTCAGTTCTCAGATGATTTTTCTAGAGTTTAGAAGGTGATGTGAGGATTGTTTCTTAAACAGAATCAGTGACTTTGCTCTTGTCTTCCCTAAATTTTGAAAAAACAATACTGAGAACACATTTTATTGAGAACTTTTGTCAGCTTTGTTCCAAGAATGTTACCTGACTTCACACCTAATTCTTACAACAAGCTTACCATCTTCTCTTGCTGTCATCTGTCCCATTTCATAGCTAACGAGACTGAAGTGCAGAGAGGCTCGACAACTCGTCCAAAGACACGTGGGAAGCACCTGAGCCAGACTTCAAACTCATGCTGCCTCCAGTCTTGTTTTGCTCTTGAACAGCAGACTGGATTTTTTAAAACCCTGCTGGTTCTTAGCATAAGGTATATAATATAATGTGAGTTGCTCTCTCTCCATATTTTTAATTTTCTGAAGCTACCAGTTTTTTCTCTCTCTAAGAATAGTGGAGTAGTAGATTATGCATGTGGCTGCTAACTGCAAGGTCAGCAGTTCAAATCTACTGAGGGAGAAAGATGAGGCCTTCTACACCAGTAAAGAGTTACAGTCTCGCAAACCCACAGGAGCAGTGCTACTCCGTCCTATAAAGTTGCTATAGGTCAGAATCGACTCAGTGGTAGTAAGAACTAGATTAGCTTAACTTTTTAAAAGATTAAAAAAAAAATCATTTTATTGGGGGTTTGTACAACTCTTATCACAATCCATACATACGTACATTGTGTCAAGCACATTTGTACATTTGTTGCCATCATCATTCTCAAAACATTTGCTTTCTGCTTGAGCCCTCATCTCCTCATTTTTCCCTCCCTCCCCGCCCCCCTCCCTCATGAAGCCTTGATGATTTATAAATTATTATGTTGTCATGTCTTATACTGTCCAAAGTCTCCCTTTACCTACTTTTCTGTTGTCTGTTCCCCAGAGAGGGGGTTATATGTAGATCCTTGTAATCTGTTCCCCCTTCCCCCTCCTCCCCTCCCTCCACCCTCCCGATATCGCCACTCTCACCACTGGTCCCAAAGAGATCATCCGCCTGGATTCCCTGTGTTTCCAGTTCCTATATGTACCAGTGTACATCCTCTGGTCTAGCCAGACTTGCAAGGTAGAATTGGGATCATGATAGTGGGGGGGGGGCGGGGGGGGAGGGGAGGAAGCATTTAAAAACTAGAGGAAAGTTGTATGTTTCATCATTGCTACACAGCACCCTGACTGGCTATCTCCTCCCCATGACCCCTCTGTAAGGGGGTGTCCAGTTGCCTACAGATGGGCTTTGGGTCCCCACCCCACACTCCCCCTCATTCGCAATGATATGATTTTTGTTCTTTGAATGCCTGATACCTGATACCTTAACATTTTTAATATCCTTAACCCTTATGTGCAAAATATGACCATTTGAGGCAATGGCTCCTCATTGCCTAGAGGAGTGGGTAGAGGCCGGTGGTATTACCTACCAAGTCCTTCATAATCCCATCTCAACTCACGTTCCCAAGCTCTCCCAGCTGTCCCCACAATGTACAGAAAAAACTCCATTGCCACAGAGTTGATTCCAACTCAGAGTGACCGTATATGACCGTTTCTGAGGCTGTAAATCTTTACAAGGGCAAACAGCCTCATTTTTCCCTCAAGGAGCAGCTGATGGGTTTGAACTGCCAATCTTGTGATTAGTGGTCTAACTCTTAACCCAGAGGACCACCAGGGCCCCGCCCTCAGGGCACAGACTCATGCTGCAGTCCTTGCAGTCTTCAAACGTGCTCTTCTTTGCTAACCACACACCTCTGCCCTGTTGTTCTCTTTTGCTGTGATCTGTGTTCTTTCTTTTCTGGGAAAATGCTTGCTCTTGCTTTAAGGCTTCCTTTGTGGAGCTGAAGCCTCTTCCTTTCTGGAAGAATTAACCTCTTCTCTTTTTGTGCCCCACTGCACTTTGTTCAATAAAAACTTCCCACACTGCTTAGTGAGTAACCGTCTCTTCATGATGAATCGGGTTCCTCGAGGGTATGGGCTGTGCCTTCTGTACCCAGAGGCTCCCTACATACTGGATAGAGGAGCTCTGGGACTAAGGGGGGTGAGGGAGATCATACAAAGGTATGAAGATATTCATGGAGTAGCTGTTAGGGGCCTTCAAGGTGGTTCCACTGCATGATGATCTGATGTACAACAAGAGGAAGCACTGCCTGATCCTACAACATCCTCACAATCAATGTGTTGTTCAAGCCCATTGTTGCAAACACTGTGTCAGTCCACCTTCTTGATGGTCTTCCTTTTGCGTTCACTTACCAAGCATGAGGTCCTCCCCCAAGGACCGGCCCCTCCTGATCACCTGTTCAGAGTACATGAGATGAAGTCTCTCCATCCTTGATTCAAAGCAGTCTTTGGGCGATCTTTCTCCCAACACAGGTCTGTTCATTCTTCTGGAAGTCTATGGCATATTCAGTATTGGTCCCATCACCTTAGCTCAAAGGCGTCAATTCTTCTTCGTCCTCCCTTACTCCTTGTCTGGCTTTCACACACATGTGAGGTGATTGAAGGCACCATGACTTAGATCAGGGACACCTTAGTTTTCAAAGTAATATCTTTGCTCTTTAACACCTTAAAGAAGTCTTGTGCAGCAGATTTGTCCAATGTAATACATCATTTGTTATTTTTAATGTGTTATAGATGTTTATTTAAATAATTCAGATTTAATCTTATTCCGTGATCATCATACTTGCATAGTCCTACTACTGGGTACTTGTTAGGCTGCTAACCCCAAGGTCAGCAGTTTGAAACCACCAGCCACTCCTCAGGAGAAAGATGGAGCTTTCTACTCCTGTAAAGAGTTACAATCTCACAGAGGCAGTTCTGATCTTTCCTTTAGGGTCCCTGTGAGTTGGCAGCAAATGGATGGCAATGAGTTTTGTTTGGGCTTTGTACCAGTCACTTGGCAGGAGTTAAAAAGACCCTGACAGAAAGGCTGCATCAAGTAATTCCAAGCAGTGCAAGCATGCAATGCAATAGCCATAGCTAGTTATGAAGGGCACCATGGTGGTACAATGGTTGAGCACACTGCTGCTAACCTAAGGCTAGTGGTTCAAACCCCATCAGCTTGCTCCATGGGAGAAAGCTGTGGTGGTCTGCTCCAGTAAGTATTATAGTATGGGAACCCTGTGGGAGGCAGGCAGTTCTACTCTGTCTTACAGCGTTGCTATACGTCAGAATTGAAGCAATGACATTGAGTTTGGTTTTATCCACTTTTAGAGATGTTAGTGGTTGTAGAATTAATTACAGGGCACTTTAAGATAGATGCTGTGTCACTACTGTCTCTAAGAGCTCCGTGTCCTTAAGGATTAGGATTGCTGTTGTTTGTAAGGCTTGTTTCTGTTCCAAATCCAATGCACACATGACTTTAAATGATACCTAGAGATTTATTAGTAGCAATTAGGAAGGGACTTCAAAAAGTCCATGGAAAAATAGAATTAAAAGATGATGGAATTTTCCACAAACTAAAAAAAGTCCTACTTTTTATCTGTTTATTTATGATGGACCCTTTACAAATTCTTATAGAGGTGTGAAATAAAAATTTTTTCAAATAGATCCAGCTATGATTGTGATTAGGATTTTTTAATGTGGTGGTAAAAGTGATTTTTAAAAAAAATCACATTTGGGGAACTTCAGGTATCTATAAGAGTGTCCAGAAGAGTACACTGAACCAATTTACCCTCACTCAGCCATGTGACCCTCCAATGGCATGTGCCAATGACATGGATTTCTAGTTTTATTATTTATTTATTTATTTTAATCATTTTATTAGGGGCTCATACAACTCTTATCACAATCCATACATACATCAATTGTGTAAAGCACATTTGTACATTCATTGCCTTCATCATTCTCAAAACTTTTCCTCTCCACTTAAGCCCCTGGCATTAGGTCCTCATTTTTCCCCTCCCTCCCCGCTCCCCCCTCTCTCATGAGCCCTTGATAATTTATAAATTATTATTTTGTCATATCTTGCCCTGTCCAACATCTCACTTCACCCACTTTTCTGCTGTCCGTCCCCCAGGGAGGAGGTCACATATAGTTCCTTGTAATCAGTTCCCTCTTTCCAACCCACTCTCCCTCCACCCTCCCAGTATTGCCACTCACACCCCTGGTCCTGAAGGGATCATCTGCCCTGGGTTCCCTGTAATTCCTGTTCCTATCTGTACCAGTGTACATCCTCTGGTCTAGCCAGACTTGCAAGGTAGAATTCATATCATGATAGTGGGGGCGGGGGAGGAAGCATTTAGGAACCAGAGGAAAGTTGTATTTTTCATCGTTGCTACATTGCACCCTGACTGGCTCATCTCCTCCCCAGGATTTCTAGTTTTAATGACACATTAAATCTTCACAAATGTTCTCGCTTATCAAGAGGAACTTGGGGGAGATAAGTTTTGTGAGTTTCTGGTGAGTGTGATAAGAAATGAAATTTTAACATATCTGAGCAAAGCTCATTTCGGCTTTTAATCCCCCACATTTCTAATCGATACCTGTGTGTGTGCATCTTTGCTTTCCACTTGGGTTAGATAAGCAGAGAAAGTGTTCCTTTTTAATGGAGAAAGACTGATCAGCAATGGGGAGTGTGGAGGCAAAGTGCCCAACCCCGTGAACCTTCCATCAAAAGTGTGTGCCTGTCTGGAGCCCCAGCCCCTTCCTGTAAGTCATGAGCCTGCTTCTAGAGTGTGGCAGTGGAAGGGTTGTCATAGGAGTTTCCCATGTCTAGGGCTGCAATATCCCTTCTTCAGTCACTCGGCCACAAAAAGGCTCCTGAGAAAGGGGGTGGTCATTATATCTCCATCTGTAGGTTTCACACCTAATGCCATCATCACAGAGTTTGCCATTGAGGACTTGGGTTCCCAGTTGCCTTTGCAATCCAAATCACAAACATACCTGTTGTTGTTGTTAGGTGTCATCGAGTTGAGTCTGAGTCAGAGTAACCCTGTGTACAACAGAATAAAACACAACCTGGTCCTTTGCTATCCTCACAATCATTGCTCTACATGAGCCCATTGTTAGCATCACTGTGTCAATGAATCTCTTTGAAGGTTGTCTTAGACTGGGTTCTCCAGCGAAACAAAGCCAGTGATGCTTACATATGTTTACGTACAGAGAGAGTTAGGTCAAGGAGACAACTCATGCAGTTGTAGACGCTTGTGAGTTCCAAGTCCATGGGTCAAATGTCAGGCTGTAGATTTCTCTGGACTCACATAGTTTTGCAGGTCCAAGATTGACAGGTCAGATGACAGGCTGCTAGCTGCAAAAATAAATGAATCCAAGGTTGGCAGGTAAGAAGGTAGTTGCTGGCGACTCCCAGGATTGTCATGCCATTGACTCAAGTGCGAAGAACAAAGGCCAGGTGACAAGTCAGATACAGATATGGATCAAGCAACAAGCAAGTGCACTTTGCCGGAGTGTCCACGTATTTTAGAGGCAGCTTCCACTCCTGTGGAAGCCCCTTTCAATTGATTGACTTTTCATAGCAGATTTCATCATGGGGCCTTCAGGAAGATGGATTGACACACTGGCTGCAACACACTGGCTGAACGTTCTGTTCTTTGGAAGCATCTATGGAGAGACTTTGTCTCACATACTTTGGACATGTTACCAGGAGGCAGCAGTCCCTAAAGAAGGATATCATGCCTGGCAAAGTGGAGGACCAGTAATAAAGAGGAAGATCCTCAAAGAGACGGTTTGATCCCATGGCTGCAAACATGGACCCCAAAATAGCCTCAACTATGAGGATGGCCCTAGACAGTGTTTCGTTCTGTGCTCCATAGGCTTGCTTTGAGTTGGAACAAAAATAAAGATATTTGTTGAATTCTTGGAATAGTTACTGAATTCTTCTAAGGAAAAGGTGAAGAAATGCTGGTATGTTGCCTTCAGAAACAATGAAACCATCAAACTATTTTTAAAAATCTCTGTTGAATAGTTTATGTTCCTGTTGAATTGTCACAACATTAGAGACTGTATAATAAGGGGGCGAAATCTAGACTTTGTGGGGGAAAGAAAGAGTTTAAATGTCGAAAAAATTTCAAAAACTCACATTTAAAGGCAAAAACAATGACAGTAAACTGAATGTTTGATGCACTTGCTGAGTACATTACATTTAATTCTACCAGGAACCTAGGAAATAATACTCTTATTATTCTCATTTTACAGGTAAGGAAATAGAGACTAAACCAGGTTAATGAATTTGCCTGAGACTTAAGGAACTGACATATGAACGTGCCATTTGACCCTGGCACCGAAACCCAGGCTAAGCATAGTGTGGCACATTGATTTTAGTAGTTTAAAATATTACCACAATACCCCAAATATTGTGACATGTTTAGTGCATCTTAAAAAAAATTCATTTAGGCAAAGATGTTCTTGCTCTAACAATCATTTTTTACATATTGTTTACATAAATCCTCCTGAAGCGTTTTCATCGGTTTAAAAATTTTTCCTAATAACATCTGATTTACATTTAAAGTCATTTTGGGGTACTTTCCCCATCACTTGCATTTGTTAATCAGGTATGGTCACCAGCTATTAGAGTTCTCAGGTCGATAGGCTTTAACAATGAAACCGCCTCCGTTGTCTCTTTCACAGGTGGCTGTGTAGCACTCTGGCCACCCAGCCGTGAGCTTCATGCTTTTTTAAATTCACGCTTCATGCTTTGTCTGGGATGGCTCTTCTATCTGTAGCCTGCAATAATGCACTCTTGCCTTGGACCCCTCCCTAGGTTCTATTAGGCATCAAGCTGTGTACATGTTTCATTTCCTGCCCAGAGTCTAACTCTCAGGAGCTACAAAAATGTGCTAGTGCTGAGTTCTTGCTTTTTCTTGCTAAGTGGGACTCTGACATCCCACTGGCCTGAAATTCTGGCATCGCAGAGACCTTCCTCTTCCAGTAAGATCCCAAGGAATCTGGGAAGAGCATTGTTAGTCTGGGGGGAGACAAATTAATCAGAATGTAGTGTGTGGGAGCTCTGGCGGGCCACTGGTTCTTCACCAGAGCTTCACATTTAGGTATGGTAAGTAATAGAGTTAATTTATGTTTTCAAAGCTGGAAAATCCCGAGTTATAATCAGACAAGCACTCAGCTGCTAATTCAAACCCTATGAATCAAGCATATGTATTTACACGGTAGAAAAAGCACTTGAGAGAAATGAGTTATTTCTGTGGTCTAGCATTAGCAAAAGTAGATGTTAGCATAGGTAGTGGTACCAGCTTCTCATGATGTCTAGCTCAGATAGCTGAGTGCATGGTGGTGGTGGTGAGTGGAATCGAGTGGATGATGACGCATTGTCACTCTATATGACAGATCAGAGCTGCCCCATAGGCTTTCCTAGGCTGCGATCCTGACAAAAGCAGATTGCATGGTCTTTCTTTTGCAATGAGCTTGAGTTATCCAACAGCTATCTGCTTTACAAAGGCCCAACTCCCTTGGGTTGTACCGTATTGAGTTTTCCATTTCTGACAGTTTTCACAGGCTCTTATCTTTTGCTCCAACAGATTCATAATCTTTTCTTTCTTTCTTCTAAACCATTTTATTAGAAGCGAATCCAGATATCATACCTTTCCATTGTTCAGTCATAAGGTTTATAATTTTTAATTGAGTTAGTTACTTAATTCTGCAATCCCATCAATACAGCAATCATAAATTACATTACATTCAATCAGTAAGAGATCCATATATATTTACTTCCACATAATTCATTCCATTTTGACTAACATTAAGAATGAAACCAATTAATCACTTATAGATTTCTTCAAGACATATGTATTACTAAGTTTTGCTTTCAACTATAATAATACACACCTAGTGACAGTTTTTAAGCAGCATTCTTGCCTTCAAAGGTATCGAGGGAAGAACTCCAAAGTGCACTGAATACATTGCAAAAATTAAGGCTTTAAGAATTGGCACAAGACCAACTGATACTGCTTACTCATGTATGCTGCGAAGTACTTCCTCATCTATGTCAGGAAATTTGGAAGATAGTTACCTGGCCAACGGACTTGGAAGATGTCCATATTTGTGCCCCCTACAAAGAAAGATGATTCAACAGAATGTGGACATTATCAAATAGCTTCACTAATATCACATGTATGTATAATTTTGCTGCAGATGGCTCAAAAATAGTTGTAGCATAGCATCAACAGGGAGCTGCCAGAATTCAAACTGAATTTACAAGAGGACATGGAATAAAGGATATTACACTTGATGACAGGTGGATCTTGGCTGAAAGCAGATAATACCAGAAAGATATTTTAAATTAAAAAAAAAGATATTTACTTGTGTTTGTAAGGCATTTGACTGTATGAGGCATAAAAAAACTATGGGTAGCCTTGAGCAGAATGGGAATTCTAGAACACTTCACTGTGCTCATGTGGGACCTCTATATTGAGGTAATCATTGGAACAGAATGAGAAAGTGCTTCACAATCAAGAAAGGTGTGCATCAGAGTATATATCTTTTCACGATACTTATTCACATGCTGAGCAAATGCTGAAGAAGCTGGCCTTTGTGAAGAAGATGCAGCATCAGGACTGGAGGAGAGCTCATTACTGATCTATGATATGCAGATGATACAACCTTGCTTACTGAAAGCAAAGAGGACTTGAAGCACCCACTGAAGAAAATTAAAGACCTCTGTCTTCAGTATGATTGCCACCTCAAAATAAGGAAAACAAAACCCCTCACAACTGGACCAATAAACAGCATCCTGACAAATGGAGAAAAGAATGATGCTTTTAAGGATTTCATTTTACTTGACTCCACAATCAATCCCCGTGTTTGCAGCTGTTAAGAAATCAAATTTTCATGGGGAGCAAGACTTCTTGGAAGTTTTAAAAACAAAGGTGTCACTTTGAGGACTAAGGTCTGCCAGCCCCACGCCATGTGGAAACGAGAAGACAGAAGTGGAATGGATGCCTTTGCATTGCGGTGTTGGAAAGCATATTGCACATATCATGGACTTCCAGAAGAAGAACCCGATCTGTCTTGGAAGAGCTGTAGCCTGACGCCTCTTTGCAGATGAAGATGTCAAGACTTCTGTCTTGAACAGGTTATCAGAGCACCAAGCTTAGTTAAGGAGAGGGTCACATCAGAGAGAGCAAGACTCGAATGAGATTGGCCACACCAATGGGCTCAAACAGGAATGATTGTGAGGGTGGCACACGATTAGGCATCGTGTGGTTGTGGTGTTGTGTTAGGCGCAGGGATGCTATGAGGGATCTGAAGTGACAGCACTTCGCAATAACCTCAGCAGGCGCTTTTGTGAAGCGTATTCCCTGATTTGGGAAACAGAATTTTTGTTTGTTTGCCTTTCAATTTCGTATAATTTATAGAGATTTTTCAACATCCTCTTTTTATTTTGGCTATGCCTTTAAAAACCATTATCTTAATCATTAAACATGTTTATATAAGGAGCCTTGAAGATGCTGTGGAGTAAATATTGGGCTGCTAACTGCAAAGTCAATGGTTCAAACTCATCAGTTGCTCTGTGGGAAAAAGATGAGGCTGCAGCTCCCTCTGTCTTGGAAACCCTAGGATTTGGAAGGAGCCCTGGTGGCGTAGTAGTTAGGCATTGGGCTGCTAACCTCAAGGTCAACAGTTTGAAACCACAAGCTGTTGCACAGTAGCAAGAGGACATTTTCTGCTTGTCCAATGAGTGACGACAGTCTTGGAAACTCACAGCGCAGTTCTACCCTGTCCTATAGGGTTGCTGTGAATGAGAATCAACTTCATGGCGGTGAGTGAGTGAGTGAGTGATGATTTTGAACGGACTCAATGGCAGTGGGTTTGATTCGTATAGAACAGTGGTTCTCAGCCTTCCTAATGCCGCTACCCTTTAATACGGTTCCTCATGTTGTGATGACCCCCCAACCATAAAATTATTTTTGTCGATACTTCATAACTGTCATTTTGCTACTGTTATGAATCAGGTGACCCCTGTGAAAGGCTCATTTGATTCCCAAAGGGGTTGCGACCCACAGGTTGAGAGCCGCTGGTTTAGAAGCTTTTCTTTTTGTTACTGTGAAAACACTTTCTAAAATAGAAAAAAGCAGCTATGTAAAATAGGGAGGAAGAAATACTGGGATGCCAAGTTTCTATTTGTGCTTTTGTTTTTAACTAGACTTTATCCTCGGTAAAGAGGAGGGGTAATTTATCATAGAACCACCCCTTGGAAATAACTTCAGATTTTGTTTTAGTGTGCTTCTGACCCCAAGAAGAGAGTACATCAAATGTATTCCCAGTACCCACAAGAAAATATCAAATCTGTCCTGAGGTTTTCCTTGATCCCCTGTTTGAAGATCATGTTTCACTGCCCTGGAAACCCATTTTTTAAAACTATGTTATGACTGCAATTGTAGGAGAGAGACTGGCGTCAGGCTCATTTCAGATTTTCAGTTAAGGATCTGCATTCTGTTCTCTCCCCCTCTCCCTCTCTCCTTCTCTTTTTTCTTTCCTTTCATTTTTACGATTTGACTGGGACTCTTTAGCCTTTCAATACTGACCTATCAGATCTTTCTTTGTAAACGTTATCCATTCCCCCTCTCTCTTTTTAAATCATTTTATTGGGGGCTCATACAACTCTTATCACAATCCATACATACATCAGTTGTCTAAAGCACATTTGTATATTCATTGCCCTCATCTCTCTTTAACCTTAGCAAAAGTCTCATCGCAAATTCCTAAAGGACAGGCATTTTGTACTATTGAATCTTCTTCAGGGCCCTCAGTTATTTGTACCTGAGAGAGTAAAAAGCTGGAAGCAATAGTCCTTGCTTGTGGCTGAATGAGAATTGGAACCATAAAGCAATCGTGATGGCTAGCAAATTTGGGCCGATCTGTCTGCTAAGGATGGCAAGCCTCTAGACATTTTTTCCTCTGTACAAGTTTTGTTGAAATTAATGTGATGGCAAAATTTTGTATATACATGCAACAGCAGAAAGATGATTTATTTTATAGCAATACTTTTTGCTGCTTACCTTCATATATGATGGGACTGAAGTTGGGGGCATTAGGCAGATGGGGGTCCGTAAGCAGACCGCAGCCCCCTGCTCCGAGGGCTGGAAAGCTGGCAGATGATATGTGACTCTGAGACCGTTGCTTAGGTGGGAACTCTGAAGTCAGCAGTGAGTTGGGAGCTGAGGGTCACACACAGGGGTCAAACTCAGGCCTCAAGAGTGAGCATTATGACTTCTTCATAGGAAGATGATGCTCTGGTGAATTCTTTTGCCATTAACTGATGCATGTCCCGGTAGCAGGGTGGGCAGTGCTGTCTGAATGGCCCCCTTAGCATTACGCACAACAAGCAAGAGTATACAGTTTTCGGCTGCCAGGATGTGGGTTTTATCAATGTTAAAATCTGGTCACCTTACCTTAGATGCAACTGCAGAGATGGATGATGACTAAGGAAGACCAGGAGCGAATTGATGCATTTCAAATTATGATGTTGGCAAAGAATATTAATATGCTATGGGAAAAAGAGAAGCTTCTGTGAGTCAGCAGTGACCAATGGCAGTGAGATGGACTGCTGGAAAACCAACAACTCTGTTGTGGAAGGAGTACAGAGAGGTGAGCTTAGAGAGACGTTATCTCACCTACTTTGGACATGTTAGGAGGGACATGTTCTTGGAAAGGGACATAATGCTTGGTAAAGTAGACGGCCAGCTAAACAGGAAGATCATCAACAAGATGGATTGATTGACACAGTGGCTGCAACAATGGGCTCAAACAGAAACGATTGAGTCTTACAGGTGTTTCATTCTGTTGTACATTGTGTTAGGCTGGGTTGACTAGAGAAACAAATCCAGTGACACGCATATAAGAGTAATGCACATGCAAGAGAGAGCTATAAATATCAAGAAGTAATTCTATATCAAGCAAACCTCCCAGTCCAGATAAAGTCAGTAAGTCGTATACTAGTTCATAAGTCCAACACTAGTCCATAAATCCCTCTTCAGACTCACACAGCCACATGCAATGCTGCAGAATGCAGGAAGATCACAGACCAGTGGTTGCAAAGTCTTGCGGATCCAATGACTGTGGAAGCATCACAGGGCTTGTGCAGGTCTTAGTATGGCTCTTCAACAGGAAGGTGAAGGCAGAGACAGAGGGGGAGGTTCACAGGACCCTCCTATGAGAACATCACACTCACAAGGAAGCATCGTCAGGCTACGACATGATTGACAGTCCAGGCTCCACACCGCCACTTTTATTTCTTCCAGTTGACACAAAGTTATGTAACTAGCACATACAGCGAGCTGCTTTGAGTCAGATCTGACTCGACTTCCCCTAACAACAACAGGAACAACAGCACATCATACAATAAGAAGTTGAATGTCAGTCGTTCCCACAGGTGAATGTGGGCAGGTGACCCAATCTTAGTTTCTATGTCTGTAAAGTGGGTGTGAGATTCCAGAATGGTGCAAAATGGTTTGCTCTCAACTACTAAAGTTTGGGGGTTCAGACCTGCCGTACGGCTTGGCAATCTGCTCCCCTAAAGACTACAGCCGAGAACACCCTAGGGAGCAGTCCCGCTCTAGAACCTGTGGGGGCTGTGATCGAGTCAGCACCAACCCAAAGGCGAGTGGTTTAGCCTTTGCTTGGTTTCTGTTTTCAGACGGCTGGGGCGTTCCTCCTTCACCAGGTAGCTGTGCGATGGAGGGTGCTTGGCAGAGACCTGGACCGCGCGCTCCGTTGATGAGCTGCTGGCTCCGTGCTGTTGTATTCCTGGCACAGGGAGATACTGCCTGGGGGAGAAGGAAAAGCAGGAGGCCCCAGGCGTCTGAGGGAGAGGAAGATGCCAGCCTGCCCTAATGCCCCAAGAAACGCTGCAGGAGGTGATAGCTGAGGAAAGATCTTTGCGTTTAGTCATTGCTACCTTTTTTTTTTTGAAGAACACTTTTAGCAACGTGTGCTGTGGGTGGCAAGTTGTAAGTGCTTGAGGAAGGAGTGGGCGGGAAGGAAATGAAAGTCCGGCATGCAATCTTCTTCTCTTTTAAGACAGAAATACAATCAGGTAGTCGCGGGGTCAGAGGCAGGGTTCTTGGTACTGCTGGGAGAGGCCCGGCATGTCTGTCAGGCAGGAGCAAATCTCCTAGGAGAGGATGGTCCCCGAGGATGAATGCCCTTCTCCTCTCTTGGCTGAAACACATTCTGCGCTCAGAGCCTTTAGTCCAGCGGTTCTCAACCTGTGGGTCGCGACCCCTTTGGGTTCATGAAGTAACAATGAAAATAATGTTATGGTTGGGGGTCACCACCACATGAGGAACTGTATGAAAGGGTCGCAGCATGAGGAAGGTTGAAAACCACTGCTCTAGTCTGTTCCCTCCCCGGGACATGGTTGCATTAATTCTCTCACGGCCTTGCAGCTGGGGAAACCCAAGGTCTAGTGGGCTTGATGGGCAATTGAAACCCTTGGTAAATAGGTTGAATTTGTCTGACCTGCAGTTCCCCGACCTATAAAACAAGGACAGTAATGCCCACCTTACAGGGATATTTGCACACCAGCCTGTGAGATCA
>NW_022111369.1:62717047-62743297 GCF_000313985.2 Echinops telfairi | reverse complement strand
AATGGTTGTATGAGCTCCCAAGAAGATGATTTAATGGTTAAAAAAAAAGAACTAAGTCATATCTGGCTGGCACTAAGTGAGAAGCATCTTTGTAGCGCAATGGTTAAAGCACTCAACTGCTATGGAAAGGTTGGCTGTTGGTCCGCAGGAGAAAGTTGCTGCTCTCAAGATCCTTGTTGTTGCTAAGTGCCATTGAGTTATTTCTGACTCATAGTGACCTTCTGCACAACAGAACGACCCCTGCCTGGCCCTGTGTCATCTCACTAATGTTCTTATGTTTCAGCCACGGTGTCTGTGCATCTTGTTGAGGGTCTTCTTTTTTGCTGCCCCTCCACTTTACCAAGCAGGATGTTCTTCTCAGGGGACTGCTTTTTCCAGGGTACTTGAGAGGAAGCCTCTGTATCCTGGCCTCTGAAGAGCATTCTGGCTGTACTTCTTCCAAGACAGATTTGTTTGTTCTTTTGGCAGTCCACGGTACTTTCAATATTCTGCACCAGCACCATAATTCAAATGCAACCATGCTTCTTCTGTCTTCCTTATTCAGTGTCCAACTTTCATATCTACATGTCATAAAGAATACAGCTTTGGAAACCTTTGGGGACAGTTCTACTCTGCCCTGTCTAGTCACTGTGAGTTGGAATCCACTTGGCAGGGGTGGAAGTGGTTTGGGTTGGCGGGGGGAGGGGGGCAGTTGTACAGGACACGGGGTGGGAGGCCCAAAGGCTGAAGGGAGAGTTTCAGAGTAGGAGTTGGCGTGATCTTAGGGACACGTGGCCAGAGTTAGCTGGGCTCTCCCCAAGTCCAACAGCATTCGTCATCACTGCCTGTTCTCCTGTTCTTTATCACAGGAACACGTGAAAGCGTAACCGTGGTTCTCCAACTTTCTGTTTAGAATGTGTCCATTCATATTATTGTGTGAACATTTTTATATTTTCTACATGGGGTGTCTAATATAATTTTTAATGGCCACATTACATCAGTTACTTTTTGCACCTATCGCATTGTATTCTTTTGGATGCTTTTTCCCTGGGATGAATTCCCAGGAGTGGGGCTGCTGTGTTCAAGAGTGTGGATAATTTTCTGGGTTTAATATTCCATCGATTCATTTCAAGAGGCCAATCTGTTAGCGAGGATGTGGGAGGGCAGTGCTAAAGGTTTGAGAAGGCTGAGGTTGACTGTGAAAGCCCCACGTTCCTTTGCAGAGTCTGCGCTCGGATTGAGCCTCCACTGAACTCCGTCAGACATTGACGGGGGACGTGAACAGTCCCGCCTCAGACTGAGTGCATTGGGAAGTGGATCACTGGAGATATGTAAACTTAGGTTCAACTTTAACATGTTATCAGTACTTTTCTTCTCTGACCAATTTGTAATTTGTTCTAGTTCCTATTATTTTCTACTTTCTTTTGGATTGAGGTGTTTCTGTGCTTTATTTTCTTGTCTTTTTTTTTTTTTGGTATGATTTTCTTCATATGAGATCCAGCATAGCTAATACTAGATTAACAGTTCCTCGGGGTTATGGCAGGGAAGATAGGTGGGCGGGGTGGGGTGGGGGTGGGGTGGTGTTAATGAGGAGCTAATAATTCTGGGCACAGGAATGAAGAAAATGTTCTTAAACTGATTGTGGTGTTGATTTCACAACTCTTTTTATTATAGGCCAATAATATGGGGGGGGGGAAATTGGAGCATCAAATATGGAGATTTTCTGTGGAAGCCTGCCGCACCTCACACCCACTGGACTCTGTGTGCTCTCTCTGCTAGGGAGTAGGGGTCGGGGTGGGACCAGAGTTAGCTGGAGGTGGGGGTTGTGGCTGGGTAAGTGGAATTTTGCTGCAATTTGGTCTCTGATTTTTTGTTTTGGGGAACTCTCATCAGAAATAGAAGATGTTGGAAAAGGTGTATGTCTGAGTAGAAAGGGCAGAAACGAAGATAGTCCATTCTCCTGGTTCTAGAACTTTGGTAGTGGGGCAGAACAATTTCATCATTACAAGTTTTAAATGATCTCATAATTTGATTGTAGCTTTTACCATGGTAATGTTTTGTTCAAGTTCAACAATTAAACCATGTGGTATATATCATTAGGAATTTGTAATATTTTGGATCAATGATTTTATTAGCAAATATTGCTTTTAATAGCTATTTTTCTGCCTGTATTTTAATTGTTTGCAATGAGCCTTCTTCTTTTTTCTCTTCACAGAAAAAATACAGAAAAGGGTTTATTGATGTTTCAAAAATCAAGTGTGTGGAAACAGTGAAGATTGAAGATGGTGTCATTCCCTGCCAAAATAAATACCCATTTCAGGTGAGCTGGTATGTTTGCGCCACAGTGTGAGACCGGGCTCGGATCCTTCACATGGCCATGAAGTGCCGTAGCAGCTGACATTCCGGTTCATTGGGCATTCTCACATCGGTGCTTCACAAGTGGCTGGTTGCTGGATAAGTCTTGGTCTGTTATAGGTCCTGAGTCTCTCAACCAGAGACCCAGTGTACTGTACTGCTATTCTGAGATGTGACAGAGAGATAAGACCGGGCGTTGGGGGTTTGGCTGAAATATGTGGGAAGAACTTTTCTCTGTGAAGTTGAAAGGCTGAGAAGGGCAGCTGTGAGCTGTGTGAATAGACATGAGTCTACATGGCTGCGTGTGAGGAGAAAGATAGCGTCAGGCTCATGGGTGGACTAGTGTTCAGACTTGCAAAAAGGACTGTCATGTTATTTCCTTTTTCCTTTCATACAGATTCTATCACCCAGAGCAGGTACATATCACACTCTCCTCAGTGAGGACTGAGGGAATTGTGGCTCACAGAAATTGAGGCTGACCAAAGTCACTGTAAGTTAGCAGCCTTCCTAGAACACACACTCACAACCCATTGCTTTAAAGTAGACAGTATGGCAGCCCGACTAGCATCTTGGTGCACACATGCCTTGTTGAACCGTAATATCTAGCTGGCAACAGACACACTAGTATCCTTCTTTAGGATCTAACCTCCAGTTCTCTGGTTGAGAAGACTTGCAATCTCTCTGTTGAGCAATATACATGTCAAGTAAAATTGACTTTGTACCTATGGCTATGGTCTGCAAGGCTGGCAGTTCAAAATCACCAGTCACTCCATGTGAGAAAGACGGGGCTTTCTACTGCCATAAAGAGTTACAGCCTCAGAATTGCACAGAGGCAGTTCTACCCTGTCCTGTAGGGGCGCTGTGAATTGGCATCGACTTGACTGACGGTGGTGAGTTTGGTTTGGTGATCTTACGATGTTCTGGGGGAAAGGGGGGAAAAATATATAAAATATATATATATATATTTAAAGATGTTTTACAACATGGTATCTCAGTGAAGTTTAGGGCTATTTTAAATTGTGTCTATGAAAATTATCAATTAAATATAAACTAAGCGGTTTCAGAATTAGGATGATAGTCAAAATTTAAAACCATATTTAGATTACTTTCCATTATGATGACAATGTATAGGCAAGTTCAAGTCAAAGCTGAAGAAAATTAAAATAATACCACAAGAGCCAAAGTATGGCTTTGAGTGTGCCCTATCTGAACTTAGAAACCACCTCCAGAAAAGGTGTGGTGACTTGCCGCTAGTGATCGAAGACTAGATGCCCTGTGGGATGACCTTGAGAACATCATGCATGGCAAAGAGGGAAAGACTCCTGTTTTTACAAATGAAGGAAGGAAAAGACCCGAATGAGTGTCAGCAAAGACTGAAGCTTGCTAACGCTGCTGGAAGGAGTGGTGTAAAGGACCGAACAGAGGGTTTCAGAGGCTTACTCTCAAAGACAAAGTATCATAGTCAAGTGTGAAAAAGATGAGTTAGAAACCAAAAGGGAAGAACAGCATGGCCTTTCTCAAGCTGGAAAGGCTGGAGAATAAATTCAAGCCACAAAGTTGTGATAGTGAAGGAGTCTACGAGCAAAATATTGGATGACGTAGGAAACATCTAAAGAAGATGGAAGAAATATACAGACCCACTGAACCGAAAAGAATTGGTCGACATTCAACCATTTCAAGAGGGTCAGGAACTGATGATATTGGAGGAAGAATCCAAGATGTACTGAAAGCAAAAACCAAGGCTCCAGGAATTGATGGAATCCCATTGAAATGGTTCATCAACTGAATGCAGCCCTGGAAATGCTCACTTGACTAAGTCAAGAAATTTGGAAGACAACTACCTGGTCTACCCATTGGAAGATCTGCAAAAGGCTTCTTTAAAGTATTAGAAAGCTGAAGGTCACTTGGTGGACTCCGGTGGGCCTGACCAAGCCATGGCACTTTCCAGCACCTCATATGCAAGTCAAAGCTGGACAGTGACTTTGTAAGACTGAAGAGGGATTGATGCACTTGAGTTACAGTGTTGGTGACTGTTGAAAAATGGACCACGGACAGTTGAAGAACAAATAAATCTTTCTTGGAAGAAGTACAGCCAGAATGCTCCTTACTGGTAAGGGTAGTAAGACTTTGCCTCGCCTATTTTAAACAAATGATCGGGAGGGGCCAGTCCCTGGAGAAGTTCATCATGGGTTGGGGTCAGCGAGCTAGAAGAAGACCTTCAGTGAGCTGGATTGGCACTGTGACTGCACCAATGGGTTCAGACATAACCTTGTGCATGAGGACGGCCCAGGACCAGGCAGTTTGGTGTTCTGTTGTAGACCAGGGTGCTGTGAGTAACAGCACTAAACCCAACAGCAACAATTGTGGCAACAACACAGGAGGAAGCAGGACTACATTTACTTTTCCTTTTCTCATTTCTCATTTTACATCTGTCATTTCTCAGTAGAACAATAGAGTAAAACGATTAAAGAGATAACCTGAGTACAAACTGCACAGTCTGTCACTGACCTGCTCTGTGGCCTTGTACAAGTCACTTACCTCTCAGCACATCTCAGACGCTGGAAAACAATAACAATAATAGCACTCACATCAGAGAGTTATTGTGGCAGTTAACTGAGGTGGTGTATCATTAGCTTAAACTTATAAGAAAAAACAAGATAATTATTAGTTTCTATTATTGTTATTATTGCTTTTACTACTACATCTGTTTCTGCTGTTAACACTATATACTTATCCCCAGATCTATAAATAAGTCATATTTAAATCCTCTTTTAATTTGCATATGTTAAGTATATATGCAATTTGCTGTGTGTGTGTGTGTGTGCGTTGTATTACATCTGAAGTTCAGCAGAGAGTCAGTCGTACACACTTCTGATGACAGTTAGATATTTGAGCCAGTGGGTGGGGAGTATATGAGCCTCATTATTGTGGGCTCAGAATGAGGATTTGTTTTTCCAATTCAAGCCAGCTGTCTCAGTGATAGTACTGTGTGAAATGGAGGTAGCTTGCATGTTGCTATAATTCTGGAAAGTATGCCACCCATGGTGGGCAGGTTCAGTGGAGCTTCCAGACTAAGAAAAATTAGGAAGGAAAGCCTGGTGAGCTACTTCTTCTAAAATTGGCCAATGAAGACCTTATGAGTCGCAAGAGAATATTATCTGATGCAGTTGCAATAACCACAACCAACTGTGGGCTTGATAAAATACCAAACAATCTTGCAGATGGCAGAGAGCTGAGCAACATTTTGTTCCGTTATACCTAAAGGCACCGTGCGTCCGTGGAAGCCTGCTGGATAGCAGCAAACAACAGTCATTTGGTTGTCCGAGTCAAGGGAACCAGGTTGTAAGCTCTAAATTGGCTAAGAGTGATAATACAAATAGGGATGACAGACAGCATTGCAGCCTTGAAACATTTTTAACTGTCAAGATGAATAAATATGAAATGAATGAAAATCAGTCTTAGAAATGGAGAAGTGGTAGACTTCAGCCTTAATTGCAATTAAGTCAGCAGATTTTGAAAAGGGGAAAAATATCCTTCTTTTATTAAAACAAAAAAGCATAAATCCTACTTTACCATCTAAATAGTGCAAGTTTGCATTAGGTCGAGATGCCAGAGAATGGAAGGGTGAAAAAGAAAAGAAAAGAAAAGAAAAGAAAAAGGAATAAAAGAACTTTTCCAAAGCTACCAAGAGAAAGTGGAGGTTGCTTGTCTCCAAGTATATTCTCACCACTAGGAAAAGATAGGACCATGTTGGTGGTGCAAATGCACTGAGCTACTAACAGAAAAGCTAGGAGGCTCTAGTCTCCCCAGAGGGACCCCAAATAAAGTCCTGGCAATCCACTTCTAAAAAGTCAACCATCGAGGTGCCCGGCTATCAAAAGATATAGCGCCTGGGGTCTTAAAAGCTTGAAGATAATCAAGCGGCCATCAAGCTCAGAAGCAGCAAAGCCCACATGGAAGAAGCACCCCAGCCTATGCAACCACGAGGTGTCGAAGGGATCAGGTATAAGGCATCATCAGAACAAAAAATCTTACCATAGTGAATGATGGGGGGAGTGCGGAGTGGAGATCCAAAGCCCATTAGTAGGCCACTGGAGATCCCCTTGCAGAGGGATCTCGGGGAGGAGATTAGCCAGTCAGGGTGCGATGTAACAATGATGAGAAATACAACCTTCCTCTAGTTCCTAAATGTTTCCTCCCCGCTCCCACTACCATGACTCGAATTTGACCTTGCAAGTCTGGCTAGACCAGAGGATGTACGTTGGTACAGATAGGAATTGAAAATACAGGGAATCCAGGGCGGACGAGCCCTGCAGGACCAGTGGTGTGAGTGGCGAAACAGGGAGGGTAGAGGGAGAGTGGGTAGGAAAGAGGGAACCGATTACAAGGAACTATATGTGACCTCCTCCCTGGGCAACAGACAACCGAAAAGTGGGTAAAGGGGGACGTCGGACAGGGCAAGATATGACAAAATACCAATTTATAAACTATCAAGGGCTCATGAGGGAGGGGGGAGTGGGGAGGGAGGGGAAAAATGTGGACCTAATGTCGGGGGTTTAAGTGGAGAGAAAATGTTTTGAGAATGATGTACAAATGCGCTTTACACAATTGATGTGTGTATGGATTGCAATAACAGTTGTATGAGCCCCTAATAAAATGTTTAAAAAATAAAAAAAAAAGTAAGAAGTCAACCATCGAAAATCCAGAAATTGGAATTGATGCAATGGCATCTGATTAGGAAGGTGCCTAATCAAGGGCAAAGTAGCCAAGTCTCGCCTTTGTTGCTAAAAGCCTGGTAAAGATCGGCATGAATCTGATCCTCACATCACGGGGATGAATCCAGTCCTCACCTTACTTCTCCCTCCTCCTTGCCAGGGGCCCACGTAGCACTCTCTGTCTGCTTCGAGCTACCAGGAACCCGGGCCAGAGCTCACAAGTTAGAAGAACATCTTTTAGCCTGCTAAATAGGCCATTGTCAGCCCCTGAATGTCTCTCACTGCCTCTGTAGATTCCATACTTCTACTGAAAAAACTTAGACCCTCACAGAGAGTCTACCATACTTATGGCTTCATCTTTATTTCAACCAAAAAGAATCCAAGCGAAGAGATCCATAAGGTGAGGTCTAGCAGAGTTCCAGCCCAGTGCTTCCATATCCCAGAGAGCTGTGCACTGCCTTCTTCTGAACATGGCCAACAACTGAGAATCTCATCTGAGCCTTAGGATTTCCAGTAACTTAACAAGCCTCCCCATGTGACCATGGTCAATTAAATCATGCCTCTCATGATTTAGCATCAGGCCCCTGGGTGTTTCCTCCTGGTCTGGTCAACGCCCACTTATTAGCCTCAGGTGTGGTCCAGCACTCTGGATTCAAGACCAAAGGCCAAGTTGCTTTTAGCCAGGTGACTCAACACTGCACAGAAGGGATGGAGATAATAAGGAGGAGCCAGCTGCCTAGAGAGTCACTTCTTTGATCAGTCATTTCTGTTGGCAGCTGGGGATTCCTCAGGAGGTTGTGCTTCTTTGCAAGATTTGAGCCTAAATATAACATCTGTTTGATCTCTCCTCCACCACACTGCCATTAAATGTCCATTGACAAATGAATGTGTGAATGAAGCTATAAATAAGAGGTAGGGTATGGATGTGCTAATAGCATTAGTAAGGGAGAGTACTTCCTCCTTGTTGGAACTGGCATCAGTGCCAAGCCCCCTCCCCTGACAGCTTCTGCTGTGATGGGGTGACTTATCACCAGGCGGGAAACTCGTGAGAGTTGTGGCGCCTCTCATTCATCCTGCACATGGGAACGACATAAAAGTACCTACAAGGATACCAGTCCTCAAATCTCTCTTCCAACAGCCTGCCAACCTGCGGAAGGTGCCAGCATTTGAGATTTATTATTTGAACTTAAGGGTGATGTCCCCAGGGTAGACCCCATGAATAGAAACAGAACATCTTCAGAGATGGGGCCAGAAGGTGAGCCCCTCAGGTCAGAAGGCACTCAAAATGCAACTGAGGAAGAGCTGCCTTCTCAAAGTCAAGGTGATCATGATGATGCAAATGGAGTAAACCCTGGAAGAGTAAAGCTGATTCATTGCTGATGGGTCACAACTCAATATGAGAAGAAAAAGTTGCAAACATCAGTTAATAACCAGAACTTGGAATGTATAAAGTATGAATCTAGAAAACTTGGAAGTCATCAGAAATGAAATGGGAGGCATAAGAAATGATGAAATCCAAGCGCTGAAGGGGATATTTCAAATGGTGAAAGACTTTTTGGGCCCCATGCTTCGTCATGTCGAGGGATCATGAGAACCAGGAGGGTCCTCAACAAGATGGACTGACACTGGGGCTGCATGCATCGATGGCTCGAGCAGAAGAACCCCTGAGAGGATGGTGTGGACCTGGGCTCGGTTTGTTCTGCTGTACCCAGGGTCTCTACGAGTCAGAACCAGCTCAATGGCACTGACGACGGCGCCATGTCTAGAAATGCCTCATAAAAATGCCGCGGCCCGAGTTAGCAGCATCATGTGCCAAACTAGTCTTAGTTATCAAAATTCTGTATTTGGATTTTTTTTCTTTTTGAGATTAGCTCATTTTAAAACACACCAGTCACAGGCTCACGGAACTGGCCGTTAAGGGCAAACTGACAGACCAAAGGAAGAAAATTCCTGGAGTTCAAGTCCCAGGCTTAATTTTACCACAGTTCAAATGGCTCACTCTCCGGAGTCCCTTTTTCAGATTCTGTGTAACCGGTTAGCCACTGTACTGATTTATTGCGGCAAGAGATGTGATACTGAAAATGGAGCCCATTTAGCAGATACATAATTCTGAAAAAACACTGGAGTAGAAGCTTCCCTATTACACCAAGTTTATCTAAGGATTAGCAGAAGCCCCGAGATGTGGGAACCAGCCTGGCCAGTGTCTTCTATGGAAGCATAAGCCTTTGCAATACGTGTACTCACTGAATGTGGAAAGTAAGAAATAGATATAATTGATGTTTAATCTGTCACTTGGTAATAATTGATATTGAGTGCCTGAGGTAACAGGGAGCCCTGGTGGCACAGAGCTAAAGCACTTGGCAGCTCAATCTCACCCACTTTATTGAGGGAAAAGTGAAAGCTGAAGCAGTCTGTTTCCATAAAGCTGCACAGTGTCAGAAACTCTGCATGGGGTACCGTAGAGTCTGTCCTCTGTCGACCCTGTGAGTCAGAACGGACTTGCTGGCGGTAGGTTTGGGTGGATGGTGTGAAGGGCACTGTGTTAGATAGACACGCTATGTCCATGTCTCACTAACTCCTTCATGTTTTTTTCCAGGTTGTTCATGATGCTAACACGCTTTACATTTTTGCACCCACTGTACAAAGCAGGGACCGGTGGGTAAAGAAGTTAAAAGAAGGTAAAAATAAAAACCACTGTGAAATCTTGATCTGTGAAATATGAATGGTCAGAATGTTCACACATAGCATTGCTATGACTAAAACTAAAGTATGGAAACGGTACCCACTGTATTTATCATCCATTAATCTCCAAGGACTTACTGTAAGTGATATTATCACCTTGACCATAATTTCCCTTTTAAATAACCAGTTCCTCCTAGTGGCATTTAAAATGTTTCTAAGAAAATGATGCTCTGATGTAAGATACCATATGTTTGAAGGTGGTACAGTGCTGGGCTTTTAGTATCAACAAGATATGGTATTTTCAAAGAACTAGCTCATGTAGTTGGCATTTACTCAAGAAGTCAGTGGTTTGCTTGTATGGAAAGTGTTGAATTGGGTAATTTGTTCTATACAATCCTCATCACAAGGCGTGTTATGGATGGGGAGGGATACTGGTTGGCTGACTTTTGCGTTTTTCCATCATGTTCCAGTAGCAGTTAACATCTAGTAATTAGAACACACCATCAAAAAAGGGTGTGAGTGAGAACCAGGTGATTTTTTTTGGAATGCCCAGTCATGAGCTGTTGTGGTAGCTGAGGAATAAGTCAGGATTGTTTTAGAAAATATCCTGCTGAAGACAAAGCAGGTGCATAAGCAAATGTGGCGAAGAAAGCTGATGGTGTCCGGTTATCAAAAGATATAGCATCTGGGGTCTTAAAGGCTTGAAGGTAAACAAGTGGCCATCTAGCTCAGAAGCAACAAAGCCCACATGGAAGAAGCATACCAGTCTGTGTGATCACGAGTTGCTGAAGGGATCAGGTATCAGGCATCATCAGAACAAAAAATCTTACCATAGTGAATGAGGGGGGTAGTGCGGAATGGAGACCCAAAGCCCATTTGTAGGCCACTGGACATCTCGTTACAGAAGGGTTTCGGGGAGGAGACAAGGCAGTCAGGATACGAAGTAGCAAAGATGAAAAATACAACTTTCCTCTAGTTCCTAAATGCTTCCTCCCCACCTACTATCATGATCCGAATTCTACCTTGCAAGTCTGACTAGACCAGAGGATGTACACTGGTACAGATAGGAACTGGAAACGCAGGGAATCCAGGGTGGATGATCCCTTCAGGACCAGTGGTGTGAGTGGCGATACTTGGAGGGTAGTGGGAGGGTGGGTTGGAAAAGGGGAGCTGATTACAAGGATCTACATGTGACGTCCTCCCTGGGGGACGGGCAACAGAAAAGTGGGTGAAGGGAGACGTCGGACAGGGCAAGATATGACAAAATAATAATTGATAAATTATCAAGGCTTCATGAGGGAGGGGGAAGCAGGGAGGGAGGGGAAAAAATGAGGCCCTAATGCCAGGGGCTTAAGTGGAGAGCAAATGTTTTGAGAATGATGAGGGCAATGACTGTGCAAATGTGCTGTACACAATTGATGTGTGTATGAACTGTGGTAAGTGTTGTATGAGCCCTTAAAAAAAAAGAAAACCAAAAACTGAAGAAAAAAAAGAAAAGAAAATATCCTGTCACCTTCTTTGTCCCATTAACGATGACTGGATCTGTGAATTACAGAAATAAAGAACAACAACAACATTATGATTAAATATCACCCTAAATTTTGGGCCGATGGAAGTTATCAGTGTTGCAGACAAACGGAAAAACTAGCACCTGGATGTGAAAAATACAATCTTTTTGAGAGCAGTAAGTATTTGTTTTCGTCTATAATTATGAATGTATGTTCTGTCCATATGGCGAGAAAGATGCATGATTACTTTGTCAAGCAGTTAGAAAATTGTGTATAAACGATTTTATTTTGATTAAGTGTGGCCTGCATGCATTCTAGCACACTGTAAGTGTAAGTTGGCGTATTTTGTGAGACTAAATTGTAAGACTATCATTAGCAAGGGACTACCTCATGAAAATTCAAAGTTCTGTTCAGGAAAACTTGTAATTCCACGTTTAAGCTTGCTAAAACTGAATCTACGGAACACCAAAACCCACTGCAGCACCCTCAGCAGCTTGTCTTCACTTTGATGGTTAGGGAGACGGTGAGACATGGTTGTGTCCTCTTCAGCAAGCAAGCTTTCCAAGGTGTGTAGCTAGAAACCTCAGCCACGGTGCATCTATTAGCTGAGCAGGAGTTATTGTCACCCCTATGGGGTGTAGTAGATTTTAGCATTGGCTTCACAGACTTTTGGATCAATAAGGTGTTCACAATGATACCCAGGTATGGATGAACAGTACACAAATCTATTACAAATCATTGAAGTAAAAATCACACTTAGGTGTAAGCTACGTATACACAGAGATTCAACTTTGTTGCTGCTCTGAGAAGACCCATGATTAGTGGGTTAGTGGATCGGGCTCATGGCAGAATCCTCATGTTCCATCTAGGAGAATATGATTTGGCACAGTGGTTGCAACTATGGGCTCAAAGGTGGTGGCCTTGTGAGGATGGTGCAAGATTTTCTGCTGTTGTGCATAGGGTCGCTGTGAGTAAGATCGACTCAGCAAGCAACAAGTGTGGGAGACGTCAGGTTCAATTCCTGGGCAGTGCATCTTGAGCACAGCCACTACTTGTCTGTCAGTGGAGGCTAGCTGTTGCTGTGATGTGGATAGGTTTCAGTGGAGCTGCCAGACTACGACAGACTAGAAGGAAAACAAAACAAAAAAAGACCTGAAAACCTACTTCCAAAAATCAGTCAATGAAAGCCATATAATTCACAATGATCTGATCCCAGTTGTGCTTGGGGTCTCCATGAGTCAGAAGTCAATTTGGGAGCAGCAAAAACAACAATTATTGATATGCTATGTTAAGCGGTTCTCAAGAGAAGCAAAACCAGTGATGCTTATCTGTATATGTGTATAGAAATAAATTTATATCAAGAAATGGCTCAGGTAAATACAGTCCAGTCCAAGTCCATGGGTCAGCCATTAAGTGGAAGTTTCTTCTGACTCGTGTAACTATGGGCTAGGAAGCAGGAAGACCACAGACTGGTGGATGCAAAGTGAAATCCACGGTTAGCAGTCCGCTGATGGCTCCCGGGATCAGGATGCAATATGGCAGGAAGTTGACAAACCAGAATACAGGATCCAGCTGCAGTAGAAGTAAAGCTTTCCCAAAGAGTCTGCTTAAGAAAGGATCAGACCACATCCCTGAGGTACCTTTCTTCCAATTGCATCCAGGTTGTGACCTCATCAAGGAGGCTGCATTCCACCACATCTCCTCGCTGCTCACAGAGTTGATTCTGTGATGCTAGAGCCCATCATGGAGTTAATTACATTGTGTTATATCATATCTCAGGAATTACTACCAAATCACTGAGAACACTAACCCAGCCAAGTTGACACACAGTCTAGCTATCACATATACCACACTTTTTCATTCTTGCTTGCATGATGCAAGATGCAAGATGCTTGCTGTGTCAACTACATCCGCGTGACCAAGCTTCTGGATACAAGTAAAATTGCTGTGCTCTAGGGATGCTGCATTGTGCACCAGGCCGGGCCAGATGACTTTTTTGGTCTATCCAGCCCTCAAGTCTGAGTGCTGGCTATGTGACTTTCCTTTGATGGCCTAACATTACTTTAGCACATTAAAATGAAAGCCCAAGTGTCTAAGGCTATTATTTATATTCTTAAATTTTTTCCCCTTAAGGCTTAGTCATTTGTGTAAAATCCTAACTTGCTGTAAAATACAAAACAACAAAAAAAGTGTCTTCAACTAGAGAAAATGTCTTTCAATCTCATGTAATAACCCCTCGGTGGTGTTTGGCCCAGGGCTGGTAGGAATCTGCTTCAGTTCTAACTTTCTCTTCCTGATAGCAACGAGGGAGTAAAGTGGCCATGGGTGTCCAAGGGGAAACTTTTAAAGGTGGAATCTGAAAATGATGCCAACAGTTGTGCACAGAGCCTTTTAATGTGAATTTGGCCCCATGGCTGCCACATCTAACTGGGAAATCATATCTTCAGCTGGGTGCAAGTGCTCGCCAGAACTCTAGTACTGTAGACTAGAGATGAGACTGACCCAACTTGTTTATCTTCCTGTGTGTTCTTGTTCCTTTTTCCTATTTCCTGTGGATCCGACCTGATATGTGGAACGTCTGACATATACAGTGGTGGCGAATGCAAAGAAAAATGACAAATCCTGGTGGCATTGCCAGTCTATTTAGGAGGGCAGAAAGACAAGCTGACTCTGAAATAAAGACCAGCGGGGCGAGTTCTGTTCCAGGAGGGTGGGATCAGCAAGCAGCCCCCGACTGAGAGCAGGAGCAGCAGGCGTGTCGTCTCGGGGCCCACTCTGCAGTTCTCCTTCAAGCCACCACGATCTCATTCTGTGGATGGTCCGGAGGTTCCATTTTTGATCCGGTTTTCATTGTTGTCCTTTTCAGGTATAAGAAAAGCACTACCTCCAGCCCCAGAAATAAAGAAGGTAAGGGGCCTTGACCTGCTGGAAGCATTTGTGGTTTGCTGAGAGCGTTTGTGTTCATTCCTATGACAGCTGGTTTCCCCCAGGATCACAGTTATGATCAAGCGTAGATGGGCTGTGGCTTTTTTGAATTGGGTCTTGGTGTCAAATGATATTAATTGATCTGTGGCCTTGTCTTTTGGCTTAAAGAGTTCTATAAGAAGTGTGGGTGCTAAAGGAATATTTCAAGCGTAAGGATGACTTCGGTGACTCCGTGCCTTGGAGGAGGGAGATGTGGGGAGAAGAGCATGCACTTGAGACCAGGCGGCACCCAGTCTTGAGTCTGATAGGAGGGACTTCGTTGGATTCCTTAGATTGTTTTCTGAACTGCAAAATGAAAATCCTAGGGGACCCAAAGGCAGATTGAAAACAACAACATAGATCCCGGAATGAATTTTGGGCTCGCATTAAATCCTAGCTCCAACTTCAGAACAATTAGGTTTTACATCATGGCCCTGCTCAATACTCACCCTCGGGAAGGGTACACAGAAGGTATGGGTGCTATGGCAAAGTGTGGTGAAGAAGTTAGATGGTGCCCACTATCAGATAAAGTAGCATCTGGGGTCTTAAAGGCTTATCTCCAAGCAAAGAGCCATCTAAGTGAGATGTCAACTAAGTCTACAGGGAAGAAGCACACCCACATCCGTCACCGAAGGATTGTAACTCAAAGTCAAAGGAGGGAATGGTATCAGAGCCTAAATTGTGAGAATCTGGTTTGTAGAAGGCCATGGATGACAGTGGGAGCCCAAGATACATTTGTAGGATCTACACAGGACATAAGCCTCCAGTGATTTCTCTTTGTCCATTACAGAGGGATGGGAAGAAAGTGGTTACCAAATAGAGTGCATTAGAGAGATGATTATAGGAGATCAAAATTATAAACCTGACTTGAATGGTTAAAATTTTGTCCGTTGATCCCCTCTCTGATGCCTGTTAGGCTTGATCTGGTTTTCAACATTTTCTGTTTTTTTTTTCTTTTTGTTTGTTCATATTGGGGTTTATTTCAGATGTGTTATGTCATTGGGGGTCAACCTCTTGACTCTTCGTTATATGTATGTCTGTTTTTCAGTATGTGAAACCCAGGATTGATGAAACTATAGGAACAGCAAGTAGAATAAGGCTTTCTGAGGGATACGGTAGTGGTGGTGGTGGTCCAGGGTGAGGGTGGGGGTGGGGTGGGGTGGAGGGACAGTGCTAAAAGGGAGCTGATGGCAAGGAGTTCAGGAAGGAAACCAATATTTTGAAATTGATTGTGGTAGCAATTGTACAATACTGCTTGAGGTGATTGAATGATGGAATATGATATCTGTGTTAAATCCCAATAAAATGGTTTTGGGGAAAAAACCCAAAACAAGCAAGCATGGATAAGGGGGTTGGGGAAGTGTTAGGTACTAAGCAGTGTGCCTTGCTCATAGTAGGTACAAAACACCAGACCAAACCCATTGCCATCGAGTTCATTCCAACTCATAGTAGGGTTTCTGGGGTGGTCAGTCTTTCTCAGCACAGGCAGCCTCATCTTTCTGCCTCACAGAAGCAGGTGGAATTGAACCACCAGTCTCGTATTTAACAGTCTTATCCTAGCAGATGGCCAGAACTCCTTCATCAATGGCACAAAGGAGTATAGGAGTATACATTCTTTTGAGTGGGAAGAAAATTCTCCAAACCCATAGCTATTGAGTCAATGCTGATTCTCATCAGCCCTGTAGGACCAAGTAGAACTGCCTCTGTGGATTCCGAGGCTGCTAACCTTTCTAGCAGCAGAAAGTCTCATCTTTCCCCCCAAGACCTGATAAAAGGATCTGGAGTGAGTTGTCTTTCTGGCAGACCTTTTGCATGGTGGGTCTACCGATAGTCCTCTTGGCCCCTGTTCGCATATTGCCCACTCCTCTTCCTGAAACACTCCCTGACACGAAGCAAAAGCATGTTCTATTTAATAGCACTTTTGTTCATCAAAAAGCCAGTAGGATCATCTTCAAGCTCATGAGAGGGGTAACTTCATGTTGATGTGCGGTTTCTCTTTTATTTTGTGAAGTGTGAATCATTGAGGGCTTTGCTCCATGCCCAATTTAAGCAAACATCTGAACTTCCAAACAATATTTTCCTTCTTTAGCGAAGGCCTCCCCCACCAATTCCTCCTGAAGAAGAAGAGAATAGTGAAGACATCGTGGTGGCGATGTATGACTTCCAGGCAACGGAAGCACATGACCTCCGATTAGAGAGAGGCCAAGAGTATGTTATACTAGAAAAGAATGATGTCCATTGGTGGAGAGCCAGAGATAAATATGGGTAAGTATTCTGTGTGTGTGTGTGTGTGTGACACACAGTGGGTTGGTGGAGCTTGAGTGAGACGAGGACACACTCTGTGCTGTCGTGCAATGACACTGGATCAGCTGAATGGAAAGAAAAGTGCACATTATGACTTCGAAGTACCACCATATATCCATTAATGGTCAGTTAACACATGTAAGTCAATCAAACCTCTCTGTTCTGAAATTAAAATACACGCGTCTCTTCCTCGTCTGTGATAACTTTTATTTCATTATTTTGACTTGAGAGGACGTTGTACCGTATACCGCCCTCCCTAACATGAGTGTGAGGTACAGAGGATAACATGAGCATCATTGTTAACATATACATTGTGTTCACAGGTCTCAGTGGACACATAGTATCATTGTTGCTGCTCGGTGCCGTGGGATTGGTTCCACCATAGCCACCCCACGCACCACAGACACGCGCACACGCAGGGAGTTAAACAGCAAGCACTCTTCATTCGTACCTTCCCAAGTGTATTGAACCTGCTGTCTTCTTTTCTCAGGGGGGTGGGTGGGTGGGGAGAATTACTAGGCGCCCCCTGGTGGTGAGAAACTTTTGTAGTCTTGCCCATCATCCGAGATAAAGCTTCTTTTGCAGCTCCTCTGGATGGTTCTACAACCTGCAGGACGTGATAGTGCCCACTTTGGTAAACACTGATTTATATACTAGATAGAAAGGAAAAGAGAAGATAATTTAAGATGTAAAGGAAACAGTGAGTCCTTTCAACCTCTTTCTGGTTAAATATGTGCGTAAACAGACCTAAGCCTCTTTTACGCTTTATTAAGAAACCAGCTTCCCGTGCTTACTCCTGAAATCCAAACTCGGGTTGGTTCTGAGCTCTTACCCCAACGCCCAGTGCCTCACCCCACCCCCAGTGCCAACTCTCTGTTGCTGGGAGTCTGCTCTCGTACAGACATGACCTTTAGGGGAAATGATGCTTCAGTTACTCAGGAAGGGAATCATCTTTGTTCGTCTTAAAAAGCCCTCAGGAAGCCGTGGCAGAGTTTATCTGCAGTCTGTCTTCCTTCTAGGAGCGAAGGCTATATCCCCAGTAACTACGTGACACCGAAGAAGGCCAGCAACTTAGACCAATATGAGTGAGTAGATGCTCTTTCTTCATTTTCCTAACTCCATAAGGCAGTTTGAGGATCAGTAGATATTTCTCATTGTTGGACATCCCCTTACAGAAGGGTTGCGGGGAGGAGAAGAGCCAGTCAGGGTGCAGCATAGCAACGAGGAAACATACAATTTCTTCTAGTCTTTAATGCTTCCTCCCCCCACTATCATGATCCCAATTCTACCTTACAAATCCGGCTAGACCAGAGCATGTACACGGGTACAGATAAGAGCTCAAAACACAGGGAACCCAGGACAGATAAACCCCTCAAGAACCAATTTTGAGAGTAGCCATACCAGGAGGGGAATGGTAAGGTGGAGGGAGAAAGGGGGATCGATCACAATGATCTAACTATAACCCCCTCCCAGGATGGAGAACAGAAAAGTGGGTGAAGGGAAACATCAGTCAGTGTAAGACACGAATTTTTTTTTATTTTTATAAATTATCAAGGGAGGGAGGGAGGGTGAAGGACAGAGGGGGAAAATGAGAAGCTGATACTAATGGCTGAAGTAGAAAGAAAATGTTTTGAAAATGATGATGGCAACAAATGTGCAAATGTGCTTGACACAGTGGATGGATTGTGATAAGAGTTGTACGAGCCCCCATAAAATGATTTTTACAAAAGGTATTGCCAACATATCCTGGTGCAGTACAAGGCCTTGTGAGACTGATCTCCTATAGCACACCTTACCTGGAGGTGCTATATGTGAATGCAGATACCACGGAATGGGCTTTAAGCAGTGACCACAGAGAAGAAGCTAACATTCACAGCTTATGTGACTTAAGAAACAAGAGAATGTGTTTCTTCTACGGGGGTCCTTGGGGCGGAGTAAGGGGGGCAGCGGCAGAGGCAGTGGTTCAGGGTTTTGCTGCTAACCAAAAGTTTGAAGGTTCAAACCCACAGGAGACAGTTGGACCTATCTGCTTCGAGACATAAAGATGTTCAACCATGGACATCTGTGGGCAAGTCCCCTCTGTCCTCTAGCGTCACCAGGAACTGGAATCACCTCGGTAGGAATGGGCTCATTTACTCAAGAAACAGGAATAGAGTTTCTAGAGTGGCCTTAAAAAAACAAACTCATGCGAGTCCCCAGACCTAACTCATTGGGTCTCGGGACCGCCCGGGGCTTGCACCTCGGTCCCTTTCTCCGCTCTCCCTTCCCTCCCAGGAGTTCTTTCCCTGCCTCAATAAAATCTTTCCTAACCTCTTAAAAAACAAAACAAAACAAAACCCAAACATGTTTATTGTTTTTTTCTGAATATAATAGAAATATATTATTATTATGGATACATGAATATATACCTGAGTGCTCAGTGGTGGGCTTGCACTAGGTTGTTTTAGGGATCGTATTATATAAAAATGACAAGCAGAACCTCTTTCTGGTTATCTGCTTATGATAGATCTCTAAAACCTAAGTATTAGGGTAAAGGCTAAGTATGATCTTTTTTGATCTATGTATGAAAGGATCCGAGGTTGCTGCATGGAGCAAATAGTCAATGCTCTCAGCTGGTCCTCAGAAGGGCTGAGATTCAAGTCTACCTAGAGGCACCATAGAAGAAATGCCTTATTTAATAAAAAAAATCATTGAAAACTATGCTCTGGAGCATTGTTTTACACCGACCTTGATGGGATGACCATGGTTCAGAGTAGACTTGATTGCAGCGTTTGGGGGTTTTGCTCTCTTTTAATGAGCTGCCACATGCTGCCTAATTGCTTTCCCCGAAGAGTTTAGTGGTCCCTGCCCACTAGCAGTGAGTGGCTGGGTGGCTTTAATGCAAGGTGCATGTTTGCCAAACACTCTTTTGTGGTCATTCGGAGAAAGTCACTTTCTTGATGCTTTACTCATTTCATCAAGAGAGAACGCCAACCCAGTCTCTTCCTCTGTCTATGCCACTGTTTGTCACACGAGTGCCCCTTACGGTCTAGAGAAGGACTGATGGGCTCAAAGTCACAGCACTGATCATTTGAACAATAGGTAAATCAGTCCTTTTGTTCCTAAAGGCATCTTGGGAAAATATCACAATATCCATCGTTAGGGCAGATGCTAAGAGGTGAAAACGGGGGCTTGATGTTAAGGCAGGCTGACTGAGCACTAAGTGATCATTTGCAGACAGAATTGGAAGGAAGAAGAAGACACTTCTCATCTAAACTTCTCTTATGATGCCCAGAAATTCAATGGCAGATTTTTAGAGAACAAGGTTTAGGATCCATTGCCAGGAGTTTGGGGGATCGATCTCAATTTGGAAACTGTCTGTCTTCTCAGGGACTCCCTTCCTACTCTGTGAGTCTCCTGAGCTGTACTGAGGGTGGGCTTCAGGTGGGAAGGCCCGTGCCTCTGTCCAGAGCAGGCTTCCACTAGCACAGCCCCATGAATTGGCCAACAGCCATGGAAAGACACCCAGACCGCTGTGTTTGGCCTTCAGCTTTGAACTCTTATTTTGTTTCACCTTTTTGAGATGAATTTTTAATGGGCCAGGGACTCTTCACGTTGGCCATAGGCCCTGAGCCTTCAAAGGTTATTAAACCAGTGTGGTCCCTAAGGATGTGTGAATTTCCCACCCCTGGTGGGATGGAGGGGAGGGTTAAGATTCAATCTGAATTAAAGGCAATATTGGAAAATGACATTGTCTGCAGGTTTGAGTCCGAGGAATAACATTCTTTTTTGCTGTAATTATAGTAGTGAAAATGGTAGAACTGATCTTTCTGTAGAGCAATGAAGAATGGCCTAAGGACATCATGACACAGCTACACAATTTTATAGAGAGAACCATATTGATTTGCAAAGATGTCCATTATCTCCTGGTCTATGAAAATTTCAGATGAGGATATAGCAAGTGTAGTTTGATCCCACTTTAATAAAAATGGAGGAGAAATGTATGTATGTAAAATATGAGTAGGCAAAAGGTCTCGAATTAAACTCATTGAAATGTTTCTAGTCATTTGTTATTGACATTGCAAGTGACGCTTGCTTGTTTGTATGTGCTACTGCTGAGGAATATGGCTTTGCTCCTCCTGAAGAGAATGAAAGCCATGGTGGGAACGCCCAAAGCCTTCAGTGTAGCTTTTCTGTGCAGGTGGTACTGCAGGAACACGAACAGAAGCAAGGCCGAGCAGCTCCTGCGAAATGAAGTAAGTGCTCCTGCGTGTCCCCTGGGTGTGGTCTGCACCCACGGTCCCTCCCCAGCTCCCTCGGGAGTGCTTCTGTCCTCTGTGTGCTCAACGCCTAAACAGAGAAGTCACCAGACCGTCAGTAACGTTGAATTTTGCTTTTATTCATTCATTTAATGAATTAGATGTGGACACAGGTATGCTTTATATCCTGGGTGACTTTTTTTCCTCTATTCTCTCTGCTAATGAGTTATCATTTGCTTCTTTGATTTTAATCGTTAGAAGTGTTTCCCCTTTCTGCACGACGCTCTAGTATTATTATTACTTTGGTAAAATGTGTATAACAAAGCATTTGTCACTCCAACCAGCTTGACACACGCAATTTAGTAGCAAAATTTACCTTCCCCCTGTTGTACAAGCATCACCATTATGTGTTTCCAAACCTTTTCACTGCCTTTATCAGAGACTGAGTAGCCTGTAAGCAATATTTCCCCATTCCACTGTCCCACCCCCTACAGTAACCACTAATAAACTTTGAACTCTATGCCTTTGCCTGTTTGGGATGTTTCCTAGAGGAGGCCCGGATAGTGTTTGTCCGGTTTTCATGCTTCATCAGTATCATAGCAGACACAGAGATGTCCTTTCTCTGGACGACGTTAGGTGTCTCTTTATGGTGTCTTTCGGTTTCAAATCCTGTAGCTTGACATTAGCTGAAATCTATCTCTTACCAAAAGGGGTTTCAGTGTGATATTAAGCTGCCTTAAGAAATCAGAGTGTTGACCACCTTACACTTCAAAAGGAGAGAAGCAACAAGCGATGGCGCAGCAGGGAGAGAGTGGCAGTGGGCTGCTGAGAGAGCCCACCTCAGCCTTTCTGGGTGAGCTTCCGTGTCTGCAAGAGAAGGCAGTAGGATCAAAAACAGCCTTTTCATTTACAGTCTAGTTATGCTACTTACTAATGGTATAGTTCCCAATCTTTAAAGCCTTGCTTTCTAATTTATCTCCTGCTTTTTGCCACCAGTAGAGATTTTGTTAGCTGCTGTTTTCTGTAGTTTATGTGCAGAAAGTAAGACAACAACAAAAAACCAAAACAACTCATTACCATCAAGTTCATTCTGACCCGTAAGAACCCTATCGGACAGGGTTGAACTGCTCTTGTGGGTTTGTGTGTTAGTCTGGGTAGACTAGAGAAACAAATTCATGGACACTCATATGTGTATAAGAAAGAGCTTTATATACAAGAGCAGTTGAATATTGAGAAAACATCCCAGCCCAGTCCAGATCAAGTCCATAAGTCTGATATTAGCCCATATGTCCAATAACAGTCTATGAAGTCCTCTTCAGATTCATGAAACACATGCATTGACACCAAATGCAGGAAGATGGCAGGCCGGTGTGTGGGAAGTCTTGTGGATCCAGTGGCATTGTAAGCATCTCGACACTGGCAGGGCTCTCCACTTGGCTTCTCTGGCTCCAGAGGTCTGGCCCCATCAGCCTCTCTCCATATGTCTTCTCCACAGGGATGTCTTGCATGTGTCCTGCCTCCAGTGAGCTATTTATCTCCATAGCGCCTCCAAATGAGGTCATCAAGCTACTACTTGATTGACAGGCTACACTCCACCCCCTCACTCTGAATCCTCAGATTATGTAACTACCACAGTTTCCAAGGTTGCAGCTCTTTACAGGAGTAGAAAGCCTCATTTGTCTTTCTCCCAAAGAGTGGCTGGTGGTTCCTAACAGCAGACCTTGCCATAAGCAGCTCGGCAGATAGCTTGCTACACCCGAGTGCCCCAAAGAAAGTACAGAACAGGGTGAATTTGCTTGATTCAAATTACATGTAAGTAGGCCTGATCCTCCCCAGGCTCTGGGCCTCTTCAATGGCATTTCCAAGGAGGCACTGCCTCTGTGTGATGTGGGGCAAGTTATGTTACCTTTCTGTGTCCCTTATTCACATTATCTGTGATGTAAGGTGGAGCTAACACGAGAACCTACCTCATTTTGATGATTAAATGCATGAGCCTATTAAAATAGAATACATTCTCAATCAATAATGTCATCCTTTTAAAGGGGCCTAGGTAGTACAAAATGAGCTATACTGGTGTGGTGATGAGTTAGGTTGCAAACCATAAGGTCAGCAGTTCAAAACTACCAACAGCTCCTCTGGAGAAAGACGGGGCTTTCTACTGCAGTGAAGAATTACAGGATCGGAAATACACAGAGGCAGTTCTAGCCTGGCCTGCGGGGGCGCTGCGAGTTGGCATAGATTTGACGGCAGTGAGCCTTTGCTTGTTTTGGAGTTTTTCAGGGGTACCAATAGATTTTGCACACGACCATACTCTGAAAGGCTGGCACTTCCAACCCCCTCAGAGGCTTTGTGGAAGAAAGACCTACAATCTACTTTCATACAAAATTCCCACCAACAAATAGAAAGAAAGTGTTTAGAAAATGATAATGGCAACATATGGATAAGTATGCTTGATACAATTGATGTATGGATTGTTATAAGAGCTGTAAGAGCCTCCAATAAAATGATCTTTGAATAATGATAAAAAAATTACAGCCAAGACAACACTGTGGTGCAGTTCTACAGTGTAACACCTGTAATACCTGGGGTCCCCAGAAGTCAACATCAATTCAACAACAGCAAACGTTACGCTTTTCACTAAATCGGTGATTGTTATTCTTTTGTACTGGTGGCATGGTGGGTTACGGACTGGGCTGCTGGAAACAAGGCCAACAGTTCGAATCCACCAGATGCTCCGTGGAAGAAAGACGAGGCTTTCTACTTCTGTCCAGAGTTACAGACAGGGAAACCCACATTGGCAATGTTGTTCTCTCCTTTAGGGCTGCTAAGAGTGAGAGTCTACTCAATGTCAGTGAATTTGGGTTTTTTGTTTACATAACTAATAAAGTAGTTAGTGTCCCTAATTGTTCTTACAGATGCTTTGGTGGGGCCTTACATAATTCCATGCGTGGCTAAGAATAAAATGTGTTTTCTTTTCCAATGATAAATTATACTTTTCATCCTATGTAAATTTTAATGCAACAGACTGTCTTGTTTTGAGTGGAGAAGTAGTTGAGGCTTGTGACTTTTATTTCTTGATCTGCAGTTTGAAACTTCAGAGGTATTTATCCTCCAGGCATCTAGTGTCGTTCCTGCCTTTGATTTTTTTCTGCATGAGCGCCCTGTGTCTTCAGCAATTCTGCTATGAAGAGTGAAACTAGACGGTGCCTACCAAGGGGATTCAGAATTTTCAATTAGGTTCTCATAAAAAAACACCGAGACATTTGCAAGAAAAATACGATGAGGATGAAAATGATACCGAGTCAAGTCTCAAAGCTTAGAACTGAGAAGTATATAAAATGAAACCCGGTCACTAAGAAATATCATTTTTATAACTGTTTTTCCACACATTTAGGACCTAGAGGAATTGTGAGAATCCTGTCTGTTGGTATGGTGGGGACATCCTTAGAAATTATCTTGCTGGAATATGTCACAGCAGTGTGTGGCATGGTAGTTTGTGGTTGTTGGGAATTGTGAGTGTGTGTATTTATTTTTAATGAATTCCATGGCCAATTAATGTGAAGACTGGTAGGAAGTTCAAACACATTGGAGAGTCCATGAGCCCTGTTGGTAAAACATGCCACTCTAAAGCAGATCTTCCAGCCAAGGAGACTAATCTTAAGATCCTAAGATCGGGTTCTGGGATTTTTCTTCTAGGTTTTAATATTTTTCACTGAAATTTCAAAAATGATCCCTTTGAATTTTAGGACAAAGAAGGTGGTTTCATGGTAAGAGACTCCAGTCAGCCAGGCTTGTATACAGTCTCTCTTTATACAAAATTTGGAGGGTAAGTAGACCTGTTCTGTTTTTTAATTTCAAATTATTGTATGGACTTCCAATGGAGTTTGTTTAGTTTCATACTTTGCAAAAAAAAAATGGTGCTACATTTCAGCCTTTAAAAGGAAATCCGACTTTGATTTCTAAAGCCTATCCTATTTTTTGATATCTGTGTTTTCAGTATTTTACCCACAACGTGTGTGTGTGTGTGTGTGTACGTATGTCACTGAGAATGACTAGAATCTTCAGTAAGAGTCACTATGTAGTGATTATGCACTATGCTGAGTGCTCTGGTGATGCTATGGGTGAGGCAGTGGGATACTAGCCTTAAGCTCAGTGCTCAAACCCACCAGCTGCTCCACACGAAAAGGTGATACTGTTGGCTCCTGTAAAGATTCACAGACTCAGGGACCCTATGTAGGAGCACCACGAATTGAATTTGACTCCATGCCTGTGGGTATATGCTAAACACTTGAGACTTGCTAGCGTAGTAGTTTATGCATTAGGTTGCTAACTGCAAGGTCAGTAGTTCGAAACTACCAGCTGCTCTGTGGGAGAAAAATGAGGCTTTCTGTAAAGTGTTACAGTCTCAGAAACCTACAGGGCTTGTTCTGCTCCATCCTATAGGGTGGACTACATGTCAGAAGCACTTTGATGGCAGTGAGGATTGGGGAAGATAGCACAGTGAGCATCGTAGACCCAGACCTGCCCTCAAATAGCTTAGTGGCTACGGATAAGCAAGTAGGCAGCCTTAGTGATCTGCGCCCAGCTATATCTGAGTTAGTCCTGAAAGGTTTCCTAGGAAGCATCCAAACTGAAAGCTGACTGGAGGGTCGGGAGAGTTTCTGTTGCTAGAAACTGCACTCCTCAGGGTGCAAGAGCCCCCAGGTGCAGGGATGTCCTGAGTGTGGGGAACTGAAACAAGTGTATTCGGTGCTGTGGGCAGGGCCGAGTAAAGGGAGGCGAGAGACCAGGTTGTGGTCACCAGAAGGAACGTAAGCTTTGTCCCTGGGAGCAATGGGGGTTATTCTGAAGTGGTGATTTAGCAAGAGATAATAGGAAAAGGTGTATCTTCTAGAGAGATCATGATCATGGAATTTTCACCTTTGCTTGTTTAATTTATTCACTTTTAGTGGAGTAAGGAGATGTGTCCACATTTACCAGAGGGGAATAAAAAGCTAATCTCTCTTTTGAAGTGCTCACCTGATGCTGGGGCTGCTAATCTTCTCTTTCACCAGCCAAGTCTGTTGCTGGTGAACAATGCATGAAAACGTTCCTCCTGCTCAGGTGGAAAGCAAAGTATAGAAGAGCACGGGGCCCAGGAGAATTTATACCAGGAAGGAAATGTGCTTTTGGGGGGAAACCTCTTAAGAACCACGTTGCATGATTCCAATTTAGTTGACACATTTTATTTCTTGTTACAGAGAAGGGTCCTCAGGTTTCAGGCATTATCATATAAAGGAAACAACAACATTGCCAAAGAAGTATTACCTCGCAGAGAAGCACGCTTTCAGTTCAATTCCTGAAATTATTGAATATCATAAGCACAATGCAGCAGGTAAGCTGTTAAAAATCGACTTCTAATTTAAAACAGTTTTGAAATGGTTGATCAGGTCCCTGATAAATTCATGGCATTTAAAAAGTAAACAAAAACATCTTATTGAACACAAGTAGAGATAACATTAAAAA
>NW_022111369.1:62699813-62716710 GCF_000313985.2 Echinops telfairi | reverse complement strand
GAGGAGCTAATACCAAGGGCTCAAATAGAAAGTAAATGTTTAGAAAATTATGATGCCGACATATGTACAAATATACATGACACAATTGATGTATGGATTGTTATAAGAACTGTAAGAGCCCCCAATAAAATGACTTTAAAAAAGAGAGAGAAAAAAATATGACCCATAAAAATAAGCAATTGTCAAATTCAGAGAGTAGAGTCCTAGTCTTATATCCTCCCAGTCTCTCTGTTTCCCCACCTTTCCACTTGCCTTTCCTCCTGCCTCCTTTTTTCCTAACACTGCACATAGTAACTTCATCCCTAAGATATTAAAAATGCAACTCCATTCTTAAGGACTTTTCTACCTATGGCCCTGTGCTAGTCTGCATTCTCTAGAGAAGCAAATGCAGTGACGTATGTGTAAAGAAATTCACATCAAGAAAGTGGCTCACACAGCTGTAAAAATGGAAAAGTCCTGTCTAATTCAAGACCATGGATCACATGTTAACCTGGAGACTTTTCCTGACTTTTGTAGCTGCTGGTTCTGACAAACCAGGAAGCAGGAAGCTGAGGGGTGCAAGTCCAAGATTGGTGGGTCAGATGTTAGATGCTGATGGCTCCTAGGGTCAGCAGACAGTATCGCAGGCTGTTGGCTTAAGTCTTAAGAACCAAAGATTGATGTGGTAGGTGCAGGATCCAGACCAGCAAGAAGAGACAAGCCTTGCCACAGAATCGGCTTTAATAGGAGCAGGCCACCCCTAACCCCAAGGAAAGATCCTTTCGACAGTAGGAGGGCTGAGGCCTGCGTAAGTTGGCTGCACTCTCCCTAATCCTCTTACAACTGCTTTGCAGCCTACAGCTGACTCCATCATGGAGTTGATTATACCTTTAGGTCCCTTCATGGGAGATTGCCAGGTCCAACTGCTGAACCACGGAGAATCCTGACTGAGCCAAGTTGACATAAAACCCAACTATCACAGGCCCCTTCTATCCCTTGCATAAATTTAGTTCCCACCCCCACATTCTTCTTAACTTCATAGCTAATCACTCTGTGTTGTCTTATACTTGGAAGGTGATCAGAAAATGAACAAATGAATGAATTTTCAGATGTCTCTACTTTCATGAGGATGAAGAACGAGTTCATCTACAGTATTTGTTTTGTTTCCTAGGACTCGTCACAAGGCTTCGGTACCCAGTTAGTGTAAAAGGAGGGACTGCACCAACTACTGCAGGCTTCAGCTATGGTAATCCTCATCTTATTGCTGTTTTGGCTAATGTTCCTTGTCATAAGACAAATTCAGATATAGACTCTTAGACAGTGAAACTTTTTTATATGCTTTTTGGATAGGGTTTTGTTTTGCATGATTATGCTTGCAGCTGTAGTAACCCAAAGATTTCTACTTTCATCATTATTCATAACCCAATAGAAAATTGGCTGACAATGAAAAATTAGCTTTATCGTGTTACATCTAAAGTAAATCAAAGTTATTCCTGGTTCTCAGCACCATTGTTGGTTACTCACAGGGATGCACAAGGAGGTAACCTCCCCGCCACCCCCCCAAAAAAATAACGGATTTTTTTCAAAGCTATGTATTTAAACTTTTTTACGAAACAACCTTATCACTGTCAAAGTACATTTGTCAAATTTGCGATTCCATTTGTGGAAACATTTTTCAAACTCATTCGTTTGGATGGCTGATAGCAACTCCCTCATTTTTTTCTTCACTTCTTCTATGTCATTAAATTGCTGTCCTTTCATGTCCCTCTTCATTCACGGAAACAATAAGAAGTCCCACGGAGCAAGGCCAGGGGAGTAAGGGAGTAAGTTAACGTGGGATAAGAGCGGCATGCTGGGTTTTTTTTTCCCCAAACTGGAGCACTGAGATTGCTGTGTGAGCAGCTACATTGTTGTGGTGGCACAGCCAGTCCCCCGTATGGCACAAATCAGGCCTTTTTGGGGTCTCACACTGTTATACAATCTATTCAGAACCTCTAAATAGAAGCCCTATTTAACATTCTGACCTGGTGGAATGAACTTGGAATGCACTGTCCCCCTCTCATCACAAAAACAAGTGAGCATCATCTTGATCTTTCATTTCACCTGGTGAGCTTTTTTTGAGTGAGGTGACCATGACATTTCCCACTGGCTTGATTGATGTTTGTTTTGGGGGTTGTAAGAAGAGCACCGTGTCTAATCACCAGTAATGACCTTGGGGGGAAAAGTCTGGACCCCTTAGGAGCTGTTCTTTCAAAGCATGGCATGCTCAACGCTCTTCTGCAGAGTCCCTTCTCATTCCCAAACCTTTCATTAAAAGTTCGCTAAACTAAGCTCTCCAAGACAATCCAGATAACTTCCCCATCTCCTCAGTGCTCCACTGTCATCAGTCTTTGAGCACAAGTGGACACATTTTGTGACATTTCATCCCTTTGGGAAATTGACAGATGTCCAGAATGACAAGGTTTGTCATCAATCAACATTTCACTGTTTTGAAATGAGAAAACCACTTGTACACTTGAGTTTTTCCCATAGCACTGTCCTTGTAAGCTGTGTTTGACAGCACAACAGTTTTGTAGCATTTTTCCCAAGCAGGAAACAAAATTTCATAGACTCACACTTAAATTGGCCAGAGAGAACCTTCCCAGGCGATGCCACTGGGTGCACTAACTCAGAGCAAGTTGCTGGATGTACAACTAGAGGGGAAAATGTGTACTATGAAAGCTTCACTGCGGAGTGGAGATTTCCCCCCCATTTTTGTTTGTTTGTTTATTTGTTTTTTGTGGGGGTACCCCCTCAATAAGATTGATGTAATAGAGAAGTCATCCAACTCAATTATTGTTTTAGGCCAAGGCTTTTTAAACATCAGGTTAACTGATAGTTTCTGAGGTCCCTGGGTGGAGCAAAGCGTTTGTGCAGGGCGACAACCAAAAGTGGTGGTTGGACCCCCACCCCCACCCCTCAAAAGTACCACAAAAGAAAAGGCTTGGTGATCTACATCCATAAAGATTACGGCCAAGGAAGCCATGTACTCTGGACCAGTTCTACTCTGTCACACGTGGGGTTGCCAGGAGTTGGAATTGAGTCAGTGGTAACATGTTTGGTTTAGGTAAATTCCAATAGAATTTGAAACAACAACAGCATAGAGAGAAGTGTGGTCGAAGTATTGATTTAAAGCCCCCACCACATCAGGTACCATTAACTTTTAAGCAGTATTATTATTCATCTATCATGAAGCGTTTTCAGTTCACTTGGTTGTATGAGGACAGCTGCAATGGTGGACTGTCCATCCCAGGGAGTGGAAATTCATGCTTTGCAATTCAGGGGCATGTTGCTGCTCTGTTCTATGTCTCACTGATAATGGTATGATCTTGGTCATGACTGCTTCCTTCCAACTGGGTTCTGATTAAATGTCATTTCATGTCTTACAGAAAAATGGGAGATTAACCCTTCAGAGCTGACCTTTATGAGGGAACTGGGGAGCGGGCTGTTTGGCGTGGTGAGGCTCGGCAAATGGCGGGCCCAGTACAAAGTTGCTATCAAAACTATCCGGGAAGGCGCCATGTGTGAGGAGGACTTCATAGAAGAAGCCAAACTGATGATGTGAGTTCCTATCTTCTCCACCCTCCCCTTTTCAAATAAAAAGTGGTCCTTCCCCAGCTCATCGCCCTGCCTGTCCCTCTGCCTGTAGTGACTCTCTGTATGTACATCTTCCTTGCCAGGAAACTGACACACCCGAAGTTAGTCCAGCTCTATGGCGTGTGCACACAGCAGAGGCCCATTTACATTGTTGTCGAGTTCATGGAAAGGGGCTGCCTCCTGAATGTCCTCCGACAGAGACAAGGCCATTTCAGCAGAGACCTGCTGCTGAGCATGTGTCAGGATGTGTGTGAAGGGATGGAATATCTGGAACGGAACAGCTTCATCCACAGAGATCTGGTAAACCTCCCACCTTCCCATGCACCCAATGCCTTCATGCTGTTGGGTCAACCAATGAATGGACTCCGATGGACTCACACTCATGATTTTTCCTCAACAATATCTATTTTGAAACTTGTTATATTCATGAGCTTATTATGGTTATGGCAAAAAAATGATTAAATTGATATGATTTATGTAATTAATTATCACCAAGCAAGTTCCCCTGCATTTATCATTCATTGGACCTCCCTGGGAATCTTGTGAGATAGCGAGTCCTAACTGATTATGTTCATCAAAAATTAGCTTCTGGGAAGTTCAATGATTTGCCTAAAGTGATAGAGTTGACTCTGATCCTTGGATAAAATGTCACACACTCAGCAGAAACTTTAAGTAAAATCCTTTGGTCCATTTTTTTTTCTTTTTTAAATCACTGGGGGTGGGGGTGGGGAGTTCATTCCTGAAAAGATCAGAGAAAATTTTCAGTGACTGGTTCTAAATGTAGTGACGGAGATACTTCTTGATATATTTCCGTTCTGTCTTCTGACAAACTATGGACCCATTTTCCTCTAGAGCAGTAGCAGAACACTTATTTAACCATCACTCTAAATGGGGCGTTGTTCCATGTTGTTTACAAATATCAATTCATTGAACTCTTATAACCACCCTAAGGCAGACTGAGCGTTCCCACTTTACAGATGAAACTGAGGCACCCATAGGCTAAAACAACTTGCTAATGGTCAAGTAAACTGTGGAGCCAGGATGTGCACCCAGGGAGTCTGTCTCTAACTCCTATGCTCCGCTGTGTCTAGGCTGAGAACGTCACAAGCGTTGAGGAGCTGGACTTGAAGTGACTGAGAGAATTGAATTCCTTGGTGACAGAGTCCCTTTGGGGATAGCTAGCAAATCTCTCTGCAGACCCTGCTTCCACTTTGGTGCAATGGTGGGCTTTCATATTGCTCTGCTCACAGAATGCTGTAAGGGGAGAATTGTCTGGTCGGGACAAAGGAATTTGGACCATCGAGGCTGCGCTGTGTGTAGCACTAGTTGATGTCGTCACGCTCAGTGATGCCAAAGAACATCGCTGTCATATGGAAACTCATGAACTAAGCACCTTTCTCTTTGTACTTTGGAAACCAGTTTTTAAAAAAACACATAAATAAACGTCTATGTGAGTGTAGCAGACTACCCATCTACATAGGTAAGCATTTAAAAAAAATTTCAACCTTTTATTGTAAAGCTCACATAAAATAAATGTTTAGGTAAATAGAATTTCACAAAATCATCACAAACATGTGATAGCATAAAGATATAAAACTAGAGACTAAAGCATGCACAGAAGCTCCTTCATGATCTTGTGCGGTTTTTGGCTTTTAAGGATTTTAAATAGGATGTGCAGAACTTTTAAATCCCTTCATCCATGTTTCCTTTTGAGTTTAAGATTTTGTGTTATCTTTCTTGTGTTGTTGTTGTTTCTTACTTAGTTTTATTTTTATTCACTTATTTATTTCCAGTGCCTTCTTTGTGCCTATTATGATTTGGGAAATAATAACACTGAAATTAATAAGTAGTTGTTAATTTGTTCAAGTAGTGCTCATTAAGTACTCACAGTTGCCTTTGACCACAAGCCCAGAGGATACCTGATGAGTAAACGACTCTTTAATACCCCTGTGCCTGTGACGTTGACATCACTGTAGCAGGTGTGTACCGACGGCCCTTTTAAGAGCAGTTAACAACTGAGTAGCACATCAGTTGAAATAGTTTGAGGATAATTCTTAGCATTTCGTATTGGTGCCAGTGAAATTGAATGCAATACAAGATTCCCAAGTAACAGCAAAGTAGACGATTGCTATTCAGGCCGTGTGGGTTGGAATTCACATAACACAAAAACTCAGGTACACGGTGGCTTCAGCCAGGTGGAAGATTGTTTCCCTTGAACATAACGCTCACAGGGGAAGGACAGGGAACGCCCTTACCATAAAGACGCACAGCTGTAGAAACCCCACGGGGCAGAACTACTCTGCCTTATAGAATCACTGTGAGTCAGGATCTAGTACAAGGCGGTGGGTTTTGCTTAGCATGTGCCCTGGGATCACCAACAGTTCAGCCAAGAAGTCAGCAGATTGAACACCACAGCTGTCTACATGGGAGAAAGGTGTGCCAGCTAGCAGCCAGGGTTCTGTTGTAACACAAAAGGCAGCCAGCAGACTGGGCCACGGCAGGCTTTAGAGACCTCTTTAATCCGAACTTTACGTTGAAGGGGACCTGAGCTTCTTGGACTTTTGAACCTCTGTTTCTTAGCCTGCACAATATGAATAATGATGGACTCGCCCTCATCGTGGTCGTTGTTATTTGCCCTAGAGTCAGTTCTGACTCATAGTGACTCTGCACAACAGAGCGAAACTCGGCCTGGTTCTAGGCCATCCTCCCAACCGTCCCGACGTTTGAGCCCGTTGTTGCAGCCACATCTGGCTCAGGGTCTTCCTCTTTTTTCACTGCCTCTCTCCTTTTCCAGGCATGACGTCCTTTTCCAGGACAACATGCCCTAAGTAAGTGGTCCCTGTCTCCAAGCAGCATTCTGGTTGGACTTCCTCCAAGACAGAGTTGTTTGTTCTTCTGTCAGTCTGATACTTTCAATCGTCTTCACCCGCACCATGATTCAAATGCATCAATTCTTCATCAGTCTGCCTTCTCCATGTCCAACTTTCACGTGAGACAATTGAAAGTCCCATGGCTTGTATCAAGCACATCCTCAAAGTGACGTCCTTGTTTTCAACACTCGAAGGAGGTCTTGGGCAGCAGATTTTCCCAATGCAACGTGTCCTTTGTTCTTTTGACTGATGCTGCCGTGAGCATTGCTTGTGGATCCAAGCAAGAGGACACCCTTGGCAACGTCCATCTGTTCTCTGTTTCATGAGGTTCCCTAGTGGTCCAGTTGTGAGGAGCTTGGTCTTCTTGACACAGCTGTAAGCCACATTGAAGACGGAGATCCTTCACCTTCATCAGCAAGGGCTCTCATCCCTTATAGGGCCAGAGGAAGTCCTTGTAGGCTTCTGAAGAGCTCATGGGGGGTGGGGGGTGGGTGCAGGTGATGAATGGGAAAACCCTTTATAAACTCAGGTGAAGTGTCTCACAAATACAAAAAAAAATCCTTATGCATTTTGTAACAATAGGAGCCCAATAAGGCAGAGCCATATCACACCCCAACTGGTTTGCTGGAATGAGACTCTGTTGATTGGGAATTATAATGGTAATAATAGTACTTTTTTATTAAGACTTTTGTGGAGATTGAATGAGGTAATACACAATGTTTAGCTTAAGATAAATGATCCACACGTGTTAGCTGCTTTTTATCAGTAGCTTCTCAGTAAATATGCGAGGCATAGTTCAGTGAATAATTAAATGAACTAATGAAGGACCCAGACTTATCTAAAGTCTCTACATTTACAGTTTCCATTTTGAATACGTGTTCAGTGTTGTTTTATTTTATTTGTGCCAAATTTAAGGTGTTATTAAGCTTTTCACAAATATAAATTGTCCTTTCAGTATGCATCATTGTGAAGTAAGTAAAACCGAGGTGCTTAAAATTACACTCATTATCATCAGTTGCCTTTAAAATAGGTTTGCTGTCCCCATTATATTAGTTTCCTAAGACTGCCATTGAAAAATGCCACAAGCTGGTGCTGGTGGCTTTTCGGAATGGAACCCAGGAGTTGAAAACTAGGGTTGACACGGGCTCTGTTCCATGTCTCTCTCCTAGCTTCCTGTTCAAGGCCAGAGGTCGTTGGCATTCCTTGGCTTGTAGAAGCATCATCACATGACCCTGGTTTCTACGTCTCTGTATACATCTTCCTCTGGTATTCAGATACCAGTCATACGAGAATAGGACCCACCCTATTCATTCATTCATATTTACCTACCTTATAACGTCTCCAAAGGCCTTATTTCCAAACCAGATCACACTCAAAGGCATGGGGGTTCACAGGTACACATACAGAGGTACTTCAACATAACTCTTTTGGGAAAACCTAATTTAGTCCATTTATAACACCTATTTTATAGGTGAGGAGACCAACACTCAGGCTTATTAAGCATGTTCTTCAAGATTGCATTACTAGTTTGTAGAATTAGGATCCAAAGACGGGACTTTTTTTTTTAACCCCACAGATGCCACACATCCCCCTGCCATTTCCAAGCAATTCATTTGTTAAGTTACTTCCCCCCTTACAAGGTGGCAGGTGTAGCCACATCCTCTGTGGCTAACTGGTTTACTCAGTCAGCTTTTGAGATTTTCAGTAGAAAAAGTTCAACCGCAGATGGATGGATGTAAGGAAAATGGCCTTGGTGATGCCTAGTTTTCCCTTCCAAAAACACACAGAATGAGCAACATGTGGTATTCCAGAGACTCTATGCCCCAGCCATAACTCTAGCAGCTTTTTCTGTTACCCAGTGGAGAGGGATGGGGGATAGGTAATGTGTGGAAAGTCAGCAGTCATTTGCATAGGAAGGAGGTGAGGGCTATGAGGAGGGGTCTTCAGGGAAATGATTTCTGCCCCAAGCATCAAGCTTCATTGACTGCTTCTAGTGAAGTTCTCAGTCTTCATCCGACCACGTTTTGGGTTCTGCTGCGCAGATCTGTTTCACAAGCTGGCTGTTTGGGAGCCAATTATGAGTCTCAGAAATCCATTCAAAATTGTGAAACCACCCTATTTATATGTTACAAGACATCATCTTTCCCAAGGGGCCTTCTCTTTCCACATAATCAGAGTGCATGGGTGTGCAAACTTAAGGGAGACATTTAGTGTCTCTGTAAAGGGATGACATGAATTCGCCTGTCTTCCCAATTCCTGGTAAAGAATTGTGGGGACCACTAAACGATGGCATTGTGGGATGTCTTCATGGGAAGATGGAGGTGATCTAGGGACTGGACACTAGCTAGCTGTCTCTGGAGGAGACGCTCATAGAAGTGCAAGGACCACAGAAACAAATCACATTCTGAGCAGTCAAAGAAGAATAAACATAAGCCCATGAGTTATACCTCAGGGTCCTAAACTTATTTGGCCCACCACATCCTTTTCATAAAAAAAATTACTCAACGCCCCCTTGGGCAATTAAAAATGTCTATAGCCCATAATACAGAGTAAAATGCAGCCACCCTGGATCATTCCAGCATTCCCAGGGGATTGCATTGGCCACTTTGGGAAACACTAGGTAATAGTATTTAAAATATCACATCTGTCTTCTGATGTGAAGAATGTCCTGTCTTTTTACCAAACTATTTTCCTGAGCCCTGCAACTTTAAGAAAGGGCCAAGAAGGTAGAAACCAAATAATCTAGAACTGTATTTGACCAGTTCAGTAGAGTATATTATAATGTGCTGAAAACATCAAAGTGGCAAATCAAACTATGTTTCCATGTCACTTGTCTTTGGACTATTTGGGATCAATGTGACAATCACTAAGCAAAGCCTTTGGGTAAAAGATTGGTCATCCATTGCCTTCATGCTTGTGTACCATGAACCTGGCCGAGGGAGAACCTGGATTAAGGACTTCAAGAAACTTAATAAAATAATCAGATTCCTTAATACGAATAGGACTGGAGGGGAACTTGGGATTGGCTCTTCTGTAGAACACATATACTGTAGGTCTGACCATTGTAAAGGTGACGTAATACTTTATCCCAGGTAGAATTTCCTTACCTTGCTTTCTGCTCATTTTCAAATGTGCATTGGAGCCAAGACCATTGATGAAGATGGCATTTCCACCCTCTGCAGCTGTTGACAGGTAGCACCACATTTAACATGAGGCATAGTGGTTACAAGCTGGCCTGCTAACTGCAAGGTTGGGAGTTTGAAACCACCAGCCAGCCACTCCACGGCAGGAAGATGAGGCTTCCTACTCCTGGGAAGTTGTACAGTTTTGGAAACGCACAGGGACGGTCCCACTCTGTCCTACAGGGTTGCTATGAGTCAGGACTGACTTGGTGACAATGAGCAGCTTTGCAGATTTCTGTTATGAATCTGGAGCCTTATAACTAATGTATTACAATGTTCTCTTCCAGGCTGCCAGAAATTGTCTAGTAAATGAAGCAGGCGTGGTGAAGGTCTCCGATTTTGGAATGGCCAGGTATGACCGAGGTTATGTGAACATTGCCTGTAGAGTTTTGCCTAACAGTGGTGTGAGGCTCTGAGCTCCCCCTGAAAGTGCAGAAGGCGTGACTTTCCCTCTGCCGTTGACATCAGCTTCTTCCCCCGTCCTGTTTTAAGAACCATTTTGAAAGTACATCTTTGGTTCCATTAGCAATATATTAGTTGTAGCCGTCATCTTTGTATAGGGAGATCCAATTGTTTTATTCCTGCTACTTAGTATTTTTTTGCATAAAATATTAAAATAAATTAGATTCTCAACATTTTGAAAATTCGTTGCCACATTTATTCATTCTAACTGTTAGCTTGAGCATTTCTAAGATAAACAAGCTGTGTTGAGAAAGGAGCCTGGTGGCGCTACAGGTTAGGCATTGGGCTGCGAACCACAAGGTTGGCCGTTCCAATCCACAAGCCACTCTGCAAGAGAAAGATGAGGCTGGCTTTGCCTGTCAAGATTTAAAAGTCTCAGGAACTGGGGCGGCGGTGGGGGAAAGCAGGAGGGAGGTGGATGGTGGTGGTGGTGGTGGCAGTTCTATTTGATCCCTTAGGGGCACTGTGAATCGAATCAATTGAGTGGCAATGACTTTGGGTTAGTAGTTTTTCCTTTGGTGCCGAGATAAGTAAAGTCATTAAAATAGCCCAGTATGGACACCATGATGTATATATAGTTCTTCTCCACTAGGTGGCTGTATAACCTGTTACAGACACTATCTGGTTTTCTTTCTCCCTGATGTGGAATCCTTAGTTTTCCCAGAAGTGTGTTTGTGGGGCAAGTCCTTAATACATCCATATCGCATACTTTTATTTTCCTAATTTTTATAATCGTAATAGAGGATTGGGGAGAAAAGCCTTTAAAACGTACTTAGATTGTCCTTTGTTGGAGAAAGCCCATTCACTCATCCATAATCTTCTGGTACCTTCTATGTACCAGGGGCACACAGGCAGCTTAGGAAGCTCACATGCAGGAAGAGGCAGAAACCTAAGACCTGAAAACATAGTTTTAAAAAACTAGACCGTGATACATGGTAAGGGCTGGGGTGAGAGCTGGGGTGGGGAGGATGTGATAGAACATGATGTGATAGAGCAGTGATCTACGGGCCAGATCTGGTCCACCTCCTCTTTTTATACTGCCTGTGACCCAGCCCTCGTGGCCCTGTTGGGTAAGCATTGGACTGACTGCTCACTGAAAGATCAACTGTTCAAACCCATCAACTGCTCTGTGGGAGAAAACTGAGGTTATCTGCTCCGGCCAAGATTTACAGCCTCAGAGAACTAAATAAGCTCGCTTTGAGTTGCAGTTGACTCAGTGGCAGTGGGTGTGGGCTTTGAGTTTATTGTATATTAACTTAAAATGGCCATCTGCTACATAAATACATCCCTCGTGTAAATGCTGAAAATGTATAGAGAGGGCTGAAGTCTACTACCTTTTGACCCTAATCTAGGATTATCCCCAGATGTAACCTTGGATATCCGATTATGTGCATCCTGTACTCTGTCTGTAGGGAAAAAATAGACCAGAACCAACCTCACTGCCGTCGAGTTCACGCTAACTCACACCGACCCCATACGACAGGGCAGCACTGTCGCCGTGGGTCTCTGAGACTGGAACTCTTTGCAAGAGTAGAAAGCCTCCTCTTTCTCCCTCAGAACAGCTGGTGGTTTCAAACTGCTGACCTATGGTTCAGCATCCCAACTCGCGACCAAGACACCACCTATGTGCTGTTATTGTGAATGTGTGTGGCAGGGACGGGGGGATGCCTCAGTGCATACAAATATGCTCTCCCATCCACTTAAGGGCACTGTGGGTACCCAGTGGGCAGCTAACTGCACCATCAGCCCTTTGAACCTACCAACCCCCCTGAGAAAAACAGACGAGGCTTTCTACTCCTGTAAAGATGTCCCGCCTCAGACACCCTAGATAAGGTCACGCTGAGTCCGAAGTCACTCTGAAGCCAGGGGGTTGGGGATTTGTTGTTGTTTGGTTTTCTTCTCTGCCGTGTGCTTGTTTACATGCTGTCCTTTTCAAGGGTGGAGCCTAACTTTCTCCAGAGCTTCGACACCACTTCCTCTAGGGCGGCTCGGCTGCAGAGGCTTTGCGTATTGAACTTGGGAGTAAAGTGCTGTTTGAAAGAGCAAAGCTTGCTTACAAGGAAACTGTGCAAGCACTTACTGCATTCTGCCTCTGTTGTGCTGTGTGTGTGTGTGTGTGAGAGAGAGAGAGAGAACTTCAAGTGTAGCTACAGGCGTGTTGATGCATCCTCCCTATGCACTTAAATAAAGCTGAGAGGGAGATGAAAATCAACCAGGTGTGGCCGCAGAGTTACACATGTCGCTACCACCGGATGGGAGGGAGGAAAACCACGCAAGAACAAGTACATGTGCCCACCGTGCAGCTGGTGCCCCGCGGTCTAACCCCTGGCCTGTGTCCCTCTAGGTACGTGCTGGATGACCAGTACACTAGCTCCTCGGGGGCCAAGTTCCCTGTGAAGTGGTGTCCACCCGAGGTGTTCAATTACAGCCGCTTCAGCAGCAAGTCGGACGTGTGGTCATTCGGTATGTCCTGTTCCCCATGTGTCCCCGTCCCCGGCGGCTCGGAGGAAGCGGGTGTGCCACGGGCTGACCCGGGCCTTGTTTCCAGGTGTCCTCATGTGGGAAGTATTCACTGAAGGCAAAATGCCCTTCGAGAAGAACACCAACTATGAAGTGGTCACCATGGTGACGAGAGGCCACCGACTCTACCGGCCCAAGTTGGCATCCAAATACGTGTACGAGGTGATGCTGCGCTGTTGGCAGGAGGTGTGTTTCTTCTGTGCATTCACGTTGAATTTCTAGAACAGGGAGGGATCTGGGCGTGGGAGATGGATGGTCCCTGTCCAGTTTGTACCCTTGCCTGAGTGGGCACGTGTTTTGTGGCTGTTTCAAGCTGGGGGCGGGAGGCTTAGCCTATCAACTCTGCTCTGAGAAACAAGGGGAAACATGGGAAATGCTAGGGGTGCCTACAGTCAATACGGGCGGCGCTACTCCCAAGTGGGAGGCGGGCCCACTGGCCAGGTTTGAAAGGCTCTTCTTTTCTAGTGTGTCTCCTATGGCACTGACGGGGACCAGAGAAGATTTTTTTCTGTAAACCCCACTTCCTTTGGTCTCTCTTCTTATAGTCTTCTTACCTCATAGAAGGTACTAGAGACCCAAATGACTTTTAAGAGTTAATGCTATTAACTCACTTGTAGTAAGATAGCACTGACTGTCTGATTTCCATTTGTTGTCTGATTTAATTCCCCAGATCTCCCTGTGTGGGGCAGGTGCTCTCCCTGTGACAGTGCGCTCAGGGAGGGGACGGGGCTTGGAAGCTTTGGCTTGGACAGTGGCTGTTTAGCTAGAGAGCTGCAGAGGCCTGCCTGGCCCCAGAGCCCCTGCTCTCGGTGACTCACTAGAAAGCCCCCCCTCCTCCCCACCAGCACATCAGGAAGCGGTGTGAGTGTGTGCAGGGAAAGGGAATAGTGAGACCCCAGCTGCGAGAACAGGAGTAATCATGGCCTGGTACACCAGAAGGGGGCTTGGTGCGACAGAAAGCAAGAGCACCCCTGCGGCTGCGGTGGGAAATGAAATTGGGCGGGAAATGAAATTGGGCGGGTAAAGTGTGGGAGGAAGGCAGGAGGCATGAGCAGGGTTGGATTCGGCTTTGTTCTTTGGTTCAAACTCACTCTGCGTGCTACGGAGAGGCACTTGCTGCTTTGGGACCAGCACATACAAATGTCCCCATGGGGCCTGTCTCATCCCCAAACCTTTCCGCACATGCGAGTAGACCACGGGGTGGATCTTCCTAGCTTCCTGCCATGCTGATCTCTCGTCCCTGCTCCCCAACCCAGTCAAGCTCCCTACCAAACACAGCCAACCCAGTGGTCATCTGACCCATTCAGACTCATGGCCAACCCACGTGCGGCCAAGTGGAACTGCCCTCGGGGGAGATTTTTTTTTTTAACAGTTTAGCGTGTTGTCAAGAATAGTCACAGCAAAACACACACCAGTTCAAGTTTCCACCAAGACAAATCAGTGACCTCTCCTGCCTTCTGAGAATGGTACAACCTTCTCACACTCTTTGAGCTGTTCCTCTCTTGTCATAGAAACCCCCTGCCCACCAGGGGTTGCTTAATGAATCTTTCCAGTTGCCGCTGGGAATCGGATCCCACCTGGAATGCTCGTCAAAGAGCATTCTGCTGCAGGCAGACCATTTTGTATCCGTTACACTGCACGTTGGTCAGGTATTAAGGCGCTGTCAGCCTCCCGCAGGGTTTCCCAGGCTGTGAGCATGCAGAAGCAGCTTGCCAGGATGGCCTTGCCCGGCATCTCTTGGTAGACTGGAATTGCCACCATGTTGCTTAGCATGTGTCCCTGCCAGGCCCAAAGCACCGAGCCCCTCGCTGGAGCATGCTGTGCCCACTAGAACCAGGAGAGAGCCGGGGAATCGACTCTGGGACCCACAGCTTCTCTTTGATTTCCGATTGCAGAAACCAGAGGGAAGACCTACCTTTGAAGATTTGCTGCGGACGGTGGATGAACTAGTCGAGTGTGAAGAAACATTCGGAAGATAGAGGAGTGGTGTGTGGCCCCCAGATTGAAGAGCATGAGGAAGAAATGGTGCTTTGGATTTGTTTTTTTCATTTACTCCGCACCCGAATATGCAGATGGTTTCACTTACGACAGAGAAACACTTGATGCATTCCTTTCCAGACGAACTTTAGCTCTAAGACTGAAACGGACTCCTCCAGATGATAGAGACGCTGTCTGAGACATGGTCATGAAAATCCTTCACTTTGATCCATTCCATAGACACTCGAGTGGCCAGTAGGTGCCAGGTGCTATGCCCAATTTAGGGCTGTACCTGGGGCTGTGCCAGCTGGGGCCAGTGGGAGGGGGGTTTGGGGAATAGGAAAGGGTATTAGAGCCATGTTCCTGAAACCCCCTCCTCCTTTGAGTTCTGCAGAAATCTGGGCCTTGTCTAGTATGTGGGTTCTAGTATGTGGGCATTGTCTAGTATGTGGGTTCTGGTTCAAGGAGGAGCTCACCCCAGATGAGCACCCATGTTTTATTTTGAAACCATCTCTGTTTTCAAGATTGCTGTTAGTATTACATTGAAAATGTCGGTATGCTGTACATATTGTAAATATATATAGTATATTAAAGTTATATATTTATAAGAAACATGGACTGTCTCTTAATTGAAAATTTCAGTTCTGTAGTAGACCAGCGAACACACCTTCTTAGGACTGAGGACTGGGCCTGATCGCTGGGGATCCTTTTCCTCTGGGGGACAATATTCCTTACTGAAGAGAAAGGGGGCTGGACCTTTCTTCCTTCAACACCCTTGCCTCATTCTGGTGGGGGATGGTATTTGGGGATGCCTGTCGAGCTGAAGGGAGTCCTTGAGTGGCACAAATAGTCAACTTGTTTTGCTGCTCCTTTAAACTTTGGAAGTTCAAACCCACCCAGAGACCCTTTGGAAGAAAGGCCCGGGGATCTACATCGTACAAAACCAGCTGCTGCAAACCCTGCAGGGCATAGTTCTACTCTGACACTCCTGGGTGACTGTGAGGGGAAACTGATTGAGTGGCCACTGGCTTTGTTCCTGGGAGGTTGTGGTGAAGAAATGACTTGGAATGTCCCTTCTATTCATGCCTTTGGGACTCCCACCAGATGATTGGGTGGGACCATGCAAACAAACTATGTGAAACACCGTGAGAGAGGATTAGTGGGTATTAGAATGGGGCATCTCAGAACCAGAAGGAGAGAATCCCAGGGACTGTCAAGGAAGAAGAGGGACCAGAGGACCTTGTTCTTGTGAGATTCCTGTCCACAGTGGTGGAACGAGCAGAGGCCATGCCACTCGAGACCAGGGCCACCAGAGCAGAGAGCCACAGGGCTGGGACCAGAGGCCATGAGACCATAAGGCCGTGAGGCAGAGTAGAAGGTGGGCTTTCTAGCCCATGGAAGAAGGGGAAGGCCAAGGCACCATGTGGCTGAGAGGTTGGAGACCAGAGTGACCTGCAGCTGTTGGCCAAGGGCAGGCTCTACTGTGAACCCAAGACTGTCTCCTTCATGTTTTATAATCCTGACTGTGGTAACCTGTTAACTTCCCTAATAACATCCCATAATCAGGAGTATTATCTGTAAGCTACGTGTGGCCATTGCAATGGACTATTGAAATCGGCAGAAACGTCGAATGAGTGGGGTGGAAGGTTGGTGTCAGGACAGAGGAAAGGCAGATGGAGTGTGGTAGCGTGCTTGGCCTCTGCTCTGTGGTAATCAACCTCGGGCTGGCGTGGAGAGGGGGTTCTCTTTCTCCCCACTGAAGCCGAGGGGAGGTCAGATGTGGCCTTTCCGTCATTCCCTCAGTGGTGCAAACAGTTAATGTGTTCAGCTGGTAACTGAAACATTGGAGGTTTGAGCCCAGGGGCTCCTTGGTGATCTACTTCTGGAAAAGCTTCCTGGGAAACCCATTATGTTAGTCTGGGAAGACTAGAGAAACAAATTCGTAGACACTCGGGTGTAAGAAAGAGCTTTGTGGAAACAGAGGAAAGACTTAGGAGGCAAAGGACATTCATGGAGGTCTAAATAAAGGCATGTACATACGTAAATATATGTATATGTAACAATAGGGAAATAGATCTTGTACATATATGTTAAGTATTAAGGTAGCAGACAGACATTGGGCCTCTACTCAAGTACTCCCTCAATGCAAGTACACTTTGTTCTAATAACCTGACTTTCTGTATGCTCACCTTCACAACACGATTGCTGAAGACAACATGGGTGCATAAGCAAATGTGGTTGTGTTAGTTTGGGTACGCTAGAGAAACAAAT
>NW_022111369.1:62688670-62698526 GCF_000313985.2 Echinops telfairi | reverse complement strand
TGGCAACATATGTACAAATGTGCTTGACACAATGGATGGATGGATGGATTGTGATAAGAGATGTAAAAGCTCCCAATAAAATGATTTAAGAAAGAAAAAAAGAGCTTTATATAAAAGAGTAATTGTATATTGGGAAAACATCCCAGACCAGTCCAGATCAAGTCCATAAGTCCGCTATCACCCCCCATGCCCGATAGCAGTCTATAAGTTCCTCTTCAGCTTCATGCAACATATGCGGACCCCAAATGCAGGAAGATCACAGGCCGGTGGGTGGAAAGTCTTGTGAATCCAGTGGCAGTGGATGCATCTCAGGGCTGGCGTGAATTTCCAGGTGGCTCCTCCAGCTCTACGGTTTTGGCTCCATCCGCATAGCTCCATGTGGCTTGTCATCATGAATAAGAAGCAGAGTGGTATCTGGCTTCCAGTGAACTATTTATCTCTTTTACACCTCCAAATGAGGTCATCAAGCTGTGAAGTGATTGACAGGCTAGACTCCACCCCTTTGAAAGTGGATAGGAGATTATGTAACTGCTGCACCCATGTTCCACAATGGAGCAGCTTCACTCTGGCACACACAGGAACAGCGTGGGTTGCAGTTGACTTGGCCCAATTAGAACTGGCTCCCTCTAAGGCCCCAACAATGTACACCGTTGGGTTAAATGATCGTGCCATGTGGTCCACAGTTAATTGGAATGGAGTAGCAAATTGAAGTCGGGGAAACCAATCCGATTCTAACTCTCAAGCCAGGGTGCAGATGCTATCTAGTTGGCAGTACTGGACTCGAGCCGAGCTGAAGCACCAGGTGATGCTGCCAGCAAAGGCTGCCCCACTGCAGGCGAGGCCCAGGAGCACCTGCAGTTGTGACTGAGCATAAACTATGGTTATAGAGAGGAACCTCCTGGGAAAAGAGGGAAATAAAGCTGATGCTCAGAAGGAGAGAACAGAGAAACAGAGTGGTGTAGTGAGCAGCTTCCATGTTGCTTTTCAGGAGAATTGGATTTTGGAGCCATGAGATTGTCCCTGGTAGCCTCACAATAGACCCTCATGGAGTTGGTGTGGGGTTCTAAGCCTAGTCATTCCTGACTTAAAACACCCACTGAGTTGGAGCCTTTGTTGTTCTTTCCTGAGCCCCAAAGACACATAGCCCATCATCAAATATCATTTGCATCGAGTTGATGCAAACTCATGGCAACCCTATAAGACGGGGTAGAACTGCTTGCTCTGAGACTGTGACTGTTTATGGGAGTAGAAAGCTTCCTCTTTCTCCGGAGAAGCAGCTGGTGGTTTCAAACGGCTGACTAGTTAGCAACCCACCACATGACCATCACACCGCCAGGGGTCCGTTATCAACTGCGGAAAAAACCAGCAAACCAGACTCACTGCCATCAAGTCAGTGCTGACTCCCAGCGACCCCCTGTGGGTGTCCGAGACTAACTATTTACAGGAGTAAAAAGCCCAGTCTTTCTCCCCCAGAGCTGCTGGTGGTTTCCAACTGCTGACTGTACAGATCACAACCCCGTGTGTAGCCACGACACCACCAGGGCTCCTTTATCAACCACGGAAATAATTTATTGTCTAACACACTCTTCTTGGTATGGTGCAGGGAGCCAAAAAAGACAGTTCCACCCCTCTGGCTGCTGCCTGGTCTCTCCGGAGCTGCGGTGCGCAGCGTGTTCCTGAAAGCTGTTAGCAGAGAGAAAGCTGCTCTGGGTGCTGCCTGCGAAGTCACTAGAAGGTCCACCTTTTCCATCTGGGCAATCGGGAGCCTGTGCATCAGACACCCCACCTGCCGAGGGGCCTGCTTCCTGCTCCTTTGTGTGCCTTACTCAGGACCATGAGTCACTTCCCACCTGAGGAGACCCGATAGGACAGTTTACTGCCCACAGGGTTTCCAAGGATGAAGCTCTTTATGGGAGCAAAAGGCCTCAGCATTCTCCCATGGAGCAGCTGGTGAGGGCAAACTGCCAACCTGGTGGTTTGCAGTCCAGTGCTTAACCCAGTGTACCACTAAGGCTCCTTATTTCCCCTAGAGTGGAGAAAAAAATAAAACATGTATCCTCACTCGGGCCACAACCTGATGGTTACCTCGTCTTCCGGTTTAGCTGTCTCCCATCACAAAAACACATGCACCTTTTCACTGAATTACGGCTCACGTAGGAAGCTCTGCTTGGGTATCAGGGTCCGGCTTTCCTACCGCCTTAGGCCGCTAACTGCAATGCTGACGAGTGGAGCCCACCAACCCCTCCGGGAGCACATCACACCGTCCACTCCTCTGAAGAGTTACCGTGTGGGAATGCCACAGGGGCGGCTCTACTCTGTCCTATAGGGTCGCTAGGAGTCGGAATGCACTCAGTGGCAGTGGGTTTGAAGTGATGTTTACAATGGGTAAAGAGAAGCTATAGCCTTGGCCCTAGCAGTCACTATACTTTTGTTATTCCCAGATATTACCTGGCCATGTTCATAAATGCTTCCTAAAGAAACTCCTTAACTATTTCACGCACGGCCATCAAATTGAGGCCGGCTCACGGCGGCCTGCTGGAGCGGGATAGAACTGCCCGCTGTGAGTTGGCAGCACTGGAACTCTTCCAGGGAATAGAAAGCCTCATCGCTCTCCCGAGGAGCAGCTGGTGGTTTTGAACTGCTTTCCTTTTGGTTAGTAGCCCATAACCACGATGCCACCAGGGTGCCTACAAATATTTCCCTAGAAGGTAAAAGAACAGGAAAAGGGGTGGGGGCTATACATAGAGCCGTCGGTTCCAGGGGACACCTGCTCCAGAGGTTGTCTGGGCAGAGCATTACAGGAGCAGCGCCAGACCTTTCCTCCATGGTGGCGCTAGATGGGCTCGAGCTGCCAGCTTTTAGGTTCGGAGATGGCCACAGGTGGCCTGCGTCCTGTGGGCACCAAGATGAAAACAGAACCAAAGCCAAAGGTGAAGCAAAAATAGCATTCACCCAGAACTCTAAAAAGATCTGAGTTGAAAAGGCAGAAACTAGGCAGAACAATGTCGACATTTTGTTCTCTTGTTCCTTTGGGGCGGTATCTTCCAGTGAGGCTGAAGAAAACTCCCAAGTGGGATTGCTAGGGTTGTTGGTTCTCTGTTTGGGGCCATGCCCCAGTCACCCCTTAAATGTAGGTTAGTAGGTTGGCTTTTCCACCCACGTAATAAAAACTTCCCTGATCTGGAGCCCTGGTGGCACTGCCATTAGGCTGCTAACACCAGGTTGGTGGTTTGAACCCACTGGCCGCTCTGAGGGAGAAAGGTGAGGCTGTCTGCTCTTGGGAAGATTTAAAACCCATCGAGGCAATTCTGACTCATAGGGACCTGCAGAACTGAGTAGAACTGCCCCGTGAGTTTCTGAGACTGTAAACCTTGGCGAAAGTAGAAAGCCTCATCTTTCCCCTCGGAGCTGCTGGTGGTTTTGAACTGTTGAGCTTGTGGTTAGCAGCCCAACACGTAGCCACTATGCCACCAGAGCTCCTTTATATCCGGAAAACCTACATAGGATGGCTATGAGTTGCAGTTGACTCAATAGTAATGAATTTAGTTTTGTATTTTGCAATAAAGTCTCAGAAGTGTCAATGTAAACAAGAGGGCAACATATTGTAGATCCTGTCCTACGAAACCCTAACTGTGTGGCTTGAGGCACACCCCTTAACCTTCCTGTGCCTCCACTTCCCCCTCTGCTGAGAGAGGGCAGCTGGATTTGCTGGGTTGTCAGCTCCCTTATGTCTTCAAGTTCTGTGATCCCTTGAAAGAGCGCTTCTGGGAGTCACTTGGGGCCATGTGGGAAGAGGAACTGCCGCAGCCCTCCTCTGCGTGGTAAATGGAGGCTGTGGAGCTTCCTCACACAGGCCCTGGCTTCTCATTCACACACTGCTCTTGAGGTTTCTAGAACCGGAAAATGGGTGGGGTTAACTTTGCCCGTGAGAAACGTCTTGGGTGAGCAATGATTTCAGTTCGGGGATGTGTGTGTGTGTGTGTGTGGGTGTGTGTGTGTGTGTGTGTGTGCACCTTGAGCACTGCTGAAGAGGTGAGGACTGCCGAGTGCTCCTGGCAGAGAGTAGCCATGATTCTTTCCACCTGTAAGTAAGACGGGCTTTGCCGTTTCTTTTTAACTGGTGTGTGTGTGAGTGCAGGACACCAGACCCGAGGACGTTATCTCTACGGTGTGGGCTGGTGAAAGTTGGAAGCTCTGCACCCCAGCGAGTGTGATAGGGCTCTGTTTACTTGGTGCTATTAGTACTTTTTACCCCTGGTGATAATACGGGTGCACTTTTGCGAATGTTTTACTTCGAGAGCACACAGCAAAACAAAAGGTTGATAGGTCTCTGTACATGCATAGACTCCAGCACTTTGAAAAGTAGATGTTTTCACATGAGATCGAGGGCAAGGGACTCAGTTCTGAAGGCCAAGAAACCAAATTCTCATTCTGGGAGATTCTCTCTGTGGACTCACTGCTATGGACTGAACTTTCTCCAATCCCCCCACCCCAATTCTGCCCCCACCCAAAATATATGTGGTAAATACTAACCTCTATGCCTGTGGATAGGAACCTATTTGGGAATGGGCTGGCTTTGTGCCCTTAACGAGGCAGGGTTCCTGTTAATGGGTTGGCTTTGTGCCCTTAACGAGGGCAGTGGTTAACTTTCCTGATGCCTCAACCCATTCATACATACAGTCCCTCATGTTGTGGTGACCCCCCAACCATAAAATTATCTTCATTGCTACTTCATCACTGTAATTTTGCTAGTGTTATGAATCGGGCGACCCCTGTGAAAGGGTTGTTTGACCCCCTCCCCCCAAAGGGGTCGCGACCCACAGGTTGAGAACCACTGGTATAGAGTATAGCATGAGTTCTTCTCTTTGAGATATGAAAGTGGGCTGACCTGGGGTAGGATTGATGCCAAGCTACCTTGCAGCCAGGAACTAGGAAACAGACTGAAGAGACAAGGACACCCCCCGCCCTGACCCCTGCCTCCCCCCCACCCCCCCACCCCCACAGAAAGCTTTTCCTTCGAGTGGGCACCTAAGTTTTCTAGAATGGATGCATTTGCCTCGCGGCACTAGAGAAGAATCTTGAAAGTTCCATGGACGGCTAAAAGGGCACACCAATCTGGTCCGGGTTCGGAGTACTGTCAGAGAGCTCCTTAGAAGCAAGGATGGTGAGACTTTGTCTTACGTACTTTGGGCGTGTTGTCAGGAGAGACGAGTCCCTGGAGAAGGACGTCATGCGTGGTGACGTGTGTGTGGGGGAGGAGAGGGCTGGTAAGCAAGGCCCTCAAGGAGCTGCAGCGGCACCGTGGCTGCAACAAACGTAAGAACAGTTGTGATGGCGGCGGGGGCCGGGCAGTGGTGCGTTCGGTGCGTTCGCTGTGCATAAGGTCGCCATGGATGGGAATGCCTCGAGGGCACCTAACAACAACAGCCGTGAGAAAATACACCTGTTTGTAAAGGCCCCCTGTTTGGTGATCTTCCCGTGACTGCAGCCCTGGGGTCCTAAGGCAGCGGCTTTGACGAGTTTGGGAACCTGGGCACTCCCGAGTACTCAGCGATCACGAGGAGCCAGCCTGAAACGAAGCCCTGTTGCTGCATCAGTGTCGTTTGAAAAGCTCTTTCGCCTTCTTCAGGTCCTGCGCAGCTTTCAGAAGAGCCTATTCATTTTGCTCTGAAGATTCAGCCATAGGTGCCTTCCTGTGAACAATACAAACATGGGGAAGGGAAAAAAATACTACCGTCTGATTATTTTTCTTTATGTCTTTCTTGCTATTGTCTGATTTTAATTCTGCCTGATGACAGGCCCAAGCTTCAGGAAGGCTCAGTCATGTCAGACCAAAATAACCAAAGGGCAGCTAATGAAGCTATGTTTTGTGCTTCCAACTTTTAGGCAGCCTTCGGGGGGAAATGATTATAGTTTTAAAATGCCATCTGCCTGAGCCAGATCAACCCAGAGAAGGCAGCCCTGGTTGGGAGAATGATTTTGTAAAATAAGCCAGACTATTCCAGCTGTACTGGCTTGCCCTTTTGGCCCACTGACCGAGTAATGAGAAAGCAAAAAGCAGGGCTACCTGTGATCAGAAATATGGGCCATGCAGAGGGCAGGAGACAAGGCTGGAGGGCGGGGACCGGTGCCCTTGGTCTCCCCCAAGGGCACTGCAAAGCTGAGTCAGGCAGGAGGCTGGATGTGAGCCTTTCAGAAATCAAAACTCCGGCACCATCTGCTCTGCAGTTCTGCGGAGGGCAGGCTTGGAGAGCCGGTTGGACATTACAACCGGAAGGATTTGGTTGTGTGACAATCATCGGGAGGGTTCAGACAGGGATTAGAGGGCCCAGAGCAGCACTTCTCAACCTGTGGGTCGAGACTCCTTTGGGGGTCGAATGACCCTTTCACAGGGGTCACCTGATTCATAACAGAAGCAAAATGACAGCGATGAAGTGGCAACAAAAATAATTGTATGGTTGTGGGGTCACCACAACATGAGGAACTGTATGAGAGGGTCGAGGCACGAGGAAGGTTGAGAACCACTGGCCTAGCGGGTTAAATAAGAGACCATCCCAAGGGGGTTATTTTGAGGATCCTTCTACCTAGCACAGAAAGTGATGGCTGAGAGGGGTAGATAGATAACACAAGAAATAAACAGTGAACTAATCTATAAAGCAGTACAAATGACTCAGTGCAACTCACTTCATGAGACCTGCTAGTATTTCGGCAGTCCTTCAAGTCTTGAGGGCCGCTGGGTAGTCCTCCGGGGAGCAATTCAGGCTGTCCAGCCACAGGCAGCAAACAGCAAGCAGGTCACCAACTGTCAGCCAGATGACAGGGTCCGACAGTCCTTAGCTCAAGAGATGTACCTTCCAGTAGAGTGGCGAAGCAGGTTTTGAAGGAACCTCAAGTTACAGCGACACAGTCCACAGGTAGGTGTCCCACGGGTAGTGTAGCTTGCAAATGGAGGCACAGACCAAGCAAGACAGCCACACACTCGTCCGATGATCAAAGAGCCAGAGAGAGAGGGGCGAGGCTCGCCAAGCTATTTATCTCTCTGCCCTTCAACCAATTTCATATGTGTTCATTGGCCATGTTGCCACAACAAACCTACTTATCATATATATATATGTTTGTAACTGACTTACTTGTTGCAAGAGGCTGGAGAAAGAAGAGACTGCCTACTGCCATCAGGAGTTCCAGTCTCAGAAACCCACAGGGCAGTTCTACCCGGTCCTATAGGGTCACTGTGAGTCAGAATGGACTCGGTGGCAGTGAGCTTTTGTCACAAGAGAATGCGTATATACTTGAAAAAGAGAAACTATGTCCATGTGGGACATATTTATGGATCTGCAGAGACCCTAAAGAGTTCTGGTCTCTCTGCAATAACCACAATATCCACCACCACCTTGTCCTTATAGGCTGCTGCCGGGTGAACTTCCAATTGTCGACTACCTTCCACTCTAGGCAACCCTATGTGTCAGAGTGGAACTGTGCTCCCTAGGGGTTTCAATGGCTGATTTTTCAGAAGTGGATTGCCAGGCCTTTCTTCTGAGGTACCCCTGGGTGGACTTGAACCCCTAACATACAGCACAGTGCATTAACTTGTCAGAGGAAAGTAGCCTCCAAAAACACGAAGGGCCAGAAGGCACAAGTGTACGGTGATAATATATAAAGATTACAGTAAAGACATAGAGGATAAGGAAGCTAGGAGAGTAAAATAAAGGAGTCAGACACATTGTCTGGCAGTGTGTGTACCTCACCTCCTCTTGATGGACCACGTGGAACTTAGAGAAGTGAGAGTGAGCCTTTACTGTCTTGGGATGTTTATAGGTAGCCACAAGACATGCACGTGCAGTAGTTACATGCATCATAAAGTGGGTGATATCTACTTTAAGGTCCCTGAGCTCACAGGTGAGGAAACCTAATACCTGATAAAAAGGAGGAAAATGCAAAACAGAATATCAAAGTCTGATAGACCCCAGCCTCTCTGGAGCCATGGAGGCTGGATGAACCCTCAAAACTATTACCCCGGGATCATCTTAAATCTTCAACCCCAAATGCCCTCGGAAGAGTAGCTCAGCTGAACCAGTAAAGAAAGTCTGCCTAGAACATGGCGCTCTTTTAGGAAGGATCCCCTTTAGGAAGGGGCTTCACAGTTAGTGGAAAAACTTCGTTGCCTTTTGATTCCATTTGCCCATAAACTTTTTGAAGCCCTCATATATAGGATCATAATAACAACGGCACCTTTAAAGATTTGATAGCACCCTCAGAAAGCAACGAGTCTGTCTTCCTCGTCGTGTTGGGGTGTGTTCTACAGAGAAGCAAAACCAGTGATGCTCATATATGTGTATAATATGCACATGATAGGTATGTGTTATATATAATCCATTCATGCGAGATATATGAGAATCACTGTATATGTGTGTTTACATATCATGGAGAGGGAGACATTTATATCGAGAAAATGGCTAACCGAGTAGCACCAGGGCTCAGGCCCGTCTGGTTTCAAGTCTGGATCAGCTGGGAAGCTAGATGCTTCATCTGCCTGTCATAGCTTCAGGGGCTGAAGGACCCAGGATTGGCAGGAACACCACAGGCTGCAGAGTCAGATAAATCCAAGGTCGGCCAGTCAGGCGTGTGACTGGAAAGACAAGTGAGTCCCAGGTCTGCAAGTGAGATGGCAGGCCCCTGATGACTACTGGGATCAGCAGACAATGTGGCAATCTGTTGGAGCAAATCCAAAGAACTGGAGATCAATTCGCCAGATGCAGGACCCAGATCCAACAAGAAGCAAGCAAGCGTATATGGGAATTAGGGCATACCCCGAAGATACTTCCTTCCAATCGCATCAGGGCTGTGAAAAGGGGGCTGTACTTCACCCTCATCCTCTTACACATCCTTGGCTGCTCACAGAAGATCCCATTATGGAGTTGATTACACTGTGTTACATAACATCACAGAGGATTACTTAGTTTTAACTGCCAAACTACTGAGAATCCTAACCCAGCCAAGTTGATTCAAACACGAATGATCACAATGGTGGAGGAACAAGTTGGAAAAGGAGGGGGATGATGGTTATACAACATGACAAATGGAGTCTGTGTCTCCGAATTTGCTCTTACCTGTAGACACTGTTGAATTGGCACTTGTTATACTGCATACATTCTCAAAAAAAAGATCAAAAAAATTTTTTTAAGTAGAGTGTTATGAACATACTGAATTCTGTGTTCTTATTCCTTATCATAGTTCATTCCCTCACCAAGCCTGTGAGGCAGGTACTTTTCACAATTATCACTATTATGAACCCTACAGTAAGGAGGGTAACTGGGGTAGGTGGCCACTAAGATGGTTCCCAATGACCTTGCCAATACCATGCCACTCCTTCCCCCCGACTGTGACCTGGACCTAGTAGCTCATTTCTCAAAACTAGAATGTGACAAAAGTGATAGAATGTCACCTCTGTGGTTGGGTTACAGCAACCCCATTTCACAGCAACTTCATGAGAGAATTTGAGCCAGAGGCACTCAGCTGAGCGGAGCCTCACTCCAAACCCCCGACCGTGAGATGCTAAATACTTCAAGGTGCTCTGTTTGTTGAGGGATCAAACCCCTTGCGGTTACTTTGGTTCCTACTCATGATGGTCCTATGGGGCAAGATGGAACTGTCCCCACAGTGTCCAAAGCTGCAATCTTTTTCTTTTTAATCATTTTATTGGGGGGCTTGTACAACTCTTATCCCAATACAAACATCCATCTATTGTGTCAAGCACATTTGTACATTTTTTGCCATCATCATTCTCAAAACATTTTCTTTCTACTTGAGCCCTTGGTATCAGCTCCTCATTTTTCCCTTCTTTTCCTGCACCCCCCCC
>NW_022111369.1:62675787-62688335 GCF_000313985.2 Echinops telfairi | reverse complement strand
ATGTTTCATCATTGCTACACTGCACCCTGACTAGCTTGTCTCCTCCCTGCGACCCTTCTGTATGGGGATGTCCAGTTGCTTACAGATGGGCTTTGGGTCCCCACTCCACAGTCCCCCTCATTCACAATGATATGATTTTTTGTTCTTTGATACCTGATTCAATTGACACTTCGTGATCACACAGGCTGGTGTGCTTCTTCCATGTGAGCTTTGTTGCTTATCAGTTAGATGGCCGCTTGTTTATCCCAGACACTATGTTTTGCATAGCCAGCACCATCAGCTTTCTTCACCACATTTGCTTATGCACCTACTTTGTCTTGAGTGATCATGTCAGGAAGGTGAGCATCATGAAATGGCAGGTTAACAGAACAAAGTGTTCTTGCACTGAGGGAGTACTTGAGTGGAGTTCCAATGTCCATCTGCTACCTTAATACTAAACCTATAAATATATGCACAGAGATCTATTTCCTCATCCTCGTATATAAATATATTTACATATGTCCATGCCACGGCTGTAATCTTTATGGAAATAGATGTCTAGCCTTCCTCCCAAGGAGAAGCTGGTGAGTTAGGATCTAGCTGACTTTTGGTTGGCAGCTGAGCACTTTAATCACAGAGCCCTGTGGTATGCCACAATAGAGAACGAATTCAGTAGAAAAGCTGAAAAGGGTCATGAACCAAAAAATAACGAGCTTGGATATTCTCACCACCCTTTTGTCTCTGGCTGAAGTTGATGCCCTGTCTTTTGTTTTTATATCATTTCATTGTTTCTCCCCTAAAACTGGTTAGTAATAATCATGACTGCAGCCAGCATATGGAATCCCCAGGCCTCCCCGGGTACTGGTCTGCAGATTCTCCTGCGGCTTCTCTGTGGAGACATGCCTGCTGGCCGAGGGTCACATACACAGCCCCCACCAGCACGCCTTGTGGCGGAGCATTTTTTGAGTCACAAGCTGGGCTGCCCATGGCCATGCGGCTGGGGTGTGATGTCTGTGAGCTAGCCACTTTGAGAACACAGGGCGCAGGGTTCTGGGAACTGTGGCTCGAAGGTCTGGGGGAGGGGAGAGGTGGTGTGAAAGATGAATGCAAAGTCCAGTCCCTTCTCCTTGTGACCAGGACGAAATGAAGAACGCCTGCCTGGAGCACCATGGGCTGCAGGACACTGGGGATCCGTGCGGTAGCTGGGCTTTGTCTTGGCGAACGCTGTGGGGCCTTGGGGGGAGCAGTTCTTGGGGAGTACCCCTGCCTCCTCTTTCAGGACCTCTGACGTCTGGGCACACGCTCTCCCCTGGCTTCCAGTGCCCCATCCAGCTTCTCAGGCTCCTCGTCATGTCTTCTCACCCCTTCCACATGCATGGTGCCCTGGGGGGCCCAGTCAAGCTAAGCACCCTTCTTACCAAATGGTCACCTGACTTTGCCAGTCCCTCAGAAGTCGAGCGTCTACAGACGGTTTGAGGTTTCACATAACGGTTGCTGACTTTGTCTGCTGGGTTTACAAAGTCCAAGACAGCGGTTCTCAACCTTCCTCATGCTGCAATCCTTTCATATAGTTCCTCATGCCGTGGTGACCACCAACCGTACAATTATTTTCGTTGCTACTTCATAACTCAAATTTTGTTACTATTATGAATTGTAATGTAAATATCGGATACGCAGGATGTATTTTCATTGTTACAAATTGAACATAATTAAAGCATAGTGATTCATCACAAAAACATTATGTAATTATAATTCATGAAGTGTCGTTTTACCTCCAATACTGCTGCTTTCAACACAGCAGCTGCTTTCTACATGTGTGACTGGTCCACATAAGTGCATTATGGCGCCAACCCTGGCACATACACCTGTATTTGTACGGGGTGTATGAGATGGAGTTGGTGTGATGAGGTCATCACGACAGGTACTCATGTGTGCGCATGTCTGCATGTGGGTGGACCCACCTGGAGATGATAGAGGAGCAGTGTCTCGGTTCCTAGGACCACCGGAAATATGTGTTTTCCGATGGTGTTAGGCGACCCCTGTGAAAGGGTCATTTGACCCCCCACAGCGGTTGTGACCCAAAGGTTGAGAACCACTGGACCTAGTGTATCATTTCTGAGAATGGATATTTTAACATCAAAAGGAGAAAGACACACATAAAAAGGATCATCCTGCATCTAAAGTATGTACCGTTTTCTAAGTTAAATAATAACATTTATGAAAAACTCGATGTATCACCTTTTCTTTCTTTCTGCTTCCCCCGACCTCACTGGTGTGAACCTTGGTCTCCTTCCTCCAGGTACTGGTCTCTCCCGACAACATGCAAAAGCACGTAAGACAAAAGTCTCGCCACCCTTGGCTCTGAAGAGCACACCGGCCATCTTTTTTTCTAAGACAGATTTATTGTTGTTGTTAGGTGCATCAAGTCAGATCCACCTCATACCAATTCTGTGTACAAATAGAATGGATTCTATTTCTTCAATACCATTGGTTCTTGATCCTACACTACTTCCTGCAAGGTTAAACATCAACCACTTTTTTTTTTTGGTTCAGTGACTGTATATTACTCCTATCTTCTTTTGACATTTCCTGCATATCTCAAGCTTTTGCCTGTAGTATTCCTCAATATTGTGACTTGAGGCTTGAATTTTTCTTCAGTCCTTTCAGCATGAAAGGTAAGGAGTGTGTTCATCCATCTCTTTGCCTGTTTTAGTACAATGCTGCCCCTGGCAATCTTCTGCTCAATGCTACTACTTTATCGTTTCTTCCTTTCACTTTAACTACACTTCCTTATCCCCCCCCCCATTTATTCTACATTTAAGAGCAAATTTCAGAGTCTTCTCTGACATCTAACTTGGTCTTTTCTTTCTTCTCTATTCTTTTTATGAACTTTGACATTCTTGTTGTCTGGTGTTCTTGGTATCATTCCACTTGTTAAACCTTTGATCATTAGTGTTCAATCCATCAAATTGATTCTGGGGATGGTCTCTAAATTCAGGTAAGACATACATAAGGTCATATTTTGGCTCTGATGGCCTTGCTTTAATTTTCTTTTATTTTCTTGTAACTTAGGTAAGAGTTTACATTTCTGAATGTTAACGTATCTCACAGTCTAAACTACTAATAACACCCATCATCAGTTTACCTCTCCCCTACTCCTTCATTTCCCAACTTAGCTATGAACAATTGATAGTCTGTTCCACCGTGAGCCTCTGACCTTGTTCCACTGATGACAGTGAATTTTTCCATTGTCTCTTTCCACAGATATAGTCGACTTGTATTCCATCCGTGTGTATAGTTGAAGGGGGAAAATGTTGTTTATGCTGTTGGAAGGGGAAAAAATGTCTTTTCAATGATTAGGTCATTAGTTTTAGAAAATTCTATTGTATAATCTCCAGTGTCACTTCTATCACTAACACCCTGTTTTTGAACTCTTGGTCATTCTTGTGTGTCCAATGCTTGCATTTCAATTGTCAGTTAATATGATTGCAATTCAGATTGTAGATTTCAGACTGGGGACGTTGGTTAAAAACTTCAGTTTCTTCATCTACCAATTGGTGTGCAAATTTGAATAATGATCAGAATAAGTAGTCTTCCTTGAAGTCATGTGGCTATCATTTGATCACTGACAGGATAGCCCTTCGGGGTATATTTTCAAATGTTCTTTTTAATGAGGAACGTGACACCATTCCTCTTGAATTTGTCATTCCTAGCACACAAACCATACGATCAGCTATGCCAAAGGGCCACTATCGGTCCATTTCAGCTCACCAGTGACTAGGGGCTTGATCTCTGGGCATTTCGTTTCATTTCTGATCATTACTCTTATCTTTCATACACCATACAATCCATATTTTGATTTTTATGGATGCCTGCAGCTGTTTCTTCTCGTCCACGTCCTGACGATCATCTGGACTTTGAGGAGAGAGCTCTTCCCAGTGGTATTTTATGTGCCTTCCAACTTCAGTGGCTCATTTACTAGTGTGATGGTAGGGAACATGACATTGTAATTCACAACATTTTCACCATCCGATTTTTTAAGCAGTGGATCACCGTATCCTTCTTCCTCATTTGTCTTAGTCTTGAAGCTTTGCTGACACCTGTCTACGCTGGATGACCCTGATGGTATTTGTGGCCTAATTTTTAACACACACGCCCCCCCCCCCCATCCACGGGGAAGCCATAGTCCAACAAACTGGCAGGCGCACCTTACCTTGCGCAGTTCTAGCACTTAATCATAGTGCCCAAAGGCTCCCTCACCGCACCCACCCCTCGCAAAAAAAACCCCTTATTTGCAATTCTGCTCTGTAACAGGGTCCTCCTGTGCCATCATTGACTGGCGAGGAACGAGTGAGGGCATATGTTTTGCTTTGTTTGAAGTGAGGAAAGTTAGTTAACCTTTTCTGTCCATTTCGGCGCGGGGGCAGCAGGTGGGAAGTAAGTTCTATCCTAAAGCTCCGGGCACGTGCAGCGCAGTGCCGTTTTCCCAGAGCCCCGGGTTTCTTAAGTCAATGTCTTCGGGGCCAGAGCTTGCTTTTTTGTCAAAGCCACCCGAGGCTCCAGGCAGCACTGGAGACAAAACCAGACTCCTGTTTTGAAATAAAGATCACCAGCCGGCTGCCAGTTAGTACGATGATCCAGTTCGGTAGGCGTCCATTTCACTCACAACGCTGACTCAGAACGAAAGGGTGACGTCGCCATGCCAGAGGGTGAACGCGGGGTGACAGCGATGTCAACCTCAGAACACTAGAAACAGAGGGTGTGGCACCAGCTTCGTCTCCCAGGCCGCAATGGCTCCACTGCTTCTCATGTCCTCTTGCATCCTTCTGCTCACAGGCGTCCTTTCCCGGTGCCCCCTGGAGAAAACACGGTCCCAAGGAGAGCGCTGCTGTAGCACCCATGTGTCTCTGCAAGGTGCGAGAAATGCCAAGTGGGGCAGAGCCTTCCCAGGGAAGGGCACCGATGCCAAATAAAACTAGAGAGTCAAAGATCACAGAGATTACGTCTGGATGCAATGCCTTTTGCAAGCGCAACATTAAAGATGTTTGCCTGGGGATCAGAACCAGATGAGTCAAGCGTGGACGATTTAAGCCTCGGAGAGGAAACACCAATTTCTTCCTGTGGTCTTGCGCCACTGCGCTTCCTTCCACAGGCAAATAATCCTTGCCCATCTCGGGAGTATTGTCGTGCCTCTCTGACAGAGACTCTTGGTATGCATGAGTGTCTATCTAAATTGGGAATTTTTCAAAGGAACAAATTTGCTTTCTCTGAAGGTAAATCAGGAAAAGGATGCAAAGAAGTGCTTCTCCAATCACAGTCTGGATGTCAGCTCTTCCTTTTCCCGCAGAGCCAGAAGATATGAATGACATGCCAGCAATTGAAAATTACCTGGGAGCTAACCATCCTTGAGCTGAAAGCCCGGTGGTGCAGTGGGTTAGTGTTGAGCTGCTAGCATCAACGTCAGCAGTTTGAAACCCCAGGTAGCTGCTCGGTGGGAGACAGTCTTTCTTTCTACTGCCATCAAGAGTTACTGTCCCGAAGGCCACAGGGGCAGGACTACGCTGCCCTACAGGGTTGCTATGGGTTGGAATGGACTTGGCAGTGAGTTTGGAACAATCCTCGATATCTGCTTTGGAAGAAAATTTGGCACAGTGATTTTACAAATAAAGAAGTGTTTTAGAGAGTTGGTCTAAATAAGACAAATATGAGGGAGCTGTTTGACTTTGGTGGTTTTTCTTTTGATTATTTAACAATTGTTCATTAGGCATCAACTATTTGATAGCAACTGTGCTGGGAGCCCTGCTGGAGTAGTGGGTTATGTGTTGGATTGCTTACTCTGCGGTCAGCAGTTCGAAACCACTATTCATTCTCACCCAGTAAGAGGAGGTCCTATAAGTCAGAATCAACAGCATGGCCCTGAGTTTTAGTGAGTGGGCTGTGGGGGCTGCACAGGCGTGGGGTGGGGTGGTGGTAACTTCTCAGCTACAGAGAGGCTGGGGATTCAGTCCACCAAGGAGCATCTAGGAAGAGAGGGCTGTTAATGTGCTTGGAAAAGACAAGCCACTGAAAACTCTTCTCTGTAGCATACTTCTGCCCTGACACACATGGGTTTGTCATGAGTCCACGTGGATCCCAGGCAACAGGTTTGACTGGTGCTGGGCAGAAGGGCTGTATTGCTAAGCAAGGCAAGTCCCAGCCTCTGTTCATTACGGCTTCTTGTTCTTCAGGGGAGATGAACCAAACCTTCATCTTCAAGGATAGATTTGTACCTTATATTGGAAGGCAGCTGCCTTTGCTACTAAATCAAGAAAACAAGGGTTCCTTCTAAAATTGAGGTTTGGAGGTCAATATCCTTTTGGTCTCTTATAGTTGATTGTTTGAAGGAACAGCTTACTCATGGGTGATATTGTTTATAGGCCAATCTATTGTTTGACTGGAAGCTGACTATCACGAATGGCTTCCGTTCCAGGTCAAAAGCATGTTTTAGGGTAATAGTCTCAGGGGTTCCTCCAGTCTCTACCAGTCCAGTAAGTGCGATCTTTTTATAGATTTTGAGTTTCGTTCTATAATCTTCTCTCATCCTAACTGGGGCCTTCTTTTGTATCCCTTGTCAGAGAGGTCAGCAGTCTTAGCCAAGTATCCTCTAGTTCTTCTGGATGGACTAGAACTTTCAACCTTTCAGTTAGCAGCCAAGCATGTTAATTGTTTGGACTACCTGTAACTGTAACCTGTTGCTGCCCTGTCGATTCTGACTCAAAGTAAAACTATAGGACACAGTCACACTGACCCACAGGCTTTCTAAGACTGTCATCTTTACAGAATCCGACTGCTACATCTGTTCCCCACAGAGGGGTATTAATGAGGAAGCCTATAAAGATGACAGCCTAGGAAGCCCTGGGACACAGTTCCATTCTATCCTGTAGGCTTTCTACGGGAGAGTTAGAGAGTGGAAGAGTTCTACTCCCGTAATGAGTTAAGTCTCAGAAACTCACAAGGGCATTTCTACCCTGTCCTATGGGGCTGCTAGGAGTCAGAATTGAGTATGTAGTATAGGGCCACTATGAGTCATCAATAGTCTCCTCTTAAGTCACATTTCAAGTGCCCTTGTTTCAGAGGGACAAACTGCAGGCAGTATCTCCAATAATGCCCCATCCCTTGGCTTAGGTTTTCAGTATTTGAAAATGCTTCCAAGCCATGCATAATGTTTTTCAGCAGCTTCTTCTCTGAAGAAAGGGGAGCCAAGTCCTTCATTGTCTAATCTTAGCCCAGAAGCTCTGTTGAAACGTGTACCCTTCAGGTGACCCTGCTGGCATTATGAAATACAAGTGACATATCTTCCCGCATCACAGCAACACACAAGGATCGACAATATGACAAACCGACTGACAAGTGGTAGAAATAGAGTTAGAAAACCCAAAAGGAAGAATACACTCAGTATATCTGAAATGGAAAGAACTCAAGAAAAAATTCAAGCCTTGAATTGTGAGTTTGAAAGATTCTATAGACAAAATATTGAATGACACAGGAAGCATCAAGAGAAGATGGAAAGAATATACAGTCACTGTACCAGAAAGAACTAGTTGACAGTCCCCTATTTCAGGAGGTAGCATATGAGCAAGAACCAACATTGGTGAAGGAAGAAGTCCAACTGCACTGAATATGTTAGCCAAAAACAAGCCTCCAAGAATTAATGGGATACCCATTTAAATCATTCAGAAAGGTGAAGAGGCACTGGAAGCACTCACACACCTATGTCAAGAAATTTGGAAGACAGCTACCTGGCCAATTGACTGGAAGAGAGCCATATTGGTGCCCATTCCAAAGAAAGGTGACCCCACAGAATGTTCAAACTATAGAATGATATATTGATATTAAACAATTCTGAGTCAGAATTGACTCAATAGAACACAACAACAATAACAAGTAAAGTTTTGCTGAAGATCATCCACCAACGGTTGCAGCAGAATATTGGCAGGGAACTGCCCGAAGTTCAGTCTGCATTCAGAAGAGAAAGTAGAACAAGGGATATCATTGCTGATGTCAGAAGGATCTTGGCTCAAAGCAGAGAAGACCAGCAAGATGTTTATTTGTGTTTTATTGACTATGCCAAGGCATTCAGCTGTGCAGACAATATAAACTATGGATAACCTTGCAAAGAATGGTAATTCCAGAATTACCTTTGCTGTGCTTATTCCGAACTCGTAAATGGATCAAGAGGCAGTTATGTGAACATGACAAGGAAATACTGCATGATTCAAATCAGGAAAGGTGTGCATCAGGCTTGTATCCTCTCACCATATTTATTCAATCTATATGCTGAGCAAATCATCAGAGAAGCTGGGTTGTATGAAAAAGGATGCAGCATCAGGATTGGAGGAAGGCTTATTAACAACCTTCAGCATGCAGATGACACAACCTTGCTTGTTAAAAGTGAGGAGGACTTGAAGCACCTGCTGATGAAGATCGAGGATTGTAGCCTTTGGTATGCATTTCAATGTAAGAAAGACCAAAATCCTTACAACTGGAACAATAGGTAACATCATGATTGTGATTGTTGCATAATCTCGTGTCAACTTGAGGATATTAGAGTGAAGGGGTGGAGTCTAGCCTGTCAATCAGGTCACAGCCTGATGCCTTCTGTGGGTGTGGCCTTCACATGAGGATTCTGGAAACTTCCTCTCGTCCTCCCTGAAGGCAGGATGCACTCTCTCTCTGCTTCACCTTCCTGTTGACAAGCCATATGGAACCATGCTGATGGCAGCCAGAGCCCTGAGATGCTTTGACCACCACTGGATCCACAAGACTGTTCACCCACCGGCCTCTGATCTTCCTGCATTTGGCGTCATTGCATGTGCTGTGCATGAATCTGAAGAGGAATTTATAGACTAGTATTGGACATATGGGCTTGATCTGGACTTGGCTGGAATATTTTCTCAATATACAATTGCTCTTTGATATAAAGCTCCCTCTAAAACATATGAGTGTCTCTGGATTTGTTTCTCTGGTCACCCCGATCAGTCAGTGGAAACAACCTTGAAGCTGTCAAAGATTTTGTTTTACTTTGATCCACAAACCATGCGCATGGAAGCAGCAGTCAAGAGATCAAAAGATGTATTGCATTAGGTAAATGTGCTGCACAAGACCTCTTTAGAGCACTGAAGAGCCAGGATATTACTTTGAGGACTAAGGTGGGCCTGACCCAAGCCATGGTATTCTCCATTCCATGATATGCATGTGAAAGTGGGACATTCAATAAGGAAGACCACAGAAAAATAGAAACTTTTGAATTGTGGTGCTGGAAAGGAAAATGACAGTAAAATGGACTGCTCAAAGGACACTCCTATCTGTACTGGAAGAAGGAAGGTCTGAGCGCACCTTAGAGGGAAGGGTGACAAGAACTTAGTCTTACACACTTTGAATGTGTTGTCAGGAGAGACCAGTCCCTGGGGAAGGACCTCAGGTTTGGTAACATGAAGGGGAGGCAAAAAAGAGGAAGACCCTCAAGGAAATGGATTGACAGCATGGTGCAATCATGAGCTCGGGCACAGGCACCATTGTGAGGATGGCACCAGACTGTGCACTGTTTCATTCTGTTATGGGTTGGGGCTCGGTGGCACTGAACAGCAATGTAAGCCAAAACTGACTCAATGGCAGTGAGTTTGGTTTTTCAGTTTATAGTGTTGCTGTGAGTCAGCATGGACTCAGTAGAACACAACAGTAACAACACACCGGTAGGCCTCCATTTGCTTCCACCTTCACTCTGATGACTCCCTCCTGAGCAGGTTCTGATGTAGACTGAACTCCTCTTCATATGTCTTGCAGCAATGTTTTATTGCTTCCCAAATTTGTCTACCAGCTTTAGTGAAGCCATCAGGATTTGAGGCCATGCTTTCAAGCAACTGAAGCTCCTGATTTGCTTTAGAAAATGAACTCTACAGGTATGGTAGTATTATGAACTGCAAATCACAAAACTGCTCATCTTTGAGGGCACCTCTCAGAATGATGTTGTTGCTGTTGGATGCCCTTGAGTTGGTTTTGACCCCTAGCGACCTTCTGTGCCACAGAATGAAGCCCTGCCCAGTCCTGCAGCGTCCTCACAGTCATTATGTTGGGACCCACTGTTGCAGCCATAGTGTCTGTTACTTGGAGAAACATATGACTAAGGATAAAAACCAAAATGAAACACACTGCCATCAAGTCAATGCCGACTCAGAAATGGAGTGGGATTATCCTTTTAGGCTTCTGAGACTGTAAATCTCTAAAGGAGGGGACCACCTTGTCGGCCCCGAAGGAGTTCACAGAGGCCGAAGACAGTGGACTGTTTCCATGGACACCAGCTATCTCTTGCACACGGGGGAAGATCTGGGCATCTGGGCAGCAAATGGCTTGGAGATAGTTCTGGGAGCAGGGCCTGTCTGAGGGCGCTGTGCTCCTTCCCAAGGACAAATCCTTGAGTTTCCTGATAAGGCATTTTGTTACGAGATCCTAGTGCTTAGTCTGCTCCCTCGTTCCTTGCTTACTTTGAGGAAGTGCATCCGTGCTTACTAACCCATGCCCTAGCTAGCAGAGAGAGTAAAAGACCGTGCAGGGCAGCCATCGGTGCTACACCCAGCACAGAGGTGTCAGCTGATGTTAAACCACATCTCCCTTGTCCATGTCTTCATTTCTGCCTTGCATCGTCACCGAACACACCACCACCTCATCTCTTCTGTGGACTGGTTGGTGGCTTTAGACTCCTAAGTGTGCAGTTAGGAGCCCGATGCTTAACTCACTACACCACCAGTACTCCTTACTAATGCAACAAACAAACAAACTCCTTGCCATCCAGTCAATTCTGACTCACAGAGATCCCATAGAGCAGAGTCGAACTCCTCCTATGGAATTCCAAGACTGTAACTCTTTAAAGGAGAAGAAAGCCTCATCGTTCTCCTGAGGTGCGGCTGGTAGCTTCTAACTGCTGACCTTGTGCTGAGAAACCCAACTCATAACCACTACACAACCAGGCTTCCTACTACCAATGAAAAAACATACAAAGTTAAAAGGACAGTCATAACCTCGGGTTGAGATAATATGTTCAGCGTCAGGCAGGATTGCCTATGCCGCTTAATGTCAGCATCAACAAGATTTCCTGCCAGATAGGACCAGGGCATGAGAGAAAAACAGGAGTTGATCAGGACTCCAGTTATTGACCTGCGCATTCAGAAAGATGGACTTTGTCCCTGGGGACGGGAGGGTAAAGCACATTTGGAGAGGGGGGAAGAAAAGTTCAGATTTCATCATGTTAAGTTGAAATATCTTATCAGACATCCTATGGAGTACTTGTTATGCGATGGTTTTTTGCCACAGTCTCACCTTATTCTGACCCCCTTCTCTCACTGATGGAACCCACATTTGGCTTTGCATGCTGTGGCCTAGATAAATGCAGCTAAACACGAGTCTCGAGAACACCAGGGGGCTGAACTACTAAGTACTCAAACAAGACCCACTTCCTCAAAGTCAGCAAAGCCCTCAAGTGCTAACGCACACTCTCCACAAGGAGAGTCTTGGGCCAGTGGCTGGTGCCGAAGCAGCAGAACTCCTGGAATTGAATAATCTGCAACCTAATGAAGATTGTTCAGGCTCAGTAATTAGTCTACATTTTAGATCCAGAAATAAAACGTGGACATTGGAAAATGAGTGGTATCCTGGATACAAGGGAAGAGAGAGAGAAAGTAAATCAATCTACGGTGAGCACTGACAAGCAGTGGGGACGAGAAGAGTCTCCTCTACATAGATGAGAGAGGGATTGCTACTGGACCACAAGCGGGTCTGTGACTCAGACACAATGGCAATGTCTTTGTCAGAGAAGATCAAACACCTAGCACTCGCATAGAGGCTTGGAAGATCAACTTTTGTAAAAGGAAAGACACTGAGATGCATCGATTACCCCACCTGGTAATCCGTTCCATTCTTCCTTTCACCCGGGCAAACCAACTCTTTTCTCCTTCCTACCCTACTCTCCTGGGGAAGGATGAATCATAGGGATTGGATGTGACACTCCATCTCCAAGAGGACACAGCAACCTCTTGATATTTCTTCTCTGCCTTGCACTCTGTCCTGGGAAGACAATCTATAGGAATTAGTTCAACAGATATTGATCTACACTGACTTATGGACAATGGCAAATATAATTGATTCAAATATGAGAGTTACCTCCCAAGATTCTTACATAGTACATATCTTGTTATTCTCATTTTATGGATGAAAAATTTGAAGACTAGATAGGTTAAGTAGCAGGAAAGAGGTAGATGTAGCTATCGAGTTTGTACAGGTGGGAAAACTAAGATTAGAGAAATGAATGGATTTATTCATGATATAGTCAGTCACATAGCTGGGACCTCAAAACCAAAATCCTCTAGTCTGGCACCTTTATATTACTTTATATTACCTTTATATTGTCACTTTATATTACTCTGCCACCTTTATATTACTCTACTGTCACTTTTCAAGAAAGCAGATCCTGTGGACATAAAACTTGCCTTTGCAGGGTGTGGTGCCCCAACAGACTGGACTGGAAAACACTCCTAAAG
>NW_022111369.1:62664925-62674050 GCF_000313985.2 Echinops telfairi | reverse complement strand
TGCTTTACACAATTGATGTATGTATGGATTGTGATAAGAATCGTATGAGCCCCTAATAAAGATGATTAAAAACAAACAAACAAAAAGTTGCCTTTGAGATTCAGTTTACATATGGCATTAAGCAAGGCAACTAATGTAATTTAAATAGGGTTAAGCTTGACAATAAAAGCATCAACATGGTCCACATTTACTAGATATTTCTTTCTTAACATTGCTGGCTTATATTTGAATTTAAGCCATAGACAAATGGAGAGCCCAAGTTTTATATCATCTTTTATTGAAAAATTAAGAAATGTGATCAATTGAACTAAAACTCTCCCCTAATGGATCTCCTTGTAAAAACATTGTTTTGAGCATTATATTCTTTTGCCCATTTGCTAACTGACATTAGCCCCGATCAAAGGAAAGTCCAACGCACGGTCACTTATTCTTCACAGAGGAGGAAATGCACAAACCAGTCAGGGGGGAGGGGAGCCTGAGAAGGGAAACCACATTGGCCTGGGTGCCAGTAACTTACTTTTGCTTTAGTGACGATTTGGGGTTTCTGCTGGTGGAGAAGGGCATGGTCAAGAATTCACATACACTGTAGAATAATCTGATCGTCCCTGATCTTCAGGACTTCCTCTTTGGGGAAAGCACTACACACCTCAGGTATCCACCGCCATGGGCTCATGGCTTCTAACAGCTGAACATGATCTGCCTTTCAGATAACACCATCCAGTCGGTTTTCTGTTGCTGCTGCTGCTGTTCTGTGCAGAAGCGGTAAGTCTACTTCAGAGGGCACCTTCTTGCAAATGGGTTCATCTGGAAGTTCTTCATCTTCCCTTGGTCTTCGCCATGCCTTTCTGTGTGTGCAGTTACCTGGGCCTGGGTGGGAAGCCTTCTCCTGTGCTTTCCCTGCTGAATTCCCGTCCATGTCGATCAACATTCTAACCAGGGCCCACAAGTGTTGGTCCCAATATAATGGAAGAAAAAATACAGAGCATGAACATGTTCATAGACGAAGGGGCTTCCAAAAGTGTATTGAGGGGGCAGGGGAGAAATAGTTCATTTTTTGTTTATTCCATGTTCCATGGAATTTTTGAAGCCTCCTTATAAAAAGTTTTATTTTTTTAAATCCAGCGAACTGGGAACAATAGAGACAATCTCCCTGTGATACACTTTAAACCTAGCAAGAGCCAATCCTCTGAGCTCACCTTTCATGGAAATGGAAAAGTGGCAGAAGGTGAGGGGTATTGTAAGATCAGTGCCCTACTTCAAACCCGTCAGATTGAGACTAACATGTCAACGATTGCACAAAAGCAAAGAGAAGACCATAAGGGACACTAGAGGACTGGATAGACAACCAACTGAACACGATTACCGAGAGAATGTGGACACAGGCTGATAAAGGCAATTAATGACACTCAACAATTTGTGTGGCAATTTGTCAAAGGCCAGTCTAACTTGCTATAAGTTCCCCCCCACAAAATATTCAATAAAAAATTTTAATGGGTCTAAGTCAAATGTCAGGTTTTATCTGGTCCCATGTGACTTGGGTTCCTATTTAAGGTTTATTTCATTTATACTGTTTCTATGTCTGTGTTCCACTTGGTAATTTTGACTATTCAAGGGCAGAATCCTGTCTTATGCATGTGAAGCTCTCTCCAAAGCTATCATGTGTCTTACACATTTGTGGCCAATAAGTGATCATAGAAGAATTAAATCCAAGGTGTGCTGCTGATGACCCACTGTCATTGAGTTGATTCCAACCCAGAGAGACTCCACAGGGCAGAGTAGAACTGTCCCCCCTGGGGTTTCCAAGGCTGAACATCTATATGGGAGCAGACAAGAGCAGGTAGACTGGTCTTTCTCTCAAAGAGCAGCTGACCTTTCGAATAGCAGTCCAACCTGTAACACCTTACACCACCAAAGCTTCTTACTATGATGGTAGTCACAGCTAGTATGTAATGATAGTTACAGCTAATATGTAGCAATTGGCTTTCCGATACTATGCTTAGAGGTTTATTTTGCTAACTCATATAACTCTCAAAACATCTTATTACCTTAAAATGATTCTCACTTTATAGATTAGGAAACAGGCTGAAAGAGGTTCCATTGCCTACCCAAGGCCACACTATGAAACGGCGGAGCTGAATTCAAATGCCCTTTTCTTAATCTCATCTTCTTTTAGCAGTGCTGTTGTTGTTAGCTGTGGTTGGTCCTCATGTTGACCCGACACACAAGGGACTGAACTTTTATTAGGCCCTGCACGATGCTCATGATCAGAGGCAAATTGGACCATTGTCATTTATGTTTTCATTGACTGTGTCAAAGGTAGATTGGCTAGGCCTTTCCTCCTCTTTTTTCTCTGTCTGAAAGCTCTTAGGCCTGTTCCGCATCATAACAACACACAAGCCTCATGGGTGGTGGCGGCATATGAGGTGCATTGACTGGGAATTGAAACCATACCTCCCACATCCCCAAACTGAAACCAAAGTCACTACCATGGAGACTGTTCTGATTCATAGCAGCCCTATAAGATAGACTAGAATTGCCCCTTGGGTTTCCAAGACTAACTCTTTATGGGAGTAGAAATCTCATCTTTCTTCCAAAGATCAGCTGGTGGTTTCAAACTACTAATGTTATGGTTAGCAGGCCATTATATGATCCACTACACAACCAAGGCTCTCTCATCTCCTGAGAGCAAGGCAATAATTCTGTCACAGAACTGCTAATGCCTCCTCACTTATAACAATCCCAAACACACCAAACCGCTTGCCATGACGTTGATTCTGACTCATAGCGACCTTCCAGGGCAGAGCAGAACCGCACCTTTGGATTTCTGAGGCTGCAAATCTCTTAAGAGAGCAGGGAGCTTCCTCTTCTCCTGGAAAGTATCTGGTGTGTCTGAAAAGCTGAGCTGGCAGCTAGCAGCCCAATAAAGAGCCAGCCCATGACACCTCCAGGGGCCACTGCTTAATAGAAATCATTACATGCAGTGACACCTGGGAAATCATAAGCATGCTGCAGAACATAGAGAAACTTAGTCTTTTACCATCGTGATCATGATTCTGTGCCACTGTTATAGACCGAACTCTGTACCGGACCTATGATATAGGCTTTCTTTATTTTATTTTGTAGACAGTCTATACGCTGTTATCACTTCACACTTCCAGGTAGGGAAACTGAAGTTCTGAGAACTAGCAACTTGCCCAAAGAGACAGAGTGAAGAAGCCTTGTCAATCAAAGTGTAGCTGGAACAGGCGATCAAACTCAGTAAACATGAGACTGTAAGGGGGCAGGGAAATCACACGAGTGGAAACGTAACAGCCAGAGTGGAAAGACTAAGTCGAATGGCCACACCTGGTGAAGACTGCAGCCAACGTCGCTGCACAATTTGTGTAGTAATTGTCTATGCACACTCACTCACTACTATTGAGTCAAGGGCAGGGTTGAACTGTCTCGGTGAGTTCCAAGACTGTATCGCCACAGGAGAAGAACATAGAAAGCCCCCTCTGCCTCCCCAGTAATTGTCAAAGGGGACCCTAAACTGCTGTGAAAGTCTTCACTGGAAACAGTAGAATGTCATCTTTTTAAAAAAGGTAATTGGAAAGAGAGCCTGGTAGGCTTCCCTTCCCCCACTAGTTCTGTGATAATTGAGGAGATGTTTAGATCAGCATTATACCAATATTCCCTTGTGACCTGTTGCTTTCAGTGTCAGAGAAGCGAGAACGCAGATGAGCCCCAGCAAAGATGAAGAACGCTCTGGAAAATACGCACCACGTCACAGGCCCCGGCTCCTCGAGCTGCCAAGTAAGAAGAAAGTGAGTGTCCCGGGATGGGGGTGGGGGGGTGGAGGGGAAGGCTGTCTTTTAGGGTCTATGCTGCAGGAGGATCTGCTTGTGGCTGGGTCCAGAGGCGAGTATGTGCTTGTCACGTAGTGAGCGCTCCACGAATACTCACGGAATCAATGTCCTCGAGGAGGATGAGCACGGAGCAGGTAAAAAGCGCCTTCTCTGCTCTCTTCAAAGACGTGACTTGAAGCTGGAAATGGGAGAGAAATGTCTTCCAGTTTGCCTGGCGGTTTGAGGCCAGCATTTACTTTCATTTCCGTGTGGGGAGACATTACGTTCTTAGGAAGTGTGGTAAAAACCAAATGCAAGCTTACAGCAGATCAAAGAGAACAGCAGTTCTTCCCCCCAGAGAGAACGAACACTCTTTAAGAGGAAGCAAGACTATGAAGGGGCAGCTCGCCCTTAAAGAACAGCGACAGGAAAAGAGCCAGTGTCATGCTGGGAGAGAACCTGGGATCTCAAAGGGTCCTGACGATAAGCGTCGTCTCTGAGTATCTTGGGGCTCTCTGGAGCAGCAGAACCAGGGACACATAGAAGAGATTGTATGGAGGGGCTTCTAAAAATTCATGGGAACATGGAAGACTATTTCCCCACATAATTTTTGAAGCCCCCTTTGGTCTATGATACATATGTATGTATATGTGCATGTAATATGTGTATCTATACACAGAGAGAGAGTCTATAGGTCAGGTGGCAGGCTGGAGACTTGAGCAGCCTTGCTTCCTGAGATCCTGCGGCCAGGTGCTGGAAAGAGTGCCAAGCAGAGAGAGGGAGTCTTTCCACCATGTATGGTTAGGGTCAGCAGGTGAAATGCACGTTGAGGAAACTCGCTTTTCAACGGAATAATAGATTACGTTATGTCAGATTACTGTGGAACATCTAGTCTAGTACTGGGCCCCGTAGACAAGTCGACACCCCAATGAGCCATCCCGGTGTGCTGATGCATTCAGAAGGTCACTCACTTCCTGCATGTGTCTCACCCCGGCCTCTTTCTTGGTGCAGCGAGAAGGGAGAAGTGAGGCCGTTGGCAAACCTGCTGCACAGGTGTTTTGTTCTTAGTAGAATAATAGTCAATCAACTTTGTGGTTTGGGGCAGTCCAACAGGAGTCACGGGCAGCCGTCCAAACGCAAGCCACTGCCTCCCCTGCCTGTCTCCGAGGGAGCTGAAGAGATGATCCAGGTGAAGGCACTTTATGACTTCCTGCCCAGAGAATCCTGTGATTTAGCTTTAACGAGAGCAGAAGAATACTTGATATTGGAGAAGTATACACCACACTGGTGGAAGGCAAGAGACCAGCAGGGGTAAGCTTGGTGGGTTTATCCTTTCAAATTCTGGCTTTTTTAGCTCTTAAAGACTCTTAAACATGAAGAAGACTATTTATTGGTTCATGTTATCCTGGTTTATAACTCTTTTCATGAAATAGAACCTGCCCACGCACCCCTGACCCACCCCACCTGCTCCCTTCAGTTTGTGGGAACATCACCGCACAGTGAGTTCCGGCTGAAATGACTTCACAGCCAGCCAGTCTCACTTACTACTGTTTGGGCAAGTTCCCTCAGCCTCTGTGAGTGCGTGTTGCTTAACTTGTAAAACGAGAATGCGAATCTCTACCATCTAAGTTCTTGTTCTGATAGCTGTGCTCGCTATTTGGGAATTGGTCTGATTGTGCTGTTTACGATCTAAGAGAAGAACAGAGAGAGTGTGTGTTTTGCTTGTTATTGTGTTTTCGTGACAACTGGTCTTAGGGGAAAATACTGTAATAGCTGCTGAGTTAAGCTAGAAAAAAAGAAAAGACCTTGGGGGTGCAGGTAGATTTCATTATGTGTTAAATATTGTAGATTACCAGTGCCTCCCACCACTCATCCGTCAGTGTGTTTGGACAGAGGTGCCCTGTGTGTTGCTGTTGTAAGATAATGTAGCAATAGACTCATCTTACGTATCACAAGAGTTCGAGAGGGTGCAATCCACAAGATAAAACTTATATACAAAAGAGACAGACAAAAAGTTGGGGCATGGAGGTCTCTGCAGCAAGACGCTACCGAGAACCCAGAGCTTTATTAGAGGTGAGCTTATATACTCCTGGGAGCAGGTAGCCAGCATGCTCAGCCAGCATTTACACAAAGGCAGTTTAGTTCTAAGGCATACAAAGAAACATTAACACTTCAACCAAGTTAATCATAGACAGGAGGGGAGGATGAGGATGGGGACCTGAAGAAACTGAGAACCTTGCAGGTGGCTGCTGTTTGCAGCCTTTGCCAGGGAACAAGGACAGTGTCCATTTTATCTCAAATGGAAAGACAGACCAACATTGCTTCAATCAGCTCCCCAAGATGAACTATTCTCATCCTTCCACGACATTGGGCCATGTTGTGGAAGGATGATAATAAGGAAATAAGGAAATATGTTGCTTCTGTCCCATTTGCCCAAGGAATTAACAGCTTTCTCCCCACAGCTGTGATGCCTGGTAACTGGTATTTTTGCCAAGTGACCAGGCTAAGACATGTAGCAGATGAGGACCTGGTGATGTAGTTCAGAAAACCCTGACTAATGACAACATTACAAATAGCAGTGGACCACTGACTGATACAATGCTTGAGAATAAGCCCCTGAGGTTGGGACACCCTCAAAAAATGACGAGGGAAGAGCCACCTCCTCAAACTAGAATCAACCTGAATAGCATGGATCGAGTAGAGCTGGCAAGACCTTCCTTTGGTACAATCCTTGTGGGAAGAAACAGCTGCAAACATCTATTAATATGTAGAACCTGGAATGTACAGAGAATGAATCTAGGAAAATTGGAAGTTATCAAAAATGAAATGGAGTGCATCAGGACTGATATCTTAGAAATTAGTGAGCTTAAATAGACTGATGTTGGACATTTTGAATTGAATAGTCATATTGTCCATTATGAGCACTGGTAGTATAGTGGGTTATGAGTGGTTCTACTAACCTTAAGGTCATAAGTTTGATTCCACCACCACTCCAAAGGATAAAGATGAGGCCTTCTACTCCCATGAAGAGTTACAGTTTCCAAAACCCACGGGGGCAGTTCTACTCTGTCTTATAGGGTTGTTATGAGTCAGAATCAATTAATTGATTGCAGTGAATTTGTTTTTTTGAGTTGCCAGAAATGACAAATTGTAGACGAATAACATCACATTGATCATAAAAAGAGCCGATGGCATAGTGGTTACAAGTTGTGCTGTGATCCAAAAGGTTGGCAGTCTGAAACCACCAGTAGCTCTTGGGAGAAAGATGGGACTTTCTACTAAATAAAGTAAAGTCTTAGAAATTCGTGAGGCAGTTCTACTGTCCTATGGGGTCTCTCGGCATCAGCATCAACTCCATGGCACTGGTTGCCATTGCCCTTGCAATCCCCAAAACAAAATGAAAACCCAAACCATTTCATGTTCTGTCCTGAAATGCAGTGCCATCCGTGAGAGGGTAATATCCATAGGCCTATAAGAAGACAAGTTAATATGACTGTTCTTCACACTTACACACCAAGCACGAATACCCGAGATGGAGAAATTGAAGATTTTTGCCATCTTCTGTACTGAAATGGATCAAGCATGCAATTAAGATTGATTGATAAGTACTGGTGATTGGGAAATTAAAAACACAGAGGAAGGAAGGATCAGTAGTCAAAAAATATGGCCTTGGTGATTGAAATTATCCTGGAGATTGCAGATAGAATTTTGTAGTAGCGTTTTCCAACAGCAAAGGTGGTAACCGTACACGTGGAACTCACCAGCTAGCATACATAGGAATAAAATCCACTGCATCTAGGAAAAGAGGCCATGGAGAAGCTCAAAAAGTCATGACAAGGCCAGGGCCTATTGTGGAACAGGCCATCAATTGCTCATCTCCAATTTCAAGCAGAAGCTAAAGGAAAATAAACTTGTGTATACCCCAGAAAAGAATATAAAACAAGACCTATTGTTGCTGATATCAGATGAATATTGACTAAAGAAGCCATTACCCAAAAGGGAGCTTACATATGCTTTATTTCTTATGCAAAGGCTGTGTGGATCATTTGATTTCTTGAGTGCTACTTCCATGGGTGTTGATTGTAGATCCAAGTAAAATAAAATCCTGGATAACATCACTATTTTATCCATTAATTTTGATGTTGCTTGTGGTCCAATTGTGAAAATATTTTTGTGTGTGGATCATCATGAAGTATGGATAACTTTACAAAGAATAGGAATTCCACAACGCTTAATTATGCTCATGCAGAACTTGTATTTAGATCAAAAGGCAGTTGTTTAAACTGGACAAGAGGAAGCTGCATGGGTTAAAGCATGGAAAGGGATGTATCAGAGTTGTGGCCTTTTACCATACTTATTCAATCTGTTGGTTGAGCAAATAACTCAAGAAACTGGACTATGCTAAGAAGGATATGGCATCAAGTAGATCCTAACTTCTTGGGCATACGCAGATGATACAACATTGCTTGCTGAAAGCAAAGAGTGCTTGAAGCACTCAACTGATGAAGATCAAAAATTACGTACAGCTCTCAGTACGGATTACACCTCAACATAAAATCTTCACAACTGGACCACAAGCAGCATTCAAATAAATGGATACATTAGTGATGTTATCGAGGATTTTATTTTACGTGGGTCTACAATCAACACCCATGGAAGTAGCACTCAAGAAATCAAATGATATAATTCGTCGGGTGAAACAGTGGCAAAAGACCTCTTTAAAGATGGAGTGCATGTCACAGCATCTGTATTTTATTTTACTTACGCATTTTTCTGAACTTTGCTTTTCTCACTCAACCATGTGTCTGAGTGATCTTTTTATAATTCCAAATCTTGGTAAGAGTGTAGGGAGAGAGAAGTCTTTTCCCTAACTGGAAAATTACATTTCCAGTTTATAAATTGTCATGTTCTCCTTGGAGGATAATTTGCTGTGTTCACTGAAATATGCATTTATTTGATGGTGCAACAATTTCACTGCTTGGTATCTTAGAGAAATACTCATTCTTGTGCACAAAAGGGCATGTGTCAAGGTTGTTTTGTCTGTTTGTTTGAGTTGATTGAATGACAGATGGGAAAAGTGTGTCTTTACAATAGTTTTTTTCACTCCCATAGGAAAAGTCAGGCTAAACAAATTATGGAATATATAGAGCAGTGTTTCCCAAAGTGGGCACTACACTCCCGGGGTTGCTGAAATCCCACAGGATGCTACACTTTATCCTGGATTAGGCTAAGCACACCAGGTTTTAGTTTTTAACTTAAAAAATTTTTAATAAATCATTTTATTGGGGGCTCTTACAG
>NW_022111369.1:62663040-62664825 GCF_000313985.2 Echinops telfairi | reverse complement strand
GAGTAGAGCTGGCAAGACCTTCCTTTGGTACAATCCTTGTGGGAAGAAACAGCTGCAAACATCTATTAATATGTAGAACCTGGAATGTACAGAGATTAGGCTAAGCACACCAGGTTTTAGTTTTTAACTTAAAAATTTTTTAATAAATCATTTTATTGGGGGCTCTTACAGTTCTTATAACAATCCACATATCAATTGTACCAAGCACATTTGAACATATGTTGCCATCATCATTTCCAAAACATTTTCTTTCTACTTGAGCCCTTGGTATCAGCTCCTCTTTTATCCCTCCCTACCCCACCCTCTCACCCTCGTGAACCTTAATAATTTATAAATTACTTTTATTTTCATATTTTATACCATCTGCTGTCTCCCTTTACCCATGTTTCTATTGTTCATCCCCCTGGGGAGAGGGTGGTGGTGTTGTACATCAATCATTGCGATTGGTTCTCCCTTTCTCCCTCCCCCCTCACCTCCCATTGTCCCCCTGCCATCATGGTATCACTACTCCAGTTACTGTTCCTGAGGGGTTTATCTGTCCTGGCTTCTGTGTGTCGAGAGCTCTTATTTGTACCAGTATACATGTTCTGGACAAGCCAGATTTGTAAGGTAGAACTGGGGTCATGATAGTGGAGGAGAGGAAGCATTAAAGCACTAGACTAGAGGCATGTTGTGTGTTTATTTTGGTGCTATACTGCACCCTGACTGAATTGTCCCTTCCTTGTGACCCTTCTGAGAAGGGATGCCCAATTGTCTATAGATGGGTTTTGGGTCTCCATTCCGACTCCCCTCATTTGCATTAAAATGATTGTTTGTTTTGGGTCTTCTGATACCTGATCCAGTTGACATCTCTTGATCACATAGGTTAGTGTGCTTCTTCCATGTGGGCTTTGTTTCTTCCCTGCTGGATAGTCCCGCTTAAAAAGAATGAGGTCAATATTTTTATAATAAGTAGTGATTTTATACCAGTTATCATTTAAGTCTCCCTTTTCATGTTTGAAGAGATTTGAGGTCATGAAACATCTTAAGCTACTCACATTATAAGCCAGTGACTTAGTATTAACACACAAAGATTTTAGTTGGATGTGGAAATGGAAACCCTTTTATTCTTTAACAGCTTAATTAGTAAAACAATTTTGATTTCCCTCTATATCTTTGAGCTATTAGAAAGTTGTTGCCATGAAAATGCTACAAATGTGCCAAAAACATCTTGATTTTCTGCTTTGTATTTTGTTGTAGGAACGAAGGCTTAATCCCAAGCAACTATGTGACTGAAAACAAGCTGACCAATTTAGAAATATATGAGTAAGTCTCCTCCGAAATATCCCCTTTGGCTGAGCTTTTAGAAATTGCGTACATTTTGACAGATTCTGTATGAGGTTCATAAAAGGAAAAGAAAGTAACACTTTTTACAGTTTTGCCCCCAAAAAAGATCTTATCACAGTTGATTTGGAAACGTCTCTTTCTTAAACTTATGTTTGCTTTGTTTTATATGGACACACACTCTTCGTCTTTTAGACAGAGTCACAATGGAAACAAACACTCATCTGACATTTGTTTTCATCTATCTCCTAAATGGAAAATTAACTGCTTGAACAGTAGCATTATATTTTTTAAAAATCTTAACAGTTTTATGGAGATATAATTCATACATCGTAAATCCAATGGCTTAACCATATTAAAGACTTGTGCAAGCATCACTTCTATCTATTTCAGAACACTTACTCCTTTCTTGTGCGCCTTATGATTAGCTCCCCACGTCCCCCAAGCTTCTCTGTCATAACC
>NW_022111369.1:62655809-62662152 GCF_000313985.2 Echinops telfairi | reverse complement strand
GTCTCTATAGATTTACCTATCCTGGATTTCCTATAAAGAAAACAAACATACAAACAAAAAGTGTGTGTGAGGGGGTGCGCAATAACAATAACAAAATAAAACATAGAAAAACCTCAGTTGAAAAAAATAATGAAAACTGAAACAAATTTAAGATCGGTCAAAAGGGTGAATAAATTATAAGGTGTTAAATTTTAATCTAACCACATTTGCATTTATTAGTTCACTTTGCAGTGTGCTCTGTCTGCCAGCAAGGCTATTAATATCTCTGGTCAGCGGTCAGAGGGTATTCCCTAGAGGCTTAATCTACATGAGGACCCTGGAAATGGATTTTGGGTTTTCTTTTTATTCACAACCTTCTGCAAACCAGGTGCTCAGAATTTAAGCTCTGATACCATTCCCTCCTCTCATCTTGGATTTTATTATTTACCGTCCTTGGATCACAAAGGAGGCCAAGGTGCTTCTCCCATGTGTACTTAGCTGACACCTCACTTAGATCCTTGCTTGTTTGAAGACAAGCATTTTGTATCCCAGACACTATTCTTTCTGATAGCCAGGCACTGTCTGATTTCTTCACCACACTTTGCTATAGCACCCATATCATCAGTGGTCTTTTTATGAGAGCAAGTACTGAGTAGGGTCACATCTTAAGAACTAATCATTCTTAGCTTAGGACTACAATGAACTGTCAGCTCAAAATTCATTGATATATCTATAATTTACATATACCTGGTCCACTTTAGAGACATCATCATTTTATTGAGGAACATTATAAGTCCTCCCCATGGGGCATATGGTAACTCTAGTAATATATAAAGCATTATTAATTTAGCCAGTGATAATAGAATTTGAAATATTGTGCTAAAAGGAAAGCGCATGTGTAAGACAGCCTTTTAGACTAAAATACATGGATTGTTGGCTTGTACAGGTTTAAAACTTAAGTGGCTGGACACTAAGTATACAAACAATAAGAGAATATGAAAATATTCAAAATATGGTGGTATTGAATTGGGCACCCTCAAAGCAAAAGATTTGATCCAAAGTCAATGACTCCCAAATCCATAAGCTTGGGAGAGTCTCTGCTTCTTCTCACACTAGGTGTTTCAGCCGTAAGCCCAAGGGTGTATTTCAGCTCCTTTATAGATGAATTTATGGTAAAGTCCAGTTCCTCAGTGAGGTTTCCAAATCAGATCCTTCTGGTGTGGCATATACAGGACGTTATGCACCTTGAAAGCACAGAGTCTAAACTCCTGGTTGTATATAGCACATGACCTGAGCCACCCACCAAGGGTTGAATAGAAACTAGGTCAAAAGTACCTATGTGTAACACCAGGTATATTCGCCCATCGAGAGTCTGTATAAGGAATGCTAGGTATTTTCCCGATTGTAGGTTGCCCCTCCTGGTTTACTCACGAGCAGAAGTAAAATACCTTCTTGGAGAAGCACATGTTCTTCCCCAGACCTCTGGACTTTAATTTTCCTTAAGGTTCAGTGATCACCCTTGTAGGAGTATCTGTTGATTTGGGGTGACCATAAAACAATGTTATATGGCAGGAACTAATTACTCTTCTCCCTCTCCCTGCAGCATGAGCTACTAACCCCACCTGCAGTAAGGTCTCCTCTGTCAAAGTGATTTTCAAGATGTTAAGTGAGAGGGTGTTTGATATATGAATCATGAGCAGTAGGCAAGCACATCGGCATTGTATTTTCAAAGAATAGTTCATTAGACTTCATATATAGGTGCACATATTATTATATTTTGGCCCAGGGTTTTTGAAAACAGTGCGGGATGGAAATGGGATACTGCTTAGAAATCTCCTGTATAGCAATTATAGATTTGGAAGATGAAGGAGATTTTAGCAGTAGCTTACTTACCCGTTTATTCTGCACATGGGAAAATAATAAGGTTGGCAGATTGGTTGACAGATGGAGCATGTCAGAATTAAGACTGTCCCTACATATTTTATAAATTTAGTCATGTAGGAGACCTGGTGGTTCTGTGGTTAAAGCACTCGGTTCCAGTGGGAAGGTTGGAGGCCTGAGCTTACCAGCTGCTCCTCGGGAGAAATATGTGAGGGCTGACTTCTGTAATGACAGTGGTCTTGAAAACCCAACAGGACAGTTTTATTCTGTCCTATAGGATTGCTAATAGTTGAAGTGAGTCAAAAGTTTGGGGGATGTGAGCGCACCCATCTCCTATCCACCACCACCCCTCTTTCAACATCCCCTCCCCCCACACACACTGACACTTCTCTTGCAATTAGCATATGCTTCTAGTAGGTGGTGGTACATGATGTGTGTTAAAGTATTAAGACAGGCAGTAAGAGAGCCAGATAGTAACTGTGAGACGGCTCTTTCTGCTACTGATTTAAGTTCATCTGGAGGTCAGAGTCAGCATATCTCTCTCCCCAAATAAACCAAATTCCAAAGATATTGGTGAAGAATCCAGCTCATCTATATACATGGTAAATGATGGCTACCCATTGGGCTGCTAATCCCAAGGTCAGCAGCTTGACCCTGCCAATCACTCTGTGGGAGAAAGTCAAAGCTTCTATTCTGTAAAGAGTTCCAGTGATGGATACCCACAAAGGCAGTTCTACCCTGGCCTAGAGGGTCACTAGGAGTCAGCATCAACTTGAGTTTGTTTGTTTAAGTGACTTCATCAGACTTCTCCGTTGGATATTTAGTTCCCACACATGGTCCCTTCCCTGTTCTCCCTCCCTCCCTCCCTCAGTCAGCCTCGGTTGATCCCGATCACTTATCTCCATCCCCAGATTCCAGTCTCCATGGTAAAACAAAGCCCTCTGGTGGTTGAACCCATTTGTCGTTGGGAATCAGATCCACGACCATCACTTCTAGGGGTACCCAACAAAAATAGGACCTCTTGAAAACCAGACTTGGGAAAGTTTGAGATGACATTTTGTTAAGAATGATTGTCAACCATATCATTACCTCCATACGAATGAATACCCGAGGAGATGAAAAGAGACTTACCAGGAGGTTTCAAAAAGTTCAAGGAAAAAATATCGATTATCGCTCCTTTCCATTTTCCACAAACTGTCTGGAGCCGGTCTCCTATGTGAATGGCCCTTCCACAGTACCTAAGTATGAGCAAAGAAAACCCATGTTACTTTCTTTCCTTTCATTGTTAATTAATTTACATTATACTTGGGTTCTTGTGATAACAGTTTGTTCATATTGTTGATTGTGTTAGACAGGGTTCTCTAGAGAGATAAAACAAAATTCCTGATAATATATTTATTTATAAAGATAATTAGATATATAACGAGAAATGAACTGTTAAATCATATACAGATAAATATACAATACAAGAAATAAACAGTTAAATTAGAAAGCACTATAAATGGCTTAGTGCAACTCACGTCCGTGAGAGAAAGTTGAGAGACTAGCAGTCCTTCAAGTCTCTGTCTGATGCCAGATCTTCCTCTCTTTGTAGAGAGAGCTAGGCTATGTCAGCACAGCAGCCAATCACAAGGCAGGTCACCAACCGCCAGTCCCCAGCTCCAGAGAAGTCTTAAAGGGACCTCAACTTACAGCAACACAGTCCACAGGCTAGGTGTCCCACAGGCGGTGTAGCCTTTAAATTGAGGCTCAGAACAAGCAAGGCAGCCGCACACTGGTCCGAAGATCACAGAGCGAGAGACGAGAAAGGCAAGGCTCACCAAGCCATCCATCTCTCCGCCCCTCAGTCAATCCCACCTGCGTTTATCAGCCAGGCTGGCACAATAAACTATCTCATTGATATTGGATTATTTTGAGTTAAATCATTTGTTTCTGGGGATAGTACAGAAGCCCTAATGGTGCAGTGGATTAAGCATTGGGCTGCTAATTGAAAGATTGGGAGGTTCAAACTCACCAGCCACTCCATAAGAGAAAGATGTAGCCAGCTACCTCTGGGAAGATTTACATCTTCACTAACCCTATGAGGCAGTGTTGCTCTTTCCTGTAGGGCCATGATGAGTCAATCAACTCAAGGGCAGTGGGTGGGGTTAGAAAAACCATTTGATTTCCTTGGCTATTGATTTATGCTCTTATTCTATCCCCAGAATCAAATTATTTAATTCCAAATAATCTAAAATCAAGAATATGAAGTAATTGTTATCATGAGTCCAGGCCTAATCTAACTAACTTAGTAAGAATGCATCTACTTGAAAGTCTTTCTCTTCAATGACTCCAATTACCAGAAGTCTGATATGTGTAATATTCTTGCTATTTACTTCTTTAAAAGGTTTCTAAGATATAGTCACTATCCTTACTAAAATAAAAACCCTTGTGGCACTGTCAGGTAAGCATTGGACTGAAAGCCATATCAATCACTAGAGTTTATTGGCCATTAACTATGCACCAGGCACTGTTTTAATGACTCTACAGAAATTAATGCTATACATCAAACACCGGGCTTAGCAATCCGAGAGATCTGGGCTCAAATTTTGGCACCAACCCTGATTAGCTCTGTGGATCTAGGAGAAGTTATCCAATGTTTCTGAAGCCTCTGGAATTTTGGGAAATGGAGACAATAGTCTCCATCAATACCTATCTCAGTAGATTCTAGCAACTGTTGTTATTATTTTCTTGAAGTGGCAGGAAAAGCATTTCTATTTCCATCCACATTGCCGACTAGTACCAGGTTATTACATCCATAGTTACATTTACTTGAATCACATTACCTGTTCAATCTATAGCAACAGTTCCTGTTTTCAAAGAACACGGGGGAACACTTGAAGAATCCCTAATTCACTAATGAATGCATACTTCTAACTTGTGGGATTAGGAAGGAAATGTATAGGGTACTGGAGGAGAAAACAAGTTGGGGTGCGAATGGAAGTGGGAGAGAAAAGCCAGTTGCTGTCAAGAGGGCTACCCTCTGAGCTGCTAGCTGTGAGGTCAGTGGTTTGAACCCACTTGTCTCCCTGAAGGAGAAAGATGAGGCTATCTTTATCCAATGAAGATTTAAAAGTCTTGGAAACCCAAAGGGGGCAGTTCTACTTTGTGTTACAGGTTCGCGATGAGTTGGAATTGACTTGATGGCTGTGGGTTTGTTTTTGTGAGTTTAGTCAAGTTGATTGTGACTCATGGGGAAGGGGAGGTACTTCAGATGAGAGACGGTGTGTTGGTGAAGACCTTTAAGAGAGGAAACACACTGGGTCAGTGTGGGCTTCTTTTGTCTCAGTGGAACCTTTGTACATAGAAATATTGATGGTCACCATGGTTTTAAATTAATATCCAAATTAACAACACTGAAAGATAAAACTCTGATTTCCATTTCATGAAACCTTCAACTTCAAATTGTCAGTCCTGGTATTCTATTTGTAACTATTCAAATAACAATTACCTTAATTTGAACTGAACGTACTAAATGCCCTTAAATTATCAGTCCTAATTTGGAATGTCAGTCAATTAAATTTCCAGAACCATTTGGACTGGCATTAATAAACTGAATAAATTCAATTCCCATTTTTGTAAGCACACTGCCTGCCTGCCTAGGGAAATTTACAAGGGCACCATGCTTTCCCAGAGTCACTGAAGAATGCTGGGAAACCATGCAGTGATACACGCGTGTGAGCTGAGTCCTCCTAAGTGTTCCAACTTAGTTTTAGAATTAGTCAAATTCTCTTCCACTTTAAATCGGTTGGAAATCAATTTTGCATGTTCAGCTGGAAGTAAAAATTAGATGTGCCCAATTCTCATGCAATGACTTATTGTCATAGCCCCTGTTCACAATAGCACGAGCACCGCCCCGTTCTACACCATCCTCACCACCATCCCTACCTGTGAGCCACTGTGTCGGTCCATCTGGTCAGGGGCCCTCCTCTTTTTCCCAACCCCTCTGCTTCACCAGGCACGGTGTCCTTCTCCAGGACCCGTCTCTCCTGACAACCTGCCCAAAGTACAGGCAACAGAGTCTCACCATCCTTGCCTCAAGGGGATATTCTGGCTGGCCTTCTTCCAAGACCGATTTGTTTGTTCTTTTGGCAGTCCAGGTACTTCTGATATTCTTTGCCAGCGCCTTCATTCAAAAGCATCCATTCTTCTTCGGTCTTCCTTATTCAATATCCAACTCTCACATGAATAGGAGGCAATAAAATTATGAAGGCTTGGGTCAGGCACACCTTAGTCTCCAAAGTGAAGTCCCTGTGCATGTTTCAGGACTTATTTTAGTGAGCCGTACTTATTGTTCTCCTCTTAATATCAAAAGTTTTACAACTCAGTTTGTGGAAGCCCTTTATGTCAGTTCCCTGTATTTTTGACAATATCTTATATATTTGCAAAAAATCTCTCCTTTCTAGAAGAGGCTTTGCTTGACTTGAAATTCCCTGCCCAGTAT
>NW_022111369.1:62653166-62655315 GCF_000313985.2 Echinops telfairi | reverse complement strand
GAAACAATTCCACCCTCAACCTCACGATTCAGAGTCTCATTTCGCGCCCCGCTGCTGCACCCACTGAGAGTCTGTGGCTACATGTGAATTCTTCCTCCCACCCAGCAGAAAAATAGTGTTTTGGGTCGACTCCTGTTATATGTTGTTTTGAAATAAAAGGTTTCTGTTTTGTTTTCTTTTTAACTTCTCTGGGGTTCAATGCTTTTCTTTTATCTTGCCCTACATTTGCTTGCTGACTACATGTTGCCCTATCACATGTTATGTTTAAATTATAATATGACTTACTGAGAGTTCCAGTGTAGTTTGATATTCTGAAGCTGTTTAATAGAGTGTTGCCTGCAAAGCAAATGGCAGGATCTGAATGAACCGAGAAAGGGCTTCGTGAATTTGAGCAAAGAAATGATCCCATGTTGGGTGGAGCCTAGTGAGTCACTGAAAGAAAAACCAAGGAAGATTTTTCGGGCAATGGTTGCCTTACTTGCTCTGCTAAGCCATCTCTGTTATGAGTTAACATGCTCAGGACAGTCAAATCAGATGACAGCATGCTTTAATTTTGTGAGGGGTAGTATAGTTCAGTGAGCTTTGCTGGTGCTATGGAATAAGCGTTGAGCTGCTACTCACAAGGTCGGAGGTTCAAAACCACGATCTGTCTCATGGGGAAAAGATGAGGCTGACTGTGTTCATAAAGATGTAGAGTCTAAGAAACCCTAGGAATTTGAAGCAACCTGACAGCAATGAGTTATGACATAACATCTATAAAAGGAAGCTTAGGGGAAGTTCCAGAAGGGGTGGGGGTGGGGATTATTTGCTGAAAATGATTTGTTAACCACATAAACTTCTTTAATATTGACAGGAGATTAAACTATTGGAAATTATATACTAAATGTGTGTCAAATTGTTAAACTGAGATATTAAAGAATAAACAATGTTGGCTTGAAATGAAAAACACTATTAAGTAAAATAATTGACACAGTAAAACAGTATCCCTTCTCTGAGTCAAAAAGAACCCATGGGCTTATATCAGTTTTGGAGTAAGTTCTTAAAGATAGAAATGAAATACTTTTCCTGAAAAAATGGAATATAAAATTTTAAATCTTTTTTAAAAATTGCTTTTACAGATGGTACCATAAAAACATTACCAGAAACCAGGCAGAGCGTCTATTGCGACAAGAGGTAATTCAATTAATTCATGCTTCAACCTAGACATTTCTGAGAGAGCTACATTCCAAAGATTCCTAATGAATCAAAAAAGGTTATGACCTCCTGTTTGTGTAGTTCTGAAACACTATTAAAATTTCGTGCTGATTACATGTTTTCTGGAAAACTGTAATTCAGATAATATTTTCCACTGACTCCATCATTGCAGAAGTGTGGTTCTACTGAAATGATTTTAACTCTTAGTCATTGAAATGTCTTCATTCCTTCCAAAGTATACTCTCTTAGTAGTTTCTTTGTTTTTCATCCACATAACTGTTGCCAAAAAGTTGGCTTAATATCATAATCTAACCTCTTGAGTTTAGCTTAAGTCTGTTAAAAACACTAACATGCCAAAATGCAAGGCGTTGGACTTTCTTTGTTCTCTGGGAATGGAGGAACCAAAACATTCAGCTCAGATCAAAACTACTCATTTAGGTCAAAACAAAACCGCAGAGTTCAAGTTTCCAACTGACAGTAAGTAGTAGGTGCGGGTAAATGTTGAGTCAAAACTGGAAATGAGGTAAGAGCTATCTGTCAGATGTTGAGGAAATCTGAAAAATATGAATGAGGAAGATTCATTCTGAACTGAAAATCCAGTGCCTCTAATGGTCAGGACATGGGAGAATGGACAGAGGGCAGGAGGGGCATTTCCACTCTCTGGTGGTGGACATGGAAACTGGAGGCCAGTCTTTTTCTCACTTGCTGGGAGGAAACCGAGTGCCAGGTCTGCCTGGCATGCAATCGTCGGTGACCCTCTGTGAATTGATGCCAGAGAGTTCAGCATGAAGAAGTAAGACAGCATGACAGGTAGGCTGAACCAGGGGAAGAAATTCCAGAAGTAAGTTTCACAGGAATCAAGCTGGTCATAGATCAAAGGCTACGATCACTGAGCTGAGCCAACTCCCCAGCTCAACAGCAGGGTTCCGGTGTCTAAAAGGATGTCAGAATAAAC
>NW_022111369.1:62639140-62651331 GCF_000313985.2 Echinops telfairi | reverse complement strand
TAAAACACAACAAGAAAGAAAAGCTTGTAGTTAGTTCAAGGATCATTGGCCTTTAGGAGTGTTTTCCAGTCCAGTCTGTTGGGGCACCACGTCCTGGCCCCAAAGTCCACCTTCAGCATTCCCTGGGGACCTTGCTGCTCCATTCCCTTGCTGCTCCATTCCCTTGCTGTTCTACTGCAGTTCCCCAGTGCTTTTTGGCAATCATACTTTTAAAAAGAAGTTAAACACTACAGTTATCTGTAATCTATAGTTCAAGTTCACCTCTTTATCTTATTTGTCACCCCCTCCTCAGAGGGAATCACAATTTGAAGGTATTGTTTCCATTTTATGTGTGTGATTTTACTTTTATTATATATGTATGTCCATAAATCATCTATAGGAGTCCTGGTGGCATATTGGGTTGTGGGTTGGACTGCTAACCACGAGGTTAGCAGTTTGAAACCACCAGCAGCTTGGGCGGGGGGCAGGGCAGGGTTGGGGGAGATGAGGGTTTCTATTCCCATAAAGAGTTACCGTTTCAGAAACCCAGAGTGCCAGTTCTACCCTGCCCTATAGGGTCATTCATACCCAGAACTAACTCACTGTCAGTAAGTTTATTTGCTTGTTTGTTTTATAAACTATCTATAGCATTTCTTCATGTGTTTTACAATGCTGAGCTGAACAATGTATTTTTGAAATTCACTCAGATGGCTAGGTATAGATCAAATACATCCTATTTAATGGTTTGCAGTATTTCATTGTATGACTATGTATAATTGTATCCACATACTTCTTGCCAATCATTCAAATTGTTTCTAGCTTGTTACTAATGCAAAGGGACCTGCAGTCGACTGTCTTGTAAATATGGTCTTGTGCACCTTCGTGTGTAAGGGTTTCTGTGGGTTAAGTCCTGGAGGAGGAATATTTGGTCTGTGTAGCACTACTATGAGTCCCAGGTGCTGGCGACCCTGTGCGGGAGAGTAGAACTGTGCTGTACAGGTTTTTCAGTGGCTGCGTTTCCATAAAGAGTGCTCCAGGTCTGTCTTCTAAGCACCTCTGAGCAGACTCCCAGCTCCCACCTCTGAGTTAGCAAGTGAGCGCTAAATGGTTTGGAACATCCAAGACTTTGACTTTACTGTGGATTCTTATAGAACCAATTATGAGGATGGCCCCGGCCCAGGCAGTGCTTCTTTCCACTGTATGTGGGGACACGATGAGTCAAGCCGACTCTTGGCATCTAACAACATCGCCAACATACAGTTCCAAAGCACGACTCAAGGAGATGGCACTAATTCACATTCTCACCGGAACAAGATAAGCTGGCTACCCTCCTTCTTGCCAATAGTTGCCGATTACACATTTTTTTCTTTTTCAATTTAATTGTTGAGAAATGGTACTTAGTTTTTTAAATGTACATTTCCTTAATTACCAGTGAGATTTGGCATCTTTTTATGTGTCCATCAGCCAATTGGAACATGCGAGTTAGTTTTCTTTTGCTCACTTATAAAAATAAAGTGATTGCTTTAAAAATGTATTTGTATACATTTAAAAATGCATTCTGAATATCAATCCTTTGCCAGTTTTTTGTTATAAATATAATATTCCATTTTCTGATTTTTATAAATATTTTTGCATTCTGTATTTTCATATAAATGTTTTAAAAATATGCTTTCCCATTTAGATATTTGATTCATCTGATTGGTGTGTGTGGTATAAGCTCATTTTATGTAAAAATTCAGAAAATTTTCTTTACTTGCTCAGGAATATTTAATCAATCCAGATCTAGTATTTCTTTTAAGACTTAGAATCATAGTGTGAAAGTAGCTTTTAAAAAAAGTCCCATCCACTTTTCCGTTCAATAGCTACATTAAGATTTCTAGCACTTTTTGAATCAATTTTGATGAAATTTATGCTTCCTTAATCAATTATCCATTTTGCTCAACTTTTCAAATATATTTGTATAGTCAAAAGGATTGATTTTTCCTGGCTCTTTTTTCTCTAATAAGTCATTTTTAATGAATGTTCCCTTTTATTTCTTTTTTTAATATAAATCATTTTATTGGGGGCTCTTATAGCTCTTATAACAATCCATACATCGATTGTATCAAGCACACTTGTACATATGTTGCCATGATCATTTCCAAAACATTTTCTCTCTACTTGAGCCCTTGATATCAGCTCCTCTTTTTCCCTCCCTATCCCACTCTCCCACCTCCATGAACCTTTGATAAATTATTATTATTATTTCCATTTCTTATACCAGTGGCTGTCTCCTTTCACCTGCATTTCTCTTGTTAGTCCCTCTCAGGGGTGGTTATATGTCGATCATTTTGACCATTCCCCCTGCCTACCCCCACCTTCTCCTACCATCACAATATTGTTACTACCATTATTGTTCCTGAAGGGTGTCTGTCCCAGATTCCGTGTATTGAGAGGTCTTATCTGTACCAGTGTACATGCTCTGATCTAGCCGGATTTGTAAAGCAGGACTGGGGTCATGATAGTGGTAGGGAGGAAGCATTAAAGAACTAGAGAACTGAAGGTCAAACATGATAGTGGAACAGGAGAAAAGTAAAAGGAAATAGAGGAAAGAAGTAGGAGGCAAAAGACATTTAGAGAGGTATAAATATAGGTATTTATATATATAACTATATTAATATATAACAATAAGGATATAGGTCTATGTACATATATTTATATGTTAATTATCAAGGTAGCAGTCTTCCCTCAATGCAAGAACACTTTGTTCTAATAACCTGGCATTCTGTGATGCTCACCTTCTCAACACAATCGCTGAAGACAAAATGGGGTGCCTAAGTAAATGTGGTGAAGAAAACTGATGGTGCCCAGCTATTAGAAGATATAGCATCTGGGATCTTAAAGGCTTGAGGTTAAACATGCGGCCAACTAGCAGGGAAGCAGCAAAGTCCATATGGAAGAAACATACTAGCCTGTATGATCACAAGGTGTGAATGGGATCAGGTATCAGGCATCAGAAAACCCCAAGCAAACAATCATATTGATGTAAACAAGAGGGGTCAAAGTGGAGACCCAAAGTCCATTTGTAGACAATTGGGCATCCCTGCACAGAAGGTTCACAAGGGAGGGACAAGCCAGTCAGGGTGCAGTATAGCACCAACAAAACACACAACATTCCCTTTTATTTTTTAAGTGAAATAATAGTTAATATATTCACTAGTTTTTCCCTGAGCAACCAGATTTTTCATTCTATTACTGGTTGTCTTATATATTTTTTATAATCTCTAATTTATTACTTTCTTTTTTAGTGTATTAATTTGTTCTACTTAAGCTTATTTCAAAACTCTTATTTTACCATCTTGAGTTGGATGCTCTTGTTTTTGTTCCCTTTTGCTTTTTAATACTTTTTAATACTAGTCACGATACTGACATTACTTCTGAGGACTACTCTACTGATAGGAGAGGTCCTGATGTATAAGCCAAAGCCAAACTCATTGTCATCGAGTCGAGGAATCTCATAGCAACCCTATAGGAGAGAGTAGAACTGCCTCTGTGAGTTTCCAAGACTGTAACTCTTTATGGGAGCAGAAAGCCTCGTCTTTCTCCCATGCAGTGGCTATTGGTTTCCAATTGCTGACCTTGTAGCGAGCGGTCAAATGTGTATACTATGCCACTAGAGCTCCTTCTGATGTATAGTGGTTTCTTATTGTGTTCTAGATAATTCCAGTTCTTATTTGAATGTCCTAGAGTTAACTAAAAGGATGGGGTAAAATGTACGCTTGTGGAGTTTGCCCTCGGTGACTAGCTTTATTGCTGTGTGCCCAGTGAATGTTATTTGTTCTCTTTCCACTGTGGAGCTCATTAGAGGGGTTCACCGCACAAGGCCGAGTCAAAATCTATTGCCACTGAGGTCCCAGTTCACACACACGGGTTTAGTCCAAAGAAAAGGTGTTTGCACACGTCTCTGTGACCAGCAGATGTCGGCACAGCCATTCCCTCCGTCAGACATGGTCTCGGTGCTGTGAGTGCCTTCACAACAGTCCAGTCCAAGTGCCGTCGACAAGGCCAGGGATGATCAAAGCAGGAAGGTCCGTTCAGAAGGCTAGCCTGACTTTTGTGGGGCTTCCAAAGGGGTGATCTTGATAAATGTTCTCAAAGCAAATAAGATGATCACATGAGCTTATTAAGAAGTCTTACAAAAATTGAAAACTGCATTGGTGAGAAAAAGACCCGGAGAAGTGTGCTGAGAATCTGTTCCCTCACCACAATGCACCCACTCATTCATCAAAGATAGCACGGAGAGTGTGTTATGAGAATTTTGCTAGGATACCTGACCCCAGTCACCCTACAGTCCTGATCTTGCACCTTCCGAATTCTTTTTGTGCCCCAAACTCAAAGAACATCTGAAAGAATCAGTTTAATCCCATAAAGGATGTCAAAACTGCTGTTTTGACATAGTGCAAATCAGAGAGCGCAGAATTCTTCAGGGACGGGTTAGAGAAATAGAAATTCCGCCTTCAGAAGTGTCAAGAGCTAGATGGAAGCTGTGTTGAGTAACAGTAAGTGAACATTTTGACATTTTTGTTTAATAAAGCTTTCTATGGCTTTGTAGCAATATTTTTTACTTACATGTAAAAATAACAATAATGAATAATAATTTTAAAATAACCAACTAGGAGGACACAAGTGTGTCAAGTCCAAAATATTTAAAGAAACATTAGGGGCAGAGATTGTAAATACTCAGATACTATACATTCTTATGTCGGCATGACTTCTAACCCCATAAAAGAGAAAAGATGGTGTGTATGTATGAAAACAATTGTAGTGTTCTCTAGTAAGTCATTGTAGCTTTGTTTTCCATTGTTGAGTTGACTAGCCTTTCTAAGAAAGAATAAACTTGTCTGATGAATGGATTCTTCCACAGTCTAAAGAAGGTGCATTTATCGTCAGAGATTCAAGACATGTCGGATCTTACACCCTTTCGGTGTTCATAAGAGCGAGAAGGTAAGAAATTATGATTTTTGGCGACTTTAAAAATAATGATTTCTAGGGAGATTTCAGCCTTTCTCAGGGAGATTCCATCACTTGGAGTGCATAGCAAGAGCCAGCCCAGGGAGAAATTGGCCCAGGACACAGGACCACCAACAAGAGCAGTTCTGCGACATTGGATATATTTCTTAGATGTCCTTTGCCTCCCCTCCCGCCTCTGATACACCCAGTGAGGGCTTAGATTGTGGCAGCAGCTGCTGGTGTCTCTGTCCTAGGCTTTTTCACATGAGCATGCTCTGGGTACGGGAGCTCACAGGCTCAAGGCGGGGAGAGAGTAGCTGGAGTGTTGGCAACCCAGGAGCGACCCACTCAGTGAGCACTGAGTGAACACCTTCCTCCTGCTCCCGTGAGAGGGTTCTGAGCCCCTCAAAGGTTCCTAGAGGTCTGAGGCTCACGTGTCCTCAGGGTGCTTACTGCTGGTAGTTGGCATTTTGTTGGTTCCGACTCATGACAACCTTATGTAGAAACAGACGAAGATGCGGCCTGGTGCTGCGCGTCCCCATGATCGTTGGTGTGCTCACATCCAAAGTACATGCAGACACTGTGCATTGTGAGAGCCTTCCAGTCTAAGGGGCTCGTTATCGGTTACTATATTCTGTTGTGATTCACAGGGTTTTTACTGACTCGTTTTCAGAGGTAGGTCACCATGTCTTTCTTCCTATTCTTTCATAGTCTGGATGCTCCACTCAACCCTATAAAACATCAGTGAGTGACCCTGCTCATAGTATGTGAAATAGCAGTGCCATCGACTGCAGTATTGCAGCAACTCACACGTACTCACTCGCTTGCTCACTCACTCGCTCCCCCACTCAGTTGCTCACCCACTGCTATTGAGTCAGTCCCGACTCATAGGGACTCTGTAGGGCAGGGTACAGTTGCCCCTGTGAGTTTCTGAAAAGGCAGCTCTTGACAGGACTAGAAAGCTCCATCTTTCTCCTGAGGAGTAGATGGTGATTTTGAACTGCTGACCTTGCTGTTAGCAGCCCAGTAGGTAACCACTACACCACCAGGGCTCCTTCAAGTCATCACAGAATGATCAAACGACCGAGGGGCAGCGGTTACTAATACACCCTACATACGTTTTCCAACCTTCCTTCATTTGTGTCTTTAGTCTCCTACAGAGCAATCATTCCTTCCCTTACCCTTGACTTGCTGATTTATATTGGATTAGAAAGTAGACGTCAGAATGTATGCTTTCAAGGATCCAGTGTGAGTGCTACTGTTCCTCACTGGATTTTCCATCTAGGCAACTTTGCCAGAGGTTATGTTGGACTCCGAAGTCCCGATGAGATCCTTGAGGGATTTTCCTGAGGACGAGACTCCTGTTTTAGCCAATGTGCCCTCCAGTGGGTAGTTTTGGGGGTGGAGTTGTGTTGCTTAATTGACTTAGTTCCTCTGTGAGCTTTTGCTTATCTGCGGATTCACATTTTATTGATTCTAGAAGTACTGAGGATACCATCAAGCATTATCAGATTAAAGAGAATGACTTAGGACAGTACTACGTGGCAGAAAGACACCTCTTTCAATCAATCCCTGAACTGATCCAGTACCACCAGCACAACGCAGCTGGTAAGTCCCGAACTTCCCACTAGAAGTGCCTTGGAGCCAGGCCCTTGGCAGGGATGCAGCTCTGGTCTCTGAGACACGACAGAAGAACACATCTTTTTTTTTTTTTTTTCAGAAACGGTTGAAGAATTTGAGACACAACTTGCCTTCCTGGCAATTCTCCTTTTTCATAGATGCTTCTGTTTTTCTCAGCAAGGGGCAAAGACCAGTTCCTAACATGTCTTCCACGTTGGGAACATGATGGATGGTGGAGATGCAACAAGGCTCTTTTGCTCTTTTGCACTAGTTCTTGGACTGTACACAAGGCCCTAGTGGCGCAAGGATTAAGCACTTGGCTACTAAATTAGACCTGGCGATCTGCTCCCATAAAGATTACAGCCCAGCCGGGCATGTAGGGGTTGCAGGGAGGTGTTATACACAATGTTACATCAGAGCTGTCTTTCTCTGGGGATTTTTGCAGGTGGGGGCACTTCTGCTCTTCTCACCGGAAGTTTTCTTTCTGTGGAAGCAGAGAACATCTTAGGCAGACAGCAAACCCATCCCGTTGGCAACATGGCATGGGATCCCCAGGCCCTGCCAGCTCTCCGTTACCTATTGTTCCCTAAGGAACCTTTAGCAGAAATCCCATCTAGGTTCGCCCCAGAGGGCTTTCTAGCAGGGTGGATTGTTTTTAAGATGGCAGCATCCTTTATGCAGCATCCCTGTGAAAGGTCACCAAGCCATGATTGGTACTTGGCAAACACATTTGTAATTAACGCAGCCTATCCCAGGTAAGTGGGACATTGAACAAAGAAGCTCGAAGAAGAATCGATGCACGTGAGCTGTGGTGCTGGAGGAGACTATGGGAAGCACCTCAGACTGATGAAAGGACCGACTGGTCGGTCCCGGAGGAAGGACGCCCAGAGTGCTCCTTGGAAGCAAGGGTGGTGAGACTTCGTCTGGCCCATTTGGCGCGTGTTGTCAGGAGAGGGCAGCCCCTGGAGAAGGCCAGCATGCTTGGTAATGTAGCGGAGCGGCCATGAGAGAAAGGCCCCCAGGGAGATGGATGGACACTGCGGCCGCCACCATGGGCTCAAGCCCAGGAACAATTGTGAGGGTGGCGCAGGACCAGGTGGTGTGTAATTCTCTTGTGCATGAGATGCCTGTGAGTCAGAACCCACCTAACAGCATCTAATAACAACAACACCGATCATAGGAGCCCTGCTGACATGGTGTTAGGCTCCTAACTGCAAGGTCAGCAGTTCAAAGCCACCAGCAAGATGGGGCTTGCTACTCCTGTAGAGTTGCAGTCTTGGAAACTCACAAGGTCTACCTTGTCCTTGCCCCCTAGAGTCAGAATTGGCTCGATGGCAGTGAGTTTGGTTTTGAGTTTTATGACATATAAAGGCACATTGGTGGTGTAGTGGGTGATGAGTCTGACTGCTAACCCCCAGGTCAGCAGTTTGAGACCACCTTTCACTCAGTGGAGAAAGATGAAGCTTCCTACTGGTGTCAAGGGCTACGGTCTTGGCAGCCCACAGGGGCAGTTACTGTCATACACAGTCGCTATGAATTGCAATGGTCTGATGGAAGCAAGTGAGATCAAGATGAAGGTTTCGGAACAATACTTCTGGCTTCTGGGGTGATCACCCGACCAGACCTTGCAGATTTTGTGTCCTCTTCTCAGGAGGAGCCCTGGTGGTACAGTGCATTAAGCGTTGTGCTGCTAAATTTAAACCCACCAACTCCTCTGGGGAAAGATGAGGCAGTCGGCTTCCTTAAATATTGACTGCCTCAGAACCCCTAGGGAGCAGTTCGACTGTCCCTTAAGCTGTGAATTGACTTGATGGCAGGGGGTTTGGTTTGTTCTCCGAACCCCGAAGACGAGTTCACCGTGGGAATGAAACAGAGGACCCAGAGATTTGTTGGAAGAAGCAGGTGACTAAAAAACAAACAAAGAAGGGAATCCTATGGTCCTGCGTCTGGTCTATCAACTGGGACAAAGGTTCCTTGTTTTCTTGAACCAGGACTACTGTCCTTGTACAGGGGCCCTGGTGGCAGAGTGGGTTATGTGTCGGGCTACTAACTGCCAGGTTAGCAGTTCAAGTACACCAGCTGCTCCCTGGGAGAAAGAGCCACTTTCTCCTCCTGTAAAGACTTACAGCCTCAGACATCCTAGGGAGCCATTGTACTCTGCCCTAGGAGGTCGCTGTGGGTGAGAATTCAAAATCTGAGAATGACTGGGATTTCAGCTCTGCCCCTCCTGTGTGCTGCTGCTACAGCGTCACAGGTGCCCGCCTGAGGAAGGCCAGCGTCTGGCGTGATGGGCATATCCGAAGTCACGCCCACCCGAGAAACACTGTGTTGACGGAGAAGAGTTCTCCTCCACCGAAGACCTCTCTGTTCACCCAGCTTGGCCGTGGGACATTGATTTTGAGAGTCTCTGGGTTTGTCTGTTACATGCACACACACACACACACACACACACACAAATACACACACTTTAACCATATCAATGTACTGTCCTATCTGCAAAAGTTGAAACCTAAGTAGAGCAGAAACCCATCAGAGAAAGAAAACTCAATGTTCCCAAAGTCCCATGGATGGCCAAAAGAAGAAAATAAACCTGTCTTGGAAGACGTACAGCCAGAGTGCTCCTTGGAGGTGAGGATGCTGAGACTCACGTACTTTGGACACATTGCCAGGAGAGCCCAGTCCCTGGAGAAGGACACAAGGCTTGGTAGAGTGGAGGGACAGTGAAGAAGAGAAAACACGGAGCATGATTGGGAAGAGTTCTCCTCCACCAATGACCTCGGTATTCCTCCGGCTTGGCTGTGGGGCATTCCTTTTGAGGAGGAGGGATCGGCACAGTGGCTGCAACCCTGGGCTCAAACCTAAGCACCCTGTTGAGGGTGCACGGGACCTGGCGGTGTTTCCTCTTGTTGTGCGTCAGGTTGCTGTGAGTCAGACCCACTGAGCAGCCCCCACCAACATCAGAGCAGTGGGGCGTGCCTCCTGACAAACCTGCAAGACCTGCAGAAACACAGCCGGCCTGTCCTAGCCCTGCTCTTGTGGATTTCACGGCATTGCTTCTTGAAACACACACATAGCATAAAAGCAGAAAGCAAGCAGGATTGCAGCTGGAAAACCTAATGTGACAGTAATACTCGTCACTATAAATTGAAGATTAATTCAATGGCACACAGCAGAGAGAGAGAAGGCTGACACAAATGATTAAGCGCTCAACAAAGGTGGCAGGTTAAATACACCCAAGAGTTCCTGGTAATCTACTTTCTAAAGACTTGCTCGCTACCATCGAGTTCATTCCAGCTCACAGAAACCCTATAGGACAGAGTGGAACTGCTCCTGTGCGTTTCCAAGGCTGAAACTCTTGAAGGGAGTGGACAGCCTCGTCTTTCTCCTGTAAAGGGGTGGGTGCTTTTGAATGACAGACAAGACCACACAGCCCCTGAAACCTCCCCTGGCATGCAGGCCTGCCCTGCCATGCACGGTGTCTCCAGGAATCAGAATCGACTCCGTGGCAACTGGTTTAAATACAATATGGTTCTAAAGTCCCTGTAAGTGGAATTGCCTTCTCTTCAGCCCCACGAAGGTGCCCTCTACTTTGTACAACTGCAATAGAAAGCCATCCTTAAGTCTTTGTCTGCCCCTCCTCCTGGCTGAAGAACAAAAAGCTGTACAATCACAGTTATAATTTGGGTTACAAGCACCAAAGGTTACTTAACCTGCTCTCCCATTGTTCTTTGCAATAATTATTAGTTGTGCAACAGTATGATCGGTGGAAAGATGTTGGAGCCCAGAAATTTCTACCACAATTACAATCAAGTCTCTGGCCTGAATTCAGTCTCTGTGGACTACTGTGAGCCCCTGGGGGAGAATCTTCTAACCTCAGCTTCTCAGAAATCAGAACCCATTGTGACTTTTCATATCTTGTCATGGCAATGTGCTTTTTAAAATTTTTAATTAAAATGCTTAAATGTAAAAGTTGAGTTCCCCCCCTCCCCCACCTACTCCCACCTCCACCCCCAAAAGAGAAAACACCTCTTTGGAAAGTGGCCAGTTTTCCATTATGCTGTTTCTAAATCCTAGGAATGAATCCAAGAAACGTTTTGTCCACCCATGAGATGAGCCTGTATGGATATTCCAGGTGACCCCTAGGAGTTTGTGTATGGAAGCTGGGACCAAATACCTGGGTGGGGAGGGGAGGACATATGTCCCAGGTCAAACCCAAAGGCAAACTCACTGCCTTCATGACCCTAAAGAGCAGTGATTCTCAACCTTCCGAATGTCGCCATCCTTTAATACAGTTCCTCCTGTTGTGGTGACCCTCAACCATAAAATTATTTTAGTTGCTACTTCATCACTGTCATTTTGCTACTGTTATAAATTGGATGACTCCCATGAAAGGGTCATTTGACCCCCTCCCCCAAAGGAGGTCATGACCCACAGGTTGAGAACCACTGCTTTAGAGGGTTTTCCAGGCTGTTAGGAGCAGACAATCTCATCTTTCTCTGGTTGGTGGGTTTGAACCACCAGCCTTGTGGTTAGCCAGCTATCCTCAGGGAGGATGTAGTTGTGGCTAAAGATAGATGCCTTCCCAGTCAGGAAAGCTGTTCTGAGTTTTGAGCTTCATAATCTTCTTTCCCCTTCTTTAGAAGAAAGACCTAAGTAGCATTATTATTATGGTGGTGAGGTTAAGGGGGGAAAAGAGGTAGATCAAGATGTGCTGCTGTGAAAACATGTTCACGATAAGTTATTAAGTGAAAAAAAGGATGGCAGAGCAATAAATTTAGGATGTCATCTCATTTTGTCATGTATGTTTTTATTACTATAGAAAAGCGTGTATATAGTAGTAACATACTGGTTTTACTCTATGGGCGGGGAGGAACCACCCTCTGTTAAAGTTTAAATAAAACTTTTTACACTGCTCAGATTATTTATTACACACTATAAACTATTGAAGAGGAGCCCTGTGGTACAGTGGTTCCACATTAGTCTGCTAACTACAAGGTCAGCAGTTCAAAAGCACCAACTGCTCTGAGGGAGAAAGATGAGGCTTTCTAATCCTATAGTCATAGTGTCAGAAAGCCCCAGGAGCAGCTCTACCTTGACCTATAGAGTTACCTGGCTTCAGAATAGATGTGATGGCAGTGCATTTTTCATTTTATTTTAATAAACTAATAATGTTTACCTCTGGGAAATGAGACAGGCAAGAAGGGAGGATTACATTTTCTGCTTCATAGAAACTTCTCACGATTTTTTTACTAGAATGCATATAAGAGATTGTTATACATTCTTATGACAAAATAATTTTTAAAGTAAAAACTAGATCCAAGAAGAATGCATTAAAAACAGGGTTGAACGTGTATGGCCTTGTGCTGTTTATTCAAAAAGGAATGCGGAACAAAATAAGAAAACACAAGAGCATGATAAGGACAAAGGTTTCGGACCCAGAAATAGCTGCGCTCTACCGAGTAGTGGTGTCTGGGTTACGCATGGAGCTGCTAACTGCAGTCGCCTGTTTGAAACCACTGGCCACTCCAAGAGCGAAAGAGGATGCTTTCTACTCCCATCAAAATGTCTGAGTGCTGCTGCTGCTGCTGCTGGCGGCGGCGCTG
>NW_022111369.1:62632082-62639040 GCF_000313985.2 Echinops telfairi | reverse complement strand
TGTGTGTGTGTGTGTTGAATTTTCAGAGCAATCAGATGAGGGGGGAGCTTTTGTGAGCTCCATTTTGCAGATAAACACCCGGAAGCACAGAGTTCTGAAGTAATCTTCTTAAGGTCACACTGCTAATTAGTAGCAGGGCTGGGATATGAACTTACAAGACTCAAGTCTATGCTCTACTGCCTGGTCCTACTAAACAGAGGCCCATCCTGCTAATGGACGATTTGGGGCGAGGCTTTACCTCTGAGTCCCTGGGGGAAGCCAATGGTTACAGCCATGCATTCGGCTGCCAACCAGAAGACTGGCGGCTGGGATCTACTCTGAGGAGTCTTGGATGGGTGTCCTGGGGATCTGCTGTGGAAAATCCCATCAGTGAAAATCCTGGGCACAGCTCTACGTCGACACATATGTATTCAGCATGATTCAAAAGGAACAGGATGGCATCTGGTACTGGCTTTTAATTTCAACCCATGATTATCTGTATTCTGAGACCCCATCACTTCAGGAGCAATCCAGGTCCCAGAAGAAAGGACCGGGTAAAGGCAATGAGGAAATTCTGCCCGAGACAGTAGGATGCCTCCAACGCTTGCCTCAGAAGTCATTCACAGGATAAAAATATTTGACAAATAAAAACTTGGGAAAGAGAGAAAACAGTTGGAGTCTGAAAGAATTGCTTCCCAGGTTCTCCATGTAGCCCTGGCACCACAGAGAGATCCAACTTCACCTGGGTATTCAGAGCCTTGTTCTCGATAGTCACCGTGGTAGACGTTTACAATTCCTTCACAACTTCTTTTTTCAAGGCCATCCACTTTCTTATCCTTCTCAACAAGCGACCTCCCTGCCGCTTCCATTGAGAAAGTGCAAGCCGAAAGTGTGAGCTAACTTTCTCTCACCTGCCTGCCTCCCTGCACTTTGATCCTCACCTCATTCTCCTCTGAGGGCCTGTCAGCACTCTCAACGTTCAGAGGGTGATTGGCAGACCTTTCTTTTGAAGGACCTCTGCGGAGATTCAAACCACTGACCTTTTCATTAGTAGCTAGTGCTCCCATGATCTCACCAACATGCTAACAGTATCTCTTTAGGTGCAAAGCTTATGTGAGGAATCATCACTTTATCTGTATAGTCCCTTGGATTCTTTAAATTCTGTACAATGCATATATATTATTTTATGGGAAATGTTTTCCAGATGAAGGTGGGGTAGAGGGCAAACATATACCAGCCTGTAGAAGACACTTTTGGGGGCAGGGGGAGGAGGCACTTCATTTATTTAAAGAAAGGCGCTATTGTCTAGGGGTTTAGTTTTCTTTTTTATCTGAGCAATTTTGGTTTGAAATGTCTTTTCTCTTTTTGCCTAGGTCTCATGACCCGTCTGCGCTACCCAGTTGGACTGATGGGCAGCTGTTTGCCAGCCACCGCTGGTTTTAGCTATGGTAAAGTGCACTCAGGAGTGGCATGGTGGGACCCTTGGTGATGCAGACACCAGTTTTTGTAAATGTTGTTTTCCAGAGAGGTTGTTCCAAGTCACTCATCAACAATTCATTTGCTAGTCTCCTTTTTAAAAAGGAAAAAAAAATGGAGACAATCTGGTGAGCTTCTAGTTGTATCTCATTATAGCTTAACTTTTTCATTTCCCTGTGAGTGATTTTTTTTCCAAACAGCTTTGCATCAGATTACTGTACATTGGATATTCTCTTTTGTTTCAGAACATTCTTTGTTTTCTATACTTTAAAAAATAAATAGGATTATATCCTGGATAGTTTTCCTCAAGTATATGCCTATCTCCAGGTCATGAGTATTTCCCCTCCATGTTATTATCTAAAAGCTACTTTTGAATGACATGCTTAGCAAAGCTGTAACTTCGTGCTGCCTTTTAAATTCTTTTACATGCAGTGTTCTAACCTTCCAGCAGATAGCAGTGTTGCTGCATAAAAGGAGCTGCCAAACAGTTTGCTATTTGTTTCCAAAAGTTCTTTGCACAATTTTCTTCTCCCCTGACTTTTTATTGAAAAAGAAAATACGCCGTGGCATAAATTTCTTTACATATATATATATATATATATACTAATATTAAGCACATATATAGGTGGGTCGGATCCTAATATTAGACAGCGCTATTAGATGGGTTGATTAGGTTTTCCCTTGAGGATGAGGATGGAGCCGGGGTGGCACTGTCAGGGAAGGGTTGGACTGTGGGGTGTAAGGTTGGAGGCTAAACTCACCAGCTCCTGTGAGGGAGAAAGATGCGGCTGTCTGGTTCCATAAAGGTTTACAGCCTCGGAAACCCTACATCGATAAGTCAGCATTGACTCAACAGCTGTGAGTGGGGGTGGGTGGGGCTAAGACAGGCTACACAGAAAAGCCATGGGAGTTTGAAGGAGAGGAGTAGAAGGACCAAAAGTGGGAACGAGAAGAGCATTACACATTCCATAATCTTATTCACCAGAACAACATAGTTGAGGACAGAAATCTTGTGGTCTAGTTTTGGTAGATTTGGCTTAGAATAGCACAGACATATATTCCATTCTGGTTCTTGCTTGGAAAGGAGAGCATGCTATCTGTATATTTTAACTTGAAGACTCATTTTCTTCAACTACAGTAATAAACCAAACGAACTCCCTGACATCAAGTTGATTCCTACTCGTAGCAACCTGATAGGCCAGAGTAGAACTGCCCCCGCGGGCTCCGATCCTTATGGGAGGGGAAGCCTCATCTTTCTCTCACTGAGCCGCTGGTGGTTTCAAACTGCTGTCCCTGGGATTCACAGCCCCGTGTGGAGCCCACTACACCTCCAGGGCCCCTTGATCCAAAACAGCAGAGCGTTTAAAATGACTACAGATCCTCTCCACTCATTTACAAGTCAGAAACATTTCCTGTAATTTTAACATTCATTTTTAATTTCTTTTTCAGAAAAGTGGGAGATCGATCCATCTGAGTTGGCTTTTGTAAAGGAGATTGGAAGCGGTCAGTTTGGAGTGGTCCACTTAGGTCACTGGCGAGCGCATGTCCAGGTAGCCATCAAGGCCATCAATGAAGGCTGTATGTCTGAAGAAGATTTCATTGAAGAGGCTAAAGTGATGATGTAAGTATAGATGACATCCGGGTGTGAGGGGAAGGTCCTGGACCTTGGAGTTGGCCACGCCTCCCAGTCTGGCATGCTGATTGTGTGAGATGTGCTAATGAGGCTCAAGGAACCTGTGTGTGACCTGGATGAGTCACTTCACCTTTCCGGACCTTCATTTCCTTATCTGTCAAATGGGGATGTGCCGAACACCTACCTTTCTGCATCGCTGTGAGGATGAAGTCAGGCCACCTATGAAAAGGTCTCTCTTCTCAGCTCCATCCAAGGTGTTTTTATTTTTTCATCTTCCCAGAGTAAAATATATTGGTGGAGTTAAGGTAGTGGTAGACCACGCTTCTAAACCTAACGATGGCAATGTTTGTGTAAGGATAAAGTGTTTGCCTTCACAGAACTTGCGAACCCACACTTTCAAAGAAGTGGTTCTACATCAGCTCCCTTTGTAAATCTGAGGACCCTGTGCTTAACTCCTGTGATTTCCAAGGAGTTTTCGGACTCCGGTGACCATGAGTGTTCGGTTTACATCTCTAAGTGGGTTTCCTGACCACCTTCCCCAGATGGCACCTCCCCCTCCAAACCCTTTCTGTTCTGGAGGACCTTGGGCTAGTTCCATACGAGTCCTCGCACAACTTTGACGCTTCTGTGCCCTTGTTCTGTTTCTCCCCATGAAAATGTGAGCTCCGTAAGAAAGGAGCCTTATTTCTTTCTCTTGTTTCACCTGGTGCCAAAACTACGACACACCAACAATGTTTAGGATGTATTGAGTAGTTCATGAACCCTTGCTGTAATTCTATGCGGCAGGCGCTAGTGCTGGCTCAGTTTTATGGATGAGAACATGACAAGGTATTAAGTCACTGTAACTTGCCTCTAGTCACCCAGCAAATCATTGGCAGGGCTTCTAAGAAACCAGAACTGTGAATTCTCTGGACACAAAGCCTGTGAATTGAATGCATATACTATCCAACAAGCGTTTATTGACCAACTTCTATGCCAGAAACCATACCGGTCACTAGAGCCATTAGCTCAAATTGTTGATAGTCCATGTTGGTTTTTTGGTGCAGTAAAAGAAAAATTTCGATGCTACACTGTTCTGATTCACTAAGTGAATTTGCAAGTCTGTTCTGGTTGGTTCTCCAAAGGGACTGCTGAACACTACTTAGAAAAACGAAGTCAACCAGTCTGTTGCTGCTGAAACAGCATCAGTCCATAAACCCTCTTCAACTTTTGAATTGTATCTGCATGTCTTCACCTAATTTATACATTTTTTCTAATGTTTCCATAAATATTATCTCATGTAATGTTCACTAGAAGGAAGCAGAACCGGTTTTGTTTGATTCCACTTCAGAAATGAAAAGCAAAAACAAAACCTGAGGCTCAGAGAGTGTAGGCCGTCCCCAGTTATGCAGTTGACCAGAGGTAAAATAATGACCGGGGCTCACATCTTTTGATGTAGCATGGCTGTATTGTCTTTAAATCATACCACACTACACCACCTTTAAAGGACCTTGTGTTTTAGTTGTTCAGTGTGTTAGTCTGGGTCACCTGGAGAAACAAATCCAGAGACACTCATATGTGTATGAGAAAACTTTAAATCAAAGAACAATTGTATATTACGAAAACATCCCAGCCTAGTCCAGATCAAGACCATAGGTCTGATATTAGCCTCTATGTCCAATACCGGTCTATAATACCTCGTCAGACTCACGCAACACATGTAATGATGCAGAGTGCAGGAAGATCACAGACCAATAGGTGGAAAGTTCTGTGGATCCAGTGGTGGTAGAAGCATCTCAGTGCTGGCGTGGGTCTCCATGTGACTCCTCCAGCGCCAAGCAAAGCTGCCATCAGCAAAGCTCCATGTGGCTTGTCAGCAGGACAAAGCAGAGAGAGTCAAAGCAGAGCGTGCGTCTGCTCTCCAGGGAGCCGTTTATCTCCTTCGAGCCTCCAAATGAGGTCATCAAGCTGCAACGTGATGGACAGGCTGAACTCCACCCATTCACAAGTTGACAAAAGATTATGTAACTGCTATAGGCTTGAGTCTTGAACGTAATGTATTAATCAGAGTCCATTAAGCAGAGATGTTGTGGTTGATGTTGTCAGGTGCTGTTGAGTCATTTCCAGCCGTGGCAGCCCCACATGCAGCAGCAGGAAACACTGCCTGGTCGAGTTAGGTTTCTAATAATTAGTTATGTTTGTCACAATGAGCAACAGAGTTAAAAGTACCTTGCATGGATTTAAGTATTTTATTAAAGGTTTCACATGTATGCTTTAATGTCTCCCCAGTATTTTATTTCACGTAGTACTTTTTATATCATCATGTTTCACAGTTAAATATTTTCATTTGTAAGGGAAAAGTTTAAAATTCATACAACACAGAATTAAATTAAGTAAGAAGTAAAAACACTCTATCATTCTTGCTTCCTCACCCCTAAGTATTTTTCTCTAGGTATAATGAATATTAATCATAAAGGTCAAGGTGGAAGATATTAAATTAAGTATAGTTACCGGAGATGACATTTAAAACCCGGGAGCATGACCAGATCATGTAGGGAAAGAGAATAAGTATGAGCCCTTCTTTAAAATACTACTGAAAAAATCAGAATGTCTGGAAAATAGGAAGAGAGCTGTTGACTTTCCCAACACAGAATGCCAAGTCTTTTCAGCTTGTGTTTCCTTTCCATGAAGTCATTTAAATAATTGTACCGAGCATTTATTTTAGCCTGAAAATAAAAACTGTAAGAAGGGAAATAGAGAGTTATGAAAATATAGCAAATCAAATCATGCATCGCTTTGAGCAAGTCAACGGCACAAGATCTCTTTTAGGTGTGAAAGGGCAAAGCTGTCCCTTTGAGGACTCAGGGCACCTGACCCAAGCCATGGTCCTTCCATTGCCTCACATGCACGTGAAAGCTAGACAGTGAATAAGGAAGAATTGATCCCTGTAGATTACAATGGGGCAAAGAATACTGATCGTATCGTGGACTGTCAGAGCAACAAGCAAATTTGTGTTGGAGCAAATACAGCCAGGATGCTCCACAGAAGCAAGGTGAGGCTTTACTGCTCATACTATGGACATGTTATCAGAAGGGACCGGCCCCTGGAAAAGGACATTGTGCTTGGTAAAGCAGATGGTCAGCAAAGAAGAGGAAGACCTTCCATGAGATGGATGACACAGTAGCTGCAATGATGGGCTCAAGCACAACAATGATTGTGAGTATGGCAGAAGCGAGCAGCGTTTCCTCCTGTTATACGGAGGGTCCTGTGAGTTGGAACAGACTCAAGGAAGAAGATCTGGAGGATTCAGGTGGAGGTGGAAAGAAGAAAGTAGATTCAGGCTTCCTTTTGGAGGTAAAGGTATCAGGATTTTCTGAGAAATTGAATGTGACAGATAGTGGAAAGCAACTGGAGGGGATTACAGATTCAACTGTGGGTCTCCAACAATATGTGTTGTAATCCTTAACCTCTCTGCTTGTGGTTATAATCCTGTTTTGGAATGGGCTGTGTTTGTTATGTTAATGAGACAGATATAGTACAGGGTATCTCTTGAGTCAACCTCTTTTGAAAGATAAAAGAAGTTAAACAAGCAAGCAGAAGAAAGAGATGCTAAGTCTCATGAATGGAGCCCTGGTGGTGTAGTGGGTATGCGTTGGACTGCTAACCACAAAGACTGAAGTTCAAACCCATCAGCTGCTCAATGGAAGAAATATGAGGCTTTCTATTCTGGCAGAGACTCACAGGCTCAGAAACCCACAGGGGCAGTTCTGCTATACTTAGGGGGGCGCTGTGGGTTGGAATCAATGTGATGGCATTAGGTAAATCTGCTGCACAAGATCTCTCTAGAGTACTGAAAAGTAAGGATGTTGCTTTGAGGACTAGAGTGTGCCT
>NW_022111369.1:62619316-62631045 GCF_000313985.2 Echinops telfairi | reverse complement strand
AATACCAATTTATAAACTATCAAGGGCTCATGCGGGAGGGGGGAGCGGGGAGGGAGGGGAAAAATGAGGACCTAATGTCGTGGGTTTAAGTGGAGAGAAAATGTTTTGAGAATGATGTACAAATATGCTTTACACAATTGATGTGTGTATGGATTGCAATAACAGTTGTATGAGCCCCTAATAAAATGTTTAAAAAAGAAAATCAAAGAAGAATCAATGAAGTTAAACTGGTTTTGGAGAAGAATATTGAAAGTATCATGGAGTGCTAAAAAGACAAACTTGTTTGTATGGGAAGAAGTATAGCCAGAGTGCTCCTTAGAGGCAAGGATGGCAAAGCTTTATCTTACATACTTGGATATGTCAGGAGAGACCAGTCCCTGGAGAAGGACATCCTATTCGGTAACGTGGAGGGACAGTGATAAAGAGGAAGGCCCTCAATGAGATGGATCGACATCATGGCTGCAACTATGGACTCAAGCATAAGAACATTGTGAGGGTGGTCCAGGGCCAGGCATGGTTTCATTCTGTTGGGCTTAGGGTCGCTATGGGTTGGAACTGACCCAATGACACCCAACAACAGCAGCAAAGCCTCATGAAGACCTCCCAGAATATGAAAGAAAGATACAGGGTGCGGGGACATCACAGGCCAGTAGGTACAGTCTTGTGGATCCAATGATGGTGGTTCTAGCAGGTCTCAGAGCGGCTCACCAGGAGGAAAGTGAACGGAGAGAGGGGCATGAGGGAATGGGCAGCCTCCAGAGAGCCATTTATCTCGGTCCCGCCTCCAAGGAGGTCATCAAGCTGGACCTGATTCACAGGGTAAATTCCACTTATATCTTCTTACAGGTGCCATATTGGCACAAAATAAATATAACTATCACAGAGGCTTATTAGAAAGCCAAGTATGGTTGACTGGTCTGGTCAATATGAGTCTGGAGTTCAGCAGAGAGGTCAGGATGGAAGATGAGAGTGATCCCACTGGATGACATTTAAAACCTTGGCCCTGGAGAGCACCTAGTGAAAGACAGAGAAACATTAGAAAAGGAGAAGGCCACAGAGAAGCTGGGAATATTTGAGTAAGAAAGTTAAATAAATGTGCTGTGCTTTCCCTAGAGTGAAGCATCTACACTTCTCTAAATTGGGGTGGGGGGTTGGGGTGGGGAGGTCGTATGAATCTAGGCAAGTGAATGCATATGAATTTGCATCTTTCAATGCAAATAAGACGTCTTCATCTTGCTTGTTAGTCTGAGCCACCTCTATAAGGGTTTTCTATTTTTCCTTTTTAAACCATAATCTGACTGAACTTTGCCAGGAGTCTTACAAAGCAAATGCAATAGAAGGTGCCAGTTCTCCGTTGCTTACATGGGGGTATCATGTGGATTTTCCATGGCAAGGCAGTCTCGCATTGCAAGACCTGGTTTCCTGCCATTGTCAACCTCAACCCTCAACTGAAAGCCCACTTTCTAAATGAGGAAAATCAGACACGGGCACCTGTGTCCAAATTAAAATCATGTTCATATTCCCTGAATGCCTTCCTCCCCATTCACCAGCGTAGTCTCCCATGCAGATCCACGGGCACTAATTTTAATTTTATTTTACTTCATGCAACTTTTGACTAATAAAATGGAATATATATATATATGAAGTTATATATATTATATATATTAATATTCTAAAATTACAAGCATTCATTTCAATATTGTTTTTCATAACTCGTTGGCATAGAAGGCCTTTAGAGATTAAATATTATATTCCATAGCACCAACAATGACCTTTTGAAGTCCAGATGATTAAAAGGTTATATTTTGTATAGGCAATGGTTTAAGGGAGAGTGTGTGTGAGAGAGAGAGAGAGAAAGAGAGAGAGACTTCATAAGTAAATGCAAAGCACCATTTCATTTTAGCAAACGCTTTTCAATCTTCAGTTTTATCAGAAATTTTAGCAAACGCTTTTCAATCTTCAGTTTTATCCGAAAATGCTCGTATGAGGAGTTTGCTGTTCAGGTTTTCTCTTTCCTGGTGATCAGCAGCCACCGCTCTCTCTTCCCTCCTGCCTGCAGACACCTTTGTCTGAGCAGAGACCATTAGGAAGGCTGGGGCTTGAGGCTAGCAAATCTGTGAGCCTTGGCCGCGGAGGAGCAGCACTGAGGAAACAAAAGGCAAATGAGGAAGGAACTCAAGCTTGAATGTTAGCACAACACCTGCAGCAATGGGCGCGGACACGGCCGCGATCACGAGGATGGCCCAGGACGGGCAACGCTGTATTCTTTTTCACAAGGTCACCAAGACTCAGCTCCCACCTGATGTCAACCAAGAAAAATAATCTCGTGTATCTCCATTGACTTTGGAAGTATTACCAAAGGTCTCTTTTTTCAACAGTTTTATTGGCATATCATTCACATATCATAAAATTCAAGTGTTTGATCACATCAAGAAGAGTTGTACAATCAATACCACAATCAGTTTTAGAACATTGTCTTCATTATTCTTCTATTTCTCATTATTAGCTCCCCACTTGCCCCCAACCTCTGCTGCCGTACCCCCAAGGAACCATGATTCCAGTAACTGTCTCTGTAGGTTTACCTATTCTGGATTTCAAATACAGGAAAACATGAAAAAACAAACAAAATGACTAACAGGAAGAGCAGCGTAAGACATTAAAAAGCCAATTTAGGTGGATCATAAGGGAGGTCAAGTGATAGGGTGCTAAATTACTACTGAAGGTCTTGGCCTCTCTTTAACTATGGAAGTATATGATATGGGAATATTAGAACAAGAAAATCACTTTTTTAAAAAAAGAAGGAAGAAACCAAACTTTACCGATGGTTACTATGATGAAGGAGGAAGGGTTTTGGTTTGGGGGCATTGAGTTTAAGTGAATGGTGGTGGAATCATTTGGAAAAGGGCATCAATAATGGTTGCACGACAGGAAGAGTGTCATCAATGTCACTGAATTATACATGCAGAAGTTGTTGAATTGGACGTTTTGTTGTGTATATTTTTTGCCACAATTTAAAATAATTACACAAATAACAATGAGTACAAGGAAGAAGAACTGTTCTCAAACTGTGGTAAAGATTGTACAACTCTCCTTGAGGTGAGTGAACTATTTAATGATAAGACATGCCGATGAAATGCCAACAAAACTGTTAACAATATAAAATAAATAAAGCTATTGACTCCAGTTTCTCTTTGAATAAATTGGAAAGGAAACAGGTTGATTTTCTTTCTTATGATCTCTTGATGATGCATTTGATAGATAGGTAGTAACTAGTGCCCGTCGAGTCCGACCCTTTAAAGTGAAAAACAAGAACAGAACAAAACAAAACACCTCTTCTGCTCACTGGTCGGTGTTTTTCTCCGACAGGAAGCTATCGCATTCACGGCTGGTGCAGCTGTATGGAGTGTGTATACAGCACAAGCCCCTTTATATTGTCACAGAGTTTATGGAGCACGGCTGCCTGCTCACCTACCTCAGGGCGAGAAGAGGAAGGCTCAGCAAGGAGGTGCTGCTGAGCGTGTGCCAGGATGTCTGTGAAGGCATGGCGTATCTGGAGAAAAACAGCTTTATTCACCGGGATTTAGTAAGTATGGTGCAACTGCACTTATGATTCCATGGCTTTTCCTCATAGTCAGAAGCAAGTGGTCATTACGATAAAAAGCTAAGTGTGGTAAAAGGACCATTATTAAAATGATCGTTCTAATACATTAATAATATGTCCTTTGGCAAGCTTTTTAAACATTTTCCCACCCAGGCAACTTGTTAAGACAGGTAACATTTTTATTTTTGGGCACTGTCCATTGATACTGGAGCCAAGTCAGGTTTTACCTGATCTCTCAGTAATCACTTAAGCAAGCACCTGTTTTCTTCCTTCTTCTTCTCTTCCTTCTTTGATGCCTTCCTTTTATCTTCCTTTCTTTCTCTCACCCAAAAATCAAATATGTATTGAGTGCAAAGCAATCTGCTTGACACTGAATATCTAATAGTAAAAAACAAGCCCTAGTGGTTCTTAGCAGGAGAAAGACGGGGCTTTTTACTCCCATAAGAGCTACAGCCTTGGAGGCCCACGGGGATGGCTCTTCCCTGTCCTATATGGTCACTATGAGTCTGTATTGGCTCGGTGGCCGGGAGTTCATTTATTTATTTTTGACCAGGAGAGAAACTGCCCCATGTGGTAGTGATTTGGCTCTGAGAGCTTGGGGAGTCCACTGTGGGTGTTATGGGGGGAGGAGTGGAAATGCTAGATCACGGCAGTATGGAATTGCTAATCTTGCCCCAAAGGCTAATAACTCTGCTTCCCTGTCTTGTCACCCGCCCCTGGTAACAATGTCCATTCGGTATTTATTCATGATAATCCTGTTCCTTCTGTGTCCTTCCACATTTCTTTTTTTTTCCATCCAAAAACCAACTCAAAAGGGAGTGTGAAAGTCTGTGAAAGTTCTCTGAGACTCTTGTGTAGATGTGACCCACTGCTTTGTCATACATGCCTAGCTGACCTCATTATTTTGCATCCAAACTGGAATATTTGGGGAAGAAAAAGGAAATACTGTTGTTCGTTCCACTGGCCTCAGCATACCATTGGGAAGTATGCTTACCCTGTGCACGACGTAGAACTCTCATGCGTTTATTGGTTTCTTCGTGTGCTAGTTGATGTTGTTTACACAAAAATCAGTCTCTCCACTCCTCGAGACCAGAGCTTAGACTTCTGAGCTGCAACACAGTGTTAAACACAGCACTTAAAGCAGGTTGTACAGTCACGGTTTTTGAAATTCCATGGGCAGCTTTATTAAAATTCCAAAACCCAGACCATACCCCAAACCGATTCCATCGATATCTGTGTGAGTAGAATTTATTCATCAATGTTTTCTGAAAAATTTCCTGGTGAATCTAATGTGCAGTCAAAGTTGAGAACCACTGCTTTAGAGCTACACTGCCTATGTTCCTATCTTGCCTGTGGGTTTTCTAGCAATATGTAGAAAAACAGTCGGGACAGTGTCTGACCTCCTCTGTCTTTACAAGGGGGAGGGAGAAACAAACAACATCAGCACGCAAGGCCAATTCCTTTGAGGCAGGAGTGAGACAGCCTCTATCCTCCACCCCTCTTAACAATATGGTACCAACTGTCCCTTCCACAGCTCGCTCAGCTTCTCAGCTGTGTTTAATAATACAGTACAATGGCTACAAAGAACTCACAGACAATACTAACAACCGTGGGGGGTATTAGGAAAGTTATCCAGTTCTAGGCAGCCTCGGCACTGCCATGTAGAAAGGCAGGCAGGCCTCTATGGCCATCATACACTTGATCTGACCTGGCCTGCTCAGGCAATGCTACAATCGCCTGTAAAGGCTCCTAATCAATACAATCCTAAAGTCTCAGCCCAAAGGTGCTCACCTCTTGCTCCTTGGGTCGACAAACCTAGATTCCCCCAATAAAGTGTCTGGAGGTATCCTATTCCGCAAGCAACCTTCTGCTTAAAAACCCTCGGCTTTACTCCTTGCGTGGGCCAAGAAGCCCACTGTCCTAACTCATGTGCTGGTTCTCCTCTGCTGCTTCTCCTGTGTCCCACAGCTTTCCGTCTCTGGACTGAGGAGGTTGAACGCACAGGGTTCTCTGGATCCAAAGAATGGTCTCCACTCCAAGCTCTTCTTTCTTGATATGACAGCTGGCTTTGTACCCAGCAGGATGACAATCACAACTACCCTGTTAACAACCACTCAGAACTGAGTGATATAATCTTAGCTGCATTTCCTTTTCCGTTCCCTTATTCAGAGTCATCAGGAAAAAGTAAATTGGTGGGGATTTTAAAGACTGTCGCTAGAAGATGTATAATAAATAGTTCACTTCAGTATGTGACCTTTGGCACTTTATGTAGTAACTAAAAAATCTCAATGCCATTGAGTCAATAGGACAGGGTTGAACTTCCCCTGTAGGTTTCTGAGATCGTACCTCTTTATAGGAGTAGAAAGCCTTGTCTCTCTCCCTTAATTAGTTAAGTGACATTAATTATAGTATCTCCTACATATAAATGTGCTGGAAGGATCATATTAGTTAATATACGTAATCACTTAAAACAGTGCCTGGGACACAGAAGTACTCAGCAATGTTAGCTACTGGTATCACATAGATTAATGTTTTTCTTTCTTCATAATACATTGCTAGTGTCCAGTTACTGAGAAGATTTCTAAATGGAGGGTTGTTGTTAGAATTCTAAGTGGAGGGAGAGGGTATCATTTCCATCTAGGTCACTTTCCTACTCACTGTGGTTTTTGTCTTTCCCGCTAAGGATTAGAATTCACGACACAGCCAGGAGACAGTGTTAGAAGTTTTATTTGCTCAAAGTGGTTCCTCATAGCCTATCCCAGGGGTGTTCACACTTTTTCAGCATGTGAGCTACTTATAAAATGATCAAGTCAAAATGATCTACCAACTACCAAAACATTTATTTTTATGTATTTATTACATTTATTCATAAATCCATTGAGAATTCTTTATATGTACAATGTATGTTTATGTACCTTGCATAACTGCACGAGTCCCTATTGCACAACACAACACAATGAACTATGTATATTTTTTTGTCATTACCTCAGTTTACTCTGATGACTTGCACTGAATGGAATGAGCCAGGGATGCATAGTCCGGACAGTAGCTGCTGACAGCCAGCCTCAAACAGACTTCCAAATGATCATTGGTCAGGGTGGAACGGTGCCTGGACTTAGTGATCTTTATGTGGGAAAAGCCTGACTCACATGAATAAGTAGAGCTGAATAATGCAGTCAAGGAGGTAGCACATTTTCTCATGTTTGGGTCCTTTCCCTCTGCGAGTAAGTTCCAGAACTGTTCATGCTCTCTGGACTTCAGCTGAATGTCGGCTTGTAGTGCCAAAATCTCCCACTCCATATGAAAGTGATACGTTTTTGTCTTCTTACTTGGCCCAGCTCCCCCACTCATTTTAATACCCTTTCTTATGTTTAAGAGAAAAAAACCAAGGTCTAAAACTTGGCAATAACTTAGCTTGTCAGTTTTGCTGCACTTAGCGCAGTTGTTTGTGCATGCATTTGACACCTAAGATTTCATCTGATTGGCAGTGTTTTATATCATTTAAGTGACAGGATTGATGATAGGCTTAGGTCTATTTTTTTAATGCCATGTGATCTCCCCACACTACATTTGCGATTGACTAGTAGATCGCGATCAACGTATTGAGCACCCCTGGTCTATCCTATCGTTGGATTCTTTCTTTATTACTTCATTTTGTGTTTTAGTTTATCCATTTACATACCTCTTACAATACATAAGCCAACAATGAGTTCTTTCTCAGTCAAGGACTTGTATCATGGTTTGGCTTTGAGAGCATAGCCAGAACATTCTGGCATCTTCCAGCCTGGCTTATCATTTCTTGCTTCTTGTTTTTGTTGCTACATATGTTAGGTGGGGGTTGACAAGAGAAACAAATCCAGAGACTTATATGTGTGTAAAAAGAGAGCTTTATATCAAAGAGCAATTGTATATTGAGAAAACATCTCAGCCCAGTTCAGCTATTAGCCCATATGTCCGATATTAGTCCACAAATTCCTCTTTAGACTCACACAGAACATGCACTGGCGTGGATCTCCATGTGACTCCTCCAGCTCCAGGGCCCTGGCTGCCATCAGCGTGGCTCCATGTGGCTTGTCAACAGGAATATGAAGGCAGAGAGTGTGTGTCCTGCCACACTACACTAATGGAACCACAACGTGGTTGGAAAGAGGAAATTTCTGTTAAGCAGTTGATCACATGAGACTAAAAATGCAGTCAATTACCTTTCTAAACCAAGTTGAGTGAAAATAGGTAATTTGGGCGTCAAATAGATTGCCTCTTCAGTATATACACCCACTCCTCACTTATTGACATGGTTTCAAAGACCAGGTCTTTATGTGAAAATTGATACTATGAAAAAATGGGGGAAGGCCACATCAAGATCCCAAAATGCAGTATAACTCTATCATTACAGAACTGCCAAAGTACAACATTACATAATTGGCAAACCACCGAGAATCCTGGACCAGAAAAATTGACACAACCTTAATACTTTGGGTTTGAGACTAGAGCCAGCATCACTCTTTTCTGGCACCTTAGCATTTGCTAATGCCAGACATACATTTTTAATGCACAAAGTAGTTAAATAGTAGATTTGATTTTACTATTGTTGTAAGTATGGAATTTCAAAAGCAATGTAGATAATAAGTGAGGAGTAGTTGTAGTACCATATTTAGTTCAGCATGATATTTTTAAGAAATGTGGAAATATTACTGTAAGTAAAGCAAAAGTGGACTGGTTAAGAGCAAAGGTCACAACCACAATTTTTTGGAATGGCCAAGGCCTGAAATCCTGATGATGGTGTGGGTTAGGGATTGGACTGTAACAGTAAGATCAGCACTTCCAACCAACGGGCCATTCCATGTGAAAAAGATGAGGCTTTCTGCTCCCATAAAGATTTATAGTCCGGGAAACTCTCAGGAGAAGCTGTGCTCTTTCCTACAGGGTCGCTGTGAATTGGAATTGACTTGGGGGAGATGGGTTTTCAAGGCACTGTGCTTGTGGACTTCCTGGAAGGGCCAGGAGTCTGCTCACTAGGAGGGTTTTGAGAAAGTTAGCCAATGCTTTAGCAGAAAAATATGTGGAAAACTTTATCGGAGAGTTCTTCTCTACCACAGCAATGTTTCTGCTCATTCCTCTCACTGAACATGAGAATATTATAAGAGTTTCTATGTGAAATCATTAGGCATCCGCCTTAAAGTCTTGATTTGACTCCTCTGACATCTTTTTATTTCTTCATTTTAGAAGATATTTAAAGGATGCCTACTTTCCTTCAGTTAACAATATAAAAATAGATGGTATTAGCATGGTTAAATTCTCAGAATCCTCCATATTCTAGGAATGGGCTAAATGGTGGTTATCATCACTTACAACTGTCTTCAATTTGATGGAGCTTTTATTGAGAAATGAAATCTGCACGCTCAATTTACATCTTCAATTCCATTTGTTCCATGAACTTTTTAAAGACCCTTCATATTTAACATAGGTACTTCTTAGCAAAGTTAACAAATTCTTTAAAGCAAAAATAGTAACCTTTCTTTGAAACTAATGAAACTTTATCAAGTGAAGACGGGCTATTGAATCATAGGTCGTTTGGGCAGGTTTCGCCATCAAAATAGCTTGACCCACCTGAGAGGCAGTGGGAGGCTTAAAGAAACTAAGGAAAAGGAGAACAGAAAATCTGGAGAAAAAACTTGGCTTCAAATTTGTGTTGTTTTCTTCTTTTTTATAGGCGGCAAGGAATTGTTTGGTCAGTTCTACGTGTATTGTAAAAATTTCGGACTTTGGAATGACGAGGTATATATCTTTTGTTTAGTCACAAAAGGAGTTTCATATTTGTCCACACACCAATTGAACACACAACTGGTTAAACTTTGGTTTCCCTTGAGGAAAGTGTTAGTGTAGTCATATGACTTCCCACCCAGATAGCAAGTTTAAGCAAAATAAGCAAAATGAAATCTTGCTCTCCTTGCTTCTCAAAAGCATTCTTCTTTTTTTAAAAATCATTTTATGGGGGCTCGTACAACTCTTATCACAATCAATCCATCCATCCATCCATCCATCCATCCATCCATCCATTGTGTCAAGCACATTTGTACATTTGTTGCCATCATCGTTCTCAAAACATTTGAAAAGCATTCTTCAAAGACTGTTTTCCTCCTCTACTTTTTCTGCCTGCCTATAGCATACTCGACATCCTTTGCAAGGATGTTGAGACTTCATCCCACTACTTTGGACATATTATCAGGAGCAGCCAGTCCCCAGAGAAGGGCATTATGGTTGATGACGTAGAGAATCAGTGAGAAAAAAGAAAGACCTTCCAGGAAATGGACTCAATTATACCTACTGTTGTGAGAATAGCACAGAACGGAGCGACATTCCATTCTGCTCTCTATAAGGTCACTCCTCACTGTATGTCAGAATCAATTTGATGGCAGCGTTAATCTGAAGGAGCTCTAGTGGTATGGTGGATTACATAATGAGCTTCCAATCACAAGGTCAGTAGTTTGAAACCAACCAGCTGCTTCGAAGGAGAAAGATGAGGCTTTCTATTCCCATAAAGATATACAGTCTTGGAAATCCACAGAGGCAGGTCTACTCTGTTCTATAGGGTCGCTGTGAATTAGAATAGACTTGATTAGGTAAGCGATGGACTGCAAACCACAAGGTCAGCAGTTCAAACCCATCAACTTCTTTGGGGGGGGGGGAGATTAGGCCATCTGCTAATATAAATATTTATAGCTTTTGAAATCCTATGTAGAGTCACTATGAGTTGATATCAATTTGTTAGCAATGGGTTTGGTTGGGTTGGGTAAAAACATCCTTTTTAGAAGTAAGCATTTGTTGTGGGATTCTGTAACATAAGGTTACTGTCAGTTAGAATCAGTTCAATGACAATCAGTTCTTAGTTTTATTTTTCTAATCAATGTCCTTAGTTGGTACAAACTGTTAACACACAGCTTCTGACCAAGAGGTTGGAGACCCCAGTGTACCTATCCCATTGCCATCAAGTCCTTTAGTGCCATGACATAGGATTTCTGAGACTGTCAGTTGTTACAGGAGCAGCCCACAGAGTGGCTAGTGGACTTCAATCACTGACCTTGAGACTAGCAGCCTAGTCCCTAACCCAGAGCTGGGGCTTCCGCTCACCTAGAGGAGCCTCGAAAGAAAGGCCTGGTGATCCGCTTCTTGAAAGCCGCGATTGAAAACCTTCCTCTGACACATGTGGTCATCACGAACCAGAGCTGACTCAACAGCAGCTAGTTTTTATTCTTCTGATCTTCTTTTAGGTCATTATGAAAAAGCAAACTGACAACCCTTTGGTTTTATCTTAAAGATTTAAAAAATCATCTATTAATCTACTCTTATATGTGTAAGATTAAGAAAAAAATCTTTTCTGTTTCTATATTTCTAAAAGAAAAATAAATACACCTAGTTAGTGGGCTAGGTTGAGTTGTCTAGAGAAACAAAACTAGGTATAAGAAAGAACCTTACATCAAGAAGCAATCTTACATCAAGAAGGCATCCCAGCCCAATTCAACTCAGGTCTGTCAGTCTGATGCTAGCCTGGACCCTCTTCAGACACATAGAGCTATAGGCCAATGAGGCCGAAAGGTGAATCTGTTTGTAGAGAGATCACAGGTTGGTGGGTGCACAATCGAGTGGATACAAGTTTGGTGGAAACATGGCAGGGTGGGGACAGCTCTCAGGGTCAGAAAGCCCACATGGAGCCACACAGCCTGGAGGCTGACACAGAGTCCCAGCAAGGTCAAAGACAAAGGACATGCTCAGTTTCTCTTTTATGAAAAGACTACTCCCAAAGAAGGCGTCATCAGGCTGTGGCCTGATTAGCAGGTTGTCATCTACGCCTACACTTTCATACAAATTCAAGTTGACATAAAATCCTCCAATTACCACAATATTTCTGTTATCAAGGAGAGTAGTTATTTTTTAAAATAATTTTATTGGGGGTTCATATAGCTCTTATCACAATCCATCCATCCATCCATTGTGTCAAGCGCTTTTGTACATTTGTTGCCATCATAACTCTCAAAACATTTTCTTTCTACTTGAGCCCTTGTTATCAGCGCCTTATTTTTTTCAAGTGTAGTAGTTATGACTTTAAGTCTACACTCATGACTGTGGGGGG
>NW_022111369.1:62617340-62618462 GCF_000313985.2 Echinops telfairi | reverse complement strand
GAAATCTATAATGATTTGTTATCTGGAATATTTTTGCCTCTCCGGGTCCTGCTCCTGAATCCCTTTAACCTATTGTGGGTGATGGATTTCTTTTCATACTCAAACCATGGACAACCCTGGAAAAGTACAGGATACAGGACCCAATTCAATGATTCACTACTGTCTAATATTCCTTTCATGTAGGATCATTCTAATGCACTGGAAAATTTCACATCAAAAGCAGAATGCTCAAATACTTTTATTTTACCCTTTATGCTATAGTCCACAAAAATTATTTGCATATGGAAGAAAATCTAAATCAATTTTGAATCATTCTTTTCCAGTATAAGAAAGGTGGTGGCTTATCTTTTATTTCATTTTGTTACTACACCATGGGGTGTGCTTTAAATTGAAAAATTGCTATGGGTTTTCTGAGATCGACATTCAATGAATACAATTAATGATTGGTTTGGGGAAGAAATATTTTAAGAGATCGTTTTCTGCTTTGCTAACAACAAGATAAGTTGTACAGAACCTTTTGGGGGTTCAAATAATTTTTAACAACAGAGTTAACTGAAGGGATTTGATTTAAAGTAAATGGAACTTGAATGTAAGTAGTACAACCCGCATTAAATCTGATGACCTTAGGTATGTTTTGGACGATGAATATATCAGCTCTTCTGGAGCCAAGTTCCCCATCAAGTGGTCCCCTCCTGAAGTTTCCCACTACAACAAGTACAGCAGCAAGTCGGATGTGTGGTCATTTGGTGAGTACATTTGCTCTTTACAGAAGTTTGCTTCCATAAAAGGGGCCAATCTTCTTCAAAGTTTCTATTTTAAAAAATACGATGTAGCATTGTTAAGAAGTCTAATCATCATGGAAAAGGTCATCGTGCTTGGTAAAGTGTAAGCTCGGGAAAAAGAGGAAGACCTCATGGAGATGGATTGACCTGGTGGCTGCAACCAGGAGCTGAAACATAACATAAATTGTGAGGACGGCACCGGAGCAGGTAGCATTTCACTCTGTCATGCATAGGGTCACTGGGAGACAGAACCAACTTGATGGCCCTTAGCTATTGTGCTTCTGTCTTAGGGCTTCTAAATATCGAGGCCGTCTTTGGCAGATGGTATCATACACCTTCT
>NW_022111369.1:62608917-62616709 GCF_000313985.2 Echinops telfairi | reverse complement strand
CTGGCACAATTAACTAACTCACCCAGCAATCATTGTGGTAAAACCGAAACTGCCTGTTGATCAAGAAATTAAACTCAGCCAACTCCTTTCTACCACAAAGACTTGCATGGCAAATTGATCTTACAGCGTCACGGAGAATTAGCTATAATTGATTAATTTGGTTACCTAACTCCGGAGTGATTTGTTTATTCGCAAGCTGCTCAGTTGACAACCTGAACTGGAAACCTGGGTTTTAAACCTGGTACTAACTCATTTACTCTTATTATGTTGGGTTCTCCAGAGGAACAAAACCAGTGGCACTTGTGTGTGTTGTGTGTAGAAAGAGATTCGGATCAAAAATTGGCTTAGACAATTGCAGAAAAAGTAAGTCCGGTCCAGTTCAACTGAGGCTTCTCCTGACTCATAGAAGCGGATGAACAGGAAGCAGGATGATGAAGCAGAGACACACGGGCTGGTGGATGCAGAGGTCCGAAGTTGGCTGCATGAATCTATCTTCAGTAGTTCACTGGCAACTTCTAGGATTGATAGGCGATGTTATAGGACATTGAGGAACCAGACACAAGCTCCCACTCTGGCAGAAAGCAAAAGGGCCAAGAGGACTTGACTTTGCTTGGTTTCTGTCTCTTTTACAAAAAAGACCTGCACACTAAGGAGATGTCATCAGGCTTCGACCCAATTGATAGAGTTGGCTCTGTCCCTACCCTTATCCAAGTGTCTAGTTGACACTCTCCCTAGCAATCACACTTATTAATTTCAAATTTGTGCAATCTACATATGGGCTTCCTTTGGATCTATATTTGATCATGTTTTCCATTGAGAAAGAGACTTTATAGATCTATATCCAATGGAGTTTTGTTGGTTTTCAAAAGGTGACAATAGGTGAGCAATGACAAATCTATTCTCTTTCTGGCAGACACTCTTGGATGATTATTTTTAGGACTAAAGGGACATTGGGGACCTCAGAATAGTGTGAATTGCTAGGTGTCCATGGACATGAGACAACAGCTGACATTGTACGCTCTGCGAGAAAGGGCGACGTTGTAGGACCACATCTTGAAGACTGAGGGATAAGAAGACCAAAGGTCCTCATCAAGTGGTTACACAGCAGCTAGACTCTGAATTTTACCTAACCCCTCTCTCTCTTTCTCATGTGATAGAGAGCTTCTAGAGGACATAGACTAGACCTATTCTTTTCGAATTCTCTGCCCTTAACACAGACCTGGTTTCTAATCAACACTCTGTAAATATTTGTATATGTGAACGATGAACTTCCAAATTGAAAGTTCTTGGAGAAGTTTATTTCAATCGATGAATCAATGACTATTGAGCCCCAATAATGTACAGAGTTACAGATACTTAGGGACACTATCCCGTGCTCTAATCTTTCAGTGTCAAGAGTGAGACATTTGCCATTTATTGTGGCTGGAAACTCCTGGCCAGAGCCCCATATAATTCTTTTATTTTCTATGGACTAGCAGAAAGGTTCATTGATCTAAGGACATGGCACATGAGCATTATCTAGTAATGCTAATCCTGCCAGGATTTTAATTTTCCTTTAGAGGGTAGTCAAGACCCATGGAAATGGAAAGGCATAGTCAGAGGAATTGTTTCAATCGACAGGTCTATTCAGAAATGAAGGTGCATGCGGTCTGGCGAAGGATAACAATGCCTTGTAGTTTGAAAATGCTCGGTCAGTTTCGACTCACCATTTTTCTCTAATCCTTTTCCCTGGGTTTCCTTTACAGGTGTTCTGATGTGGGAAGTGTTTACAGAAGGCAAAATGCCTTTTGAAAATAAATCAAACTTACAAGTTGTAGAAGCCATTTCTAATGGCTTCAGGCTCTACCGTCCCCACCTGGCATCCATGCCCATCTATGAAGTCATGTACAGCTGCTGGCACGAGGTGAGTGGCCCTCACTTTCCTGTAAGTTGGCAATCCCATCAGCTGAGAGGAAACTTGATAACTGCAAACTTTACCCCAGGCCCCATCCCAAGGATATGGTTTCTATTTCACCCACCGAGGCCAAGAACCAGAAGTACTATTTCTACACAACTCTCACTACAAGGTCATGACTCTATTGTGTTTTCAACAATGGTCTTTCACCTGAGGGATTTGGAGCATTTCTAAGTCTTTTCTTCCCGAGATTGGCTCTTAAAGAAACTCAGAGATTAAATGTTTTACCACATTTAAACTAGCTGATAGAAACTAGGAGGAGGACCAGCTTTGTTACATTTCTATACTTTAAAAAGACAAAATAGTTTTCTTATTTACTTCACTCATTTCATTTGCCTGAAGTAGGGTTCCATCTCTCTTGGCAGCACTTAGGACTCCTGATAGAGATATTAAACCAGAATAAGAATGAGGTTTGAAGTATGCCAGAAACTATGATTTAGGAAACTCGGAAACTCAGTTTCTTACCTTGAAATGCCAACCTTAAAAACAAAGCAAATCCCAAAACTTAAACCCACTGCCATTGAGTTGATTCAGCCTCAGAGTGCACCTAGAGAACAGAGTAGAACTGTACCCCTTTGGGTTGCCAGGACTGGAAATGGTTACCAAAGCGAAAGTACTCCACCACCCACCACCACCACCCGCCCCCCAGCAGCTGGTGAATTCAAATTTGTTGCAGTTCAATGCACAAATGCCATAGAGCATGACATTTCTCTAATGAAAAAGTGGGTAAAGATCTAAGTTAATTAATGGTGTTCAAGGTGTTAGTGAGCTGAAGTGGACAGGTATTAACCATTTTTAATCAGAAAGTCATAGAGTTTCCTATGCCGGGAAGGACACATTCCAGAGGAATGGCATTGCCTTCATCACCCAAAAGGCCATCTCAAGGTCTATCTTTATGTACGGTGCTGTCTGTGGGAGGATAATATCTATCCATCTCCAGGTCTATCTTTATGTACAGTGCTGTCTGTGGGAGGATCATATCTATCCTCATACAAGGAAATCCAGTGAATACAACTATTGTTCAAATTTATACACCAAACACAAAAGCTAGTGATGAAGACATTGAAGAATTCTACAAATAGCTTCAGTCTGAAATGAATCAAACATGCAATCAAGGTTCATTCATAATTATTGGCGATTAGAACGCAAAAGCTGGAAACAAAGATGAAAGGGTAGTTGGAAAATATGATCTTAGTGATAGAAGCAAAGCCAGAGACCACATGATAGAATTTTGGAAGATGAACTACTTCAGTACCAATACCCTTCTTAACAGCACAAAAGGCAAATATACACTTAGGCCTCTTCAGACAGAATACACAGAAATCAAATTGCCTACATCTATGAGAAGAGATGACGGAGAAAGTCAATGTCAGCAGCTAAAGCCAAACCAGGGCTGACTGTGAATCAGACCATCAACTGCTCATATGTAAATTCAGATTGAAGCGGAAGGAAATGAAAACTAGTCCACAAGGGCCAAAATTTGACCTTGAGCATATCCCATCCAAATTTCATGAACATCTCAAGAACAGATTTGACTCACTAAACACTCATGACAGAAGTCCCGATGAGCTGTGTGATGACATCAAGAACATAATACATGAAGGCAAAAAAAGCTCATTAAAAACTTAGGAAAGAAAAGATCAAAGTGGCTATCAGAAGGGAATCTGAAATTTGCTAAGCCAAATGAAAAAAATGAAAAAATCAAAGAGCAGAACAGAACATTTCAAAGGACAGATTGAGAAGACGTTCATCATAAAGTATTATAATGAAATGTGCAAACATCTAGAGTTAGAAAACCAAAAAGGAAGAAGACCATGAACAGCATGTCTTATACTGAAAACCTCAAGAAAAAATTCAAGTCTTGAGTTGCAATATTGAAAGATTGTATAGGCAAAATATTGAATGATGAAGGAAGCATCAAAAGAAGATGGAAATAATACACAGTCACTGTACCATAAAGAATAAGTCTACATCCTAATATTTCAAGGAGTAGCATATGCTCAAGAACCAATGGTACTGAAGGAAGTCCAGGTTGCCCTGAAAGCATTAGCCAAAACAAAGTTATTTCAATGGGAATACTTATTGGAATGTTTTAACAAGCCAATGAAGCACTGGAAGCACTCACCCCTCTATGTCAGGATATTTGAAAGACAGCTATTAGGCCACCTGACTGGAAGAGATCCAAATCTGTACCCATTCCAAAGAAAGGTGACCCAACAGAATGCTCAAGTTATAGAACAATATCATTTATATCACATGCAAGTAAACTTTGGCTAAGGATCATCGAACAAAAGTTGCAACAGTTCATTGAAAGGGATCTTCCAGAAGCTCAGGCTGATTCAGAAGTGGAGGGGCAACGAAGGATCGCATCGCTGAGTCAGATGGATCTTGGTTGGAAACCGAGAGTACCAGAAAGATGTGTACTTTGTTTTATAGACCATGCCAAGGCATTTGATTGTGTGGACCATAACCAATTATGGATAGCCTTCAGAAGAATGGGTATTCCAGAACATTTTTTTTTTTTTTTTTTTTAAACATTTTATTAGGGGCTCATACAACTGTCATCCCAATCCATACACACATCAATTGTGTAAAGCGCATTTGTACATCGTTTCTCAAAACATTTTCTCTCCACTCAAACCCCCGACATTAGGTCCTCATTTTCCCCCTCCCTCCCCACTCCCCCCTCCCTCATGAGCCCTTGATAGTTTATAAATGGGTATTTTGTCATATCTTGCCCTGTCCGACTTCTCCCTTCACCCACTTTTCGGTTGTCTGTCCCCCAGGGAGGAGGTCACATATAGTTCCATGTAATCGGTTCCCTCTTTCCTACCCATTCTCCCTTTACCCTCCCTGTTTTGCCACTCACACCACTGGTCCTATAGGGCTCATCCGTCCTGGATTCCCTGTATTTTCAGTTCCTATCTGTACCAGTGTACCTCCTCTGGTCTAGCCAGTCTTGCAAGATCGAATTCGAGTCATGGTAGTGGGAGCGGGGAGGAAACATTTAGGAACTAGAGGAAGGTTGTGTTTCTCATCATTGTTACATCGCACCGTGACTGGCTCATCTCCTCCCCGAGACCCCTCTGCAAGGGGATCTCCAGTGGCCTACTAATGGGCTTTGGATCTCCACTCCGCACTCCCCCCATCATTCACTATGGTAAGATTTTTTGTTCTTCCAGAACATTTCATGATGCTTATTTGGAACTCGTATCTGGATCAAGAGGCGGTTATGTGAACAGAACCGAGAATACTGCATGGTTTCAAATCAGGAAAGGTGTGTGACTGGGTTGTGTGCTCTCACCGTACTTATTTAATCAGTTTGTTGAGCAAATATCAGAGAGACTGGATTATCGGAAGAAGAATGTGGTATCTAGTCAAAGGAAGGCTTATTAACAACTTGTGCAATATGCACAAGACACCATCTTGTTTGCTGAAAGTGAGGAGGACTTGAAGCAGTTGGTGATGAAAATCAAGGATTCCAGCTTTCAGTAAGGATGTTAAAAACAACAATAAAAATTAAATCCTCACAACTAGACCAATAGGTAACATTATGATACATGAAGAAAAGATTGAAGTTCTCAAGGATTTCAATTAACCGTATATACTCATGTATAAGCCAAGTTTTTCAGCACATTTTTAATGCAGTTTTTGTGGTAAAATTGGGTGCCTCGGCTGATATTCGGGTTGACTTATGCTCAAGTGTGTACGGTACTTGGATCCACAATCGTGGAAGCAGCAGTCAAGAGGTCAAATAATGCATTGCTTGTTGTTGGAGTAAATATGCAGCACAAGAGCTCTTTAGAATGTTGAAAAGCAAGGGTGTCATGTTGAGGATTAAACCATAGTATTTTCATTCACCTCATATATATGTGAAAGTTGGACATTGAATAAGGAAGATTAAAGAAGAATGGATGCATTTGAATTACGATGCTGGGAAAGAATATGGAAAGGACTGTGGACTGCTGAAAGAGCAAACAAATCTGTCTGGGGTCAAGTACAATCTGTATGCTCCAGGGTGGCATGGCAAGATGTTGTCCCGTTTACTTTGTACATGTTATTGGGAGAGATCTGTTCCTGGAGAAAGGCGTCAGGGTTGATGAAGTAGAGGGGCAGGGAACAAGAGGAAGAGCATCAACAAGATGTATTGGCAGTGGCTGTAACAATGGGCTCAAATATAAAAACAGTTGTGAAGACGGCACAAGACTGGGTGGTATTTCATTCTGTCATACATAGGGTTGTTATCAGTTGGGATCAACTCGATGGCACCTAAGGGAAGGAAAGAGAAAAGAAGACAAAAATATTTCAGGAATACCGCACTTCTGATAAGAATGATGAAAACATTTGGGAACGAGGAAGGTTGAATGAAGAGCTCTGGAGGTACGATGACGATGTAAGTACTCAGCTGTTGGTCAGAAGGTTGGCAGTTTGAACCAACCCAGCAGCTCACTGAAGATCTGCTCCAGTGAAGATGACAGCCGAGAAAGCCCCACGGAGCAGTTCCACTCTGTCACAATGGGTCCAGTGAGTGGAAATCGACTTGTAGGAATTTAACAACAATAGTTGGAAACATGTGACCATAGTTGATGTCACTAAATGATTCATGTGAAGATGGATGAAAAGCCAATGGCTTTGTTACTTGTATATTTCCCACACACACAAAATATAATAACCTTTGCCCTCCTTCAAAAATCATAAAACCAAAATGGTTTTTGTCCTCGTTCTGCCTTTTCTGGGCACTAACCCAACACACTCCCTTTTTAAAATCTCACTCCCCCATGGCCTTGACAGTTTCTCTCTCTTTCCAGCTGACCACTTGGGCCTTGAAAAATCACTGCTTAATGAAGAGTTTCTTCCTGCTGAAAAATAAATCAGCGATTCCCAATTCACAAACACTAGGGAATTCAAGAGTGATGTGTTTGTTCAGATTCTGGTGAAGTATTAATTTCTTTCAAAGATCCCTTTGCACAGTAAACTCTGCCTGATGGATGAAAATATATCACATATAATTAACTGCTCCTTGAGGGCTCTTGACAGGCAGGAAAACATTAAGTAAACTGTTAGTAGCAAACCGATGTCTTAAAAGCACCTTTGGGTATCCATTCTCCATACATCCTTAATGACAAAAACTAAGTAAATTATTTTGTGATAACCTATAAATAGTTATGGCACATATACTGTATAGCCAATAATTACATGTACGTATACATAGTATTTGTTGAGGATTTATCCTGTCTGTGAAGAAGAGCAGAGAAGGCTGATGGATGCTGATGGAAGGACTAAGCATACAACCTCGGTTTCAGAATGCAGTGGAATATTGATCGAAACAATATTTTTGGCTATATTGATTTATTTGGTTGCAAAGTTGGTTTTACCAACAGTTTTTAATGTAATATGAAGGCCCCAGGTCCTTCCAGGTTCAAGTGTGATTACATTAACATTAAAGCATATTTCATTGCCTCTACGTGTAAAACCCCAGTCCTTCCAAAACCTCCACAGTTTATTCTTGGAGTTTCAAGGGGAACTCTCACATGTGCTTCATGTTCTTATGCTCTGTCCTCCGGCTTATAAACTGGAGCCCTTGAGTGGTGAGCATGCCTGGCTAGTAACCAAACATTTGATGATTGTATGTCACCCAGAGGTGCTTCTCAAGAAAGCCTGAGTAACATCCTTCCAATCACCAGCCATTGGAAACAGTTCTACTCTGAAGTATGTTTGCTGCTGTACAGTGAACCCTCGCCACTTCGCGCTTCGACTTCCCCGGCTTCACTCTATCGCGGTTTTTGCGTAACAGCGCATGCTCTGTCATTACTGCCACTGATTGGCTCATACTGTACA
>NW_022111369.1:62594050-62608740 GCF_000313985.2 Echinops telfairi | reverse complement strand
TTTGATTTACAAATAAGGAATCCTACTTCGCGGAATTTCATTTATCACGGTAGGGTCTAGAACCGATTAACCGCGATAAACGAGGGTTCACTGTACCTCAATTGACTCAGTGACAATTGGTTTGGTTGATTTGGGTTTACAACCCTCATGCTTAGTGCTGCATCCCATGAATTTCAGAAATGTAGACAGTGCCAGCTCTTCTGCAGTCTTCCCTGTGCCAAATTACATCCCTGATGAAATCGAAAAAAACGGTCCACTTCCCGGCTCTATGGCTAGGGATTCTGTTGACTGAGCTCCAAGAGAGTAAATGTTCTGCTTGCTCTGGGACCCACAGGCCCTTACGAAATCATGCCTTCGGCTTTCTGACTGAACTGTTTTCAACAGCGGGTCAAAGGGGCCCTGGTGGAGCAGTAGTTAAATGCTTGGCTGCTAACCAGAGATCTGTGGTTCAAACCTACCCTCCATGAGAAATATGTGGCAGCCCACTTCCATAAAGATTCCAGCCTTGGAAACCCTGCAGGGCAGTTCTACGCTATGCTCTGGGTGGGCCACTCTAAGTTAGAATTGACACAACGCACAATCATAATAGGGCCTGCTCGGGTGTAGTGAAGAAACTGAACTGTGCTTGGGAACATGGAACTATAGATAATCCCGTTCTCTCTACCTCCCTTTTTATTCTATGCTATCAATTCACCCAGGACAGTGCTGCTGAAGAGGACTTTCTTTGATGACATACACATTGTAGACTGACATTGTCCAATATGGCAGCTTCTAACCACATCTGGTTCATGAGCTTTGGGAAAGTGACTGTTGTGAACGAAACACTGGATCTTGCAGATTTAACCACTTTATCATCCCAGTGCTCAAAAACTCTTCTTTTCCTTTTGTAGAGAAACAGCCTGGATTCAGGCCTCTGGTGGCTCGATCCTGAGCTGGTGTAGGAGCGAGTTGTAAGCTGAGCTGACCACCACCGTTTCTCTTTTCCAGAAACCCAGAGGCCGGCCTGCGTTTGCTGAGCTGCTGACGGCTCTCACAGAGATTGCAGAGACGTAATGCTCTACGATGGGACGCCAACCCCAAAGGTCACTGTGCAAACAGTCACAAGAGAAATTCAACATAGAATCACCAACGGTGAATAGTTTGCTTTCCGGTGTTGGACACGGTGCAAAGAGCAAAGGCTTTTCAAACATTTGGATGTGCTTGAGAGACTTTTAAAACTCTTTTTCGGGGGTAATATTTTCCATGTCCCTCATGCGAAGAAGGGAGAAAGACTCTCAGCAGCCTTCATGTTGACTGTTTTTCACAATAACAGCCCCGAGAGTCCCTGTAGATATAAAACCAAGTCATGCTTTACAGGGTGAAGACATTTCTTACGGAAGTAGAGCAAGTCTTTACCTCAGTGGTCCATATATAGAAGATGAAAATGAATTCTATCAACTCATGGATCAAAGGATGTTCCTCTTCAGAATTTCATGTTTTTTAATTGTACAGACCTTGGCAGAAAATATGCCGCATAAATATGAACATTCTTTTATAATCTCCTGACATTCTTTGACAAATATGCTGTTTTGCACCTATCTGATTATTTTAGAGATAGGTGTTACTTTACAGTTCTAACTGCTGTTATAGGATGTAATCAAAGTTCCCTTTGAACATATCCTGGTGACATTTCTATTTCAAGTGATATCTGTTGTCAGGAGTAACTCAAAACCTAAATTTCAGTTCTGAGGTTTCACACTGTGCACATGTAAGATTAGATCATTAAAGGAGCCTTATTTTGTCATTAAAAGTTCCTCCACCACTGGCTTAGCCCCATTCTCTAGAGAAACAAAGCAAGTGAAGCTTGTATATGGATATCTAGAGATAAGTTTATCTCAGGGAAATGGCTCATGCAGTTGTAGAAGCTCAAAAACACAGAGTCCATGAGTCAGATAAACTGCTGCAGGTTTTCCTAACCTACATAGCTATAAGGATTGACAAACATATTATTAACATGTTAGACAGTGGGTACTGACTACAGAGACCAATGAATCCAAAGTTGACAGGTAAAACAGCATGCTGCGTCACAGACCTTAGAAGCTAATGACTCCCAGGATCAGTGTGCAATATGGCAGGCTGCTGGCCCAAGTCTGACCTGGAAATCAGCTGATGTTGAGTCAGAGTCAGAATTCAGATCCAGCAGAAAGCAGAATTTTGCCAGAATATTCAAATATATATTAGTAGTGGGCCACACCCCTGAGGAAACCCCCATTCAATTGGTTGGCATCTCAGAGATGTCATCATGGTGGTAATTATATAATATCAGATCTCAGCATGGGGGCTGACAGTATCATTACTGTTAAGCCACTGAGAATCATGGCCCAGACAATTTGACATACAGTCTTACCGATCACAGTCTACCCCTTGTCAACTTGGCACATGTGCACATCACCTTAAACCATATAATATCTCTAAATAAAAACAAGTTAGCTATATTTACATTGGGGGGAGAGGACGCTTAAGTAATTAAGGGGGGAAATTCCATTATCTTTTCATTCTATTTCCATGAATTTTTTTTAAGCTTCCTCTTATTTCCTAAGTGAAGAACACAAAAATATAGGTCACAGCAGTGGCTGTACTCAAGTGAGCATTAGTGAATGGACTGCTGTGTTACTGAGCCATGTAGAGACTCCATACCTACTATCATGGCCACTTTGTTCATGAGCCCAATAAACAATAACAGGAGTGGCTGAGGAAAAAGGACGATGGTTTTCTACAGAATAGGTGATCCTGTCCACTGGATTATTAAAATCCTCCTCTGCTGAAGTAACCCTTTGGTGACTACTCACACGAGACACACATATCCTCACTTCTTTGGCTCATTCTAAGAGGTCGTTCTATATACTTCTTCCTCATAACTCCTTGTAACCAATTTTCCTACATTGTTCCTTCCAAGTCCCTGACAATTGGCCAAAGCCCGTGAAATTATAATTTCATATGTGACTGTTTTTCTTTTCAAGCAAAATGAACCAACAGGTGCACTCATAGAAGTTATACCTATTAAGAGGATTTCCCTTCTTTCAAGAAGGTCCTAGAAATGGGCTGCAGTGATGCTGTCATCTAGTTTTGAATGATTCCTGCATATCCTTCCGAACCACCTATAAGCTAGGCACAAGTTTTCTCTTCCAATGTGATGGATCATAAGAAACTCTTCATGAGATCATAGGTGTGAACAGGAGAATGAAGGTAATGTGACAGGAGGAGAGATCATGTGCACTTGGGTCACTCCCTCATGCATCTTCCTTGTACCTTCATGCCCTGCTTGATCTAGTGTATACCACTTCCACATGCTTCTTTGCATGTCCCACTTTATAGCTCTTTGGATAAGACAACACTGAGTTCATGGTGGACAGCTTTGGCTGCATGGTTGTCCATGGTTGGACACTGAATTTTTTTAAGTGGCTCTTCTTGCCTGAGTCTTTAAGACTCCCACTAAGCAACCTTTTCCTGCATGGATCTGATAGCGGCAGAAGATACTTAAAAGATTCACCTGTGAATAATTGTGAACAGGATTCCCTGAAATGCCATCCTGCTGTGTATAAGATGAGCCCTCTTAGAAGCAAGAGAGGGGATCTCATTACCCGCAAGAGCCATGAGTAAAGAGTGTTCTCTGGACCCGAGATTCCCTGCACAGTGAACTTCTTGGATCCAGAGGACAACTATACCATCAGAGGAACAGCAGCAGAGTCTGAAGGCAGACATGGAACAGCGTTGTAGACTTCCAAGCCCATAGAGCTAGTAAAGCTGAGTGTTTCTGCACAGGATGCTGGCTTGTCGACTGGGGTGCCTCTGGACACTTAATTGGGGGAGCTGGATTTGTGGACCAATGGAAGTGGAGCTGAGTGCCTTGGGGCTGAGGTTTACTGGAGTAGGGTGCCTCTGGGCACTTAATTCTGGGGGTGGTGGTGGTGGTGTAGATTTGCTGACCCATAGAGCTTGAACTGAATGCCTTTGAGTTGAGGCTTACTGCTGATGGAATTCTCTTTGGTCATCCACTGGCAGCCCTGGAAGAACTTTGTAACCTGTCCCGATGAATGACTCTATCCTCCATTTCTCATGTGCACTACAACCTACTAACTTCCTTAATAAACCTTCTAATCATGAATTTTGTCTGTGAGCTCTGTGTAGCCATTGCACTTAGCCATGGGTGTTAGAACCTACAGGTCAAATAGAGTATACCAGTGAACATAATAAACCTACCAAAAATCTTTTTCTCAAGAACAGAGTTGTTATTTTCAAAGGATGGCAGGGTTTTGCCTCCAAATCCTAAGGGTCTATGCTGTGATTCACCAGTAAGAACTAGTCAAAGATTCCAATCTGCATTTCTATCTGCCACTGACTCATTAAGCACCATTGGGTTAGCAGATTGTATGGCCCCAAGTGGCCAAGAGGCTTGCAAGGCAATCTGAACACGTTGCAGACCCTCTCTTGTTATAGGCTTGTGTTAGTCCAGGTAGACTAGAGAAACAAACTCATAGACACTCATATGTGTATAGGAAAGAGCTTTATATACAAGTGCAATTAATATTGAGAAAACATCCCAGCCCAGTCCAGATCAAGTCCATAAGTCCAATATTAGCCCACATGTCTGGTACTAATCTATAAAGTCCTCTTCAGACTCATGAAACACATACAATGATGCCAAATACAGGCCAGTGGTGAAAAGTCTTGTGGATCCAGCAGCATTGTAAGCATCTCAGCACTGGCAGGAGTCTCCTCGTGGTTCCTCCAGCTCAGGGCACTAGGTTGGTTCCATGTGTCTTGTCAGCTACAATGTCTCCCAGGGAGTGAGCCAAGAGAGAGAATGTCTCCTGCCTCCAATGAGGGAATACAGGAGTTCCCAGAATCCTCAGGGGAAAGTCATGCCTACACAGAAGCCTCATTAGCTATGACCTGATTGACAGCCTAGACTCCACCCCTTTACTCTTAATCCTCTCAACTTGACAAACAATTATATAACTACCACTGGGCCCCACTGCAAACTAGCACCTTTCGCAGTCATTTGTTGTATAAACTGGAGTAGCATACCCAAATGAGGACTTGTCAAATTAAAAGTCCAAAGAGGGCCCTCAGGGATTGTGGCTCCTTTGTTAGTTGTGGAAAGGCCCAGATGCTAATAACGATTCTTCACCTTAGTAGAGGAACCTTGGTGGCATAGCGGTTATGTACTGGGCTGCTAACTGTAGGGTCAGCAGTTTAAAATCACCAGGCACTCCACGGGAGAAAGGCGATGCTTTCTACTCCCCAAAGAATTATTCTTGCAAACCCACAGAGGCAGTTCTACCCTCCCCTATGGGATCACTCTAATTTGGCATTAACTCAATGGCAGTGAGTCACATTAGTAAGAATATCTTCATGTGCCCACATCATTGACCTGCTATACATTTCACTGATTAGAAGGCACCCGAATTTTTGCCAGGTTAATTTCCTACCTTTTAACATATAAATGTCTTATCAATAAGTCTAGAACAGCAATTCTCAACCTGTGGGTGGCGAACCCTTTGGGGGTGGAACGACCTTTTCACAGGGTTCACCTAAGACCACTGGAAAACACATATTTCCAATGGTCTTAGGTACTGAGACACATCTCCTCTTATCAGTCTCCAGGTGGGTCCTGCAGATACACTCACATATGAGTGGCGTGATGACATCATCGCACCAACCCCATCACATAGACCCGTACAAATACAGGTGTTTGTGACAGGGTTGGTGCCATAATGCACTTACACAGACCAGTCACACATGTGTAGAGAGCAGCTACTGTGTAGAAAGCAGCTGCTGTGTTGAAAGCAGGAGTACTGGAAGTAAAACACTTCATGAATTCTAATTACTGGGTAAATGTAAAAGCATGTACTATAAAATCATCAACTACTGCAAAAAAAAAATCTGTACCATGGGAACTTTATCTGGATGCTGATTGGTCTTTTCGTATTCTGCTGTGGTTGATGTGAATACTGCCCCCTTGTGATAGTAGCATGTATGTAAAAACACAAACAATGGTAAATCATAGGAAACTTTAATGAACTATATTGACTGAACTATGCCATGTATCATCTTTTGTATTACTAAAGCTATTGTTATATATTATTTTCATTATCAAACCATCCCATGGCAATGGATTGTGTAGAGAAGAATGTTAAGAAAAGAAAATACAGTGAGGATTTTTTTAAATCATTTTATTAGTGGTTCATACAACTCTTATCCCAATCCACACACACATCAACTGTGTAAAGCTCATCTGTACAGTGAGGATTTTTTACAGTATGGTTTTACCTCAGTAATTACAGCAGGAATTGAGAAAGCGCAATGTGTTATTTGCTGTGGAGTTCTATCAGCCAAATTTATGAAGCCGAACAAACTAAAACGCCATTTGACAGCAAGCATCTGCGCTTTGCCAGCAAGGATACCAACTGTATTAGTCTGGGTACTTAGGAGAAACAAATCCACAGCAACTCATGTATAAGAGAGTTTGATGTAAAGAAAATGTGCATCACGAAAACATCCCAACCCAATGCTGCCCAAGCCCACAAGTCCAACATTAACCCATTAACCCAAAACCAGTCCACAAAGTCCTCCACCTCACAAAACAGAGGCAATGATGCCGACTGCAGGAGGAAAGCTGAGTCAGTGAACGAACAAGCATCTCAGTACTAGCTGGGGTCTCCACACGGCTGCTCCAGCACCCAGGGCTGCATCGGGATAGGTCCATGTAGCTTCTCCTTGGGGATGTCTTGTAGGAAGTCAATCTTGCAAGCTGAAGCAGGGAACTGCTAAGGCAGCTGCACCCTGGTGCAACCATCACAAAGCAAGAGACCCGAGAACTAGAAAGGCGAGGCTCACCACCCATTTATCCCTCCGCCTTTCAATTAGCCCCACATGTGATTATTGGCCAGTCTGGCACAATTAACTAACTCACCAACTATTTTAGAAGCAAAGCTGATGGACTCAGGAAAGCCAGATTTGACACTGGTGGCAAGTACCACAAACAAAACATAACATCCATTGAAGCTTCATAATTTGCTGGCACTCAGAATCGCCAGTTATGAAACCTCACACACCATTGCTGAGGATTTACTGTTGCCAGCCGCCAGAGACATTGTTTGAGTTATGAGCGGAGACGAATTTACTATGAAATTGAGTGTAATTTCCTTATCGAATGACACTGTCCTCAGAAGAATAGATGACATATCTGCTGATATTCTTGATCAGGTAATCCAGGAAATTAAAACTGCCCCACTTCCAGTATTTAGCATCCAGCTCTACAGACGTTGCAAACTGTTCACAGTTATTGATTTACGTGAGATATATTAATGATGGTGACTTTAAAGATGAGTTTCTTTTTTGCAAACTTCTTGACATGAAAACTACTGTACATGATGTATTTGACACGGTTCATTTCTGAAAGAGCCCAAGATCACTTGGGAAAAGGGTTTGTGGTGTTTGCACAGATGGTGCTCCAGCTATGCTAGGATGTCGATCTGGATTTCAACATTTGGTGCTGAATGAGTCACTGGGGCTCCTAGTTACAAACAACGCTACTTTTCCCATGGTCACAGCCCATATTCCATGTGCCCAGGGTACAAGGTGGGGGTTCTGGAACGTCTGGATGATCCCTGGGAATGAAGATTGTGATTCTAGTCTGCAGGTTAGAGAACATTGTCAGGGTAGCCCTTTTCTTTCTTGTTCATGTACTTCTTACTAATACCTCACTGATATTTCTTGGCTTCCTGAAGCTGCCTATTGACTTTAGCAAATCACACACTGCACTACTGTCTATATTACACATTACTAATAAAAGCTAAGAATTAAAACTGATGCTTATAAATGTGGTTTGCCATAGCTTGAATGCATTGTAAGTCAGAGGCTACCTGTTTCAGCTTTTTTGAGCTTTTTTGAGATAGAATTTGCCTCCATCCGTACTTCAAAATTATGATTGTTTTTAAGACCACCATTAGATCTGCATTAGAGCATAAATTCTGAGCACTAGGTTTACAGTGAAAATCTTAAATCCATTTGAGTCTCCAAATATTCCCCTTCCATTGTATTCTTTCTGACCATTAGCCAGCCACAGTGTGAATAGTTTTGCCCTCAGGCAGTGTGTATGAAAGTGGATTGCTACTACTTCCCTTGCCAGCCCACAGAGGGGCATCCTACCCTTAAGGGACTTGCCTGGGTGTGCCCGTGATGGAGTTTAGTGTACTAGAGCCCACATGGTCAAGAGTCATATTCTGACTGCCTTAGTTGGAGGACCCCTGTGGAGAGAAAGCTGTTTGTTCCTTAGGCAAATGGAACAGGGCCAACACATTTCAGGGCCCAAGGTCATGGATGGATGACAACAGCTCATCCTGGGTTGCTGATTGAAACACTGTTGGTCTGTCTTCCATCTCAAATAATCTGAACACTACTAGAGATACAAAAGTTTACCAGATTGGTCCAGCGCCTGCGAGGTAATGTAGACACTAGCTCTTATCTCAAAAATCGAAAAGGTTTGAGAGTTTACAGTCTGCAGGAGAAAAGTTATATACAAAAGAGACGAAAATTCTGTTCTAGGGCAGAAGAGAGACTCCAAATTCAAACTGTCACAAAACTGTGATCGGTGGCAGACCAAGACATCCTGGTCGCAGGTAGGATTACAGAAGCTGGAAAGGGACTGTTCTATGTAAGGTGCCGAGTTCCTGTGAACGCTCAGACACCATCATGGCCTCTTGCTAATGGCTTCCTTCACCCAGATGATGTATCTGTGTCTTGTTTTTGTCCTGTTTAAGACCTGATAAATGTGTCATTATAAGTTGTATTTTAATTTGTATTGAATTGTATTGAACTGCCCTAGAACAGTTTTTTTAAAATAAATGATTTTATTTGGGACTTTTATAGCAATTCATACATCAGTTGTGTCAAGCACATTTGTACATATGCCACCATCATCATTTTCAAAACATTTTCTTTCCATTTAAACCCTTGGTATCAGCTCCTCTTTTTTTCTCCTCCCTCTTTCCCCTCCTCCCTCCACCTTCCCTGCCTCATGCCTTCTTGATAAATTATAAACGATTATTTTCATGTCTTGTACTGTCTGCTGTCTCCCTTCACCCAAGATTCTGTTGTTCATATCCCAGGGGGAGGGGAGGAGTTGTTTTATGTCTATCATTGTGATCTTTTCCCTCTTTCCCCACTCTTCTTCTACCCACCCTCATGGTATCACTATTCCCATTACTGTTCCTGAGGGCTTTATCTGTCCTGGATTCCGTGTGTCGAGAGCTCTTATCTGTACCTGTGTACATGCTCCGGTCTAGCTGGATTCGTAAGGCAGAACTAGGTTCATGATAGTGGGGTGAAGGAAGCATTAAAGAACAAGAGGAATGTTGTGTGTTTTCTCAGTGCTAAAATGCACCCTGGATGGCTCATCCCTTCCTTGTGGTCCTTCTGTGAGGGGATATCCAATTTTCTACAGATGGGCTTTGGGTCTCCACTTCCACTCCTCTCATTTACATCGATATGATTGTTTATTTTGCGGTTTTCTAATGCCTGACACCTGATCCTGTCAACACCTCATGATCACACAAGCTACTGGGCTTCTTCCATGTGGGCTTTATTGCTTCCCTGCTAGAGGGCCACTTGTTTAACCTCAAGTCTTTAAGACCCCAGGTGCTATATCTTCTTATAGCCAGGAACCATCAGTTTTCTTCACCACATTTGCTTGTGCATCCATTTTAACTTCAACGATTGTGTAGGGAAGGTGAACATCACAGAATGGCAGGTTATTAGAACAATGTGTTCTTGCGTTGAGGGAGGACTTGAGCAGAGGCCCAATGTCATCTGCTACCTTGCTATTTAATATACAAATGTATACACATAGACTTATATCCCTATCTTTGTATATTAACATATTTACATATATACATGCCTGTATTTATACTTCTATAAATGTCTTTTGCCTCATAGTTTCTCCCACTATTTCCTTTATTTTCCTCCTGCCCCACTATCACCTAGAACATATCTTAATGGAAAAATAAAGAGATAGGTGGTACAACTCTTTTAAACATATTTAAGCCATTGAATTGTATGACATATTATATTATATACCAATAAAACTGTTTTTTAGTAATCAAGAGATAGGATTATAGCACACATTTGTTTCTAAATACTTTGATGCAAAAATATTCAGGTATTTTATAACTATCTTAGTGTAATTTATTTAATACAATTTTTTTTAGTTCTTCAAATATTTATTTTATGCATTTAAAACAATACTTTGAGAAAGTTGTATTTGCATTCGAAAAATCTTTAGCAAAGAATAAGAGTCTCTCCATCAAATGGGATTTCTGAATCTGGAGAGGCTTCTGCTGGACCATGCACTAAACCTACCAGTTACTAATTGTGGTAGTTATATAATCTGTTGTCAGTTTGAGACCTACGAGTAATGGGGTGGAGTTTAGCCTGTCAATCAGGTCTCAGCTTGATGACCTCACGTGGAGGCGCTAAGGACATAACTTGCTACAGGCTCACTCCCTGGAAGACATCCCAGCTGAGAAGAGACATGGAGCTATTCTAGAGTCCTGGAGCTGACGGAGCCACGTGGAGACCCCTGCTAGTGTTGAGATGTTTCCACTGCCACTGGATCCACAAGATTTTCCACCCTCTGACCTGAGATCTTCCTTCACTCAGTGTCATTTCATGTGTTTCGTGAGTCTGAAGAGGACTTTATAGATTGGTATTGGACATATGGGCTAATATCAGACTTATGGAATGATATGGTCTGAGCTGGGATGTTTTCTCAATATTCAATTTCTCTTATATATAAAACTCTTTCTTATATACATATGTGTCTCCCTGGATTTGTTTCTCTGGTCTACCCAGACTATCACACTAATCATTGGTCTGAAAGCCCTCCCTTGAGGATTTAATTTTGCCTAGCCCTGTGGGCTGATAAATGAGCCCTTGTGGGTCAATGTGTCTTTGCACATTTCATTATAATGTTTGGCTTTGTCTTGTCCAGCTGCCCTTTGAAAGTTTCTATTCACTTCTTTAATTTCATCATTTCTTCCAGTTCCTTTAACTACTCTATGATGAAGCACACGTTGCTGAGACCCTTCTGACATCCATTTTTATCTTTTCTTTCTTTCTTGTCTTTTTAATGACCCTTTGATTTCTTCATGAATGATGTTCTTGATATCTTCCCACAGGTCATCAGATCCTCTGTGATTAGTGTCCAATGTGTCACATCTATTCTTGAGTTCTTGAAATGCATAGATGGGCTATGGAACAGACCATCAATTGCTCGTAAGTAAGTTCAGGATGGAGCTGAAGAAAATGAAGACAAATCTATGAGAGCCAAATTACCACCTTGAGTCTCTCCCACCTGACTTTTGAGAACATCTCAAGCACAGAAAATCCTGTGAGGCGGTTCTCTTCTGTCACGTGGGGATGCGATGTATAAAATTTTGACTCCAAAGCACCTAACAACAACAAGTAGTGGTGTTAAATCTCTCTGGAGGCCATGGTTTCTCCATGTCATTCTCAAAACAAGAAGCCAGCAACCTAATTCAGAATGGCAACCTTTGCTGTTACCACTAGGTAAGGTTTGCTACTGAAGGCTAGTGGATAGAGACCAGTGGTCCTGCCACACATCCTGGGCTGCAGAGCACAGCCCGCAGCACAGAACAATCCACCTCCAAATGTCGACAGAACAGACGTTGAAAGAGGTAGACGAATTGCATGTCTATGAAGGCTAGGGATACAGAAATCTTGCCCATCACCCAGCTCTGTTTATCACTCAGTCCTCAGGTGGCCTCTTCTTCCTCTACCCTCTCTTGGTCCCCATCAATAGTAGCCACCAACAATCGGTCCAGCATTCTGACAAAATGAGACCATCTGCAGAGACAAAGTGGAAGGGAAGGCTGCTTGGATCACAACAGTGTTCTCTAGCACCTCTGTGGTTGCCATAACAACAGCCTGGTTATTGCAGAAAAGTTGGTGTAAGGCATGGGAGCACTCCCTGGCTGACTTGACCTCACTCCACTTTTGTCTGGCCTGTAGCTCCCTCTGAAATGTTGCCACAGCTTCCATATGCTTCTTGACCCAGCCCTTGCTGTGACAGTGCTTCCTGCGTGTCATCTTGAGCATGTGTGGGAACTTCCAAGTTCCATACCACAGAGAAACTGAGAATAACTTATGGGAAACAAGAATTTCTCCCAAGTTGTTCTCCCCCAAATATATGCCAGACTTAGCTGCTTGAGAATGACTTCACTTGGAGGTCATCAAGAATAGATCAGGGGTCATTCTCCCTAAGAGCTATCAGCCATCTCGACCAAGCAGACACCACTGTTTATCCCACAACAAGTAGGGCCCACTCCCTTCTGATAAGGATAGTAGTTGTCTGTTTTTTTGTAGGAGACCCCAGAGAGGTCAAATCTGTCCAAAGATGACCAAGGTTAGGCTTCCATCATGAATCTAGGGTCTGCCCATCTTGTCACATGTATACCCCTAGACCTTCCCATTTCTATGGGCACTCCCCAGCTTCATCCCCTTCCTGTCACGCTTATGCCCATCATAGATCCCCTTCCTACAATGTGTATGCCTATTGTAGTGCCCCTTCCTGTGATGTGTAGTAACCTGTAATCATGTCCCCCTAAAGAGATATAACGCTTGGTTAGCAATAAAGAAAAAGCTCTCTCTGGCTCCTGAGGCCTGGGAGCTCTCCCCGGTCCCTGAGGCTATCGCCTGCTCTCGTGGCCGGGCTCCCCCCCTCCCCCCCGCGAGGAGCTGGGGCTGAGGTGAGCATGCTACCATGAATTGTGTCTGACTCCATTATTTGAATCTCTCTTCTATCTCTCATGCTCTCTATGACTTTACTATAATCTTTACGTATTATCGCTGTACAATTGCGCCTACTGGAACTGTGATGATTTGTGGCGGACCCCTCTCCTCACCCCACAATAACTCAGATAACCTCTAAATGGCTGCCCCCCACCCTCTCCACCCCGCACCACCCCAAATTCCACGACGTCACCATGCTTTGCAGCAGAGTTTATCTGATCATGGCTGTTCTCCAGATCGGGGCAATCATTGGGCATGAGGTAACCCCCTCCAGAAGTCCCCAACACAACCAGAGAAAATGTGCCCCCCCCTCCCCCGCTTAGCAATACCTCCAACCCAACCCTCCTGCCTCTACCTGTCTAACACCATTCTCCCTCTCCTCACCCAAAATCATTGGTTAGAGAACGTGAACGCTCCACCTCCTTTTCCTGGTGTGGTTCTCACACATAAAAACCATTTGAAAGCTTTAGTGGGGTGGTGGGGGAGGGGGAGCATGAAGGGAAACTTGGGGAGACTGTGGCAGGGTAATTGTTGCCTAATATGATGATTATAATTAATATCACTAAATTGTTCATCTGGAGAATGCTGCATTGGCAAATACAGTATGACATATATTTTTACCATAATAAAACAAAAAGTGAAAAACAGCAATATAAGCAATACATTCTGCTGCACCTTCTTCCCCCTTCCCCTCCTTCTGATTTAACGGCTCTGAGGTGCTCAGGGAACCTTGGTGGTTTTAGAGCAAAACACTCAGTTTCCCTTGAGTTTTATGCTCTTTTAAGAACTATCTAAATGGGATCTAATTGAAAGCAGCAAGTCAAAACTTACATATGAACTTTAGGGGACAGTGAGTTTTCATGAATGGGAAGAGCAACTCAGGAGCCAAGGGTGAGAATGACTATACAATTGGAAGGGTGTAATCAATGTCAACATAATTCAAATGTCTTGATATTTCTTTAGCCTTCCTCCTTCAATGTCCAACTTTCATATGCATATGATGCAGCTGAAAATACCAAGGTGTGAGTCAGGTGCACCTTAGACCTCAAAGTAACATACTTGCTTTTCAAAGATTTACCTAATACAAATACAATACCGAATACAAATGCAGCAGATTTACCTAATATAATGCGCCATTTGATCTATTGATTGTTGCTTCCATGAACAATCATGGAAGGTGAAATCATTATGGAGTCATGTAAGGTGAAATCCATGGAAAAATTTTTCTCCCTCTGTCATGATGTCACCTTTTGGTCCACGTGTGAGGATTTGGGTTTTCTTTACATGGGATTGTGATCCAGACTGAAGACTGCAATCCTTGATTGTCATCAGCAAGTTCTCCAAGCTCTCCACCTCACATTCAGCGAGCAAGTTTGTGTCACCTGCATATCACATGTTGTTAAGAAGCCTTCCTCCCATCCTGATGCCCTAGTCTTCATACTAGCCAGCTTCTCTGATGATCTGCTCAGCATACAGATTGAATAAGTATGGTGAGAGGATACAACCCTGAAACACACCTTTCCCGATTTTAAACCATGTAGCAGTTCCTTATTCTGTTCATACAACTGCCTCTTAATCTATGTACAGGTTCCACATGAGCACAATGGAGTGTTCTGGAATTCTCTTTTTTTTTTTCAAGGCAATCCAAAATTTGGTATGATCCACACAGTCAAATTCCTTTGCATAGTCAATGAAAGACAAGTAAACATCTTTCTGGTCCTCTCTGCTTTCACACAAGATCCATCTGACATCAGCAATGATCTCTCTTGTTCCACGTCCTCCTCTGACTCTGATCAGAACCTTTGGCAGCTCTCTGTCAGTGTACTGCTGCAAACTTC
>NW_022111369.1:62577856-62593619 GCF_000313985.2 Echinops telfairi | reverse complement strand
AGGTTTTTCCTAAGTACTGCCAGTTTAAGATATGTTGAGAGGTTCTTCCTTTTTGATTTTCCGACTCTAGATCTTTGCACATATTATAATGTTTTACTTCATCTTCTAGAGCTACCCTTTGAAACTTGCTGTTCAGTTCCTTGACTTCATCATTTCTTTCACAGGCTTTAGCTATTCAATGATTAAGAGAACGTTTCAGGTCCCTTATGACATCATTTTGATCTTTTTTTATTTCTGTCCTGTCGTTTTAATGACGTTTTGCTTTCTTCGTGAATGATGTTCTTGATGTCCTCTCACAATTCATCAGGTCTTCTGTCATTAGTGTTCAATGTGTCAAATCTGTTATTGAAATCCAGGTAGGGTAGACTCCAGACTGTATTTTGATGTTCATGGACGTGTTTTCATTTTCTCCAACTTAAACTTGAACTCTATGTGAGCAGTTGCTTGTCTGTTCCACAGTCAGTGTCTGGCCTGGTTTGCGCTGTTGATATTGAGCTTCTCTGTCATCTCTTCTCAGGGATGTAGTTCATTTGGAGAAGTCCATGTGTATAGTTGCCTTTTGTGTTGTTGAAAATAAATATTTGCAACGAACAGTTGTTGGTCTTGCAGATTCCATCATGGGATTTCCAGCTTCATTTCTATCACCATGTCCATATTTTCCAACTGCTGCTCCTTCCTTTTTGTTTTCTACTTTTGCATTCCAATCGCCAATAGTTATCAATGCATCTTTATGGCATATTGGATCAATTTTCAACTGAAGATATGTAGAAATGTTTGATTTCTTCATCACTGGCTTTGGTGGTTGGTGCATAAATTTGAATAACAGTTTATTGAATGAATTTCCATGAAAGTGGATAGATGTAATCCTATCATGGACAGCATTGTAATTCAAAACAGATCTTGGAATGTCTTTTTTGATGATGAATGCAACACCATTTCTCTTGATTGTTTAATCCTAGCAAAGTAAACTCTATGATTTCCTGATTCAAAATGTCCAATAACAATACATTTCAGCTTACTAACACTTAAAATGTTGATCTTTAAACAGCCCATTTCATTATCAATGACTTTCAGTTTTCCTTGATTCATATTTTATACATTCCAAGTTCCAGCAATGAGTTAATGAGAGGTTATTCCAGTAGCAGTTACATTTGAAAACCATTGCTCTTTTAGACCAGTTTGTCTAAGACCTAGAACCTGTTGAAATGCAGATTCTGATCCAGTAGGTCTGAAGTGGGGCCTTGGATTCTGTTTTTGAATAGGCTCCCAGGTGATGCTAAAGGTGCTGCTTCTTAGACCATATTCTTCTTCTTAGAGCTAGATTTGGCCTCCTGCTTCCCTGAAGCTATCGTGGCTAACAAGATTCAAGGAGAGAGAAACTGTCTTATGAGTAAGTGGAAATATTTTCAAAATATAAATCCCATTACATGTGGCAACAGAGTGCTTTCTAGAAGATAATGTGAGTTTACCTATTAAAAGTTAACCACATATCCCACTGGGAAAGGGGTAGTGAAATTATCTGTGTTATGCAGGGTTCTCTAGAGAAACAAAACCAGGACACTTATGAATATAGATGATAGATAGATAGATAGATAGATAGATAGATAGATAGATAGATAGATAGATTTATACAGCACAAAGGAATATAACAGCTAATTAGTCCACACAACAGTACAGAGGGCTCAACTCAACTCACTTCCATGGAACAGTTAATATTCTGGAAGTCCTTCAACTCACATGGGCTGCTGGGTTCAAGGTTAAGGAAGCAGACAGCTGAGTCTTCCCTTGGGCAATGCAGGCAGTCTGCCCACAGGCAGCAAACAGCAGGGCGGGTCATCAACAGTCAGCAGCTCAGGAGCTCAGTAAAGCAGGCCCAGAGAGGAAATCGAACTCAAGCAATGCAAGGTGACATGATCCACCAGCCCATGCACAAGAACAAATTCAAGGTGGATGACAGACCTAGAAGTAAAATCCAAAACAATCAGAACCATCAACATAGGAATTGGGACAAACCTATGAACCTTGTCTCAGGGAATACATAGGCTAACTTCAATAGGGAAGGGTAAACACACAGGAGAACCTGAACTATAAATGTGGGATATACTAAGGATAAAACATCTGCGTGTGTCAAAAGACTTCACCAAGAGAGTAACAAGAGAACCCACAGACTGGGAGAGGATTTTTAGCAATGACACAACAAAGGGCTTATTACTAAAATCTACAATATCCTCCTAGCCTGCAAAAAGAAGAAAATAGTTAACCCCCTGATTAAGTAGGGGTTAAAAAGACCTGAACAGAAGTTTAACAATGGAGGAGACACGAATGGCCAACAAACAATATGAGAAAATGCTCCTGATCATTAGCCATCAGAAAAATGCAAATTAAAACAACCATGAGATATAACCTACCACCCTTGAGGGAGTCCACATCAGAAAATCAGACAGCAACAAATGTTGGAGGGGATGTCCTGAGATAGGAACGCTTCTCTACTGCTGGTGGTCATGTATATATGGTACAGCCTCTGTGGAAAGCAATCTGATGATTTTTAAAGCAAATGAAAATTAAGCTTCCCTAAGATCCAGCTCTACTGGATCCAGCTCTACCCAGAAGAGGTAAGAATTAGACAATGACCAGTCATCTGCAATCCAATGTTTACTGCAGCACAATTCACAATCGCAATGAATTGGAAACAACATAAATTTCCATCGATAGACAAGTGGATTAGAAAACTCTGGCACATACACACAATGGAGTACTATGCATTACTAAAAAGCACTGAGGATCACATGAAACACATCGTCTCATGGGAAGAATTGGAAGAAATTATGTTAGGTGAAGTTAGCCAGTCACAAAAGGACAAGAACAACATGAGTTCCCCAAGGTAAGTATAATCAGCACAGTAGGTATAGAAGAAAACTCGCTTATCCCACACTATATGGGTTGAGGGACAGGCAGTCGGGTGGGGGACAGTCTAAACCCAAGGTTGTACATGTTATTCCAACACAAAAAAGGGAAAACTGGGAAGGTGGAGGGAGAAAAGGGGGCGAGGAGGGCAGGGAGATGAAGTCATTGGGGGAGCAGGGCACTAACCCACCCATTGGTTATGTCTCCACTGAATTGAGTGTGCATGCAGACCCTACCACAGCACACCAAACCTTGAGGGCAACATGACCACATGGAGCAACTCATGAATAGAATAGGCTACATGGCCAGCCCCAATCAGAGCCAAACTGACCCTCTCCCTAGAAGTATGTGCTACAGAGGACAACACTAAACCTACAGATTGGGCAGAGGGGCTGGCATGCCCTGCCCACATGGAAGCAAACCAAGAAGGAATGAGAGTGAGGGTCTAGACCTCATATTGGCACACCAAGCCTGGAGGACGGCATCCCTGCATGGAGCTGCTAAAGCATGGAGAGGACTGTAGGGCCAACAACAGCTCGAGACATGATGTCTCCTCACTGGAGCTTACCGAGACAGAGCACAATCCTGGGAACACACAGTAGAGCGTTAGTCCAGTCTGAACCCCCCACAGCAGGGCAAATCCTGAAGGGAACATAACAGTCAGCAACAGGAGCAAAGCAAAGCCACAAAGCCCCTGAGGAGCGAGCCCCCAAAATAAACTACAGGTTAGGAAGGGCAATTCCTGGAATTTTCCCAGGACCAGTGGGGAGATAGTCATAAAGGTCAGTGGACACTTTTCTGTCCCTCCCCCCCTAGTTATTATTATCTTTTCTCTCTCTTTTTATTCAATACTTTGTTTTCTTTTTGTTTTCTCTCTGCTATTGTTGGTTTTACCTACTGTGGTAGTTACATATTCTGGTGTCAACTTGAGACTATTAAGAGTGAAGGGGTGGAGGTTAACCTGTCAATCAGGTCACAGCTTGATGACCTCATTTGGAGGCATAACGGAGATAAATCACTCACTGGAGGCCAGATCCACACAGGCTCTCTCTGCTTCATCTCCTTATGAGACATTCCTGTTGACAAGCCACATGGAGACATACTGATGGAGCCTGAGCCCTGGAGCTGGAGGAGCCATGTGGAGACCCAGCCAGTGTTGAGATGCTTCCACCACCACTGGATTCATAAGACTTTCCACCCACTGGCCTGTGATCTTCCTGCATTTGGCATCATTGCGTGGGTTGCATGAGTCTAAAGAGAAATTCATAGACAGGTATTGGACATATGGGCTAATACTGAACTTATGGACTTGATCTGGACTGGTCTGGGATGTTTCCTTGATATACAATTATTCTTTATGTAAAGCTCTTTCTTATACATATGAGTGTCTCTGGATTTGTTTCTTTAGTCAACCCAGACTAACACACCTACTTATATAAGATAGGCATGGGAAGCAAGCTCGAGGAGAAATAAATTGGACTGACAGTTCCGGAGAGACTTAGGGAGAGGAGGAGGTATGGGAAAGGAGCGGTGAGCAAACAACGCCATAGACAGGGAAACAACTAGGAAATTAAAATCAACAACAAGGAGGACATAGAGATCCTAGGGGTGTTGGAGCAACAGCAATCTAACTGAGAGGAATTACTAAGAGGCAGAAGAAGGGTGAGCATGATGGTGGGGCAGTAGGAAAGTAAAAGGAAGCAGAGGAAAGATCTAGGAAGCAAAGCTATGGATAGAGGTATAAACATAGATGTGTACATATGTAAATACATTAATTCATAAAAATATTGGTATTGGCCTATGTATATATATTTATATGGCAATACACTGAGGTAGTGGGCGGACTCTGGGCCTCTGCTCAAGCCCTGCCCCAAGGCAAGAACACTTTGTTCTAACAGCCTGGCATTCTGTGATGCTTACCCTCCTGGCACGATCGTTGAAGGCAATATGGGTACATAAGCATATGTGATGAAGAAAGCAGAAGGTGCCTGACTATCAAAAGATAAAGTGTCTGGGGTCTTAAAGGCTTGAAGTTAAATAAGCGGCCATCTAGCAGAGAAGCAACAAGCCCACATGGAAGAAGCACACCAGCCTGTGCAATCATGAGGTGTCGACGAGACTGGGTAACAGCCATCAAAAGACCCAAAACAAACAAAAAAACATATTGTTGAGAACGAGAGGGGTCACAGCAGAGACCCCAAACCCATCTGTAGACAATGGACCATCCCCTCACAGAAGAGTCACAAGGAAGGGATGGGTCAACCAGGGCGCAATATAGCACCAATGAAACACACAATATTCCTCTGGCTCCTTGAGGCTTCCTCACGCCCCACTCTCATGAGCCCAGTCTGCCTTTCACAACAGGCTAGACTGGAGCATGTGCACAGGTACAAATAAGAGATAAGCGCTCACGATACACGGAATCCAGGAACAGAAATGGGAGTACAGTAGTGGCACCAGGAGGGTGGGCAGAAGATGGGGAGAGGAGCGGAGCAAGGGGGAATCCATGATCGACACATCACCACCACCCCTAACCCCCACAGGGGACAACAACAGATACTATGGGGGAAGGGAGACAGTGATTGGTGTAAACTATGAAAATAATAATAATTTATAATTTATCAAGGGGTCATGAGGGTGGGAGGGTGTAGGGGTGGAAAAGGACAGCTGATACCAAGGGCTCAAATAGAAAGTAAATGTTAAGAAAACAATGATGGCAACATACGTACAAATATGCTGGATAAAATTTATGTATGGATTGTTACAAGAGCTGTAATAGCCCCCAATAGAGTGATCTTTTAATAAACAACAAAAAACGTGAACCACAGTCGTCTCTCTCTAGTCTTCTTCTATAGAAAGCTAAAATACTATAAATATTTTAAAATAAATTATTAAAATAAATCTATTAAAATAAATAGAACCCGTTACTGAAAGCACACCCACATGAGAAGGGTCTGCATGGTCGGATACAACCACAAGTGGTGGAGGAAGGAAGGCATTTCCAAATGAAGAGGCCATGTCTCACTTGGTGGAAAACGCTTTCTCTCTCCGGCACGCTGCCTCTTCTCACCTCCTCATGGCTTTTAGACTCGGAAGAAGAGCTCCTGCTTTGGACTGTGGCAGCAGGCAGGCGGATGAAGGCCTGTAGAGAGACGACACCTGCGAAACTTGAGCTTCACATCAGCCACGAATGATTTCAGTGTAAGTGTTGCACTCATCATTCACAGACAGAAGGCCTCCCTGTCCCAGGTTTGCTTTGCACATGAGCCTGATGGCGCCGCACACGTACGAAGAGGGTATGAAAGGTTTCTCGCCACATAAATGAGGCTTTCAAGCAGGGCAGCTTCTCAACCAAGTCAGGAAATGGCAGGGAGAGAAGTCAACTTGGGTTTTCTGGTGGGTAGGAATTGGGCCTGGAATGAGAGGCTTTCATGAGCTACTGGGCTTAGGTGGTTTCCACTTCCCATCCAAGGAGGAAACACCTGGATTTTCTTATCCACTTCTCCACAAGTAGGAGAGAAGGCAGACTCTTACAGTAAGTATGCCCAAATATTGAATGAGACATAATTACCCTAAAAAAGTATTCGCTCTTTATCTGAAATTTAAATGTAACTGGGCATGCAGTGTTTTTCTTTGCAAAATATAGTACCCTTACCTAAAGAACAGGGCTAACGACTTCAGGTCCCTCCTAGCATTGTTGAGCGACTGCCCCAGTCCTGAATCGCCCACTTCTACACTTCTTGTCCCACTTCTAGTCCTCCCTGTCCCAGGTTTGCTTTGCACATGAGACTGATGGCGCGGGAGAAAGATGAAGGTATTTGCTCTTGTAAAGATTTAAAGTCTCAGAAACCCAAAGGGGCACTTCTACTCTATCTTACAGGGTTGTAATAAGTTGAAATTGACTCAGTGACAGTCAATGTTTTGATTTGATAGATGTATTAGAACAGTGTCATAGAGTAAATACTCAAGAAGTGTTAGATAACATTTACTTATATATTTGGATTAAATGTGTTGTGATAAAGCATTCTATTTGAATTTTCATGTAGACATTGGGATGTGTTAGCAGTAACATTGTCAAATTACTTACATTTTGCAAGGGCAAAGTTTAAACAAAGATCAAGGATTCTTGTTCAGGGAGGAACAGATATTGTACCTTATCTTGAAGTTTGTTGAAATCTGTATAAGAAATTGAGGACAACCACACATAGAACATGTGTACGTGTATACTATATCTCCTCATTTTTCTTTCACAGATTTGAAATCGAATTGAGACCAACAGGTGGAGCTTTAGATTATATCTATGGTTCTCAGCCCTGGTTGCATATTAGAATCATCTCGAGAGCTTTTAGGAACTATTGATACCTGGAGCCCACCCTTGCATGTTCTACTTAACTGGGTTAGGGTGTGGCCCAGGTATTGTGAGCTTTTAAAACCTTCTCAGGTGAAGGTGATAGACAGACAGCCAGGGCTTAAACTCATGAGACTAGATAAAATACTTCATGTATGCATAGATAAACTTACCCTAGGTTGAAACTTCTTATGAAGTTTATTGGGAGAAAGGTAAGTGTTCTACTAATGTCTGGTGACTAACAGCTGCCCCACAGGCTGTCCCTTGTGCTCCATTTGGTCTCTGCTGTTTCACGGAGGGACCAGGCTGAAAAGTAGTTGAGCCAATCACTAGGATAGCTATAGATTCAAAAGTAAGAGCAGAGGAAATGCAGTGGCTAATTGCAAAAAGGATGAGAGCCCAAGTCTGTAGCTTCTCCTCATTTGATTTCATGTGTACCAGGCTGAGGTAGTTAGTTTATTGTGCCAACCTGGCTGATTAAACACATGTGGGGTTAATTGAAGGGGGGAGAGATAAATGGCTCGGTGAGCCTCGCCTTTCTAGTTCTCGGGTCTCTTGCTTTCTGATGGTAGGACCAGGGTGCAGCTGCCTTAGCCAGTTCCTTGCTTCAGTTGGCAAGGCTCACTTCCTGCAAGACATCCCTGAGGAGAAGCCGCATGAACCTACCACGATGCAGCCCTGGGTGCTAGAGCACCTGTGTGGAGAGCCCTGCCAGCGCTGAGATGTTTACATATTCACTGACTCAGCTTTCCTCCTGCAGTCAGCATCATTGCATCTGTTTTGTGAGACAGAGGAGGACTTTGTGGATTGGTGTTGGACATATGGGTTAATGGGTTAATGTTGGACTTGTGGGCTTGGGCAGCACTGGGTTGGGATGTTTTCTTGATGCACACTTAACCTTTATATAAAACTCTCTCTTATACATGAGTTTCTGTGGATTTGTTTCTCTAAAGTACCCAGACTGATACACAGGCCTCTGGGAAAGAATATGAAATGTGCCAAGATGCTGGCCGACTGCTGCTGTGTATATCTCATCAAAAGGACACGGGTGGTGCCATCGTTAAGTGATTAGCTGCTAACCAAAAGTTAGGCCGTTGTTATCCACCCCAGTGTTTCTTGGGAGCAAGGTCTGGTGATTGCTCTCATAAAGATTATACTCACCAGCAACCCTGGGGGTGTAGTAGCCTATGCATTAGGCTGCTAACCACAACATTATCTTCAGAAAACTATGTCATCAGTAACTAGGTACCATCCAGTCAATTCTGGCTCATAGCAACTTATGTACAACAGAACAAAGCATTGCTTAGTACTGCACCATCCTCAGAACTGTTGTGTTATTTGAGCCCCTTGTTGCAGACAGTGTGTCGATCCAAGTCACTGAAGGTCTTCCAGTTTTTCAGGGATTCTCTACTCTAGCAAGGCTAGTATTCTCTTCCAGAGACTAGTCATTCTTGATAACCCATCCAAAGTACTTAAGATGAATCTTGCACTTGCCATCCTTACTTCTAAAGATCATTGTAGCTGTACTTTGTCCAAGACAGGTTTGTGAGTTTTCTGGTGGTCCACAGTACTTTCAGTATTCTTCACCAAATCATCATTCAAATGCATTGATTGTTCTCGTCTTCCTTATTCATTATCCAACCTTCAAATGCACACGAGACAAAAATACTGTGTTTGGGGTTGGGTACACATTAGTCCTCAAAAGGACATATTTACTCTTTAGCACTTTGAAGAGGTCTTGTGCAGCAGATTTGCCCAGTGTGATACATCATTTGATTTCCTGATTACTGCTTCTATGAGGGTAAATTGTGTCTCCAACTCAAATGAAATTCATGACAACTTCTATCATATTCCCAATTATCATGGCATTGTCTACTGGCTCAATTGTGAGGCTTTTGCTTTCTTTACATTGAATGGTAATCCACACTGAAGGCTATGGTTTTTAATCTTCATAAGGAAGGGTTTCCAGACCTCTTGGCTTTCATCAAGCAAGGTTTGTATTTATATATCGCAGATTGTTAATGAGACTTCCTTCAATCCCAATCCTGTGTTCTTCTTTCTATTGTCCAGCTTTGAAGATTATTTGCTCAGCATAAAGATTGAATGAGTATTGTAAAAGGTCACAACTCTGATACACCACTTTCTTGCTTTTAAACCAAGAAATATCACCTTGCTCTGTTCAAACACCTCACTCAGAGCCCAGGTACATATTCTGCATGAACAAAATAAGGTGTTCTCGAATTCCCATTCTTCTCAATGCTAACCATAATTTGTTAGGATCTGCACAGTTGAATACTTTTGCATCGTCAATAAAACAAAAGTAAACATCTTTCTGGTATTCTTAACTTTCAGCCAAGATCCATATGATATCCCTAATTCTACATTCTCTCCGAATGCAGCTTTAATTTCTGGCACCTCTTTGCTGATGTATTTTTTGCAGTGAAGAAGTTGATGGTCTTGCCAAATTCTATCATAGAATCTCTAGATTTGGGGGTCTAACAAAGCCGCGGTATTTTTAATCACTTACATGCAGTGAAGGCTGCACAGTGACCGAGGAAGAATGGAGAAGAATGGATGCATCTGAATTCCAGGTTCATGAAGAACACTGAAAGTACCAAGAACTGGCAGACAAAGAAACAAGTCTATTTCACCAAAGCCATATTTTCCAACTACTAATCCTTGTTGTTTCCAACTTTCATATTCACTCATCAATTACTATCACTTGACTGAATATGATATCAATTTCTAACTGAAGAAGCTGGTAGATTTCTTTATCATTGGCTTTAGTGGTTGATATGTAAATGTGAATAGTAGTTGTTTTAACTGGCCTTCCTTGTAAGCATAGATAGCATCCTATCACGGATGGATATTTACTTCAAGTTGATCTTGATGTGTTCTTTTGGGTGATGATTGTGATGCTATTCTTGGATTTCTCATTCCCAACATAATAAACCATATGCTTGTCAGTTTCAAAATGGTCAATGTCTTAGGCTGGGTTCTCTAAATAATTGTTCTCCCGTGTGTGTGTGTGTGTGTGTGTGTGTGTGTGTGTGTGTGAGAGAGACACACACACACACACACAAATGGCTCACACAGTTGCAGCAGCAGGGAATTTCCAAGACTCAGATGTCTGACTGGAAGCTTCTCTATTGTCAAATAACGGCAGGGCCTGATAGCCCAAACTTGCCAGGTCAGATCACAGGTTTGGGCCTGCAGAGATACATAAATTCAAGATCAGAAGGTAAGAAGGCAGGCTGCAGACATCCAGAACTGGCAGGCAATACCACAGGCTACTGACTAAAGTCCAAAGATATGGATCTTGAGGGACAGTCTACATGAAGGATCCAGACCAGCAAAAAGCAAGCTAACTTTTCAACAACATCAAATTAATATTTTAAGCAGGCCACACCTTTGAGGGAACTGTCTTTCCATTCATTGGATCGGGGTTATGAGTAAGTGTGGTGCATCCCATACGAATGCTCTTAAAACGGATTGGCTGTTCATAGCTGATCCCATTATGGGGATGATTCCATCGTATTGAAATGGAATACTCATAATGGGCCATTACCAAGTCTTAACTGCCAAGCCACTGAGAATTCTGGCCCAGCCAAGTCGACACAAAGCCTTCACTATCATAGACGGTACCACATCACTGTTGTTGATACTTTTGTTAGGTGCCAACCCATAGCGACCCTATGCACAACAGAACTAAGCACTGCATGGCCAGGTGCCATCCTCACAATTGCTCTCCAGAGACTGGTCTCTCTTGACAATAAGTCCAAAGTATGATAGACAATAGCTTGCTATTCTTGCCTCTAAGAGGCACCCTGGCCTTAACTTTCTCTAAGACAGCCCAGTGCAGGCCATAGCACTTTCAATACTTGTCTCCAGCATCACGATTTAGATGCATCAGTTCTTCTACAGTCTTCCTTATTCAAGGTCCAACTTTCAGATGCATATGATGCGATGGAGGATAATATGCAGTGGAGAATGGAGAATTCCTAAGCTACTGATCTTGATGTGCTCCATTTCATTTTTGAGGACATCTAATTTTCCTCGATTAATACTTTGAATATTCCAGATTCTGATTATTAGTGGATTGTTGCAGCCGTTTCTTCTCATTTTGAGTAGTGCCCCAACAGCTTATTAATGATAGTCCCTAAAGTTGTATATTCAATTCTATCACATGGAGTTTTTATAAGTTGAAATCTGACTCACAGATCCCCAACAACAACATATCTTGTGGGGGTTGGGAGGATGTTCCATGAGAATGCCCCGAAGGGCTCAGGAAGGAGCTAAAAGCAGAAACAAAAACAGCACCTGATGCAGTTGTCTATTCTTATTCAGGGGAACTCTGTGTGGTACAGAGCACACCTGTTGGGGGAGGGCAAATGCTCAGGCATTCCCCCCCTGAAGGCAGTCAGTTGCCAGACTGCTGTCTCATCCCACCACAGGGGTGGGCCTGCTCCCTGATGCTGGAGCCTAAGGCCATTAGTTTGATTCCTGTGGGCGGAGTTCACACCCAACTGATAATGGTTCCCATGAAGACCCAAAATCAAGTTAAGCTGTTACCAGAAATCTAGGATCCGCCTATCTTGCCGCCTATCTTGCCGCATGTACACCCCCAATCCCTCCTCCTTCCATAGCGCATATGTCCCTAGATCACCTCCTCCCATCACTGTAATACCTGTAGCACAATCCTTTCCTGTGACGTATGTCTTCACCTGTAATGTGGGGGCTTGCACGTCCCCAATGTCCCCAGAGAGTATAAAAGCTTGGGGAACATTAAAGCTCTCTCTCACTCCCTCCACGTGGACCACCAAGCGGGGCTGAGGTGAGCATGCTATCATAATATGTGTCTGACTCCATTTATTTCTATATATCTCTTTTATCTCTCATGCTCTCTATAACCTTACTATAATATTTACTTATTATCGCTGTACAATTGCGCCTACCAAACCCGTAGTGATTGTGCTAGGAGCTGGCTTCTTCTGGCACACCCCTGTTCCACAGGATTTTCTGGGCTGTAAATATGCTGCACAAGGCTTCTTAAAGTGTTGGAAACCAAAGATGCTACTTGGAGGACTAAAGTACACCTGACCAAAGCCAGTCTTTTCAGCTGGTTCCTATGCACAAGAAGTTTGGGCATTAAGTAAGGAAGACTGAAGAAGTGGTACATTGACTTGTGGTGCTGGGGCAGAATATTGACAGTTCCGTGGACTGTGAAAAGGACAGACTGATCTGTCTTGGGAAAAGTAAGGCAAGGATGCTTTCTTAGAGGTAAGGATGGTAAGACTTTGTCTTACATACTTCAGCGATGTTGTGAGGAGAGACCAGTCCGTGGAGGACACCATGATTAGTAAAGTAGAAGGGTGGTAAAGAAGAGGAAGGCCCTTAAGGAGATGCGCTGACACAGTGGCTGCAACAATGGTCTCAAACATGAGAACAATTGTGAAGGTGGCACAGGCCTGGCCAGTGTTTCATTTTGCCGTACATAAGGTTGTTATCAGTTGGAACCAACGCCATCGCACCTCATAACAGATGGAAGCAGATCACCAGGACTTTTCTTCTGCGTTACTGCTGGGTAGGTTTAAACCACAAACCTTCAGGTAGGCAGTCAATCATAAACAATTTGTACCTCCCTACGACCTTCCAAGAAAGAGCTAGGGGGGAGGGCTCAGATGATTTTATTTTATTAGTGTGTGTGTGTGTGTGTGTGTGTGTGTGTATAAACTGATGGCTGACTGAAGTCCTTGGGTGGTATAAATGCCTAATGAGTTTGGCTTCTAACTCATAGGTAGGAGGTTTGTCTACCCAGAAATACCTTAAGAAAGGTTTAGTGATGTACTTTCAAATACAATCAACAGTTGGCAGCCCTATGAAGCACAGTTCTACTTTGACATACATAGGGTTGCCTTGAATCAGACTCAACTGTAACTGGTTTGTTGGTTGATAAGGGAAATTAAAGTTGAGTGACTGCTGACTTTGAAGTAAGCCTCATTCGGCTTTCTGGTGGCTCAGCTTTACATGTTCTGCTGGGCAACGTGGTGTAGCTCATCCTTTCTGCTCTCATTCCTGATTATCAGGGCAACCCTTTCAGGCACATGGATGTGCTTAGTGGAATAGTTCATCTGCACTCTGTTGGACGGTGACTTGTTCGGGTGTTGTGAAAGTAAGATCATGTGCAGATTTGTGGAGCTTGCTTCCTCCAGCGGCAGCCACTTCACTCTGCTCAGCAAAGCAAGTAAGCGTTACACATGATCTTGTTTGACCAGTTCCTCCACACCTTTTATTTTTCCTTTTTGCTCCAAGCTAATCTTCCATCAGCGGGCCCCTCCCTAGAAGAGGTGGAACTGCTACGTGTGTAATCTACACGAACTGAATTCCCTAGGTCTGTCTGATTCTCCACCAGTTTAGTTCTCACGGTGTAAAACAAACAAAGACCACCACAAGTCCCACTGACATCTGCCTTCCCTCTTCTCCAGTAAACTTGACCCAGGAGCCTCTCTGCCGAGTATCTATCTGCTTCTCTCCCAGTCTATGGTGAGAAGACCCAATTACTGCTTCACTTACTATTTCTACCCTGTGATCCTGAAAACTGACTCACTGTGGGGCCGAGTGGAAAGCCCTGCCCTTTTTCTTGGACATGTAAAGATTATTCAGAAGGAATTAAGCTAGTGATCGACTTCCAAAAATTAGCCAATGGAAAGTGAATATATCACAATGGTTATTTTCCATTCTGGGGTGGTTGGTGGGGCCCAGGAGTCACTTGATGGCAGCAGATGACTGTGTGTGAGATGGGGGTAAGAGAAGGCTTCCTGTGGTTTTGTGAGTGTCACAATGGAGAAAATGGATGTGAATATCTGCATATCCTAAAGCCAGGGCAACTTGGCTTGTAGATCTGGAGCCCCTCCTACCCCTTGAGGGTATTTGCAAATAAAATCTAAAATGCTGAACATATCTTCCAACCCACCGATTTTCTCTTAAACTCACGGCATTTAGAGATTCATCGTTCCCTCATCATGATTTGTAAGCTTGCTCACTCTCTCGCTCCACAGCCTTTGTTATATAGCAAAGACGCTGGCTTTCTTTGGAGGGAACTATGTTGATCAATATAGTGGCACCACTTGTCTGTCAGTTTGCTGTGCTGTTGTGGCCTGAGAGTTGCTGGGGTGCTGGAAGTTGTGTCCCCGGAATTTGCCACAGGGCGTTGTCAGATACAGTGCCAAACGAGGAGCCACTGAATGTGGAAGGAGCTCAAAATGCTGTGGGGAAGAACTGCCTCTTAAAGTCAGTTGACCTTAATGAAGGGGATGGAACACAGCTGTTGAGCCCTGGCTCAAAGTAAGAGAAACAGCTGCCTTAATAATTAGAATGCAGGATGTAGAGAGAATGGATTCAGGAAAGTAGGAAATTGTCAAAATTAAGTGGAATGCATTAAAGATCAATATCCTGGGCATTAGTGAGCTGAAATAGACTGGTACTGGCCATTTTGATTCAGATAACCATATGGTTTGCTATGCTGGGAAAGAAAAATTTAAGTAGGAAAGAATCACATGCATTATCAAGAACATCTCAAGATGTATCTTGAAGTGTAATGCTGTCCGTGATGAGATAATGTGTATTCACCGACAAGGAAGATCAGTTAATACAAATGCTAACAATTATGTATAAACCACTGAAGCTAGAGATCTTGAAACGGGAGAATCCTACTAAAGTTTTCAGTCTGAAATTGATCAAGCATGCAATAAAGATGCTTTGATAGTTACTGGTGATTGGAATGCAAAAGTTGGAAACAAAGAGGAAGAAGCAGTAGTTGGAGAATAAGGCCTTGGTAAAGGAAATTATGCTGGAGATCTGATGACAGAATATTGCAAGACCAAAGAATTCTTGCAGATACCTTTTTTAACAACATAAACGATAGTAATGCACATGGATTTTGCCAGATAAAATACACAGGAATCAGATTGACCATAATTGTGGGAAGAGATGATATAGAAGCTCAATATCAGCAGCCAAAACAAGACCAGGGACAACTACAGAACAGACCATCAATTGCTCATATGCAAATTTAGATTGAAATTCAAGAAAATGAAAACAAGTTCATGTGAGCCGAAAATCTAACCTTGAGTATATAGTACCTGGTCTTCAAGAACATCTCAAAAACAGATTTAGAGCATTGAACAGTAACAACAGAAGAATTACAAGCTCTAGAAGATTATCAGGAAAATCATACATGAAAGAGCAAAAGGTCACTATGTGGAAGAAATGATGAAGTGAAAGAGCTGAACAGAAAATCTTCAGGCAGTTTGAAAAGATATAGTAAAGTGTAATAATAAAATGTGCAAAGATCTGGAGTTATAAAGCCTAAAGAACACTCTCAGTATACATCAAGCTAAGAGGGTTGAAGAGAAATTATAAGCCTGAAGTTGCAATGCTGAAAGATTTCATGGGCAAAATATTAAACAATGCATGTAAAGTAGATATAAGGGCACGCAACCCAGAAGCAGG
>NW_022111369.1:62568733-62577163 GCF_000313985.2 Echinops telfairi | reverse complement strand
TACGATCACATGCAAGCCAAATATTTTGAAGATAATTAAAATACAGCTTTGGCAGTACACTGACAGGGAGTTGCCAGAAATACAAGCCAAATTAAGAGGATGGGGAATGAGAGATATTATTACTGACATTAAATGGATCTTGACTGAAAACAGAAGACCAGAAAGATATTTATTGACTATGCAAAGGCATTCAACTGTGTGTGTACTGACTATGGATAACACTGAGATGCAAAGGGACTCGAGAACATTTCTTTGTTCTCGTGTGGAACCTGAACATGGCCAAGAGGCAGTTGTTCTAACAGAATAAGATACTACAGTGTGATTTGAAATCAGGAAAGATGAGCAGCAGGGCTGTAGCCTCTCACCATCCTTTCAATCTGCATGCTAAGCAAATGATACAAGAAACTGGACTATCAGAGTTGGAGAAAGGCTCATTAACAATTGCCTCATATACATATGAACATTGGACGATCAATAAGAGAGACCAAAGAAATGAAACATATGACTTATGGTGTTGGTGAAGAATACTATACCATGGGCTGCCAGAAAAACACAGCAAAGATGGGCGAAACCTCATCTCACGTACTTTGGACATGTCATCAGGAGGGACTAGCCCATCATGCGTGATAAAATAGAGGAGGGCCAGTACAAAAGAGAGAATGCCTCTCAACACAGTGGCTGCCACAGTGGGCTCAAACATCACACCTGTGACGTGGTGCAGACTGGGCAGCGTTTTGTTCTGTTGTACATTGGGTTGTGAGTGAGAATCTACTTTACAGACCTGACCTAACAATGAGGTTTTCAATTTGTAGGGGGGAGGGGGGGCTCAGAATCTTTGTCCCCCGAGCTTACCTTTCAGAAGCTTCCTTTAAGTGACAGCCAGTATGAGGAAGTGCTTTATATTCATAATTACAGTTTTCTGGGGAGAACTGCTGCTAGGTAAGGGGCTCAGCTTCAGCTGACTCTATGGGAGACAGAGTAACACACTGTCCCATTCTGCATCCTCCTCATAGCTGTTGCCATGCTGTCCTGACTGTGCTGAGGATGTGTTGTTCCTGGGCTGTGGGGGAAGGCTAGCCCCCCATAATTAATCGCGAGTTCTATAGGCACAATTGTTGTTAAAAAATATAGATTATAATAAAGTCATAGAGAATAAGGAGAGATAGAAGAGAGATTGAAATAATGGAGTCAGACACGTTTCATAGTAGCATGCTCACCTCATCCCCGCTTGGCGGTTCACATGGAGGTGGGAACTGTGAGGGCAGGAGAGGGTGGGGAAGGAGGACAAGGGGAGAGGGGTGAGGGGAGTGAGGACGAGGGAAGAGAGCTCTTTATTACTAACCAAGGCTTATCTATCGTTTGGGGGTGTGCAAGCCCCTAATTACAGGTAAGGACATGTCACAGGAAGGGGTTGTGCTATAGGTAATTCAGTGCTGAGTGGGGGGTGACCTAGAGGTATACACTCAATAGGAAGAGGAGGGATTGGGGTATACATGTGACAAGATGGGTGGATCCTAGATTCAGGATGGCAGCCTAACTTTGGATGTCACTGAGCAGGTTTGACCTGTTCTCTGGATCTCCATGGAAACAATTACTATCCTTATCAGTAGGGGGTGAGCCCCACCTACAGTGGACCAGATGCCTTCAGGGAGATTATCTCTAAGCATCTAACCTCCCACCGAGTGCTGGCAAATAGCCTCTAATGTTTGGCATATCTTTGGGGGAGACAGAGCTGGGGAAAAGTCTTTTGTAGCCCACACTGGGCCTAGCAGGTCTCACTTTTGTAAATATGCCTCCATCCAGGGTAAGGAACTGTTGGGGGCATTGACAGGCTTGGATTTTGGTCCTTATTCTGGCCCTATGAAATTACATAATTGTAAGAAATATATTTTCAATTTCCTCATTTGTATTATGTTGGGGTGTGAGTGGAACACAAGTAAGAAAGAGGCCTTTTGTAGCCTAGACAACTCATTGCTACAGAAAGGACTGAGGGAGTTTTTCTCAAATATTGCCTAAACCCAAACAGGGCCAACTGAAAGAGGCACAGCAATGTGGTCAGTACAGGAGCGAAGATTTTGTTCCATGGAGTTTGGGAGAAAATCCATGCTGGGGTGGTAAAGTAATTTACCAACTATTCTTGCAATACTTCTGTCCTCCTCTCCCCTCTTCTTTTAAATTACTGTGCTAAAGGGAGATGTCTTTATAATGACTGCTTTGAAGTATATCTGACTCAATACAATTGCTCAAAAATAAGGCCACACCTCCTACTGTTTGTTCAGGTGCCAAATCAGTCGTTATATGAAAGCAGCTTTGTGTATGGCCTGCTTGTTGGGGGGGAAAAATCCCAATTTCAAGGAAAAGTTAAAAAAGCAAAATTAACTGATTGTGGCTACTTTCTGTTTCATCTCCAAACTAAATGGGGATTTTTAAAATTATGCATGAAGGGCCTTTAGCATGTTCATGGAAAAATAGAATTAAAAATAAGAAAGGCCTCCGGTTATGAGTGGGGCCCAGAACAAGACAAGGCTCTGCAATAGGGTCAGAATGCCATGCAAGCTGCTTTGCCACTGGGGCCATATTATCCAGCCGACCCGACGGTGCTAGAGGGGTCAGTGGTAGACAGAGAGGCAGTGTGGAGTCCTTGGCAGACTCCTCTTGGTGAATCACAGCAGACTCTTGGGATTCTGGAGTACAGTCCTGCCACCCATTACAAACAACTGCTCCCCTTTTGAGAACAGCTCTTGGCCTGTTACTGGGCCTTAGTGGAGACTAAACACCTCACCACAGGCCACCAAATTACCATGCAGCCTGAGCTGCCCTTCATGAAGTGGGTATTGTCTGACCCACAGAGCCATAAAGTTGGACGTGCACAGCAGCACTCCATTGTTAAATGGAAGTGGCATATACGAGATCGGGCTAGAGCAGAACCTAAAGATACAAGTAAGCTACATGAAGAAGTGGCCCAAGTGCCCATAGTCTTCATACCTGTCAATACCTTCCTTCTCTCAGTCTGCGCCTATGGCATCCTGGGGAGTTCCTTGTGATAAGTTGCCTGCGGAACAGAAAATTCATGCTTGGTTTCCGGATGACGCTGCACGATATGCAGGTGCCACTCAGAAGTGGACAGCAGCAGCACTACAGCCTCTTTCTGGGATCTCCCTAAAGGACAGTGGTGAAGGGAAATCCTCCCAATGGATTTTGCCTAGAAGGAGAAATGGCCAAATGTAAGATTGCATACTGATTCATGAGCTGTGGCTAATGGCTTGGCTGGATGGTCAGGGAATTGGAAGGAACATGATTGGAAAATTGGTGACAAGGAGGTATGGGGAAGAGGTATGTGGATAGACCTCTCTGAATGGGCCAAGAAAGTAAAGATACTTGTCTCTCATTTGAATGCTCACCAAAGGGTCACCTCTGAAGAGGAGGACTTTAACAATCAAGTGAGATATAAAAAGTGCTTTCCCTCAGTTTTTCTCCCCTAAATATTTGCCAAACCTAAAAGGCTGCTTGCCAGCACATGGGAGGTCAGACGTTAGGAGATATTCTCCCAAAAGGCAATCAACCATTCAGAGCAACTACACCCTACTGTCTGGTCCACCATAGGTGGGGCTCACACTCTACTGATAAGGATCGTGATTGTTTCCATGAAGAGCCCAGAAAAGTCCTCAAACCAGCTCAGGGACAATCAAGGTTAGGCTGCCATCATGAATCTACAATCTGCCCATCTTGTCACATGTGCACCCCAAATCCTGCCTCTTCCTATTACATGTACACCCCTATATCATTCCCTTCCTATTGCTGTATTGCCTATGGTAAACCCCCTTCCTGTGACGTATGTGATTACCTGTAATCAAGGGGCTTGCACGCTCCCACAGATATATAAGCCTTGTGTATTAGTCTGGGTACTTTAGAGAAACAAATCCACAGAAACTCATGTATAAGAGAGAGTTTTATATAAAGGTTATGTGCCCATCAAGAAAACATCCCAACTCAGTGCTGCCCAAGCCCACAAGTCCAACATTAACCCATTAACCCATATGTCCAACACCAATCCACAAAGTCCTCCTCCATCTCACAAAACAGATGCAATGATGCCGACTGCAGGAGGAAAGCTGAGTCAGTGAATGTGTAAACATCTCAGTTCTGGCAGGAGTCTCCACACGGCTGCTCCAGTACCCAGGGCTGCATCCATGGGGGTAGGTCCATGTGGCTTCTCCTCAGGGATGTCTTGCAAGAAGTCAGCCTTTCCAGCTAAAGCAGGGAACTGGCTAAGGCAGCTGCACCCTGGTCCGACCTTCAGAAAGCAAGAGACCTGAGAACTAGAAAGGAGAGGCTCACCGAGTCATTTATCTCTCTGCCCTTTGATTAACCCCACATGTGTTTATCGGCCAAGTTGGCACAATAAAGTAACTCACCTTGGTTGGAAATAAATCACTCTCTCCTCTTGCACCTCCACGTGTACCATCAAGAGGGGTTGAGGTGAGCATACTACCATGAAATGTGTCTGACTCCTTAATTTTACTCTCTCTCCTATCTCTCTTATTCTCTATGACTTTACTATAATCTTTAGATATTATAGCCATACGATTACGCCTATGGGCCTGTGATGTTGTCAAGGGCTGGCTTCCCTGACACAATCAAGTGGATAAGATGACACACACTATGGAGACTGGTCCTCCTTTTTCCTCTGCCACTTCTGTTATTGCCATGGGCCCATGAGCAAAGTGTACATGGTAGCGGGAATGGAGGTTATGCATGGGTGCAGCAACATGGACTTCCACTCACCCAGGCTGACTTGGCCACTGCCAGTGTTGAGTGCCCCATTTGCCAGCACCAGAAGCCAACACTGAGTCCAAGATATGGGACCATTCCTCGGGGAGATCAACCAGCAACCTAGTGGCAGGTTGATTACATAGGACCATTTCCATCATGGAAGGAGCAGTGTTTTGTTCTTACTGGAATAGACACCTACTCTGGATATGGATTTGCCTTCCCTGCATACAGTGCTTCTGCCACAACTACTATTCGTGGTCTTACAGAATGCCTCATCCACCAGCATGGCATCCCACATAGCATTGCTTCAGATCAAGGAACTCACTTCACAGCAAATGAAGTGTGGCAATGGGCCCATGCCCATGGAATCCACTGGTCATATCATGTTCCTCCTCCTCATAAAGCAGCTGGCTTGACAGAACGATGGAACAGCCTACTAACGACACAATCATGGCACCAGCTATGCAGCAACAACTGCCGGGGCTGGGGCAATGTTCTCCAGGATGCTGTATATGCTCTAAACCAGCAGCCGATATATGGTGCTTTGTCTCCAATAGCCAGGATTCATGGGTCCAGGAATCAAGGGGTGGAAACTGGAGTGTCACCACTCGTTATTACTCCTAGTGATCCACTTGCAGCACTTTTGCTTCCTGTCCCAGCAACTTTATCCTCTTCAGGCCTGAAGGTACTAGTTAGGAAGGAAGGAAGGAAGGAAGGAAGGAAGGAAGGAAGGAAGGAAGGAAGGAACTCTTCCACCTGGTAACACAGCTGAGAATGCCCCCTGGCCACTTTAGACCCCTCATGCCTTTGGATCAACAGGTCAGGAAGGGTCTCACTGTATTGAGTGGTGTGATTGATCCTGATTACCAAGGAGAAATTGGACTGGTGCTACATAGTGGAGTAAAGAAAAATATGCCTGCAACTCAGAAAATCCCCTAGCCTCTCTCTGAGTACTATCATGCCCTGTGATTAAAGTAAATGGTAAACTACAGCAACCCAACCTTGACAGGACGTCTAATGACTCAGACCCCTTAGTAATGAAGGGCTGGGTCACTCTACCAGGCAGAGAGCCATGACTAGCTGAGGTGCTGGCTGAGGGCAAAGGTAATACAGAATGGGTAGTAGAAGGTAGTTCTACCAGTAAGTTACAACCATGTGATCAATTGCAAAAATGACGTTTATGATTGTATTTCTTCTTTATATGCACTTATTGAACATCTTTCCTTTGTTCATGTACAATGTACCAAATATATTTAGAATTCAGTATGTTTTCATTTATATGTATGATCGATGTATGATGTTAGGTGTGTGAATTCATCAATGTCTGGAAATTATATATGGCTAAAGAACTGTATACAGGTACCAGGTTGGCAAGTGGTAGACTGTGATAGGGAGGTTTACTGTGCCAACCTGGCCAATAGGAACATGTGGGATTAAAAAGGTCACAGTTTGAGTGGAGGGAAAAGAGATAAATGGCTCTGCAAGGCCTGACCCCCTTTCTCTTGCTCTCTGGTGATTGGACCAGCATGCTGATTTTTTAGCTAGTTCTCTGCCTCAACCTGTGAGCTACACTACCTTTGGACCAAGCCAACCCATGGGTTGTGTTGCTAGAGCTTGAGGCTCCTTTGAGACCTGCTTCACCATGCTGCTGGTGCATCTATCGCTATATTGCTTGAGCTTGGTGGATCCTGTCACCTTGCATTGCTTGAGTTCAATGTCTCATCAGGATCTGCTTTGCTAAGCTCCTGAGCTACTAACTGTTGTTGACCGATCCAGCTATTTGTTGCCTGTGGGCAAATTCTGCCTGCCTTGCCAGAGGGAGGACTCCACTGTCTGCTGCCCTGACCTTGGACCGTCCAGTATACTAACTGTTCCATGGACGTGTGTTGAACTGAGCCCTCTGTACTGCTGTGTGGACTAATTTGCTGTTATATTCCTTCTTGTTGTATAAACCTATCTGTATCTATCTATCTATATTCATAAGTGTCCTGGTTTTGTTTCTCTTGAGAACCCTACCTAACACAAGAGGAATTGTAATTTTTTCCACAAATATGTTGAATCTCCTTGTATATACTTAGCTTCCATAAGTTTAAACACTGAATTCCAAAAATCATAATTAACCACATTTATTTTATTGCAAGTGATATACAGAAATGCTCATTAAAATGTATAAACTTTCTAAAGCAATACTATTTATAGACATTTGAAAATTTTCATGGCCATAGAGTGCATTGAAAATATCTGAGAACATTTCATATATATTCATGTAAATTACTTCCGCACAAGTTAGTTGAAATGTGAAAATTTTAGCCTTTTGCTTATTTGACACTGGAAAATGAAATGTAAATTTGGAATCATTTCATTTTGATATAGGATGATGAAATTGTGTTTCATTTGGATTATTTGAACAAGAGTAACTCAAATTCAGGGAAAAAAAGAAGATTGTATGAAACTGACAATCAGCGGTTCCTCACCTCTGCAGTAATACATCACAAAAATTAAACATGGATTCAAAGAGAACTACATTTTATGTGCCTAATATATGCTATAGGCATGATACAGGTAGTGCCCATTTACTTGCCTTAGTGCTCTTAAAAACAGGTTTAAATTGAATTTCATGCTGCTAAATCTGAAGGGTTTTGTAAACACCTTGAAATCCGACCTAGAAACAAAATCATGTAACATTGACCTAAGAATAAAATCATAAACCAAAATACAAAATGAAACAATTATCCTTACAGAATTAGAAAAAAAAACAAAAAACTTTGCGCATGTCCTGTGTGAGCACAAGCCAGATGCACAGCTGTGTTCTTAAGAAGCTGCCATGGTGATCAAGGAGGGCTTGGCAATCAGGAGCATCCAGCCAGTGGGCCACAGCAGGCCATGAGATCACCAAGACCGGCTAACAGCACGCACCTCACCGAAGAGAAGCTGTTCCAGCCATCACATTAGGGGTGAGTTCATTAAATGTTTGAATGTGAAGATCCAGCGTGTTTCCTCCTCAGGCACTATCTATTTGAAGGAGGGGGGGAGGGAGCTTAATTATAGATTTGTAATGACATTGTGATTTTCCAGTGCACATGCCCATTAGCGACTTAATACAGAAAGTCTTCCGAGCATGTAATGGTTTCTCAGCATAGCCCATTGCAAAGCCTTTTCTGTCTTCCTCCTGGACATCATGTGTCAACACCAGCTCATTCTGTAGTCCAGAGTACAATACACATAGGTCCTTGTGTTCCAGAAACCTTTAACGTGGCAAGATGTACCAAGGACCCCTGCTTTGTAACAGGTACCACTTCAAATACCTGAAGCTATACTCTCATTATCAAGCACACAGCCCAGAGAAACATCACTTCACAGTAGTGGCGGGGAGGGGAGGAGGGGACTTTCAACTAACTGCTACAATTGTCATACTGCCCTTTCAGAAGATGTGCTTCTTATAACTGTGCATCTAGAGCTTATCTATCTGATGAATAGTAAAAATGAGACAGCCATCTACAGAGGAAACCTGGATTTGACCTGAGATATTCATCCACGTGTCTTCTATGGATTGATCATTTTCAAATCCTTAGAAATTCCCGAATTGCGACTCACTCTCTCACTCACTCACTCTCTCACACTCTCACTCACTCACTCTCTCACTCACTCTCTAATTCA
>NW_022111369.1:62566012-62567258 GCF_000313985.2 Echinops telfairi | reverse complement strand
AGTCTGCAGGTCGTCACGTGCACACCAGTCGAGAGCAGGAAGACAAGAGGAGGCGGCTTCGCTGAGTAGACTTCAGGATTGAAGTGTTTGCTCTTGCCCGAACGGGCTTAGGCCAGCCAAGAAAAGCAAACTCAGAGGAACATTGAGTGTTAGAGCTGAGGATGTCCCTGAGGGGCTGTTTTCCTTATGTTGCTTTTAAATGTGTGCTTCTTTGTTAGGATACTTGCTTTGCTCTGAGAAAAGTCAGTTTCCTACAGAAATAAGATAGCCAAATTCTTTCCCATAAAACCAATGAGCACTGAGGAATCTCTCGTTCAACATGAAAAACTCAAAACTCACTGCCACTGAGTCCATGCGGACTCAGAGCACCCCTCTCTATAGACAGGGTAGGCCTGCCCTGAGGAGTTTCCAAGACTAATTCTTTGCAGGAGTAGAAAGCACCCCCTTTCTCCTGCAGAGCAACTTGAGGTTTCGAACTGCTAACCTAAGGTTTGCAGGCCAAGGCGTAAACACTGCCACTGGGGTGGCTCCTCCTTCAACACTAAAATCAAACAAACACACACAAACCAAAAAAAACAAAACTCTCTGCTATCAAGTCAGCATTGATTCTTAGCAACCCCTTGTGGGTTTCTAAGACTCCACTGTTTATAGGAGTGGAAAACCCAGTCTTTCTCTCCTGGAGCTGCTGGTGGTTTAGAACTGCAGACCAGGAGGATCACAGACCAAATCCTAACCACTGTACCACGAGGGATCCCTATAGACCACCCCAAAATACCATGACATCTTGGGGGATACAACACATGGTTAGACATGCTCAATAACTAATGGAAAGCTGACTGGCTTGAGTCCACAGAAGAAGTGCCTTGGAAGAAAAAGGCTTGTCAATCTACTTCCCAAAAATCAGTCACTAAAAACCCTTTGCAGCACAATTCTATTCTGACACATGTGGGGATAACATCAGGACTTAGAATGGACTCAATAGTAATTGATTTTAAAATGTAATTTTAAATTATACTTGAAATAAGACAAGGATATCTTGACCATTTTAATGTAAAAAGAGTATTCTTACCCCACCCCCACCCCAAAGGAGCCCCTGAAATTTTAATGCTTTTTAAAAATTAATGCCCCACAAGTTAATTCATACCACTTCCTACCTCTTTCCCTACCCCCAATGAGAAATGACTCATATTCAATCAATCAATCAAATGTATGGAAACACGGTCAGGATGAAATTTAACAGATAACA
>NW_022111369.1:62562580-62563921 GCF_000313985.2 Echinops telfairi | reverse complement strand
TTTTTGTCTGGGCCATTCCACCTCTTCTTTGCATTATGTAGAGTGGATGCAGAAACAAAAAGTTCTGTCCTCTTTAGAGAAGACTCATTAAGCCCGACTGCACCGCCCAACCCACAAGCCGGCTTGCGAGGGAGCCTACAGTAGCATGATTCAAAATACCTTTGGATGAGGAGGGTGGGGCAGAATTTGGGCGGTTGGTTTGTCAGAATGGGCTACAGACCTGGATCTCTCAATTTCATTTCCATTTCGTTCAAAGAAGCAACTTCTTCTTCTTGAGGGGCATGGATAACCATCACAGTTGACCCCAGTATACTTAATATGCAGCCTATTTTCCCATGAATATTCAGGTGTTCATTTAAAAAATAGGAAGACAAAATTGCACTGTTAGGAGAAGGAAAAAAACCAACAGCAGTTACTCTGGTTGAATTACCCTTTGGTCTCATAGAAGCTCAGAAATCACACTGAGGTATGTGACATGTGGAACATACTTTGTGACATGGAAAAACTGGATGGAGTCTAAAACTCAGAATGATAGCCAATCAAACCTGTTGTTGTTAGTTGCTGCCAGGCTCAATTCCTATTCATGCCAGCCTAAACTGGTGCTCCACAGGGTTTTCCAGGCTGTGTGCTGGGGCCTGGGTGGCTCTGTTGGGCACCACTACTCTGGAAGTCACACTGGATCACTAACCTCAAGGCTTGTGGTTCTAGCCAAAGGTTAGAAGTCTTTACAGGAGCAGACAGCTTCAGCTTTCTCCTGAGGAATAGCTGGTGGGTTTGAACTTCCAACCTTGTGGATTAGCCATCCACTATGCCACCCAAACCAAAAGCACAACTCACTGCCATCGAATCGATTTCCACTCCTAGCCACCCTTTAGGACAGGGTAGAGCTTCCTCTTTAAGTTTCTAAGATTGTACCTGTTTATTCCCATAGAAATAAAACATATTTCCCATAGAAACCCCCATCTTTCTCTTGAGGAGGCTGGTGGTTTCAAACGGCTGACTTTGCAGATGAAAGGCCAAAGCATAACACCATTATGCCACCAGAGTTCCTAAATAACCAAAAAAGACAATCTATTTCTTAGGAGCCCTGCAGTCACAGTGCATGGCTGCTACCTAAAAGGTGGATGGTTCAAACCCACCAGTTGCTCTGTGGAAGAAAATTGCAGCTAGCATTTTGCACAGATTATAGCCCTGGAAACCCACACAGCGTGTGTACTATGCTGTGGGCTGACTGTGATTCAGGATCCACTCAATGGCAATCGTTGTTTTGTTTTCTTATTGATATTGCTATTCATTTCATAGTCTTCTCAAATTATTTGTGTGCTTTTGTTGTTGTACGTT
>NW_022111369.1:62556004-62561632 GCF_000313985.2 Echinops telfairi | reverse complement strand
ACAGGCCTTTCTACACCTGTAAAGAGTTACTCTTGGAAACTCATAGGGGCAGTTCTACCCTGTCGTACAGGGTCATTTTAAGTTGGAATTGATTGATGGCATTGAGTTTGGTGTGGGTTTCTTGTTTGTTTTTGGTAGAGAGGATTTTTGGAAGACTGTAAAGAGTTCAAATATCCCCAGAAGTACCTTGAAGAAAAAAAAGAAAGAAAAAAACCCCCCAAAAAACCAAACTCACTGTCAATAGTCAATTCTGACATTTTGAAATCCCATAGGACAGGGTAGAAGCATCCCAGTGGTTTTCTGAGAGATTGTAACTCTATACAGCAGTAGAGAAAACCTACTCTCTCTTTGCCAGAGCAGCTAGTGGTTTCAAACAACTAACCTTGTGGTTAGCAACCCAATGTGTAACCACTATACCCTGAGGGTTCCCTTCTTGAAAGAAAGGCCTGATCTAAAAACCTTAGAGCGTACAATTCGACTGCGACACACAGGAGTCTAAACTGACTTGACAGCAGATGGTTTTGTTGCTGTTGTGATTATAAATTCAAGTAATGCAAAAATGGCCCTGGGGTTACACTGAATATGATGACAGATGAGTATATATTTAAGTGGCTTTCATTAGAAATAGGTAAGTTTGAAAACATTTTTGGTCATCCTGATGAACTCCAGTAGAAGTAACTTTGGAGTCAGCAGATAATTATTCTTTTTTCTCAAGAATTCCAATTGATTTTCAATATATATATATATATTACATATATACTATATGTATTACATATATAATACACACATTTTATGCATATGAGTCACAATTTACTTAATGGCAATGGGTCTGTTTTTTGGTATGTCTTTGTAGAGCTCCACAGTCCAAGTGGCTGACAGCTAGAAATCCTAGCACTGGCCTGTTGATTTCAGCATCTCTGAATTGCAGACTATCTAAACCCCCTTGAGCTGCTCTGTTGATCAAGGACATCCAAGCAGCTGTTCTAAAGCCCTAAGACCCTGCTCGGAATGCAATCTTTCTAACACCCTGCTGGAAACGTGATCTTTTTTCTTATCTGAAGAACTCCAGACTTCCACACGGCACCATGATGCAATAATGTCTAGGGTGAGGGAAATCCCTAACACAGCTGGGCTCTTGTCTTCAGGGCAAACAGTCTTCACAAGCCAGAATTGGACACTTGCCCAGAGAACATAGTACTTGATGCTGACAAACTATGTCAAGAAAGCCTTTGTTGTAGAGAACACATCTTAAATGCATGAGACACCAGCATACTTTTTCCCCTTCCCACTCAAAACTGCTGGAGGCCTGTTTTAGGAAAACATCAGATAAGAACAAAGCTAAACTTACAGAACTAGGAAATTGCTCTCAGAATCGTTTCCTGAGAATATGAAGCTTTCCTGGAGGACTTTGTAATACTTAAATGTTTATCTTTATAGGTAGCTTTTCAGAAAATTAGTGATTGCACCATTAAGATACTATGCCACTGAATAATATTTTTAAGATTGAAAGCTTCAACTTTTCTTTCTCTAACACTCATCTCATCAGCCGACTTCAACTCACGGTGACCCTGCAGCACAGAGTAGAACTGCCCCTTTGGGTTTCAGAGACTTAAATTTTCATAGGAGTGGACAGTCTCACCTTTCTCCTATGGGGCAGCTGGTGGGTATGACCTGTTGACTCAGTGCTTAGCAGCTCAATGTGTAACCTACACCACCACCAGCACCGCAATACTATTGTGTACTTTTTATATAATGAGAGTAAATTGTAGATGTAGCCAAAGTATATATTTATATGTTAAGTATTAAGGTAGCAGATGGACATTGGGCCTCTATTCAAGTTCTCCCTCAATGCAAGAACACTTTGTTCTAATAACCTGGCATTCTGTGATGCTCTGTTTCCCGACACGATCGCTGAAGACAGCATGGGTGCATAAGCAAATGTGGTGAAGAAAGCTGATGGTGGCCAGCTATCAAAAGATATAGCATCTGGGGTTTTAAAGGACTAACGAGAAACAAGCAGCCATCTAGCTGAGAATCAATAAAGTCCACATGGAAGAAGTACACCAGCCTGTGTGATCCTGAGGTGTCAATGGGATCAGGTATCAGGCACAAAGACCCAGAACAAAAAATCATATCAACGTGAATGAGGTGGAGTGTGGAGTGGAGACCCAATGCCCATCCCTAGACAATTGGACATCCCCTAACAGAAGGGTCACCAGGAAGAGACAGCCAGTCAGGGTGCAGTATAACACCCCTAAAAAGTACAACTTTCCTCTAGTTTTTTCATGCTTCCTCCCCCCCACTATCATGACTCCAATTCTACCTTACAAATCTGGGTAGACCAGAGCATGTACATGGGTACAGATAAGAGCTGGAAACACAGGGAATCCAGGACAGATAAACCCCTCAGGACTAACAATGAAAGTAGCAATACCAGGAGGGTAAGGGGAAGTTGGGGGGAGAAAGGAGGAACCGATCACAATGGTCTACATATAACCCCATCCCAGGGCGGATAGACAACAAAAAAGTGGGTGAATGGAGACATAGGTCAGTGTAAGACATGAAAAAAATCATAATTATAAATTATTAAGAGTTCATGAGGGAGGCAGGGTGGGGAAGAAGGGAGAAAACGAGGAGCCATGATACGAAGGCCTCAAGTAGAAAGAAAATGTTTTGAAAATTATCGCAACAGATGTACAAATGTGCTTGACACAATAGATGGATGTATGAATTGTGATAAGAGCTGTATAAGCCCCCAATAAAATGATTTTAAAAAGAAAGAAATTTAACAGGAGTTCAGAAAAGTCACTGCCATCAAGTTGATTCTGACTGATGGCGACCCTATAGAGCAAGGTCAAATTGCCCCTGTGGGTTTCTGAGACTAATTCTTTATGGGAGTAGAAAGCCTCATCTTTGTCTCTTGGAGTCATTGCAGTTTCAAACTGCTGGCCTTTTGGATGGCAGCCCAACTCATAACCCCTGCACCACCGGGGCTCCTGAGGGGTTCAGAGGGAGACAGCAATCAGTGAAAATGGCTAGGTAAGAGACACGGGTCCATTTGTGCATTGTTTTCAGGAGTAAACTATTATGAAAGTGCTTTCCCATCCTTAGCACACTGTTTACTCCTTGAGACACATCTGGAAGGAGATTGGTGACAAGCTTCATCTTCCCTCTACTTTTCAGTACCAAACATAAAGAAAGGTCTTTATTTTACCCATGTTTCGATGTTGCCAAAGAAAATGTACCCTTCCTTAGAAAATACTCAGCTAGAAAAGTCATGAATTTGGATTAGGAGTGGGGAAAACAGGAAAAGAAAGCCTTTTCGTCCATGACTGTAAGGGAGAAGCTTGTGGTAGAAGAGAATATCTGAAACATCAACTTCTTCCCTTGTCTTTCAGGACAGTATTGATAGTACTTTATAATGTATACATACACATGGCAGTGTATTCCACTGACACAAAGCTCCCTAGACTCCTGGCCAGGAAGTCAATTAATTGATTCTGAAAATTTCATTATACTTTGGTTATCATGCTAGCATTAAGAACTTACTTGAGAGTAATCCTGCCCACCAAATCCATTCTTTGAGATAGGAATGCCCACCTTGCCCTAGAAAAATAATAAAAATAAGAATTAAGTTTTGGTTGAACAACATGATGAATATATTCAACATCACTGAATGATACATATGAAGATTGTTGACATGGTGTTTTCTTAGTTCTAAATTAGAGGAAGAAGAATTGCCCTCTAGGAAGGTTATTGAATGACAGTTAAGGAGGAGATCACAGTCTTTAGTCTCGTAACCTAATACTTGCCTTTAAAAAAAAAGGCTAACAGTACATATCATGAATACTTTCTCATATCCTTAAATTTTTAATGATTGAATGCTATTCCAAAATCTGAAATGTCATCATGTACTTAACCTGCATGGTATTTCATAAGGACGTGTAGTTTCTAAGGGGCACTGGTGGTCTAGTGAGCTACAACTTGGGCTGCCAGCTGTAGGCTTTCTACCCCGTAAAGAGTTAGCCTTGGCAAAACTCATAAGGGCATGGCAACTCTGACCTACAGGATTGCGATGAGTCAAAATCGACTCCTATTTAGACAGCATATAAAGTAATGCCCTGAGGGGAGCGGGGAGGGAGGGGAAAAATGAGGACCTAATGTCGGGGGTTTAAATGGAGAGAAAATGTTTTGAGAAATGATGTACAAATACGCTTTACACAATTGATGTGTGTATGGATTGGGATAACAGTTGTATGAGCCCCTAATAAAATGTTTAAAAAAAAAAAAAAAAGAAAAAGATGATGACAACATATGTAAAGATGTGTTTGACACAATGGATATGTGTATGGATTGTGATGAGCTGTAAGATCCCCCAATAAAATAAAATTTAAATTACAAATAAATAAATAAATAAATAAAGTAATGCCCTTGTATGTAAGCCGTGGTGTGTCTCTTTCTTCATTTGCTTAATGAAGTAACTTATCGAGGAAGTAAACTTATTAGGTTTCAAAATATTATTATGCATGTTCTCACCACCATCAAAGGACATTATCTGTACCAAAAAAAAAAAAAAAAAAGAGAGACTTGATAAATTGGTGGGCAACCCAAGAGGTCATGGTTATGCAGTCCGTATCTATCTCTTTGGGGACCAGTGAGGTAACATTTACTTACATATATTTATTGGCCATTTACATTTCTTCAGTCAATTTCTTATTGGCCTGAGTCTTCAATATCTAGTGATGTTATAATAGGTAGGCCACAAGCTAGTGGCTTTCACAAAAATCTATTCTCTCACAATCGGGGAGGTTAGGAGTGCAGTTTCAGGACACCAGCTGTAGAAGGTCTTTTCTGGGTAGACCCAGGGGGGGAGGGGGAGGCGGAAGGTCCTGGTCTACTTTCAACCCCTGAGGGCCTGGCATTCCTTGGAGATCTCTATGGATCTTGGAATCAATATCCCCAGGTCTAAAGCACATGATCCGCTCTTGGGTCTTCTTTCTCTATGGGTTTCTAAGACCAACTCTTTACAAGAGTGGAAAACCTCATCTTTCTCCCAAAGAATGGCTAACCTAATTCTATTGCTATCATTTGCTGATTTAATATGTATTGAGTGTCGAATGCTGACCTAGGCAAGGTCCTTGGCATGTGAATCTATTATGAATAGATAATAAAATCTACTGGCATTAAATTAATAAACAATAAATGTAAAGTTATAAATTGATCTAGTTGTCCTAAGTATAAGAAAGGGAACCATTAGTACAGAGGCAGAGACTACGAAGAGAGGAAGGAAAAGGAAGATCTTTCTGGTGTGATCAGTAAGCTCAGGGATGAGGGATGGGAAGGAATCATCAAAATGAGGAACAGCGTGAAGAGAATTCCAGAAGAAGACAAACCACCTTGAGGAGGGATAGAAGTTCCTTGGTAGATTCTAAGAAAAGCAGATGATTAGGAGGGTAACACAGATGGAGCTGGAGAGGTAGCAGGGGCCAGATCATCCAGGTGGTCAGGCATGTGAATTGTCTCCTGAGTGCAAAGAAATGCCAGTGAAGTTTCAGCAGGCATGCCAAACGATCTGACTTTGGAAACTAAAACTGCAGAATGAAGGCTCTGAAGAAAGAACCTGTGCCA